>NC_090021.1:209866377-211066377 GCF_037176765.1 Anolis sagrei | reverse complement strand
CCCACTGACCCTGTAATCTAAGTTGTCTTCTTCTTCTTCTTCTTCTTCTTCTTCTTATTATTATTATTATTATTATTATTATTATTATTTACATTTCTATACTACTTTTCTCACCCCTGGGGGGGACTCAAAGTGGTTTACAACATAATAAATGGCAATTTCAGTGCTTCACATATAGTTAAAAATATCACATATCTAAATCAATAACATATAACTGTAGATTAAAATCTTTAAAACTATAAAAACATCAAACATAAACATAAGCATGAAACATATTATTGCTGCAATTAGCAACATAGACCCCTTCTCTCACCTCCCCTTCCCATCTCTCTCTCCACAGCGTTTCAGCCCTTCTTCTTATACCCTCCCTGCTCCCCCCATTCCAGAGGACACAAAGTTCTTTAGGTACATATTAAATACAGAATGGGGAGGGTAAAAAAAAAACATCCTGGGCCTTTTGCGGGGATGGTAAATGTGATATGAGGTCCTTGAAGGGGGCAGGGGGAAAGTCTTATCTGATGCTGGCAATAGGCTACTGATCAGTTTGGTAAAAGTCCAGAGGAACATAGATTGTATCAGTTGTGGTGTTATGAGTCAGACGTGAGCTATCACTTGCCAGTAGCTGCTGCCAAAAAGAGTTGGTCTGTCGGCTGCACCTTCCACTCGGGAAGGTGCAGCCTCCTGCCCTCCTTTTCATCTCCTACTTGCTGGATGCTTCAAGTAAGATTGCACAGCTGTGGGGGCCACACCCAGTATGTTTGGACAGGCTGGCCCTAGGCAGAAGTTTTAGAGTTCTCACCCCCTGGCTGCCTCTGCTACCCAGCAAAGCAGGCTCTGGTCCAGTGATGGCTTTTTATCTGCTTCTGGTTTCAGGTGAGATTGTATAGCTGTGGGGGCCGCACCCAGTATGTTTGGAGTGGCTGGCCCCAGGCAGAAGTTCTAAAGTAGAGTTCTCACCCTCTGGCTGCCTCTGCTGCCCACCAAAACATTGCCCATAATACTTTGCTCTGAGCAATAGTTATCCTTGAAGTTAATAAACTGAGGGTGGAAGTGATAGGAGAAGCAGCAGAGATGATAGTAAGAACTCCTGCCTCATATATTGACAAATTCTGTTGTATTAAGTTATATGTATATTTAGAAAGACCAGTTTTACCCAGAACGCCCTCAATCCAATATGAATTACCTAAAAATTCCAGACCTTTGGGAGTTTCTTGCTAACAGTGTGTTTGATTATGATCTTCTAATTTAAATTTATTTATTTGGAAACTGTCAGAGACTTCAGGTATCAAAATCAAGATTCACTGTGAAATCCAAGAAATTGCACTACTGGCCAATATACCTATGGTTGAAATTACACGTGCTGATGATAATATTGCAAGTCTTAAATCACTTTGACCTGTATAACTGAAGGAGTGCCTCTTCTTATATATCTCTGACCAAGTACCTGTGTGTGCTGTGTACGTGTGTATATAAGAGATAGAGAGATTCCCTTGCATCCCTTCAGTTAGGACAAGGTATTATGTGAGAATGTGGGAGACAGATTTCTCTGTTATGATGCCCTGCTTTTGGAATTCCCTACTGTTAGAGACTGATTAATGACACCACTGGCTTTGTATCAATGCCAAGTTAAAATCTGATTTTTAAAGTAAAGTCTTTGAAGCCTAATGGTTTTATCCAATTTGTAAGTGTATGTGTTTAGACTGCTTTAAAATTGTTTGAACTGATTCCATTATATGCTATCTTTGGTTAAAAGGTGTAAGCACCTTTAAATTGTTTCCAATTTATGGAATATTGTTGGCAAACCTTTCTGAGGCTGAGAGCATAGGACTTGATCAAAGCCACCTTGTGGGCTTCCATGGCTAAATTAAGATTTGATCCCTGGTCTCCTGGGGTCCTAATCTATTAATCAAACCACTATGCCACGTTAACATTCTGGGTAGAATTATTTCAATAAATAAATAATGTCATGCTGGGAAAATAGAAATCCACAATCTTCACAACAAATAAATAAGAACTAACTTCACAGACCACATTTGGGCCAACAACAAAACCCTGAGTACAATCCAAATTATCATGATCACTAGGTCCAGCCATTTAATTGAAGACCATCCTAAGGGCACTTTCTCACAAACCACAGAATTTTTCAAGAGGGAGAAAGCCCCATTTTAGCCCCAAGGAGAGCCCCCTTCCCAGCAACCCTGAGCCACAGAACCCAGAGAAGCTGTTCCAGAAACCCACTTTTCACTCACAAGGGAGTGCCATGGGGCTTACCAAATTTACTTTAAGATTTTTAACATGCCAGTGACAAAGTATTTAAATAAACAATTGTATGCCTTCAGGAAGAAAGTTAAATGCTGGTTATGGGACCAAGCATTTGTACAATGACTTCTAGTGCAAAAATGATGTCTCCGTGCAATAACGAACATTGCAAAGGACAGTTGGAATGACTCCCGGCTTAAGTCATTCCAAGTTAAGGCATTGAATTGTGTCTCTGTTGTAAGCTGCCATGAGTCCCATTCAGGGTGAGAAGGCTGGGATAGAAATGTGGCAAATAAATAAATAAATAAATAAATAAATAAATAAAGTACTACACTCCAACAGAGACAACACAGGATAGGTAGGGGGGGCACCACAGTAAAAATTTTGAGGGGAAAAAATCCTACCCAGCCCTGATGTGACCAGTCTCATTCATATTGACATCAGAGGGCAGGTGGGTGGATCACGCCAAAAGAAAGAGCCAAGCACATCATCACACGGCAGGGGGACGAAGCTTCAAGGCAGCCTCCCCACATTGGCCCAAACTGTCTCTATTCATGAGGGGGCCAAAATCCCCCCACCCCTCACACACACCTCAGCCTTTGCCTTTGAGGCTTTGAGTGGGGCTACTGGGATATTACTGGAAGGATGACCATTATCTCTAGCCCATGGTGCCAGCACTATGCAAGCAAAAGAATGTGGCCTCAGGAATAGCTAGTACTTATCCGAAAGTGCCTTCAGTGAAATCTTTGTCAGCTGCCTAGAACTGAAGTAAATAACCAGATCAATATACTCTGTACTCTTCTCAACAGTACAATGAATCAATAGCACTTGCAAACATTTATTTGACTTGTTAAAAGGCCATTACTTAAAATAGTATTCTCTGTTCTGCAGCTACCACCTGTCACATCCCAAACCAGGCGAGTGTAAGTGGCACTGAAGATCACATCTGGAATTAATTAAAACATCGCAAGGCTATTATTCTGTAGCATGACAATTATATTGCAGTAATTAACCTTTCCTACTAAACTAATGTTAAAATAAATGTATGTTTCTACAACAAAAAGTATGGACGATTCAGGTATAGGATGACTCAAATAGCTTGTGATTTACTAGAAAAATTCCACTTTATTTCAAGTGCTTTATATACTAATGTATAGGTCAACCTCATGCATAAATTGAAGAATAGTTTTTTGGCCCCAAATTGTGGATTTTTTAAAAAAATATGACCTATAAATAAGTCGAGGGTAATTCAATAGAGAGAATGCCACTATTTCCTCAGGAAGTCACCTGCCACCAATTTCCCACCTAGACATTCAGAGAGAACAGAAGCAGCACTATGGTGAAAAGAGTGGAGTGGGTCAGTAATTTTAGGCTGTACATGAGTATGTACAGTATGTTGTATGAAACCTCTTTTCAAACCATAATGTCTAGAATATACCACAATTATGCAGATTATAGCTAATCAAGGGAACATTTTGCAAACACAATTACCAGCATTAATTAGACACTGGGACAGCACATATCACTACAGTTTGGTTTAAATCAATATTGGCTTCCAGCAGACTGGCCTGTGTTTGCCCAACCATAATGTGAAAGTGTGAACAGTGACAAGGGCCTGTCTGAGTCACTTCAAGTGTACGTTTTTCAAATGTGTTTGTGTTTATTCAGTCATAAGCCAATAAAGTGCAATATGTGATATAATTTAAAGTGGGGAAAAAAACCCAAATGAGCTAAATCTGAATAATGGATGACATGGAAAGTTCATTCTGAAAGGCTTTTCTTTTCTTAAAATGTAAGAACATCACTATAGCTCCATTAAAACTGGTATATTCATCTGACATTGTGATATATTGATCCTGAAATGAACTGTTCTTTGAGTCTACAATCATTACTCACTACTGTCTCTTGTGCTGCAAACTCACTTTTATTCCAGCCAAAGCAGAGCAAGCAAGAGTTTAAACAGAGACTGGAATAACACATAACAAATAATGTGTCGTTTTAATTAATTAGAATTTTGAATAATGAGGTTTTGAATAGTAATGTTTTATTTTTAACATAATGAGTTGCTATTTTTTGACACAGAGAATAGTGAGTTTTGAGTCTTTTTTTTTCTTTAAAAAAATCTATGATAGGAAATAAGGAACTTTTTTAAAACCATGGGATGTTTTATGACATGAGTTTCAGTTTGCAACCTTGGAAAGATTTGTACCAAACAGTATTCTAGATTCCACACTGGCAAGATCTTGCATCAAAGAGGAGTTCTGGTTTGCAGACCGCAGAATATTTTGACAGGAAGCAATGACTGACAAAAACTGTTATTTCCCCAGTAACTTCAACATATAAATCCTTCAGCCTCCCTAATGTTCAAAGAAATAAATTAAGTTAAAAACATCTGTTCTAACCCCTGATTCTAATTAGCATAAATTTATTTATTATTTATTTATTTCTTGCATTTATTGACCGCCCCTCTCAGCCCGAGGGCGACTCGGGGCGGTGAACAACAACAAGGAAGACGGTGTACAGTGAATCGAGACAATACTAACCAGACAATACAACAAAACATATACTTATACTAAAAATCCGCTTCGTCAAGTCCTGGGGTCATAGGCAGAATTCGTAATCATAGTTCATTCCATTGTCATTCAATACACTCAACTGAAGGCCTGCTCGAAGAGCCATGTTTTCAGGCCCCTACGAAAGGCCATCAAGGAGGGCGCCTGTCTAACTTCAGCAGGGAGGGCGTTCCACAGCCGGGGGGCCACCACCGAGAAGGCCCGCTCCCTCGTCCCCGCCAGACGAGCCTGTGAGGCAGGCGGGACCGAGAGAAGGGCCTCCCCGGATGATCTCAAGGCCCTCGTGGGCTCATAGGCCGAGATGCGGTCTGCAAGGTATTTTGGGCCGGAACCGTTTAGGGCTTTGTAGGATAATACCAGCACCTTAAATTGGGCCCGGTAGCAGATCGGCAGCCAGTGGAGCTGGGACAGCAGGGGCGTTGTATGCTCTCTGCGTCCAGCTCCCGTTAACAACATGGCTGCCGCGCGCTGGACTAGCTGGAGCTTCCGGACCGTCTTCAAGGGCAGCCCCACGTAGAGAGCGTTGCAGTAGTCGAGGCGGGATGTGACCAAAGCGTGTACCACCGTGGCCAAGTCAGACTTCCCAAGATACGGGCGCAGCTGGCGCACGAGCCTAAGCTGTGCAAATGCTCCCCTGGTCACCGCTGAAACCTGGGGCTCCAGGCTCAGCGATGAGTCCAGGGTCACACCCAAGCTGCGAACCTGCGCCTTCAAGGGGAGTGCGACCCCGTCCAGCACAGGCTGTAACCCTATACCCTGTTCGGCCTTGCGACTGACCAGGAGTACCTCTGTCTTGTCTGGATTTAATTTCAGTTTGTTCGCCCTCATCCAGACCATTACAGCGGCCAGGCACCGGTTCAGGACTTCGACGGCCTCCTTAGTAGCAGGTGGGAAGGAGTGACAGAGTTGGACGTCATCTGCGTACAGGTGACACCGCACCCCGAAACTCCGGATGATCTCACCCAGCGGCTTCATGTAGATGTTAAACAACAAGGGGGACAAGATGGAACCCTGAGGAACGCCACAGGTCAACGGCTGCGGCGTTGAACAGGAGTCCCCCAGTAACACCTTCTGAGTACGACCCTCCAGAAATGACCGGAGCCACTGCAGAGCAGTGCCCCCGAGCCCCATCTCTGCAAGGCGCCTCAGAAGAATACCGTGGTCGACGGTATCGAAGGCCGCTGAGAGGTCCAGGAGCACCAACAGGGACACACTCCCCCTGTCTAGCTCCCGGCGCAGATCATCCACTAAGGCGACCAAGACCGTCTCGGTACCATGTCCCGGTTTGAAACCAGACTGTGCCGGATCCAGATAATCCGTGTCTCTCAAGAATACCTGGAGTTGTGAGGCCACCACGCTTTCCATGACTTTGCCCAAGAAGGGAAGATTGGAAACAGGCCGAAAGTTGTCCAATTTAGTGGGGTCAAGTGATGGTTTCTTCAACAGCGGCTTTATAACAGCCTGTTTTAGGCTCGCTGGAATCTTGCCTTCCCGAAGGGAGGCGTTAACCACCACCGTTACCCACTTGGCCAATCCCCCTCTGGCCTCCTTAAGAAGCCAGGATGGGCAGGGGTCTAGGATGGACGTGGTGGGTCTCATTCCTCCAAGTACCTTGTCCACATCCTCGGGTTTCACAAACTGAAAAGAATCCAACAAAATCTGACAAGCAGGTGCTTGTGTCACATCCACAGAGACTGCATCTAATGCGGCGTCCAGCCCGGAACGGATCAAAGCGACTTTGTCTGCAAAGAACCGAGCAAATGCTTCACAGCGCGTTGCCGAGTTGTCGGGGCTCCCACCAGTAGGGGGAGTTAAAAGGCCTCTGACAACCCGGAACAACTCCGCCGGACGGTTCTTTGCAGACGCAATAGTGGCCGCAAAGAAAGCTTTCTTTGCGGCTTTTATTGCCACGGCATATGCCCTCAAAAAGGACACAAACCGTGCTCGGTTTGACTCGCTTGGGTCCGATCGCCACACGCTCTCTAGAACCCTCTTCCTTCGCTTCATCGCTGCCAGCTCCTCGGTGAACCAAGGGGCTGGTTTAGCTCGGTTACTTGAGAGGGGACGTTCCGGAGCGATCATGTCAATAGCCCTGGTCATCTCCCCATTCCAGAGAGCGACCAAGGCCTCGACATTGTCGCCTACCGCGGTGGCGGGAAACTCCCCAAGAGCCATCAGGAATCCGTTCGGATCCATTAGCCTCCTGGGGCGGACCATCTTAATGGGTCCTCCACCCTTGCGGAGGTTAGGGGGCGCAGTGAGCCTAAATCTAATCAGGAAGTGGTCGGTCCACGGCAATGGAGAGATGGACAACTCCTCCACACCGCCACCCTGCTCCCATCCCTGGCAGAAAACCAAGTCCAATGTGTGTCCAGCACAGTGGGTGGGGCCAGTTATTTGTTGGGACAGCCCCATGGTTGCCATGGCGGACATGAAGTCCTGAGCCGCACCTGTGAGGGTTGTCTCGGCGTGGATGTTGAAGTCCCCCAGCACAAGAAGCCGTTGGGACTCCACCGCCAGGCTCGAGACCACCCCCGCTAGCTCAGGTAAGGAGACTGTAGTGCAGCGAGGTGGACGGTACACTAGCAGAATCCCTATTCTGTCCCGGTCACCCACCCTCAGGTGGACGCATTCAAAATTTGTGGTCTGCGGGATGGGGCTCCTGGTTAGATGGATGGTATCTCTATAGACCACTGCGACCCCGCCTCCCCGTCCTCCGGCTCTTGGTTGGTGTTGCACGGAGAAACCTGGAGGACAAAGCTGGGAGAGATTTACGCCCCCCGCTTCATCCAGCCAGGTCTCCGTGATGCACGCCAGATCTGCCCGCTCCTCCAGGATTAAGTCCTGAATCCAAGTTGTTTTTCCGTTGACAGATCTGGCGTTCAACAGCACCACCTTCAAGCCAGAGGGCCCGCTCACCTGGTTACACCAAATTACCTTAGGAGACCTTTTGGGAATAGTTAATTTGGAAAAACGGTCCGAATCAGGCCGAATTCGGGGTCTCCTTCTCCCGCATCTCCTCCTTCCCACCACGACCTCTATGGGGGCCCCTCGGCTGTTGGAACACCTCCCCCCCTCCATGCCGCAATTCTGAGCCATAAGAGTACTTTCTCCTATGCTTGTTGTTGAGTTTATTGGTTCTTGCCAGCATCCCCTAACTTCAATATATCTATCATTCGCTGGCTTTCTAAACTATAATAATACCACTTTGTGGGGGAAACTGTTACTTTCACACTGTGTGATGCGTGTTTACTTGATTTCCTCAGGGTATATTTACTCTCTAGGTGTATGCAAGTCCTGTGCTGTTCTTCTGCTGCCATAAAATTGTCTTTATTATTCTTTGAAAAGGAATAATGGCCATGAAGCCCAACTGGCTTTGTATGTATATTTGTCATTGTGAAGTTACAGACATTTGCATGAATAATGACCAGATTGTGGTTCTGCACAAGAGCAACAAAGTAATACCTTTGCAAACTGAGGATTTCACTTGTACTGCCATCACTGGTCACAGTAGTTTATTTTTTAAATAATCTGATTCCAAGCCAGCTTTGTTTTTAATGAGCTTTTCTTTATTTGGGGCTTTAGAAATAGATTTCACTCTTATAAGCTTATCTTTTTCAATCGGCTTTTTGTAGGATGCACATAGAAATGTATTTTGTGATGTTCTGGCTGATAACGTCCTTAGACTTCTCTGTCACCAAATTCCCAAGAAGTTAAGAGGCGAATTTATACAAAGACTTTCCCGAGTATCCTATATGCTTATATAAAAGTTAAGAATATTTAGTCAAAACAGCAACCCAAAGAACCCTAGATCGACTTTATGCACAAGTCAGTGTGAATACTGTAACATTTATCAGAAAAAGGAACCATCCCCTTCTCTAAGGAGAGTGGAAGAAGGTAAGAACTTAATCCGTACAAGGGAACATAAAGGAAGCACTGATCTCCTCTACTCTTTCTATCACAGCATCATTTCCGGCCTTGTAAAATGCCTGAGAGGGGAAATGGTGACAGCAGCAGCCGGGAGTGGCTGAACCACAAAACAGCAGTGATGCTTTCCTCTCTCCATGGACTCTCAACCTATCTACAAGTTATATCAAAATCCATAATTTTGGTTCTAAAACCTACCCTTCACTTATACATGAAACTGACTTATACATGGGAATATATGCTAAGGATATAGAGCTGTATGAAGTCTTGCTATCAATAAGCAGACACTCCCTTTTCATCCACAGATAACATCTGAACCAACAGAGCAATGGTTCCCAACCTTTAATCCTCCAGATTTCTTTTAAACTTCAGCTCCTACAATCTCTAACAGCTGGTAAACTGGCTGGGATTTCTGGGAGTTGAAGTCCAAAACACTTGGAGAACCAAAGGATGGAAATCACTTTAATAGAGGGATTATTACACTTTAGAAAGATTTGGGTTTTTTTTTCTAATACCATGTCTCCCTTGCACCCCTCAGTTCCACTGCTAACACAAGTCCACCCTTTTAAGGGGCAAATGGGATGCCAAAGACTAAAAGAACTATCAAAGTTGCTTCATCTCTAAATCTCAATGGGAGTATGCCCTATGATTAGGGTTCAATCCCATCATTAGAATATAAATTTGAATGCTATTCACTTTGGTTGAATTTCTCAGTGTATGTTAGTTCCCTTTATAATGCACAACACTTTGTTCTAATTTGACTTAGCAACTAATGTTCCTTTTTTAGAAATTGCATTAAGACCGCAACTAATATGGCGAAGTCAGGTTATGCTGATGTAAAAAATAGTGAATCTATGGAGCTCTTCAGGCATGCCACAAGAATCGCTGGGGATCGTGGTGATTCTTATGATACACATCCAGGGGCATGGCAACCTGTTGCCCCATGCCCTGCACCATCCGGGGGGGGGGGGGGCAGTTTCCGCTGTCTGGATTGCTCCCGTGTTGCTGCTGCTGCCTTTATTCAGCAGCAACTCCAGTTCTGCAGCAGTTTTGTCATGGATCTGCCCCAGATGTACTCCAGTGTGTGATCTCACAAGCTCGTCTTGTGAGCACAAGGCAGAGAGCCTTCTCCGCTGTGGCTTCCCGACTCTGGAACTCATTACCTGGAGAGATCAGGAAAGCCCCTTCACTAGAAACGTTCAAAAAGAACCTTAAAACCTGGCTCTTCCACTACGCCTTTGGTGGATAGGTGCACATCATGACACTACTATTCCCCTCTACGCTTTCACCATGGTGTACATGCCCTCCAAATTGGGAAGTTTATCTTCACAACTCTGTGTTTTTATGAGTTCCTTGCAAATAACCTGCTCCTATTTTTATCTCATTAGAGTCTTTTAACCGTTTTATCCTGTACATGTGGCCCGCCCATTGTTATCGTGATTGTGTTTATTGGAATGTTTTTTTTTCTCTCTATGTAATTTTGTTGATGTTGTTTGATGTTTATGTATTGGTTTTATTTTGCTGAAATATGTTGTCTGGGCTTGGCCCCATGTAAGCCGCTCTGAGTCCCCACCGGGGAGATGGTGTGGTGGTGGGGTATAAATAAAGATGATGATGATGATGATGATGATGATGATGATGATGATGATGATTATTGGAGCCAGTGGGCCCCACAGCAAAGCCACTGTGGAATTGGAATTGCCTTTGAAATTTTTCCCATGTGGACATCCTATGGCTAAATAAAACCCAGTCTTTTGCAGTTTCAAAGTATGATGTCCACTGACAGAATTAGTTGCCCTGTTGGCAGTGTTCTATGGACATTATTGGAAACTTTAAAAAGTTCATACCAATGCTATATCTAAAGCAAATGGAAGCTCTGTATTTCTCAATTAGGTTAAGACTGTAAAAATACTACTTCTGGCTTCAAAGCAACATTGCAAATGCAAAACAGTATAACATGGAAGTTGACAGATGAAGAAATCATAAACATGGCTAACAATATCTAAACATCTATATAAATAAAAATGTAATGTTTGTTTGTGGGATTAACAGAACTCAAAAACCAGTGGGCGAATTGACACCAAATTTGGACAGCATACACCTAACCACCCAATGTATGTCCTTCACTCAAAATTTTTTGATTTTGTCATTTGGCAGTCATAGTTCTTGGGATTTATAGTTCACCTACAATCAAAAAGCATTCTGAACTCCACCAATGATGGAATTGAACCAAAGGTGACACACAGGACTCCCATGAGCAACAGAAAACACTAGAAGGGTTTGGTGGACATTGACCTTGAGTTTGGGAGTTGTAGTTCACCTATATCCAGAGATCACTGTGGATTCAAACAATGATGGATGTGGACCAAACTTGGCACAAATATTCCATATGCCCAAATATGAACACAGATGGAGTTTGGGGGAAATAGACCTTGACATTTGGGAGTTGTAGTTACTGGGATATATAGTTCACCTACAACCAAAGAGCATTCTCAATCCCACAAACGACAGAATTGGGAAAAATTTCCCACACAGAACACCCATAACAAACAGACAATACTTAAGGCCATCCAGTCCAACTCTCTTCACCAGGGCAAGAAAATCTAATCAAAGCCCTCCTGACAAACAGCCATCCAGCCATAGATATAGATAGATATGATTCACACACAGAAATATATAATATCATGGATTTGAAAGGGACCCCTAAAGAAGGACAATGATATGTTGCCTGTTCCAGAGTAGATAAACCAGACACTCTCCACATCAACACTGGCAAAGAAACATCAAAACGTACTGAAAATTGTAATAAATATGTTATTTTATTTTAACAAAAGACATTGGAAAAAGGAAGGTTGCATATTTTTTTAAAAACGTGAGTGCATTGATTATTGTCCCTGGTTCATCATATGCTTTTAGGGGAGGAAACACTTCTGTTCTTTTCTGTTGGGAGCAGAATTTCGCTTCTAATAGCCTGTAGCTTTCTTATATCACTCAGAGTATTTCTGGACATTTGTTAAATAAATGCCTGCTTGAACCAAAAAAAAAAAAACACTGGCAAAGAAACAACAAGAAATACTGTTTACCCATAAATGTAAAGAAATTACATAGATTAGAAACCATTACTTTATTTTCCAGATCACTAGACTTGTCCACAGCAACGTGTGGCAGGGGACGGCTAGTCTATTAATAAATGAACAGAAAAGGCTTACGAAACCTGAGAAAGGCCGGTTTATTTTTGAATTAAATTGTACATAGTCTCCTCTAATATATGTATATCAATTAGTCTAATATCAAGACCTCACAGAGGTCTTACTTCCAAAATAGATTAAACATTATTTTAGAAATATTTTTTTTTCATACCCATTAACAGGATCCACAACAATTCCTCGAGGATGTGACATGTCTCCTTCTAACAGAGTCTTCCGACTTTGAGATGCTTTCTCTAATCTGGCAACATTAATTGTTTTTCTGTTGCCATCATTTGTCCAAAATAGATTATTTCCAATCCAGTCCACTGCAATGCCTTCCACGTTGTCAAGATCTGTTTAAAAAAACAGTATACATATTCCGTATTATTCATATTATTTTTGAAAAGATATTGATGAAGTTCCAAACCACTTGCAGCTCAAATGTGATTGAAGTAGTTACACATTCATACTATTATGTCATATATATGCATCACTATGTTCAACTGCAATGACAGTATAGTTGTTTGTCAGCATGGTAGTATAGTCTGAAGTGTTACATCGTGGGAAAAAGCCCGATTAGTATGACAAACCTTGAGAACAAAACATAAGGAAAAGAGGAAAAAATGAGGATTAGTAATTAACTGTTGTCATAGAAACAAATTTGTAACCTTACAAATACAATAAAGGGTCTTAATGAGTATCATAGCATGCCTATATATAGTAGAAAAATTGAAAGCTTCTGAATCAAGAGAATTCCCTGGAAAAAAACTGTGGTAACACAGAGGGAAGCATCTGTTGCAAAACATAATTTAAGTATATCAAAAAAAACCTGTTCAATGAATTAAAATGCATGAGGATAGAAGTGGATTAAGTATTTCAGATCATTAGAACAAAAGCTTTTTAGAACTTCTAGCAATACATCAAGATTTTTCTATGAAATACTTTATTTTTCCTTTGCATTCTCAGATTTCAATATCTTTCTTGAGCAGCAACAGCTTTGACATTTTTCCGAGGTAATTAAATCTAGCAGGTATAGCAGTAAGTTTATTAGAAAACCAGACCAATCCAATATGTTAGATTAATTTGTTATACTGCAATACAGCAAATTTCAGATGAGAGAGAAAAATACTACTTAAGGAATGATGCAATAGAAGTGCAAACATTCTGAAAGTTTATGAGAAATCAATACATAACAGTTCTGTATTTGGTAGAAGAAAACTACAACTGAAGGACAATTGTTCCTATTTTAAAGCAGTACTGGGAAATAAGGTGCCCTCCAGAAATTGTTCCAACTCAGTTTTTCCTGTTACTTGGTCATATTGGTTGGAACTGATGGATGTTATTAAGGCAGGCATGTCAAAAGTCCAGTTCGGGGGCCAATTGTGGCCCCTATTCAAATTTCCATCAGTCTTCTCTCTCCAGGCATCCCCCCCCTCCCTCACTTGCTTCTTTCCTTCCTTCCTCTCTCCCTTCCTTGACTTTCTTCCTTCTTCCTTTCATGACTTCCTCTCTTGGTTCTTTCCTTCCTCCCTTCTTAGGAATCAGGGCTCTGGAAAAGGTAGGCTCCTCGGGAAAAGAGAAAGAGAGATGGAAGCCTCTTGTGTCCCTTCACCCCAATTAAGTGTTGCCTTCTCCTCAGGTGGCTCAGCGTCGAGCATCCCGTTCCAGTGGCCCCTTGTATCTCTCTCTCTTCTACCACAACTTTTTATTTATTTATTTACAAAGGAAGGCTCCCCAATTGCCCTGCTTGCCCCAGGTGCTTGCTGCTGGCGCTGCTGCTGCTGAATGGTCAGGAAGTGTGGGGCTTGGAGGCCAAGCATCTGCCTGGCTTCCCTCCCCAATTCCTTCTCTACTCCAGCCTCGTCCCACATCACTACCCCGTTTTCCAAAAAAGCTGCCCTTTGTTGTTGCTCTTCCTTTGGGAAGAAAAGGTGAGAGCCACGCAGCAACTATAAGCCCCTTCTGCCACAATCAAAGTTCTCCTGACAAATGGTCATGCTGCCTCTACTGAAAAAGAAGGAGACTCCACCAGACTCTGGGGCAGTATATGCCACTGTCTGGAATGACTTGAAGGCACACAACAACAATCCTAATTAACTTGACTCTTCTAATCAGCCAAAACCAGGCCCACACTTCTCATTTATGTTGGTTAAAAATTTATATATTGTACTGTTCTTTCTTTGTTCTTTTTCCCTACAAATAATAAATATGCACTGCATTGTGTATAAGAATGTATTCATGTTTTTTTTTCAAGCTATAGTCTGGCCCCCCACCAGGCTGAGGGACAGTGAACTGGCCATTGACTTAAAAAAACCCTGGATTAGGACACCCCTGTAAAGCAGTCTTTCTCCAAACCTCCAGGTTGGAGAAAGGTAGAGTAGAAACGTCATAAATAAACAAATAATCTTGAAGCAAGTTCCTCACTTCTGCACCCCACCAATACTGAGTGGCAGTAATAGGGCAGCCTTTGTGGGAAGAGGAGGAGGAGAAGGGGGGGGGGGGATTTAGTGTCCTAGGATGCTTTCACCCTGTCTTGGTGATGGAGCACCACGCCGGACATCACATGGCATTGTGTGACTTCTGGTGGTGGTCCTGCCCCTCAACTTGGGGTGGAAGCATCATTGGATGCTTCTCCCAGAACATGGCTCTAATGGAGCCCTCAAGGGGCCTTACCAGGAGAGTGATGGGGAAAGTACTGCCAAGAGGGAGCTGTGTGCGAGGTGACAAATTTGCCTCGCTGATCCCCTCTTTTCTCAGTGAAGCAGGTGAAACAGGGCACTCTCCCTAGCCTTTCTGGTGAGGCCCATAGTGTGCTATTTACAGTAGCATAATTTTCATTGGGTACTCTGGGGTTTTGCTCTGAGTAAAAATGTGGCAGACTTGGCCATTTGTTTTCTGTGATTGAGATACACACACACACACACACACCTGAGTGAGTTGAACAGTCTTGACTTATGCAAAGGGAAGTTGCAATAGTATTTTGTGTTAAGTTCGTTATTGAATTTAGTTAAATAAAATGTGAATGATGTTATTTCAATACAATGTCAAAATATGCATATATATAATTATGCAAATAGAAAGCACTACACAAACAAATATTTTAGTCGCATAATAAATGGAGAGGACAACACCTGTAATTAGATCTAAAGTGGGTCATAGGGCTATATTGTAGGAGAACCACTGCTGTAAACATTTTCTTTTGTATAGTAACTGTCCCAATACTGACTGCACTTTGTGCAGACAGTCAGATTAAATGCATGTAATTTGGAATACATTCATAATACTGCATCTTGTTTGTGGTTTCTATAAAATGAGAAGCAATGAGAAGCAAATACAGTAGAGCATTTCCTGAGGTCACATCAAAATAATTTTCCTCACTGTCTCTCCACTAAGATTGTCTTTAACTATCCTCCAAGGGATGAGACCCTTATATACCATGCCTGCAAAAGCTTTCAGTTATAAATATTTTATCTTTGTTTTCAGTGCATTTCTTTTTCTTGATGCTTCCAAAATTATAGGCTTAATGATTCAGTTTGGATAAATACTCAAACCTAGGAGAACTATGCTGCTTGAAAGAGTTGATGGGAAGGGAGTGTGGCTCATCTAGGGTGAAAAATAAATCCACATCAAAATGAGCTGTTTCCAAAGCCCTAGATTGCTTCAGAGCAATTGATACACTCCAGAATTCTTATAGACCTCTCTACAAAAAGTATCAAGGGACTAGCTTTGTGATTAACAAATAGATGTTCCAGTGAGGAAAAATCTTTATCAGGACTCTTCTTTTTTACTTTTAATCACAAGATCATTGGAAGCGATGAATAAGTTAATACCAAAAAAAAAACCCAACAACAAAGTAAAGCAAAACATTAACATAATGTTAATATTAACATTGTTAATATACTTATTCATTAGTCATGACTCCATGACTGAAACAAAATATTATTCTTAATTTTACACCACCAAATTAAAATCACTCCCTCAAAAGGAGGGGAAGATATCCCTCTCATCTAAATGCTGCATTCTAATATGCACCACATTCCTCCACACCTACCTGTATAAATTGACCTTATCAATTCAGAAACACATACACTTGAAAATTAATCTTATGCAATTCTGCAGTCTTATATATGGCTTTGTCTCAAGCCAACACCCTCCCCAACTCAAAATAAGATTAAGATCATTATTTTTTATTTCCAAACTTTTAAGACGTTACATCAGGGCACATCGCATAATCCTATCTGAAATTTTGAAATGCATAATCCATTGAATCAGAGTTACTACACAAGAAAATAAAAACCATGGGCTTGTCTACACTGACAACAAATAGGTTGAGATGTAATCGGATTAGCTCCAAAGTGAGTAAATATCATGGGGCTGATCCAGTTTAATCTGGGACAAGGCTGCCATAACATGGTATTGCTTCAGGTTAAACTAAGTTGAGGGAAAGCCTAATTCTTGATCTAGAATTTGGGCTTCCACACAATATAGGGTCTGTCAAGACAGCTGTGCTGGTTGCTAACCCAAATGTTCCACAGCAATCTTGACTGCCATACTGCATTTTCGGGCTCAGGTGGCCTGGGAACATGGGATGGCAGATTTCTGTCACACTGCTCCTTCCCCATGACATAGATGTATCTTGCCATGAAACTCTACCTTTTTTCTGCGTGGTACTGTGAAATCCACACCTGTGGTATTTCCCTGCGTCCACGCAGCTGACTCGGATCTTTCTTGAAAGCTTTTCCTAATTAGGGACTCCAGCCCCGCCCATCTACTCCTAATAAAGCCAGGCAGCGGGGCTTGGAGCCTTAATTCCTTTTGTCCGCGAAAGCAGCAACAACTCGGTGTTCTCTCCTAAAAACAACCAATTCATTGGGCCTGTATTGGACTCTTGGCATGCAAGGGCCTACTTGCTATCAGACAGGTTTCTGAATCTGCATTCATTAGCTCTTTGAGTCTGGCAGACGCCATACATCCATGCCAGGGATGTCCAGTGCTTTTTGGGACACATGGCATTCACCACAGCTGCCACTCCTTTCTCCTGTTTGCACCTTCGGCCTCTCCAGAATTTCTTCGGGCACTTCATCCCATGCAGGATAAGCCCAATGAATGTGTCATTGTCCCTTTAGCCATCCACAGGTCTCTCAACTAGTGGACTCATCGCTCCAATCTCTGTGTGGGCGATGTTAGCAACCGACACTTCCCTCTCAGTGTTGTGAGCTCACCTCAATGGTCACACCATCCATGGTCCTTAGGCGGCCATAGAGGGCATGGAGCACATCAACTATTTGGAGTTACTCGCAGTAGAAATGGCACTGCACCTTATCTGTCATTTGCTCATGGACAGTATTGTCCAGCTTACCACCACCACTACCATTGTGATTTGCTTGCCCTCATCATCAGAATCTGGGACTGGTATACCATAACCCTCAGTGCCATTCATCAAGAACTCTCTTGCTGGCTCCCTCAGTCAGACAGTTTATACTGACCACTAATGGTCCCTTCATCCTTCCCAGGCATGGGAACTCTTTGTCAGATGGCAAACTCCCCTTCTGGACTTGTTTGCCTCTCCCGCCAACATGAAGTGCCAATTCTTTGGAGCACGTCTTACCTCCACCAGACAGGCTGTTGGGAGATGCCTTCCTCCTGGATTGGACATCCACCCTCCTAGTGTACATCTTTCCACTATTGCCAGTGCTGTCCAGCGTGGTCTCTCGTCTTCAAGCAGAGCAGGTAGATTGCATTGTCATCACACCATGGTGGCCCCGCCAGCCATGGTTTGTCATTCTGCTCCAACTTGCAGGCAGCTGTTACATTCAGTTGCCACTCAGACCAGACTTGCTGGCTATGGGCAACAGCCCAGTCCCATACTCCCAGGTCACTCAGTTCCGGTTGACGGCGTGGCAGCTCCAGCCTCAGCCCTCTCTCAACCAGTAAAGGGCATTTTGGACCTTGCCCTGAGACCTGCCACTAAACATTGTTACATTTGTAAGTGGTGTCATTTTTGCATTTTTTCACAAAAGCAAGGGGTTCAGCCTCTGTCTGCTTCCACTTCCCTCCTCCTGGATTTTTTGATTTCTCTGTCAGATTCAGGACTCTCATTATTATTCTTGAAGGTCAATCTGGCAAATATAGATTCGTTTAGAAGCGAGCATTCTCTTCCCTCTCCTTTATCCGATCCTCTTGTAAAGAGATTTCTGCAAGGCTTTAGAAATTTCTGGCCCCAAGTAGGCCTGTCCCCCCTCTTGGAGGTTGGAGGTTGTTCTTTTCGCCCTTACGAAACCACCATTTGAGCCAATGGCCACTTCTGACATGTTCCATCTATCATGGAAAATGGCATTTTTAGTGCCTATTACTTTTGCTTGTCGCGCTAGCGAGCTTATGGCTCTTGAGTCGATAGTCCTTACCTGAAATTTCATAAGGATATCATGCTGGGCTCAGACATTTCCTTCTTACCTAAGGCAGCATCATAGTTTCATATGTCTCAGGACATTGTCCTTCCAACCTTATTTCCAAATCCTTCTACTCCCCTGGAGCAGTCTTTGTACCTTCTTGATGTGCGGAGGGCTCTTGCTTTTTATGTCCACCGCACAGCTCCATTACAGAAGTCACTACGACTTTTTGTTAAGTACCGTAGGGATACTGTGGGCCTTCCTGTTTCTACCCAGAGGTGGCGGCCTGGATAGTTGCAGCTATCCGGCTAGCTTGTGAAATGGCAGGACTGGACTTACCTGTTCAGATCCATGCTCATTCCACTAGAGCATTGGCAGCCTCCATGGCTTTTTTGCACAGTGTGCCTCTGCATGATATCTGTCGGGTGGCCATATGGTCAACACCGCATACTTTTGTCTCCCATTATACATTGGATTTAGCTGCCAAGAAGGAGACGGCTTTTGGGAGAGCAGTACTTTTTTCTGCACTAGCATGACACCCACCATCCGTGGGACTGCTCACTAGTCTACCACAGGTGTGGATTTCACAGTACCACGCAGAAGAAAGTAAGGTTGCTTACCTGTAACCATGTTTCTTCTAGTGGTAACTGTGAAATTCACACAACCCGCCCATCCTCCCCACATTCTGTCATGCCTTTTATCTCCGACTGTCTTTCGCGGTATGGAATTAAGGCTCCAAGCCCCGCTGCCTGGCTTTATTAGGAGTAGATGGGCGGGGCTGGAGTCCCTAATTAGGAAAAGCTTTCAAGAAATATCCGAGTCAGCTGCGTGGACGCAGGGAAATACCACAGGTGTGAATTTCACAGTTACCACTAGAAGAAACATGGTTACAGGTAAGCAACCTTACTATTTGTTCTTGGGAGCTGTGGCTTTCAGATGTCAGCTAGAGTGCTGAAGACTAGGTAGGTTGTTGGGGGGGGAGGGGGGAGACTCCTAGAGTGGCGACTCCTAGAGTGGCTGCCCAGCAGTGTTTTTGGATTATATGGTTTTAATAATTGATTTTAATGTTTAGATGTTTATAATGTTATGGTTTTAAATATATATGTTTATTTTATTATATTTCTGTATATGCTTGTCTGTAATGGTTGTCTGCTGAGACACTGGAAGTAGCCCAAGAAAGGAGGAAAGCAAAAGGAAACAGGGAGAAGGGGAGATATGCCCAGTTAAATGCGCAATTCCAGAGGTTAGCCAGAAGAGATAAGGAACTATTTTTAAATAAGCAATGCATGGAAGTGGAAGAAGACAACAGAATAGGAAGGACAAGAGACCTCTTCCAGAAAATTAGAAACATTGGAGGTAAATTTCAGGCAAAAATTGGTATGATAAGAAACAAAGATGGCAGGGACCTAACAGAAGCTGAAGAGATCAAGAGAAGGTGGCGAGACTATACGGAAGATCTGTATAGGAAGGATAATAATATTGAGGATAGTTTTGACGGTGTGGTGAATGAATTAGAACCAGACATCCTGAGGAGTGAGGTTGAATGGGCCTTAAGAAGCATTGCTAACAACAAGGCAGCAGGAGACGACGGGATCCCAGCTGAACTGTTTAAAATCTTAAAAGATGATGCTGTCAAGGTGATGTATGCCATTTGCCAGCAAATATGGAAAACACAAGAATGGCCATCAGACTGGAAAAAATCAACTTATATCCCCATACCAAAAAAGGGAAATGCGAAAGACTGCTCAAACTTCCGTACAGTGGCCCTTATTTCTCATGCCAGTAAGGTAATGCTCAAGATCCTGCAAGGAAGACTCCAGCAATACATGGAGCGAGAGTTGCCAGATGTTCAAGCTGGGTTTAGAAAAGGCAGAGGAACGAGAGACCAGATTGCCAATATCCGCTGGATAATGGAGAAAGGCAGGGAGTTTCAGAAAAACATCTACTTCTGCTTCATTGACTATTCTAAAGCCTTTGACTGTGTGGATCATAATAAATTGTGGCAAGTCCTTGGTGGGATGGGCATACCAAGCCACCTTGTCTCTCTCCTGAGGAATCTGTACAAGGACCAAGTAGCAACAGTAAGAACTGACCACGGAACAACAGACTGGTTCAAGATTGGGAAAGGCGTACGGCAAGGCTGCATCCTCTCACCCAACCTTTTTAACTTGTATGCAGAACACATCATGTGATGTGCGGGGCTGGATGAATGCAAAGCTGGGGTGAAAATTGCTGGAAGAAACATTAACAACCTCAGATATGCAGATGACACCACTCTGATGGCCGAAAGCGAGGAGGAGCTGAGGAGCCTTCTAATCAAGGTGAAAGAAGAAAGCGCAAAAGCCGGGTTGCAGCTAAACGTCAAGAAAACCAAGATTATGGCAACAAGAATGATTGACAACTGGAAAATAGAGGGAGAAACCGTGGAGGCCGTGACAGACTTTGTATTTCTAGGTGCAAAGATTACTGCAGATGCAGACTGTGGCCAGGAAATCAGAAGACGCTTACTTCTTGGGAGGAGAGCAATGTCCAGTCTCGATAAAATAGTAAAGAGTAGAGACATCAGACTGGCAACAAAGATCCGCCTAGTCAAAGCCATGGTATTCCCTGTAGTAACCTACGGATGTGAGAGCTGGACCTTAGGGAAGGCTGAGCGAAGGAAGATAGATGCTTTTGAACTGTGGTGTTGGAGGAAAGTTCTGAGAGTGCCTTGGACTGCGAGAAGATCCAACCAGTCCATCCTCCAGGAAATAAAGCCCGACTGCTCACTGGAGGGAAAGATACTAGAGACAAAGTTGAAGTACTTTGGTCACATCATGAGGAGACAGGAAAGCCTAGAGAAGACAATTATGCTGGGGAAAGTGGAAGGCAAAAGGAAGAGGGGCCGACCAAGGGCAAGATGGATGGATGGCATCCTTGAAGTCACTGGACTAACCTTGAGGGAGCTGGGGGTGGTGACGGCCGACAGGGAGCTCTGGCGTGGGCTGGTCCATGAGGTCACGAAGAGTCGGAGACGACTGAACGAATGAACAACAACAACTGTATATGCGGCATTGGATTATTGCCAACTTGTAAACTGCTCTGAGTCCCCTTTGGGGTGAGAAAGGTGGTATAAATATAGTAAATAAATAAATAAGTGTTGAATTATGTTCAGCATGGCTGGCTTTTAGGGACTCTGCCACTGTGAGGCAGCTGAAGGAGTCCCTGATAAGACACTATGAGGGAGCAATCCGAGGTCCCAGATACCAAATTGGCCTTCCATTGATGGTCAGTATAGAAGGGCCCCTATTACACTCAACATTTTTAAAGAGTTATAGTCCTTGAACCATTGTACCCAAAGGATCAACTGAGGCCATGGATTTGATTCAATTCAAAGTAGCTCATTCCTAAACTGGCATGACCAAAAGCAATCTTCTTTCCAAGGCACTGAAAACCAATCCAAGCCAAATCTTGTCTTTGGTGCTCATAGAGGAAAGTTTTAGTAACCCAAATACACATGGATGAATATATTACCTGTATTCTAAAGATCAAAAATCTTAATTTTCTATTAAAAGTTAAACGTGAAGAATCTTGAATCATTGCTGCAAAGCATTGCCCTGGCAGGGGAAAAAAATCACTGGCTACCAATTCAACGTGGTACTTATGACCTTAAAAGTCCTGGTTAAGATTCAGACTATCTGAAAAACTATTTCTCTCTATGTGAGATGCCTGAACAATACAGTATTCAAGTAAGGGCTTTCTCTCAATCCCACTTCTGTCAAAGACACATTTGGTGAGGACTTGGGAGAGAATCTTCTCAGTTGTTGCTCCTTGGCTATGGAGCACCTTTTTTATGAAGCACCTTTATAAGGGAGGTTCCCTGTTTGTCTGGGAAGCAAAGGCATTTTTATTTGAATGGGGTTTCAGCTATTGATTTGTGTGAGCTGAAAGATGTTTGGTGGGTCTGTCATACTTTTTACTACCCCCTCCCTCCCTTATTGTGTAATGTTTTGATTGGATTAAATATCAACATCAGCTTCTTGCTGAGACTGAAAGTATATTGGCTGCCATAGCAATTCCTTTAAGACTGAGGTTATGTGGTAAGTAAATACATATGCTATGCGATTGTAGTTAGCAATCTTTCTTCTATCTTTTGTACTGGGTGTTGTTTCTGAGCAATCTTCAAGTGTAGTCCCACATATAGTGAGCTTTAGTTGCTACATTTTCTAAATGAAGTCCTCTATCTATTCTCTAGAGTGACATAATTTAGAATTATATTCCTTTCTTATTATGTTATCTGTAGAATGTAGTGTGAATATATTCCCTTACTTCTTGGAAGGACATTGTAGGAAAAAGTGGTGCTCTGGTCCCAGCCTACTAGCTACAAAACTGAAATCTCCAAAAATGCAAGGATATGTCTTCATGTGACATTTGACTTCCTTGAACAAAGTGGTCTATTTTGGTTAGTTCAAACAGACTATTCCATGAGCACTTGCAAAGCCAGTGCACAACTCCTATTGAATTTAGTGGGATAACCGTTTTGGGGAGTTACAATAGGATTTGGTGGTAAAAAATTATTCATTAGTAATAATATTCATATAGCCAGCCTTTCTTCTGTGTTGTACAATTCCATGTCCATGCCAAACACAAATATCCTTTGAACAAGTATTTGGTAATAGTTTTCAGAAAAAGGAGGAAAAGTGTGTGATTAATAAATCATGGGCTATTAATCTAAGATTTCACTTCTCAACCACCTATTGCCCATCACTATTTCATGCAGTTCAGGTTATTCAAGAAACTTTCAGATTACATAAAGTGAATTGAGGAGAATTTAGCAAGCAATGTAGACGTGTAAGAGAATGTTAACCTATATGAATTATTGTAGTTTTTCTTTTGTTTTTACAAAAAAGTATTTCAAAGGTAATCAAATATGCTCTTTGATTTGAGATTGAGCAGAAAGAGTAGCAGAAAGATAAAAGTACAAAAATGAAAGGAATGTTTTAAAAGAATAATTGTAGTTTTAAAACTTTGGCATACTACATGAGCAATTGTCAGAAAACAGAGTAACAAGATCCTCCCAGGTACGAATGGAAGTGTATCTGTATACAGAATTACCCTTTAACTTATTGATAAAAGTCTCTCATAATTTTAGACACGTGACATACCCTGAATCCCAACAAAAATAAATCATGCTAATGCTAAAATATACTTTGCAACTGTATTTTCATAACTAATCGTGGAACAATAAAAATTTAAATTTTGAAACAATAAAAAATACCCTCCCCCAACACAAAGTAATTGAAGTAACACTTTTAAAGGGATTTGAAGTACAGAAGCAAAATTAATTAGCACCAAGTGCCCAGTCAAAACTTCTTATTTTCTGACCTTTGGAGAAATAATTCCAAACTCCACCTACCATCCTTCAAGATTGTCTCACGCTCTGAGCCATCAATTTTTTGACGTCCTATCAAGAAACTGGTAGTATCTGCAAAGTATATGTAATTGGTCTCGGAGTGAAAGTCCAGTGCTCGAGGATTGACTAAATTTTCTATTGGGATCATATATTCATCAGCTACTTTGGTATTCAGATCCATTCCCCGTATGATGCCCGGACGCCCCTTGCCATAAAAGAGGAACAGCTCATTCTTTGGTCCTGTGAAAGAAAAATTACAAACATAAACCTTCAATACCACCAAATTTCTTTACACTGAAAGCTGTCACTGTTTAATTAACTGGTGCAATTAGTGTTTTTTTTTAAAAAAATCTTCAAAACATAACACTAAGCTCTCAAATATTCCAAAAGTATCTAAACTCCAGATGACTGGTTAATTGCATTATCTTAATTGAAACACAAATTACTTCTGTGACTGAGTTATATATAATTAATCAATGTCTCTCTTGTAACAATACATGTTTCACAAATCCAATAGATCACAGGATAACATTATCGCAATTGTAAAATAGACTTTCTTGCAGTCATTTTACAATTCATTAGGATCCAGTTACTGCCATTTACTCTAGCAATAGTGTGAACTTTAGGAAATTTACAATAATTTTCCAGGTTATTTTAAAAGTAAGGAGGAAAACAATGTAAACCTAGAGATTATCTTTCACCTATATGAATATGTGCAAATGATGTATTCTGTGAGTATAACAAATGTAACACACAAACTTCAATGACATTATTTGTTGTTTGTTAACTGTAGCCAGTTTTGAAAGTGGAATGAACTTCATTTCTCTGGAACACCCACTTTGTTTAAAGACCACTTATATAACATGAACACATCACTTTACAGATGATGTCAATAATAGATATAGGAAGGATATACAGACTGTCCCCAAGTTACAAACATCCGACTTACAAATGTGTCATAGTTAAGAATGGGGGTGAGACAACAGGAAGTGAGAGAAATCTACCCCTAGGAAGGGAAATCCACTCCTGAAAGAGTTATCAGGGAAAAGATGTCTCAACTTAATTTTTCCTATCAATCTTTGTTTCCACAGCAAGCCAATTTTTTCAATATCCAATTATCAAAGGGAATCTTCTCAATGGGGCACAAACAACAAACATCACAGGGGTGTTAATCCTTCCCTGTGCTATCCAAATATAATATATTTGGCTGGAGTTACAGTTAAAAATGTACCTGTTTCAACTTACATACAAATTTGATGTAAGAACAAATCACCCCCCCCCCCACACACACACACACCTTACAGCCCAAACAAATAGGCTCTAAATAAAGTGGCCATTATTTCAATCCATTTCAATCTAGTCTCATTATTTCATGTTTAGTCATGGATCCCAGTTCCAAGATATGCAGTTATAGGTAGTCCAAAATCCCAAACACTTGTGGTTCCAAACTTTACAGATAAGGGATAGTCAACATTTGTGTTATCACACACACACACACACACACAGAGAGAAAGAGATTCTCAAACTGTACTCCTCCAGATGTTTTGGAGTTCAGTTTCCACAATTCCTAACAGCTGCTAAATTGGCTGGGACTTCTGGGAGCTGAAGTCCAAAACACCTGGAGGAACACTGTTTGAGAAACACTGTATTAAAGCATATTAAGAAGAAAGAGAGTTCAGAATGAGTGTAGATGTACTCGTTATTTTGGATAGATTGTGAGGTTAGAGTTAGGAACATAAATATTTACTTAGCTAAAACTTTGGTACTCTGAAAAATCTTAATCCTTTCATGCCTAATAAATATTGCTTCTCTCTCTTCCGTCCCTCTCTCCCTCTTTCTCTTTCTCTCTCATGCATACTTAGCTAAGGTTGTGCTAAAGGTTTTTAGAAACAATTCTTTTTTTGGTGACAACAATACAGTATGAGTGTGCAAACCAAAAAAACAATAACTCTTCATGCACCTTCATTTATTGCTGACAGGAGCAGGTTTAACAGTGAGTATAGGTGGCATAATAGGCTTGTACAGAAAAATACCTAGAAGTATCAGGGTAATTTTAACTAGGTCACTTTCATAATGCTTCAATTTGCTTCTCATTCCAGTTCAAAATGATGCTTTTTAAAACTTTATGGCTGTGAGTGATTTGGGACAAGGAACCTCTTTTATATAAAGCTGCTCAGCAATATGTTTTGTCTAAGGCTGGATCTGCACTGCCATAAAATCCAGTTTCTGAATCCAGATTATCTGCTTTGACCTGGATTATAAGAGTCTTGTTGTTGTTCATTCATTCAGTCACTTCCGACTCTTCGTGACCTCATGGACCAGCCCACACCAGAGCTCCCTGTCAGCTGTCACCAAGCCCAGCTCCTTTAAGGTCAAGCCAGTCACTTCAAGGATACCATCCATCCATCTTGCCCTTGGTCGGCCCCTCTTCCTTTCTACTTCCATTTTCCCCAGCATCATTATTTTCTCCAAGTTTTCCTGTCTTATTATTATGTGGCCAAAGTACTTCATCTTTGCTTCTCATATCCTTCCTTCCAGTGAGCAATCAGGGTTTATTTCCTGGAGTATGGACCAGTTTGATCTTCTCATAATCCAAGGCACTCTCAGAATTTTCCTCCAATACCACAGATCAAAAGTGTCTATCTTCCTTCATTCAGCCTTCTTTATGGTTCAGCTCTCACATCCATGGATTATGATGGGGAATACCATTGCTTTAATTATGCAGATCTTCATTGTCAGTGTGATGTCTCGACTCTTAACTATTTTATCGAGATTGGTCATTGCTCTCCTCCCAAGAAGTAAACATCTACTGATTTCCTGGCTGCAGTCTGCATCTGCAGTTCAAAGCAGATAATCCAGTTCAAAGAAGATAATCTGGGTTCAGAATCGGGATTATATGACAGTGCAGATGGGATCCAAGATTGTTCTGATTACCTTTTTGGTGACGTGAAATAGAACATTTTCTGCTTCAATTTTAAGGTTGTTGTAAAAAATCTCTGCTGCTGGCCATTTAAAATTTAAGCAGCCAAATGTTGCATATTTAAGAAAGCCTTTGAGTTAAATTAGCAGTATAGCTGTAAACCTGGCTACTCTGAATGACTCTTTGAGCATGTTTGTATGAGTTTTATTTTTATGTGTTTTTTTAAGTTCTATTTATATGAAATGCCTTGAAGCTCACTAATAAAAGGAAGGAAATAAATGTTTTTAAGGTAAAAACAAAACATAATGTAAGTACTACGCCGCAGTCAATATCAAAGCATTCTCGAAAGGAAAACATTTCTATAAAATTACCTGAAGTTTTTCAATTAGCAAAATAAGGAATGCAGAGTTTTGATTAACTTTGGCTCAACATTCAAATGGGCTGAAAGAGCTTTCTACATTTTTGCCCGATCAAATTAAACGTACTTTAAACAGACGGCAAAAATATTAGCACAAACCAAGAACTCAGAAGTATTTGGATATTATAATGTTATAAATGAATGGTCTCTGAAAGCCCTTAAGACAGCTTGGAAGGATTTTGTAGGATTAAGACAAAGACCATCATGGCAGTGTATCATAAGAGAAGGATAATAAGAGATATAAGATTTCAAAGAGGGTTTTTTTCCCCTTCACACTGTTCTGCCACAACTGTAAACTATTCACCTCGCTTTCTGCAGGGCCAAGCTCCTGCCAAACAGACTATAAAAAGAAATAAAAATGGCAAGTAGGGGAACATTGCCAAACACACATCACCAGCTGACAGATGAGGATAGTGCTGCTGCTGTTGCAGTTGCTACTGCTGTTAATTAACACCCAGAAATATTAGTCCCACTCTGAAATATTAGTTGCTGGCAAAGTGTCTGATTTTAAATCACATACTTTTGCATGACCTGCCATCACTTCCCAGGATGAAGCCCATCTTGCAGCGACAAGTCCTGCTTTTGTAGCTGGTGCTGAGCAAACAGATGTGTGAGCATCCCCCTGACATCCCATATGGGTCTGGGTCACAGGCATGGCTTCTGACTGCAACAAAGGAGAAACACAAAGCAGCAGGTTGAACATCTTGCAAAAAGTAAGGCCAACACATATAGCTGTATGAAGGGAGCTGAGGCAAAAGGAAAGCCTGAACACCACTGCTGGTACAGCTACACCATAGAATTAATGTAGTTTGGCACCCTTTTAAATTGACAGGGCTCAATGATATGAAATCCTAGGATTCATAATTTGTGAGGCACCAATACTCTTTGCCAGAGAAGACTAAAGACCATATAAAATGACGTATCACATGACTCAACAGCATTGAGCCATGACAATTAAAGTAGTGTCAAAATACATTAATTTTACAACATAGATGCACCACATATCTTGAGCACCCACATCCATGGAGAAGTACAGTGTTTAAGGGTTCTCAAAAAAGAAAATCAACATGCAGCCCCCACACAGCATGTATCACTTATCTCATGTAATCTCTATGGTTAGATATAGGAGAAAGGAAAGAGTGTATATGAAAATTAGGAACTATACTCTTTTAGGAGAAGAGAGTGCACTACCTCTCTCATATTGTGAATTCTTCTTCTTCATTCATCCATATGTGCCAGTGTGCTAGTTATGTGAAATTCTTTGCTTAGATTGCCACTGTTACTGAGCTCTGCCTTATATCTAATTGGTATGCAATTATGAAAGGACTTTATTGCATGGTGTCTGCGCTGTCATTGTTGCTAGGACACAGCAATTGTTTGTGACAGAACTCTCTATTATCATGGGTATAAAAGTTTCAGTAATAGCACTGATTTGCTTGTTCTTTTCATACTGTTTTCCCACAGGGATCAGAAGAATACAATGCAGAGATGCTCTATGTCATTTTGAGATGGCATGTTGGAGTAAACATAGCAAAGTTGAGTAAAGAGAGTTTCTTCACAAGAAGAAATGTTGAGTGTTCTTGTTTATACAGCTTGCTTTCCTGTTATTGCAATCTCACTGTGTGCATGTATGTGAGTGATGGGCTTTTCTGCATGGGCTCAGTACCCTATATTCACTGTGCTGTCCCAGTGTCATTCTGCAATTTCCAATGGTTATCATGGACTAAACAAAGTTAAACTCATGTTAAGGGAGGTGGGGGGGGGGTCAGGAGTTTGCCTAAAATTCCAGAGCAACCTCATGACTAAACGGCATCTGGATACCAGAACTGGGTCTAATTTGGACTGCTCCATGGTCCATAAAAACCACTGGCACCATGCCCTTTCCCCTGTGTATTTATCAGCGTAGAGAAAAGGGAGCACCTCTGCTATGTCTGCATGGTTCTGCAATGACAGTAAGGAGCTCACACAGAGCTTTGATGCCACCTCCTCTGTGGGTTGTTTCAGTTCATGGAAGGTGATCTCAGCAGTAGTATCCACAGACCTCACACCTCCAAAGATGTAGACCTTATAGAAAGGTCTAGATCAGTGTTTCTCAATCTTCCTAATGCTGCGACCTCTTAATACAGCGCCTCATGTTGTGGTGACCCCCAACCATAAAATTATTATTGTTGCTACTTCCTAACAGTAATTGTGTTCCTGTTATGAATTATAATGAAAATATCTGAAATTCAGGATTTTCATTCATTGAACCAAATTTGGCACAAATACCCAATAACAGAGCTCCATGCAGTCATGTCGGCCTTGGAGGTCTCTATGGACAACACCAGCTCTTCAGCCTAGAAATTGAGCACCAACCCCCAGACTTGGACACGACTGGACTTAATGTCAGGGGAAAACTTTTACCTTACCTTATCCAATATGCCAAATTTCAATACTGGTGGGGTTGGAGGGAGAATTTATTTTGTCATTTGGAAGTTACTGGGATTTATAGTTACTGGGATTTATAGTTCACCTACAATCAAAGAGTATTCTGAACCCCACCAACAATGGAATTGAACGAAACTTGGTGCACAGAACTCCCATGACAAAGAGAAAATGCTGGAAGTGTTTGGTAGGCATTGACCTTGAGTTTTGGAGTTGTAGTTCATCTGCATCCAGGGAGCACCGTGGACTCAAACAATGATTGATCTGGATCAAACTTGGCACAGATACTAAATATGCCCAAATGTGAACACTGGTGGAGTTTGGGGAAAATAGACCTTGACATTTGGGAGTTGGTAGTTGCTGGGATTTATAGTTCACTTTCAATGAAAGAGCATTCTGAATCCCGTCAATGATAGAATTCTGCCAAACTTCCCACATAGAACCAACAGAAATATTGTGTTTTTTGATGGTCTTTGGTGACCCCTCTAACACCCCCTCGTGACCCCCCCAGGGGTCGAGACCCCCAGGTTGAGAAACACTGGTCTAGATCTTTGGAGGTGTTATTTAATCTGGAATAAACCTGGATTTCCAGATTTATTCCAGGTTAACCTGTATCATCATGATAATGTGTCCCCTACACTGTGTTTTAGAACTAAGTGGTCTTCCCTGGAATCACCCTGGAGGTTTTCTGCTCATGACTAGTCTCATATTAACTAGACAGAGTAGATACAAGCTGTTAGATGGTTTGCAGGAGTTGCGTGTGCACGGGCAATACACCTCCCCCTGCCAGCCCAAGAAAAACCACTCACACAAGGTATTGGGATAAACAATGGCCACAACTCATTTATTGATAAAAGGAACAAGGGTTGGCAGCCATGCATGGGTCCTGGATCAAGATCGGGCAGCCCACTGCTGTCCGATACCGCGAGACACACTGGGGTGCCGCCAGCACAATACCGGGCCCAATGCACTCGGTACCCCTGAGACACCAGGCGTTCCCCCTTCACCGCTGGGGGGGGGGGAATACCAAACCAGATCCAGGGCCCATGCCCACGCCAACCAGAGTTGTGACGAAACACATGAACAACAGCAAGAACAGGTAACTGTGACAACTGACAAAACAAACTAACAACGAAGTGTTCCTGGAAACACATGTAGGGTGGATCAGCTGTTGCAGGCCCAGAGACTGAAGGTGGGCCCAAGGCAGCCTTAAGTAGGCTGCCCACGAGGGAGGAGAGGCTAGCTGTGGGCTCTCCTGCCAGGAGGCGTGGCCGGCCACTGATAGGGCCACCTTTCTGAACCGCGGGAACTTTCCCGCTGGGCGAGGGGGCTTCTGGGAAGACGAAGCCCCCCTCAGGCCAAATGGCGGAGGGGAACGCCCCTCACCGCAACCTTCATGGCCTGGTAAGTCAGGCCATGCCATTTCTGGGAGATCCAACAGAATGCAGTATAGATCTCAACAGAAATATATGCTGCAAAAAAAATTCCTATAATGAAAAAGCTTGCACTCTAGCCTTAATAAAACACAATATCTGGAATCTGGGTTGAGGTCATTCTTGCCTATTAACAGCAAACAACAAACCCAAGTAGTTTAATCTAGGCTAATGTTCATGCACAGCTATATTGGGTTGTTGTAGGGTTTTTTTCAGGCTATATGGCCATGTTCTAGAGGCATTCTCTCCTGACATTTTGCCTGCATCTATGGCAAGCATCCTCAAAGGTATCTGGGACATCTGGGACATCTAATCACCTCTCAACAAAAGATTGCCCCAGGCACTGCCAAGCCATCAAATGCTAATCAAGGTGGTCAGTTGAAACATTCACACCTAGCTCCAGCAGACAAGAGTCCTTTGTCCCACCCTGGTCATTCCACAGATATATACACCCTTTTTCCTAGGTACAACAGACCTCACTACCTCTGAGGATACTTGTCATAGAAGCAGGCAAAACATCAAAAGAGAATGCCTCTAGAACATGGCCATATAGCCCAAAAAACCCTACAACAACCCAGTGATTCCGGCCATGAAAGCCTTCGACAATACACAGCTATATTAGTTGCATGAGTGGAACTCATTGGATTAAGCTTCCATGAGTGTATAGGATTAACATTTTTATGTTAATTCTCACAATTTCCTAAGGAAATGGGCTTGATATTCATATAAATTAGCAACACTGAATTCACTAGTTGGGCAGATGTTCTGGAGATTATGTTTACTACTCTGCTTAGTATTTATTTGCCAAGAAATATCATATTGGCACTTTATGCCAGCAATTTTTCCATGAGTTTCCCATCTGTAAGAATTGCCGTTATGTTTCTTGTATTCTAAACACACATGGGCAGACCTATCACTGTGCTTGGGTATATTAATAGTATGGATGAAGCCTCTGGAGTATAACATGTAGCATTTAACCCTGAAATGTTAAGAGTAATTTCATTTTATATTTCAGTGACTTTACAAATGGTAAGATTTAAATATTTGCTCACAATATATGAGAGAAAAATAAGAGAAGGATTACAAAGGATAATTTTCATAACGTTTGTGAAGGGCCTCCCAACAAAGGATAGTTCATGAGGGAGAATATAAGGATACAAATAACCTGAACTTGAACTGTGGAAGTATTTTATGGTCAACCAATCCATTACTGATGACAAACAGTGGTTTAGAACCAAAATAGCTTCCTTAGGTTGTGGAAAGGAGCCACAACTTTGGGTTTTATCCACATACTGATGGCACCAAACACCCAAATCCATGAAACATTTCCCAGCAATTTAATATCTATGTTAAATAGTATAGCTGACCATAAAGTGTCTCTGGGGGCAGAGGCGGCCCTAGGTAATTTTCAACAGTAAGCAAGCAGTATTTTGCCCCCCCCCCCCCCCAACCAATCACTGATATATATATTCTGTTTGTTGTGGGAGTTCTGTGTGCCATATTTGGTTCAATTCCATCATTGGTGGAGTTCAGAATGCTCTTTGATTGTAGGTGAACTATACATCCCAGTAACGACAACTCGCATATGTCAAGGTCTATTTTCCTCCAAGAGCACCTCAAGAGCGCCTCTGGGCAAAATCAACTATACTGCAAATGCTAACTCTGCGTAATGGGTTGAGCCGCCCCTGTCTGGGAGACCCTAAAGGGCAATGGCGAAGGTGTCAAACAGGAGTTCACAAGCACCATCTTCTGGGTTCACCCCTCCAGGAAGGAATAAGGGCACTGCAAACCAGTGCCCACACGTTCTATCCATGCAAGGTGACTAAGAAGTATACTATATTGATGGTATCAAAGGTTGCCAATGTATCCAACAGGGACACACTCCCCCTGTCTAGTTCTTTCTGAATGCCCTCCAACAAGGTGACCAAAGTGGTCTCTGCACTGGAATCAGAACTGACACCAAATTGAAATGCATCTAGAAAATCCATTTCATCCTGAAACCCTTTGATCTGAAAGGCTGACACATGCTCCAGACTCTTGCCTAAAAATTGAATGTTAGAAACTGCCACACATTTATGCAGAATGGTGGGATCCAGGTATGGATTTTTAAAAGCCTCCTTCAGGCAGGTTAGAACTCTGCCCTTTTTTAGTGACACTGTAACTACTCCCTCTACCCTCTTGATTTCTATAAATATAGTTTTGTTTTATTTTTATGCCCCTTTGACCTCTCTATCATTCTGAGAACTTGGATTCAGACAAAGTATCTGTGGTGGCAGCATTAAATATAGAGACACAATATACTTCAAGGAACTATAAACCCTTGCTCATTGCTTTAAAAGTTTAGCATAGGATCAAATGCATATCCTGTACTACTCTCTCCCCTCCTACCTCAGTCTGGATTTGCAGAAGACATATCAGACATGAAATTACATGTTCCTCTCAGTTAAAAGTACATGGGATCAATATAAATGAAAATTCAAGATAATTAGCGATGGTTGAATATACAGTTTGTGACTTAGAGCTATATTAAAATAAGATTGGCATCTCTACCTACAATCAATAGTAACATAGTGACAGGCTGCAATGAAAGCCTTACCTGTTGGTTGGATTCTTTTATGGTAGACATGGATTTCTTGGGCATTTTCAAATCTAAGCAACAGTTGGGTATTTGAACCATTGAATCTGTTTATTTGTAACACACTAAAGTTGTCCAAGTTTGTTGCATATAAATAGTCTTCAAATACTGTTAATCCATAAAGATGTCTAACCTGAGGGGTTGAAAATATATAATTATCTGATTTTATCACAACTTGTTTGAATCAAATGGTAATGCAAGGCCACCAACAGAAATGAATAATGGGAACACATTTAGAAAATCGATCATTGCTAATGAAAAACTCATTAATAACAAACCACAAATGGATTCTGCTTTCTTTTCACTTGCACAATATAATTTTCTTTTGAATTAACTCGCTAGAAGTGTAAAGAGGTTTTGTTAATTAAAAAACCCATGAAATGCCACAGAAATAATACCAAACTCTCTCTAACTGTGAGCCATTTAAAATACTTTGGAGCACAATGATAGTTTTGCTGATGTCAGATAGTCATCAGAAGCAAGAAATGGAAAACTAACAGTATGGATAGTAGTTGTTGTAAGGATAAGAATCAAGTTTCTGTTGTATTGTCTTAAATACAGAAGCATAGGGATGATATCAAAGCATTTTAAAGTGGAGGCACCCACTTTGCTCCTTTAGAATTCTGGGATATGTAGTTTAGGGCAGGGCCTTTGGAATTCTCAGTCAGAGGGGCCCTCAGCCTCCATGCATTTCCCAGAATTCTGCAGGAGAAAGACACACAATAGGAAAACAGATGCCTCTGCTTTTGAGCGCTAATGTGATATTGTCCATTATTCTCCCACACAATGAAATCTGTGAGGTCCCAAGATCAAAGATTAGAATTCAGCCAAATGTTTAATTAAATCATAGTTGTGGAGTTCTTCCTAGATATTTCATATTGCAAGAGGAGAGAGTCATGTCTTTGACTTTACTGGCAAATAAAAACAATAAAAAAAACCCACCAAGGGAAAATCTTTAAGATTATCCTTTCTATGATATGCTATATGCAGATTTGGTTGAGCATTTTTAAAATGACATAGTCTGGCTTAGAACAGTTTGACAAGCACTTTAAACAACAATTCTACAAAATGTATAAAACACTACAACATAAGGAAATGATTAGAAAAAATGATAATGCCTTTACATGACCAATTCTTATAAATAGAACAAGTTTTCTTCACATTTTAATATCTATTTCCCAAATGCCTCATTGGCCATTTGATGCAGATTTTAACATTATAAAACATTAAAGAAATTTGGGTGGTTGCCATAAACCACACAGACTAATTTATTGTAAGAATATTTTCTTCTTAAAAGGGCAATTGTGCCCTAGCCATGACTTGGTAAACCAATGCCAGTGTCCTCTTGGTTCAGCTTTAAAAATGCTATCAAAAACACACGAACAAACAACACTCATGCTGAAAGTACTTACATTTAATGAAAACAGGCACAAAATGAGCCAATAAAGGCTCACGTGACTGTGAAAATATATGAAATAAACATTCTGTAAAATCATTCAGTAAAATATACATTAGCCTTAATGGCTCTCTCACACACAAATAAACACATGCCAGTGTGTATTCAAAGCAATGCTGTAAATAAGCAAAAATACTTACTAGTCGACCTTCAATTATTGTATGTCTATTGTGTCCTTGATAGTCAACCACTCCCACAGAGTCCAGATAGACATCAACCCAGTAAATGTATTTATTGATCAGGTCAAGAGTAATGGCAGTGGGCTGCTCTATTTTAGATACTACTAGCCTTGTTCTGTTCATCCCATCCATGTCACATTTTTCAATTTTAGCAGCATTGCCATAATCCGTAAAGAAGAGTTTTCTGTGGGGAAAAATTAAGATGTGCATCATGCATCTTTGATGGAAAGTCTATAAGTTGCATCCTACATTAAAAGTCCTCTTTCTGATTTATGTTAGTATTCTTGCCTATTGACATCAAGAAAGGGACCTGTCTCAGTCCTTTGCAGGAAAAAACCCCATAAGATCCAAAAACATCACAGCGTAAGTTTGTGCATGCCAAAATAAATGTCTTAGTCTTGAAGGTGCCACAAGAATCTTCATTGTTTTAAAAGATCATACCCAGTAATTGAGAACATAAATAGTATTGAAACTTAAAGGGCTAATAAACTAAAATAAAGCTATCGTTATTAGTTTATATAATGATTCCCCCTAAAAGGTGTGTTAAGATTGTTTTAATATAAAATAAATATATACTGTTATATCAATTTTATTAGCATCAATCCTAAGCAGTTTTGTAGGCTTGGTTGATAAAAAAAATAGTTCAAAACTTGTTTTGGATCTCGTTTTGTGTTTTTGCTGGTGGTTCAATTCTAAATTAACTTCCAATTTTTTCTGAATTTTTTTTAGAAGTGACTGTGCAATATGCGGAAAACAGCACTGGCACTGTGGAAAGTCGAGGGCTTTTTCCCTTCCTCATTTTTTACACCAATCTTGAAACTTGATATACTTCTTCAAAACATCCTTCTCTGTTAGCATACCAAACTTCAACATGTTCAGATGATCCACCGATTTTAAAGAATTTTTAAAAACAATTTTAGAAATAACGTATTAAAATTGAAATAAAAGAGCTACCTCCTTGAATTTTTTAAGGAAATGACAAACAGTTATAAGGGATCACTGTCTCCAACTTTCAGACACATTCATACTGCTTGTGTAGCTGAGGCCCAGCAAGGTTGGGTAATGCAGCATCAAGTCCCCAAAACATGCCCCAGAAAAAAGGGAGAGGCCCCAATAAAACATAGGAAAGCTTTACTGTGAGCAAAAAAAGAAATGTCCAAAAATGAATTTATTAATTTCACCCTCTCCCTGCCTTCCAAACATACTTTTCCTTCTTTCTCTCTCTTCTCTGGTTCCAAACCCTTCCCTTCTCCCTTCCCTTCCTCCGTTTTCAGAAACTCATTTCTTCTGGCTCCAACCCCTTTCTTCCACCACACACCCAACAGCAACAAGCAGCAGCAAAAATGGTCCAACCTCCCCTCTCCCTTCCCTGGCTGACAATGAGCCTTCCAGTCATGTGCTTGGGTTTATATATAGCAATGTCTGCCAGACGCTGCAAACCCCTCCCCAAAACATAACTCCTGATTGGCTGGGAGGCTTCACCTCCCAGCAGGCCTAGCTGCATTAAAAATGCTTCATCATAGTTCTGCATCCCTGAAATCCATCACTCAAGGCAATTCGAAACTATAGGGGACTACAGCCTTGGGGAAATTTGGCAGAAGTCCCTTTGGAAGGCAAAAACATCTGATTTTTTTTTCTAAGTTATGCCACATCCGAGCAAACGCTTCCAACCCTACAGTTTATGCAAAATCCCCTGCTCAACTTACTGGGCAGGGAAGTTGTGATGGCAGGTGACCCCTCCACCTACCATCCACCTGCTGACTATTTAAGTCGGCATGCTGCCTGCCCCATCTCAGTTGCCTTCAAGCTTTCCCCACCCTTGGCTATTATGTTTTGTGTTTTTGCTTTTTCCTCTGTCACAACTTAGGGGTGGCCCTGGATCTGGTTTGGGATTGTTTTCCCTTTTGGCAAGGGTTCTTCCCAGTTTCCCAGTTCTTCCCAGAGTCGCCCTCGGGCTGAGAGTGGCGGTTAACAAGTGCAAATAATAATAATAATAATAATAATAATAATAATAATAATAGTTTCCTGTGGGGAGTGTGGCAGTGCAGGGTACCTGGTGCAGTAAGGGATGGGAACCTGCATTGCATCTCCCTCCCCCTGTTGGCTGGGGGGGGGGGGGGAGAACATATAGCAGATATTTCTCATATATTGTTCAGATTCTGAACACAATAATTGTGGAAATAAGTTTCAGTAAAACCAAGTAGAAGAAATAAAAAACAATTACACCACTAGAAAGGTAAATACAACCTACTGGTATTTGATACAGAGATACAATCCAGACCTCATAATTATCTCATCTAACCCAAAGCATAGCATCTCACATACAGCAAACTATTGACACATTAATCTTATCCATTTAAAAGAATAAAAAAAACCTAATCCCTAAAAAAGCTCCAGTGCATTTATCTCTCCCTAGATTTGACTCACTGATTCATTCAGGGTAGAACTAACAGGAATCTATCAAACGGTAGCTCCAAAGCTTCTATGTCTGTTATTGGATTAGCAACCACTATGTTTAGTAAACACAAATCAATTTCAATTAACCTGACAATATTTTAACGAGATTACTTTCTCATGAGACTAAATTACATTTGCAAATAGAAGACCATCTTGCCATGGCTTTAACACTATCAAGAATAATCTGATTTCTGAGAATGAATGTTATAATATTGCTGGGAAAATCAATGGATGACTTTATAGACTTAGTAAAAGGGCTGTTAAGTACAAGAATTAAGAAGAAGAATGCCTGCCTTGATTAAGTATTTAAAAAAATAGCCAGATTTAGCCATTCAAAATGTTGTAGCATCCATGAAGGGCAAGGACCAACTAAAGTTAAGCACCTGTAAATCCCACTTATTTCAATTAGAAATAATTAAACACACAGTTCTATGCCATATCAGGCCACAAGTGCCTGAAAGTTTAGGAAACAACAGTAATTTTATCCAGAATTATATTTGAAAGATCTCTGGGGGTCTTCTAGTAGTCCATCTGGGTTTTTGCAGTTCCAAATTCACAAACTCAAGAGATGTGTTCTCTCTTATTAAGTGGTGACATTCGACACCGATCAACAGCTACAAGGAAATATTGGGTCCACATCCTTGGCTAGTTCCTGATAAAGGCCCAGAAAAACCTCTACATAAACCACATAAATCAATGGCCAAGTGCCAATGGTGCACTTCTGCTGGATCCTGCTGCTATGATCAGAAACAGCTAGCTTTCTATGTATACTGCAAAATTCTCTGTAGCAGAAGTTTGGCATTATAGAGGACTACTGAAGGAAGAGTAAAAAACTTAAGCACACTCCATAAACCTGAGACATATGTTTCAATATTGTCCACAATATGTAGCACTGACTTCCTTTTAATCTAGTTAGATTATATCCTGCTTTTCTATTGTAGCGGTCAGCGGAAGAGAACAATTATAAAAATATATTTTAAAAAAATGAATATGAAAAAGACATACCTTGAGAGAGAGCTCTGAAGCAGGGAGGTGGTAGAGAGAGGCGAAGTGTTCAAAAGACGAAAAGTAAATAATTATGGAGGCAAGGAAGTTAAATATTAACTGGAACATGACATTTGGGAAACAATAGTTTGACATCAAAGGCAAATAATGTTGGCAGCCAGACAAGTGCTGTTGGCAGTCAGTCAAGGAAACTTGCGTAAACAAAGTGGAACACCTAAAAAGTCAGATAGGAAGAGAGCGGCCTCTGGTGGGTCAGTAAGGTAAATAGCAGGCAACTTCAGATATATTCTAAAAGGTATTTCGAATATGGGAATAATTAAGATTGGAAACAATTGGAGTACGTCATTGTAATGCGTCATTGTGATGTATGGGAAAAGGTCATGCGTAATGCCTCTGTAAATGATTATGTTTGTGCAAATGTCAAGGACAGTTGTGCGCATGTCTAGACCAGTGGATTCTGCTATAAATATTGAACCCAAACTGACTGTCAAGCACGTTTTCAGATCATGTTCTGAGCGTCCTATCAACTTGATAGTAAATATGCCTGGAATCAAATTGTGGTCTCCGTCTTCTTCCTGCTTGATTGCGCTCGAAAAGGATCACGGGAAAACTGCCGCAACAAATGGGGGCTCGTCTTGGGATCCAGAGCCAACGAGAGGAATAGAGATGAAGCCTCATTTGAGGGCTTGATGGCCCCCCACTCAGCGGGTCGGGTAAGACGATGATCAGAAGGGGCAATACGGGTACCCATTGAAAGAAATGACCCGGCTGGTCCTCGTCTTCCCTGCCTCCAGACTGGGGGACATTGAGAGCTTTGATTCCATGGCACAGGTAAAAGGAAAAAGGCCTTAAAAAAGAAAAAGGGGTACTTTGGAAGTACATTGGGGAATGTTTCACTGTGGGATTACTGCAGAAATCAAGTGAAAACCCCTTGAGTGATTGTTTTCGCCACAGAAATCACACTCACAGGTTAGAAGAATACCCTTTCAGGGGGAAAGTAATAAGTCTGTTTTGTGTTTTTGTGATTGTCTTGGTTAATGTGTCCATATGTGATTGTCTTGGTTTGTGTCCATATGTTTTACCCTTTCTTGCTGCTTTGCAACCCTATGCACACATTTGTGTATCAATGCCTGTTTTTGTGTGGAAAGGTGTATAATGAAAAGAGACAAATGGTTTCAGGCTTCCGGGAAAAAGCCAAAATGGAAAAGAAAAAGAAAAATGAAAAATGAGAAAAATGAGAGAAAAAAAGGAAATGCTACGTACAATATGATGAAATGGTGCCTGTCTTTTGGGACAAGGAGAAAATGATCGTTTACATTTTCTGGATAACATAAATGTATGTGGATGACTAGAAAAAGGAAAAAGAATGTGTGGAAACTGTTTGTGTTGGGAAAGAAGAAATAATCTTTACAGGTTTCCAATAAAAGGGAAAAAGAGGATAATTCAGAAAACCTGGAAAAGTACACATGATATGGAAAATGCCAAGTTTATATGTTTTCATGTGGGTAAGCAAAATTGAGAAGAAGAAAAGGTATGTGAAGAAAGTATGTGTAGGGAAGTAAGGAAAAAGTAAAAGTATAGGGCCAATCACAGGGGAAAAACCAATATATGTGATTGCCTAGAACAGGGTAGAATTGAAGTGAGAAATGCAGAGAGAGAATATAGAGGAAGTGGTGATGAAATGATAGAAAGAGAAATGCAAAGATCTAGCATTTGCTTAATAATAGAAACCTGAAATGTTGAGATGTGAAAGAATAGATTCCCTCTTTGAAAGTTCAGATAAATGTGTGGCAATATTGCAGTTTGGAATAAGTAAATGTATGTTAAATTATTATACGTTTAAACATTTGATGGGTTAAAAGAGAGAAATTAATTATTATGTGGTGAGAATATTCAAGAATGGCCAACTTGAATGTCCTCACTAGGAAAAGGGAAAGAAAAATTGGAAACTTTTTGAAAGAGAAAAAATTGGGAAACTATACCATACAGGAGAAAAGTGGTGACAATTTGAGGTACATTTACATTTAGAAGATTTTGTGGGAAGAGCGGTGAAAAGGAAAAATTGGATGTTATAAAGATATTTGTTTAATATATTTTATTAATCGATATGTACACCCCCTCTTAAAAAGTCCAAAATGTCGGCAATTGAATTGATAAGTGAATGAAGATAGATGAGGGCGATATGATGTGGAAGTAAAAAGGAGAATTAAGCATTAAGAAGTACAAATTTTGGAAATGTTAAATGATTTTACATTGGCCTGTTATAGAACCCTCTGTTTTGTTAGAAGACCCAGAGTGGCTGGAAAAACTTTGGAAATGTGATTCCTGTGGAAAAAGGTGGAAAGGGTCTACTGCCTGATGAATGTCCTAATGCTATGAGGAAGTGCCAAATTGCGGATGAGTTAAGCCTGCTTAAAAAAGGAAATCATACAGTGACTGACCCTGACTTACAATTTAGGAGTTGATCGACGGTAAAAAGAGCTAATTGCATCGTACATCAATAAGAAGATATTTCAAAGACTTAAAAATATAAGAGGATAAAAGTTGCTCTGAATAAGAGAGAGAGCCAACATCTGGAAGCTGTAAGAAGAAAGAAGAAAGAAGGAAAGAAGATTGGATGGACCTTTCAAAGTTGGGAGTGGGCTATTGTGAGATTCCTTATTGTTTTAGGATTGGTGTGGTTGTGTTACAATTATAGACATGTTTTTGGGGGAAAGCGTATTCACGTAGGCATGTGGTATATTAAATACCTGATTAAGTTGAGTGTACTCATCCCGAAGGTAGTACAAGGGGGGATGGGAGCAAAACATATTCCATCAGATGAGTCAGGATAGAGCAAAGGAGACAGAAGTTACTTGAGTGTTGGATTTGTAGTCATGGACCCACTTCCCAGCGTGAGGAATGGCCACAAATGGTGGGAACGTTATTAAGTTATTAAGAATGGAGCACTTTACAGCCTCAAAATTATGAGATGATTGAAATCTTACTTGATCCAGAACAAAGCTATAGTGACACATAAAGGGATCTCACTGGAGGCCCAGCATGTATCACCTAGGAATGAAATAAGAGGGACACGAAGATCAGGGAAACCCTCTCCATACTCACCAAATAGAACTTGGTCATTATCAAAATTGCAATCTCCTCCTCCATGTATTTAGAACAGAGGCTACTGAGGACATCAGCCTCCTAGCCCGGTTGGAACATTCTAAAAGGATGAAAAGGGATTTGATGATGTTGTTTCATTGGAACTGGGTATCCACATTAAGTAGGCCCAAGCAAAAGCTGCCAGCAAAAACCGTGACCAGCCGAGGACCCCCAGCAGGGAGGTACCGCAGGGTCAAGGGGAACCCCCTTTGAGAGACTACCAAATGAAAGATCACAGCGGAGTCGAGGGGAACCAAATCCTGCCAGAATGGTAAAGGAGGTGGAAACCCATCAGACTGTGCCACAAGTCTCTGGTAACAAAGGGAAGGTTACCCACCCCGGGCTGTAACGGATTTGTGGGCAGTGGGCAGGAAAGATTTTGCCACCTTTTTGGGTTGGAATATGTATAGGTACCCTAATGTTAGCAGATGTGACAATATATGTATGGAACAACCATCCTAGATGACGTGGAAAAAAGAACAGCGTTTAGAAAGAGTTTATGATGAAGAGGTTGGATATGGTCCAGAAAGAACTTGTTTAAGTGAAGGAGAAAGGTTGGGAGCCATCTCGTTCCCTGCTATGGGTTTAGCTTTGAATATAAGACAGATTTGGAAAAAAACTCTCAGTTCAAGATGAAAGTTTGGAAAACAAAGTTGTGGCTGGAATAAGGACTTTGCAACTATAAGGATAAGACCTCTTTATGAAGTTACAAAGGGGGGTGAACGGGAACCATTTAATTGGACCTCCAAATGTGCCCAAACATTTACATAGTTAAAAAGCAAGCTTTGATGCAAGCATCAGCCTGGGGCTTGTTTGAATTGAAGATGCCATTCACACTTTATGTTGGTGAACGAGATGGAATAGCAGTGGGGGTGCATACCCAGCTATTAGGAACATGGCCGAGACCAGTAGCCTACTTGTCTAAGCAAAATTGACCCTGTAGCAAAAGGATGACCAACTTGTCTATGTGCTGTAGCTACTAGGGGCCTGCTGACTCAGGAAGCTGATAAATTGACTTTGGGACAAGAGTTGATAGTTAAAACTCCTCATTCAATAATGGCTATCATGGACTATAGAGGATATCAATGGTTCATAAATAGCCGTATGCAAAAATATCAGATTTTATTATGTGAAAACCCTTAAATCAAGTTACGGATTTGCAGTGCGTTAAATCCTGGTTCACTCCTGCCTGTTGAAAGGGAAATGCTTCAACATGATTGTATAGAAATTGTGAATGAGATATATTCCAATAGACTTGATATAAAAGATTAGCCATGGCCTGAGGTAGATGACACTCTTTTTACAGATGGAAGCAGTTTGATGGAAAATGGGAAAAAGATATGTTGGATATGTAATAATAAGTACAACTACTGTGTGGGAAGCAGAACCACTTCTTTTAAACACCTCAGCTCAGAAGGCAGAACTGATAGCACTAATTAGAGCTCTGGAGTTATCAGAAGGAAAAATATAGTCAACATGTATACAGATTCTAAATATGCATATGGAGCATTATATAAGGTAAAGGGACTACTACATTCTGCTGGGAGATAAATACAATATAGTGAGACCATTTTGAGATTGTTAGATGCTGTTTGGGTTCCTGCATCAGTAGCAGTAATGCACTGCAGAGTACATCAATGAGACGAGGAACGTGTGACCTATGGAAACTGGTATGCTGACACCACAGCAAAGGCCGCGACCCGAAAGGGACGAGGAAAAGAGCTGGTCATAACCCCTTTGCAGATAAGAGACTGGATACATTGTACTGGAATGAAGAAAGTATCACCTGAATGGACTGCGACTCTTGATCCTAAGGATTCTTTGAGACTTTGTATCATCAAACCAACAGTGCCATGAGATCCAGAACGAGGACTACGGCTCTGGTTTTGACCACATATCCGAAAGCGGGTTAAATACATCAGACAGAAGATTAAGGAGCACTGTGAAGATGCCAACGTGTGTGGAACATTCTTCAATAACTGTGATAAATGATTGTGTTAAAATGTTATTTTTGCTAAAAATGTAATTGCGTGAGTTTGCGAGACTACTGTAAACATCCGCTCGCAAAAAGGGGGGAATGTAGCGGTCAGCGGAAGAGAACAATTATAAAAATATATTTAAAAAAAATGAATATGAAAAAGACATACCTTGAGAGAGAGCTCTGAAGCAGGGAGGTGGTAGAGAGAGGCGAAGTGTTCAAAAGACGAAAAGTAAATAATTATGGAGGCAAGGAAGTTAAATATTAACTGGAACATGACATTTGGGAAACAATAGTTTGACATCAAAGGCAAGTAATGTTGGCAGCCAGACAAGTGCTGTTGGCAGTCAGTCAAGGAAACTTGCGTAAACAAAGTGGAACACCTAAAAAGTCAGATAGGAAGAGAGCGGCCTCTGGTGGGTCAGTAAGGTAAATAGCAGGCAACTTCAGATATATTCTAAAAGGTATTTCGAATATGGGAATAATTAAGATTGGAAACAATTGGAGTACGTCATTGTAATGCGTCATTGTGATGTATGGGAAAAGGTCATGCGTAATGCCTCTGTAAATGATTATGTTTGTGCAAATGTCAAGGACAGTTGTGCGCATGTCTAGACCAGTGGATTCTGCTATAAATATTGAACCCAAACTGACTGTCAAGCACGTTTTCAGATCATGTTCTGAGCATCCTATCAACTTGATAGTAAATATGCCTGGAATCAAATTGTGGTCTCCGTCTTCTTCCTGCTTGATTGCGCTCGAAAAGGATCACGGGAAAACTGCCGCAACACTATCTTAATAAAAAAGGTGAAAATCTTCTAGGTACCCAAAGATGAGAGAGAAAAGGTTTCTCTGAAGAATGAAAGAAGCTATGAAAGAATACGCAGAACTGAGAATTAACCATGCTAAGAGATGAACCCCTGGAATCTAAGAAAGTACAAATAGAAATGGTTCTGAAGAAACCTGTACAAAAGAAGATCAAGAAGGGACATGATAGCCATGTTTAAATATTTGAAAGATATCTCATTGTAGATGGAGCAGGTTTGTTTTTTTGCTGCTTTGGAGACTAGGACAAAGAGCAATGGATTCAAATTGCAGGGGAAAAGATTCCACCTAAACATTAAGAAGAACTTCCGGAGGTAACATCTGTTCCTCAGTGGAATATGCTACCTCGGAGTGCGTTGGAATCTCTTTCTCTGGCAGAGGCTGCGTGGCCATCTGTCAAGGTGCTTTGATTATGTAGTTTTGCATAGGAGAATGGGCTTGGACTTCATGATCCTTCTCATCTTGTCCAACTCTATGATTGAGTGAAAATTGCTGCCTAGAGTAAGTTTCAGTCCTTAATATTTAAGTTTCAGTCCTTAAATTACTTTTTGATACCTTCCAAAATTCTTGTTTCTCAAAGTCTTATTTTGTTTATCTTTGTCTTTGCACTCTTCCAATCAAGAGTGCCTCCCAGCTCTCACAACACCAATGGAACCAAGGAGCAATCATTTCTCAGTCTCTTATATGTATCTTACACATTCTCAGTCTCTTATTTTGGGGGATTTTATCATTGCAGTTCCCCAAAACTGCCGCTTCTTGCTTTATGTGTTAGGGAAAGTATTGCATCACTTTTTCTATTGAACCTCTTTTTCTTTCTTTTTCCTCCTCTCAGGAACCCATACTGTTTCAATCTCCTTTTAATTCCAGACACTTAAAGCATTCCAAGTTTACTATTGTACATGTTTTTCTACCATTTTTTAAATCTCTACTGTGATATTTGCCACTCTTTGCAACTACTGTTTATATATTGATGACTATATGCTCAATAAAATTCTGCGTCTGAGTTCTGTGTTAATGTGGGTTTTTGTATACAATTTGTCTGACATGCTATTGCTCTATGTTACAAGATTGCTGACAGGCATGTATGCTCACATTATGTATTATAAATAATTTGATATTATAATCAGATTTGGCCATTCCACAATCATACTTAATTTAGATTACTATATAGTCCCAATCCAGATCTTTGCAAGACATGACAATGCATTCCTGGTCTCCACCACCTGTTCTTCCATCCGTTATCAATTCTGCACTTTTTCCACATGATTATCTTTTCCCCCCCAATTTTTGCTCAACACATTTAGTTCTCTGCTCCGACTGATATTCACAATGATTTTGATAATACATTCTACCAATTTCTCCCAAAATCTTTCTTTTCTATAAAAATGATGTTGCTTTTGCTTGAATACCATCATTAAGGAAATGTATTTTTTCCCAAAAATATACTTTTATCAGAAAATCAACAATATCCTCCTCCAATTGCTCTGCCTCTTTCTTCTCAGAACTCATGATTGCAAATAACTAATGATGTTATTTCTGCTCAATCAATAAAAATCCATATCTAAATGTATATACAATGAAAAATGGATCAAACCTTTTTCATCATATGAATTCAAACTTCTACGGAGAAGGTTTTACAGCATTGTGAAAGTCCCTTGCTTACACTATGTAACAGCATCATTCATACACTCAATTTAAAGTGCCTAAAATAGTCTCAGCCACAATTCTTGGCCAGAACAAGTCATGATGCAGATATTTGCATCTCACAATGATAAGGGTAGTTGTCAGACCTTTGCAGTAAACATTGAAAAATGAGGAGTTCCCTTTGCAAGGAGGAAAACATTGGAGGCCAGAATAACATGAGCAATCCAACTGAACCACACAAATGTTCATTTATATGCTTGAAAGGAGATGATAGGAAATCCACAAACTCAGTTGAGCACATTTTCCAACTGATGTTTCACAGATGGCTTTCCTTCTATGATTATGGCAAGTAGCCATGAATTTGTTAATTTCTCAAAACAAATCTGGTTTATTATGGAGCTAATTATAATTGTTACTCTCTGCACTTATCTTTTCCAAACACAGTAAACCAATTAAACATGACATTGTGGTTCCTTAAGAACAGACTGGAGAGTAATATATATATATATATATATATATATATATATATATATATATATAAACCTCTGGCATTTTCAGATAAATAAATAAATATAAATGGATGTTTGCTTTTATCACTTGAAGAAATACTAATTCCTTATCTATAGCAGTGGTAGGTATCATGCATTTCTCCAAATTTGTTGTAATGCAACTTTTTGTAGCATTCTTGAGTACAGGCAGTCCACAGGTCACAAACAACTAACACCATACATTTTTTCTTTTATTTTTTGGTTAGTATAGTGTGGGTTTAGAGCAGGCATGGGCAAACTAAGGTCCAGGGGTTGGATGTGCCCCCCTGGGTGCTTACCTCAAGTCCTCCTCATTTTCCCTGTCCTCTTAGCAGAAGGACTCACCGTGTCTTTATACCAAAAAAGATGGGGGAGGAAGGTACAAAGCAGCTGAGAGTCCTCTGGAGAACTCTCAGCCACTTCTGTCTTGTATTCCTCCTGGCATAAGGATGGTGTGAGTAGCACATCCTAAAGGAAGATTGCTCAAGGAAGGCACTCTGCAGCTGAGAGCCCTCTGGTGAACTCTCAGCCACAGATTTTCTCACCCTCCTCTTGGCATAATGTGAAGAGGACAGCCTGAGGATTGGGGGAGGAAGATCGGGAGGAGGATAGGGAGAGGATCAGAACAGTTGCCACATATCCCACCTTGCTCCTGGCAAAAGGATGGGGTGAGCAGCCTTGTCCTTATGCTGGGAGGACAACCTGAAGATGACCTGGACCATGCTCTGTCCCCTCCTGGCCCCATCCTCTCCCAGGCCCTCTCCATCCAGTGTGTGTCCGCCCCCACTCCCTCCTGGCCCATCCCTCTTGGCCAGGTCTGCAATGCAGCCTCAAGGCAAAAAAAGTTGGCCCATGCCTGACTTAGAGCAAGTGTGAGATCTTTATTACTGTCTGAGGCCCAATCTGCATTGCTATATAACACAGTTTCAGAATGCAGTTTAGCTGTATTGAACTGGATTATGTGGCAGTATAGACTTATATAATCCAGTTCAATACAATCAGCATTATATGATTCTACACTAATCGTTATAATACAGTTCAAACTACATGTAGGTGGAGTCTGTATCTTTGTTAGAAAGATGTAATCTCAATTCCTGACCCCAAGACAGCAGGAAGTGAGAGGAAATCTACCCCTAGGAAGGAAAATTCACTCCTGTACAAGTTATCATGAGAAAAAGGTATCCCAACTAAAGTTTTATCACAAATCCTTGTTTCTACAACATGCCAAAATGTTCAGAATCCAATTATCACAGTGACAGGAAGTGAAGTGAAGTCTTCTGAACAAGGACACTGACAACAAACTTTTTTTTGTATACAGTCCTCTTGCTCTATGTGCCCTTTCAACAAAATACACACTTTATCCTTTTTATGATTAAGTTGAGAACTTTAAAGTGACAGGGACATTAAAGGAACATAAAAGGTCTACAAAATATTGCTTTCATAGCAGAACTGTAAGAGGAAGAAAATAAATTCTGACCGTGTGGATTATTTGTATCAGCGCAGGAGTCACCATGAGGGTGGGAGTAAGGGCATTCCCCCATCACAAAAAAAAATATTTCAGTTCCCAAATTGCTACCATATAAAACTTCAGTTGAACATTTAGAATTACAGTTTAGGCATCCAAAGAAAAAGGAGCAAACAATGTTACCATAGAAATACAAACACATCTAATATAGAAGCTCCTGGTGTGATTTTAATGTCTTCATTTTGGCCCACCTCTGTGTCAGCACTTCAAGTCACTCCTGACACCCCCCCCCCGCTCAAAAAAAAAGCAGCATTATCTTTTACAAACTCTGAGTTGACAAATGAAGCATAATACATGTTGAGTATCCCTTATTGGAAATGCTTTGGACCAGAAGTGTTTTGGATTTCAGACTTTTCTTTGGATTTTGGAATACCTGTATTTGCGTATGAATACCTAATGAGATATCTTAGAGAAGGGAACATTCATTTACTTCTTTACACCATATGCATATAGCATGAAGGTGATTTTGCACAATATTTTAAAATGATTTTGTGCATGAAACAAAGTAAATTGGACCACCAAAAAACAAATCTATCCCTATATCAGACACCCACATGGACAATTTTGAATTTTGGAGTATTTCAGATTTTGGAAATCCAAATAAGGAAGGCTGGAAGTGTACCAGAAATTGGGGAATTTTATATAAAATGGCATTTGGGGAGAGGGCCTTTTGAAATACAAATCTACTCAGCTTAGTTTAGCAGTATGCTGGCATTTTATAAAGCTGTCACAATAGAAAAAAGGAACATGTCCTGCTGCAGCCAGGTCATCTGTGTCAGGTCTCACCCTTGGTGTTCATATTCTGCAATGATTTCCCTGTTTTTCTTCCCCCACACAGATACAAAGTATATTCGCAGCTGACATATATTGACCACCATTCCATTAGCACAGATAGGTAATTAAAATTACAGAAAGGTTCAGAGTAGAACTATTTCTGGAAACTGAAGTCTTAGTAGCACTTTATGACCTATAAACAAAGTGGCATACTGGTATTTTCTCACTGTAATAAACTAATTATTTTTCTTCCTATCTGAGATAAAGCAAGTATACAACCTAATCCTGAAATTATAGCATTCTAGAGAAATAATTATTCTCATTTGATCAGATACAGTGGCAGCATTGGGGTGTGTGCGTGTGTGGGGAGGGAGGGTGCTTAGATGGGGTCCCTCCTGTCACTCTCCTTCTTTCCTGCACATTTACAGACAGATCTCTCCTTCACCTGCACTCCTTTGACATCCTTCTTTATTCTTTAAACAACATATATTAAAGAAAAGACCCCTCTTCTGTTTCACTTTCCATCTCCTCTTCCCCTCTCCTCCATAGGGATCCACCAGTAGTTAAAGTGATACTTGTCTCCAGCTACAGCCATTTGGTTGGTGGCAAGCAACGGAAACCCCCATGAAGAGATACTGTCTTTTGGCTCTCATGAGACTAGTGCCCACACCAGTCTGTTGCCTCAATCATTCCAATCTTCACCCAGTCACAGTCACTCCGGGACCCCTCACTACCCAACTATATAATATCCCTTATGGAGCCATACCCTCTGGTGACACAGACTTGCTACTTGGTGATCATCTCTCTCCTGGTACAATTGAAAAAAAAATGTGAGAGGTGACTACATTGACATTTTCTCCTTTCTCTTCAGATAAGCTGAGAAAAAGGAATGAGAAATAAAAGATGACAGAGAGAAGTAGAATGTTTAAAAATCATCAGATTGAGTGCAGTTGGCATAATTGGCTTTTTGGTTTCCTCATTTATGCTGGAGTGGTGGCTAGGGATGAGCCTTGGAGGTTGATTCACTGCATAGATATCATAAATAGGGCATATGTGGATTTTCAGGCACAGGATGGCTGCTATGTGACAAGGCCTTTCACATGAAAATAGATCTTTATCCCACACTCTATTGGGCCATTGTACATGCTCAGTTATAAATGCACCTAATGATCTCCGACAGGCCTATCTCTGGTGAAAGAAGTTATAGTAGACACATAAAGCAGAGCCATGTTAGTGCCTCTTCTTTCAAAAGTCAGGCCACGCTACGCTGCAATTTGGCACTCAAGGTATTCGCAGTAGATGGGCATGTCACTACCAGAATGAATGTCCACTTTGCAAAGGGACTTATTCCTTTTGAGACTGCCCCAAGAACAAAGGCAATTAATGAGGTCAAAGAAGAGCCTATCAGGGCAAACCAGGTGGGGGTTCCAATCCACTTCCTATGTGGTCCCAGTTCTATTAAACTCCAAGCCTGCTTGTTATTACTTCATCAGTACGCTGACATTGCAGTGGCTCATTTTTTGGAAGAGAGGGCTTGGTTCAAGTTTAGGATATTTTTTTCAGGGAATATGCAGGGCCCTCTTGTAAAACATGTGTTCTATTAGAGGTTTTGAGCATAAGGTAAAGAGAAAAATGGAAAAAGAAGTTCAAGAGAGTTGTATGAACAACCCTTATCCTTTCCCCAGCAGCTGACCTAAAGGTGTCCCCACTGGGCATCGTTCCAAAGAAGGCACCAGGAGAATACAGGTTGATCCACCACTTATCATACCATAAGGGCGAGTCTGTTAATGTTGCCATTCCTTTGGAGCTTTGCACTGTACAATACACCTCTATCAATAGGGTTGTAAATGTGGTCCACAGTAGGGTATTGGCACGGAAGTGGCAAAATGTGACATAAAGTCAGCCTTTCGCCTGCACTTTCTTCACCCAAGGAATTATCTCTCCTAGGTTTTTCTTTCAAGGGTGTTATTTACGTGGACTGGGCCTTGTCTATAGAAAGTTGTGCGCCACGCAGAGCCTTCAAAAAGTTAGCACATTTTTAGAATGGGCTGTTTCCTAGTCAAACAATCCAGTGTTGTGCATTGCATTAATAGTTTTTTTTAAAAAAAAAACCAAAAACAAAAACAAAATCATTGACAGGACAGGCATTGGTCAGTACACCAGTCTAATGCAACTATTCCTGCATCTGACTGATTCTTTGGGAATTCTTTTGGCCCATGAAAAGACAGAAGGCTCCAATATCAGATTAGTCTTTTGGGGCATCAAACTGAATACCTTGCAGCAATTCTCACTCCTGCCTGTACAATGTCTTCAAGGGTTTCTCCAAATTATGAATAAAAGTGAGAGAGAGACATACTGCATTTCTTATGTAATATTTTCTGAAATGTATGTGTTTTAATTAATATAATACATACACTTTTCAGGGGAAATTTCACTTAATAAAGCCACACTCTGCCCATCTTTTCAGAGCCTTGTAAAATTTAGATTTTTTAATTTAAATATTGTTTTGATTTATTTAAGACTCGACTTCCTGGAATCAAGTGCCTACATGACCATATGCTACCACATTGCAGATTCTTGATGTTAGGGCCAATTATATCTCCCTTTTAATCCAGTTTTGTCATTCTTGGTGGAATAACAATGATACAAAAATGCTACAGGTGCAAAGATTTACTGATTTAAATGGAAGAAACATAATTTCTTATCCCAAATATGCTGAGTAAAAATAAGGAGATGTAATATACACTTATTATAATTTCAAAGATCGCATGAGCAAATATTTTGTTTGTGTTTAGCTACAAACTAATCAAGAAATATAGCATTATAATTCGTACTCTTCCTTGCTTATCAGTAATTCTTCCTCCCTGGTATTTTTGCTCATGTCTCAGCAACACAATAAGCATTCATGCCTGGGGATTGGTGGGGGGGGGGGGGGGGGGCAAATAGCAGAAACCAAATGATCTCATTTATATTTGGGGAAGAGTGGCATTTCAACAGTCAATCTGACAGGTCTTGTTAGGAAACTTTGACACAAAATGCAATAACGTCTGCATGATTCACAATGATTGTTAAGGTTTAAACTGTTTCACTTCAAAAATGTATTCAGTATACACCAAAGCTGATGAGCTGACACTAAATGTATTCCGAAGCTCTTTATTTAGCCATGAAACAAAGACAATGCATGGCAATAGTCACACTTACATCTTTCAACAACCGTTCATTTAAGTATTGTAGGGGATGAGCAAGTTTAAATTCCATTCCATTCCATTTTCAGCTCACCTCCTGAGATTCTGTGCATAGTGTCAGATATTACTTTGAGTGGTTTGTATGTATATGTTAATCCCCAGCAGGATGTGAAGTGACCAATATCATACAATTTTAGTCAACTGCTTTTCTAATTTCTATTCTAATCTCTCTTGAGAGCTAATTATTTGTGGATGTTTTGACTGAATGGAGTTAGTAATCAAGAATTATAGTTCATGATAATGTCCTTAATGCATTCCATCTTAGGAGAAATATTAATTTGCCACCAAAGTGTCAAATTTTGTGGTTACGTACTGTTCATTATTAAATGAGTAATTTTAGGTAAATTCCATATTCAGCATTGCTAATTAGGTCATGATTTTGCCCCTATTGCCAAGATTGTACTTTCCTTCCCCTAAACTACATTATTGGGAATTAACTTCATGGAGAAAAGGACATTCAATCTACTATATACCTCAGTATGAGTAAATGACATTTCCATCAGGTTTGGGGTAGGGTCAGGTCATGAGAAGTTAGCTAAGTATTCAGAGATCAATAAACACAATGAACAATGCAAGAAATCACAGCAAGAAACTCCTCCTTTAGTGTGATATCCAGTAATGGGGGAAAGAACAAAACGCCCTTTAAAAAAAGATAGCACTTAAAATCTAACTTGGTTTTTTACAGGACAGAATATCACTATGGAAATTGTATCCCTGTCTCTAGAAGATCCCCATAGTAACATTGTTTCCTGCTCCTTTGATATTCATCCAACTTTCAACAACTCTTACAAGCTGTATATCATGGATCTTGCTCCTGACACACACATCCTTTTTATATAATACAGTCCCTTGGGCTATTTCTTTCTGTTATGGTAAGCACTCCCAAAGCAATTGCATGGGCTTTTGGTATAAATTCTGACATTTAATCTAAGTAGATAAACCAATTCTGCAAATATTGGAGGAGTTCAGAATTATCTTCTCTCATTTTAATCCATTGGGATTTCAGGTCGCACAAGAATGTAATAACCACAAAACTTCTATTGTTTTAGGAACTTTCAACCCTGCATTATGTAAACTCTGCTGAACATTGGCAATTTTTGGGGAACTAAATAGATTCACCTTAGGCATTTCTTTTTCTGGATTCATAGTGGCAACCTACAGACTAAAGGTTTCATCTGCCATTACTAATCCTCTAAATCAGAATCCACTCACTGTCTGAAGTCTTTCTTTTTTATAGCTTCAGGGTATTTCCTTCCTTATTTCTTTCTAAAAGCCACAAATCCTGATACCCTGCCTCTCGGCAACAAAATAATATCATTAATGGGGTTTTTTTTTCCTACATCTCTGAAATGAATGGGGGAAAATACATTGGTTGCTTTGATTTTTACTTTATTATTTTTATTGCTCTTCCACAATACAACATTACTAAGCATCTTGCTGTGAATGAATGAAAATAAGAGTCCTGTTTTGAAGAGGAAAAGTTAAATTTCATCAGATATATAACAAGAATGAGTCATACGTTTAATTATGCAACAGGAAAGTGCAAATTATCTTATCCTGGCATAACACTCCAAATGATCTGGAGGCTATATAGAAATATTCAGGTAATCAGAAGCTTGGGAAAACAGCAGATCTCTGGAGTCTCTTAATGGCATAAGAATGATCAGATTATATTCATACAACAATTATTTTCAAAATGATGTTTATTCTGTTCAATCATAGTGCCTAGTACAGGGCATTCTAAAAGCACTTTGTGCCCTCACTCAAAACGCACAGATATTAACTGCAAAAGGAATGAGGTGAGCATACAGATTGGGCAACTTTCAGCTAAAGTGGCTCATAAGTGATAATACAGAGAGCAGCAATGATGTATCACATTCCTTTTACCCCATGCAATCTAAAGTTGGTTCCACACAGACATTATAATGCATTTTAAAGCTATTTGGAGTTTTGGGCATCCACAAAATATATACCCACAACATACTCTGCAGTCTGCATCCATCTGGAAACATTGTATTTAAAAATCTTATTGGAAATTCTGGAAGAAGCCATAAAATCTGCTATAGCTAATCAGGGTATATGCTATGCAGAGCTGGAAGCCAAGACAAGAGAACTTCAGAGCATGCATTAGGACAGGGCTAACACTGAAGCATTTGAAAAATCTGGAAACACAGCTGATTAGACAGTAAACATAAACAAGAACTCACTGGCAGAGGAAATCACAGCATTACCATGGGAACACTCACTTTCTGTTTCCTGTCCATTTTTTATATGCCCGGGATTGGTCTAGCATCTATCCCAATCAGAAATGGCAATGCTCATCAGTGCCGATGATGCTGATTCCTACTAGCGTATCCTGCTGGATGAGGTCAGAAAAATGTTCCTGGGTTCAGATCGATCTGCAATTAATTAATCTTTGTGACCACTATTCCAGCCTCCAACTGTTTTCTAGGGTGCCCTCCAAAGACAACTAGTTCTTTTTTAATGAACATCTTGACATAATTTAAATGGCAGTGTAGCATCATCCTATGTCTGTGTATCAGATACTGTTTTTGATGGCTCCTCTCCCTCGGGAAGAGAATGGGTACTATTGACTACTTTTATCTTCCTTGAAGAAGGCAGCCAATAGGATACCACTGTACACATCAGATGACCAATACTTTTGCAGACTCCCTTCGCCCCAATGGTTCAAAGAACATTTTTGTGACAAAGAATGTTTCTTTTGTTGTTCCTTTTCTTTCTTACATTTGTGTTCAGGATACTTTTTAAAGTAACCCAGTTTAACCTACTGATGGAATTCACCTTCATTGTCCCACTGCAGTTTTGCCAGTACCAATTTGAATGCTTCAGGGCTGTTTGGGGGCTTGCCCTAATTGCTTTAATGAATGCTTTCCTGACCGTGTACTGCCTTGGGCTACTCTGCTGGCACTGTGGCAGGGTTCAGTATGGGATTTTGGGCCTGGAGGCTTCTGTATATCACAGACGGCCTTTGAACCTCCCCTGGTATCTTTGGGATTTTCTTCTGCATCTCATTATAAAGCTTGCACTATGTTTTTACTGTTTGTCTTGTATACTTGGAACCAGCTTTCAAACCACTTCATTTTCATTGTCTTCTCCCTGTTGACTCTTCCCTTTGTTGAACTTAGTAAACTGTGGCACACAGAGAACTATTCCTTCATGTCAGACTCTTTGTTACAAGCAGTTGACTCCTGTTTAATGCAAAAGAAAATGAGGAGGAATAGCTTAAATATCCCTTACTTCCAAAGGGGAGAACAATGCTGAGGATTGAGTTCCCACTTATTTCTCCTTCCATGATGTGTCTGCTTTTTTTCCTGCATTACACGACTGGCTATATTTCCTCAATAAATTGCACTTGCCCAGTTAATTCTTGAATATAGCCATTTTGAATTCATTAGTTGATTGTTAATGAATAGGGTGACATTTTGTGTCAGTTCAAAATGTTTAAAAATTTCTGTGCAGATGGAGAACAATCCATCTGTGGGAATCATGCAGCTGATCAAGTACAGGAATACCTCCTTGCATCATCCATTTCCATGTAACTTGAGAAAATGTATAATTATATAATATTTAACTCAGCATACGTGTACATTCAAATATGAATGTAAATATTAACACCTTGAGTCATAAATAAAAAGGATACATTGTTACAATATAAATTTTAATATAGGATGGACCTGTTCCCCCACTCACAATTACATCCAGGATGATCAGTGCTGATTTAAAGATAATAATACAGTCTTTCTTTAACAAGGTCACATACGGAATGATTATTTTTCCATCAAACACATGTATTTGTATAAAGTTGTATTTACAAGTTTCTGGATCAATCTTTTGAAAAAGTGAAACTAATCAATGGTAGCATCCCAATTCCTTAATACAGAAATTGTAAAACTTTAATAGAGTTAAGCTCTGAAAACTGCATCATTACATATTGAGTCCTAGTCCACTCAAACATTGTATCAATGTAGTTGTCCCGTACAATATGAGACAAGTAATATTGCCTTTTTTCCTTAAAGAAAAATAAATTAAATTAAGCCATTTAGAAGACACTACTAGAAGAAAAAAAGAATTGTAATACATTCAGGGCCATATGAAACTTTCTGAAGCAATACACAATTAGGTTTCTGTTTACCTAAAATCTGCTTAAATCATGACAAATAAGGTGGTCTTTTAAAATAATAGATAATCTAAAAGGTAAAGGTTTCTCCTTGACATTAACTCTAATTGAGTTCATAGTCCATAGGCACCTCCTAGGTCATGTGGCTTGCATGACTGCAAGGAGCACCGTTACCTTCCTGCCAAAGTGGTACCTATTGATTACTCACATTTTCATGTTTTTGAACTTCTAGGTTCGCAGAAGCTGGGGTTAACAGCAGGAGCGCTTCCCGTCCCATGGATTCAAAACACTGACCTTCCGGTCAGCAAGTTCTGCAGCTTAGAGGTTTAACCCACTATGCCACTGCAGCCCCTAATAGATAATCTACCTACACATAAATATATTTGGGTTGATTTTGTTTGAATCCTTAGAAAGTTCCAGCCAAATAATCCTTGTGTAACTTCTGAATTATTTCCATTGCCAGACTTCGATAAATTCAAAGTTCTGAATTGTTTACATTGCTATGTGTCTGTTATCTTTATTTTCAATTACATTACATTTCCTTCCCAATAATGTTTTTATTAATATAAAAATAAATTGTAAAAACATTATTTTGCCTTGATATTTCATGACCTATGGCAGGCTAAATGTCAGCAAAAGTTGGCATTTGAAAGCTTGTCTCATCCGTCTTATTTCAGAAAATGCTATAATAAACATCATTATAAAGCATTATACTAAACTAATCAGAAACCCAAGTTTTACCAGTGCTTTGAATGTCACATACAAAATAGGAATAAGCATAAAGCCAATCTCAAATATGCAATTTATTTCATCCAAAGTTTGTGACCCTGTTTTTTAAAAAATGATTAGTGATAAAAAGAGCTTCCAATTAAATATTTGGAACACAAATAAAATCTTTGTAAGTATGTCAAAATTGCAACTGAAATGCTTCAACTGAGCATTTTTTCCTTTCTTCACTTGAAGCACACAAACCATCTTGGAGGCACTAGAGAGCATTGTATGGGGCAGGGACTGAACATCTTTACAACATTCTTCCACACTGGATTTAGGAGTATCCCAATCATATTTGCATATATTAAACAACTTTAAAAAACTACTTAATTTTCACCCATCCTGAAAGTTTGTCTGTTCTTGAGCTTTCTCAATATAAGTATTCTCAAGCACACATAATAGTGAAATGATGTATATAGAAGAAGAGTGGATTTTCATTTTGTATTGGAGCTTGGATTCTTGAGCATTGGATAATGCCCACAAAACATAGTCATTTGCTTTTGTCTTGAGATTAAAAGCAAAGTTGTACATTCCTCACACCCAATGATTGGTTCCTGATTTGATCACAAAATAAATTCAGTTCTACTGCATGAAAATATCTAATCACAAAACGAACTAAGGCAATATTAGATGTCCTCTTTAGTAAAACGATACTTCCTAGCTAGCCATAACTTTATTAGGCATATAGTGTATTTTATAGCAGTGTTACACAGTAGCAAGAGTTTTGCATAGTTAAGAAGTCATACAGTTGGATGGGGACAGACTAAGGGTAATCATTAATTTCCAATGCTCAAACAACAATGCTACACTGTCTCCAAGCAAAAATAACGTAGCCATTTCTCTGAGTAAAAATACAAAGGGAACATTTAACCATGACTTGTCTGAATTCCAAATAGAGAAATGTGAGGTCCAAGGTTGTTGCCATTGTCCTCCATCACCACAACCATCATCTCATTCATTGCCCTTGATTACAGAGTACGTTTTCTAATTTGATAAAACATGGTTTCATGTGACCTTTATAATGCAATCTAGAAACAGGAGCTGATTTTTTTTTTTTGCATTTCTAGTTTATGGAAAACCCTTCAATTGTACTTTTGCGTTATTTCCTTATCAGAATGTCTACATGAATACATTTATATGAGAATATAGCACAATCTTCGGGGCATTATGGATGACAGTGACCTTTGGAGATAGTGGCTTAAATATGTTCTGCTATTACCAATGCCAGCACTGCAACAAAGCCCTCCAAAATGGGCTGAAAAATCTCTGTTTCAAACTTTCTGCCAACGTCCAATTATAACTATAGACAGCTCTGTAAAGCAGTACTTTGGTATAACAGAATTTCTACTGATAAGGTAACAAAAGAGAAAGTGTTAAATATAAAACTCCACTATAGCCTCTGACTCTGATCACTGCTGTTCACCTACTTAGGACTGAGGAGAAAAATGACCACAGAGAATTCAGAATATCACCTTATTCAAGCTTCTGACTTTAATTCAAAGATTTCTTAGAGGCATGGGGTCTTTTAGAGTTTCTAATAGAGCTGTTATTTGCACACAAAGCAGGGCCCATTTGTAGACGACTATAAATGTAGTAGTATACAGTAGACTTTTGGTGTCCATGGAGTTTTGTTCCAACAGCTCCCATAGAGCATCAAGTTCCATTATATACAGTGATGTAGTAAAATGGTGTTCCTTAAATAAAAGGTCAAAATCATGATCCATTTTCAAACCATGGAAGTTTGAATCCCTAGATATAGAAACTGTGGATATGGAGGGTCAAATCTACAATGCACCACCAATGATGCCACGCAAAACAACATACAAAATCCTTTACAAATCTAAGTTAATTTAGTCTAAGTATGCAACATTCATTTATTGTTGGTACAGAAAAATACAGCAGGAAGAAAATTACTAAAACCCCTGTTTTTTGTACATGCTTTACTTTTCATATGTTGCCCGAGTGCCAGTCTAGAAAAAAAAATGAAATATAAATAAAGTGAAAATGGATGGATGGTAAGCTTAGATTCATCCATGATTCTTTTGATCAATGTAGTGCTTACCAAATGTAAAAAGATTATATATTTTAGGGAGTATGAAATGTGCATTTGTTGTTACACACATTCTTTAAAAATAATAATTGAAATCAGCAGTGGTTACCAGGAAGATAGCTGATGAAATAAAGTGTTCACCAACCATTTTTATGTCACAATTAATATGTTTTTTGTGTGTCCACAGGTGAACATTTATATGAATTGGTTATGACATCCACGGAATTCTTATTTGTGATTGTCCAAAGGGACACTTGTGCAATCAAGATTTACTACCATCGTTGTTTGGGAGACAATCATGAGCCGTGATTGGCATTCATGCCATAATTCATTTGTATGTTGCAATGTCTCCCTCATTCAAAAAATAAAACATTTCCCTTTTCTACCTGTCACTTTGCAGGGATTGTTGTAATCACAAGAAGAAATTACTGCCTCCATGGAATTTTTCAAGATGCCTATTACAAATGTCAGAACTTAGATGTAAAACCACTGAAATTGATGATGGGCCAGATATTTTCCCATTTATTTTGAACCCTGACTGACAGTTCATGTTAGCACAGTAACTTTAAGCTTTCTTCCAAAAATTATTTAAAACATTCTCTGTAAGAGTTTATTAGTTTGAACATGCCCAAAATATAACATATGCAAAGCAAAGAAGAGATAGAAGTCATCACAAGGAACATGGCAGCCCTTTTCAATACTGCTAACAAAAATGGTAGTAAATATGACATTGACCCTGAACCTTCAAAAGTCTTCATCAAGATAGTTATATTTTTTTAACTGAACCTTGAGTAGTTTCTGCCTTTCTCTGGAAGAAATATATGTATCAAATAAAGTAAAACATGCAATTAGCTTATTTGTCAGTTAATTCAAGCAGGATAAATATTGAAAGTCACAATGGTGTAGTGGTTTGAGTGTTTGACTATGACTGTGGAAGGCAAAGACAGGCATGAGCAAATCTTTTTCGAGAAAACACTGTGATAGGTTGGCCTTAGGGTTGTCATAAATGAGAAATAACTGAGAAATAACTTGATGGCACACAGCAACAAAGCATTGACAAGAAGTGACACTGGAAACAATAACTGGCAAATATATATACCCATAATGTACTGTTCATCTTTACTTCAGCAGAAAACATTCCAAATCAATCACGCAAATTAAGAAGAATATGACATCACATCCTTTCATTCTAAAATATATAACACAAATGTTAACTGGGAGCAGAAAAGAAGAAAAAAGAAATAATCTACCTTAATTTCTTACATTTAATATGCAAAGAAAACACAATTTATTATAGAATTCAAAGACCTAGCCAATGTTTTTTTCATAGTCTAAGAAAGTTCCCAGCCAGTCAACCTGAAATGGGACTAGTTTGTACACTTGTGGCAGGAATTCAAACCTTGGTTCAAGGAACTACCTCCTTTTACCTCTCAAGCCCAATGGCAATTAATGAGTTGTAAGCAAGGCTCCTTCACATTTTGGTGTCTCAATGAGAGCCTCTAGATCAGTGGTTCTCAACCTGTGGGTCCCCAGATATTTTGGCCTTCAACTCTCAGAAATCCTAACAGCTGGTAAATTGACTGGGATTTCTGGGAATTGCTGGCCAAAGAACCTGGGGACCCACAGGTGGAGAACCACTGCTCTCGATAAAAATGGAACCCAAACCAATCCATATACATCAACACAGCAAAGCAGCACAGACATTGGAATGGTTGGAATTAAGAATCCTATAATGAGTCCTCCTCCGCAAATAATCTCTCTCTCTCTTATCTCACCTGAGTTTTAATTAATTTTAATCAGTCTCTCTTTTAATCATTACATGTAGCCTGCCCATTGTCATTGTGATTGTGCTTATTGTAATTTTATATTGCTATGTTTTCATATATTTTATGTAATTATGTTGTTTGTTGTTTATTGTTTGTGTTTTCAGTTTTATTTTATTGTAATTTTCTGTTTGGGCTTGACCTCATGTAAGCCACTCCGAGTCCCCATTGGGGAGGGGGTGGCAATGTATAAATAATAATAATAATAATAATAATAATAATTATTATTATTATTATTATTATTATTATTATTCAGCAAGGGATAAGCAGAACTTTGCATTCAATTGCTAATCAGAGCATGTTAAAATAAGATTCCTACTCAGCCCCAAAGGTGATTAGCGAAAGCCCATGCTGCAGGAAATATGGATGGGGAGCAGCTTGCCAACAAAAGAGGCCAAATTGTGGCCTTAGGCACTTAGAAATGGAAGCACAAGTGAGCATGAATGCAAGCTGCCACTTCCCTGCATCACTCTCCTGCCAAAGTTAGGAATAGCAAAACCACCTCCAGCTAATTGCCAGGTGAGTGCGGTCATTTCAGTTTTATATTTGGAACCACACACAAAAAATAGACTTCCCACACACTGAGTCCATTCATTTGGAGGCTACTGTGGTCATTCAAGCAGTTGTTCTATGTGATATGAAAATTTACTCCAGGGTTCATACTCTTCCTAAGGCTAGGCATTGCGAGAATAATTGCTACTGCTGCCTTTCAGGTAGCTTGGCTGTCATTACCAATCTTGTCATCAAGGAACCCCAGGTCCCTAGGAACACAGCCGCAGAACCCACTGCACTAAAGGAAAAATGACAGACCTTTCATTTTCCTCTGGTATGTGATATATCCAGCCATATCACATTAATTTGCTAAAGGCTATATTTCCACAAAACGAAACTGATATGAAAAGCTAGGTTCTGGTCTCTGTATTTTCCTCATGCTTGACAGACTTCTGAAACAACACCAAAATCCTTGCACATTTCCATGGCTAAATTCAAGACTGGGCACACAGGTGTTAGCTCATCTCTGCCCACGGGAGACAAGTTAGTGGTTGGGCCAACACCATTCTCCATTTCAGCTTCAGAGCACTTAGGGATTTAAGAGCTGACAGTTTGAAAAATCATTCCGGTACTTATTATTCCTGTGCATCCTGTGTATTTCAACAGAAAAGGGAGGGGGTATAAAACCAGCAGGGAAAGCAGTTATATATAAAATGTCATCTTTTCCAAAAGTTCATAAGCAAAAGTTGGATGAGATAAAATATTTTTAAAGAAAATAAAGTATTAGGAAACAGTGAGGTTAAATTCAGCTTTTTGAACAACTTCTGTTACTTTCTCTTGGTAATAGAGTGCAGTCTATCATCACTCTGAGCAAAAGTGTATTTGACTTCTGTATCTATTTGAGCTCTTGCTTTCTCTTGACTTTTAATGAGGGTGACAGTAAATGCAAGATGAAATGAGATTCACTGTGATGTTGAACAAATATGTTACAACAGCACAGGATACCAACTTAATATCTGATGCCAGTGATTCACTCTCGCTATACAACTTTGTTGTACTTGAAATAATGATTTGTTTGCAAAAGGTTCTGACCTCTATTTATGAAGCCTCTGCTCTTCAACCCATGTATCTGTTATCTAGGAAGGAATGATCTCATGATAACCTTCCTCTCATTACAAAATCAATTCTGCATAATATAGCTCTATTCAGTTCCCCTCTTTGGCAACTTCATTCTTTTACAGAAGGTAAAACACAGATACATTTTCCCACTCCAATATAACTGCTTCTCAACCAGGAAAAACTCAATTTGGAGTTTATACATCTTAAAATGTAAAAAAAAAACCACAAAAAGGAGCTTACAGAATAACAACACAAGCACACACTTGCACAAAGTATATCAAAAGCATAGGTGAATTGATGAAAGACAGAAGTCATATTTTACTCTATCTAGAAATTAGAAACAGATGTCTTCTGGTGAGGAAAGGAGAGGGATGGAAGAGCTAAAGAGTTATTTGTGGCTCAGATATCTGAAAGTTTAGGAAATGCATATGTGCATCTTCCCTTCTAGTGCAGCCATTTCCCATCACCTTCTCTGCAGCCTGCTCACTGAGGCTGGATCTACAATGCCATATAATCCAGATTCAGAAAGCAGATTAACTGCATTGAACTGAATTATATGAGTCTACACTGCCATATAACCCAGTTCAATGCAGTTAATCTGGAATCTGAAACTGGATTATATGGTAGTGTAGATCCATCCTGAATAAGCAAGTAAGTGTGCGAGTGAATGCATGTGTGTACCCCCCCTGCCCAACTCCTATTATCCACCCACCCGAGTAAGTGTGAATGTGCACCTCTCCTCATCATGCTCCTCCAGATCCATCTCCTTTTCCCCTGCCCATTCACCCACCACCAAACATGCCAGAGAGACATCAACTATGCTGCTAAAAAAAGACCTACGCCAGTACAAAAGCTGAGGTCCAAAGAAGGACAAGAGAACACAAGAACATCTGGTGGACAAAGAAGGCTGAAGAAATCCAACATCTGGCAGATACCCATGATGCTCAGGGATTTGTCAAAGCCACAAATGTAATCTATGGACCAAGAAACCATGGCATACACCCTCTACACTCATCAGATGGAACCAAACTTCTGAAGGACAAAACATAAATTGCACTACATTGGAAAGAACACTACCAAAGCCTCCTGAATTGCAGCTCCAATGTGGCCGAAGAGGTTCTTCTCACTTTTTCTGTGAGCTGGGGAGTTGTTGTGTCAGCTCAGCTCCTCCCTCTTTAAAGATTTCAGCAGGGATCCCATCAGGTCCGCTGGCTTTGTTTTTGTTGGTGGTGGCTGATGGCATTGTTGACTTCTTCCAAACTAGGCAGTGCTATAAGCTCATCCCTGATTTGTTGTTCCGCAGCCACCAACAACAAAAACAAAGCCAGCGGACCTGATGGGATCCCTGCTGAAATCTTTAAAGAGGGAGGAGCTGAGCTGACACAACAACTCCCCAGCTCACAGAAAAAGTGTGGGTGACTGAGAAAATCCCAGCAGAATTCAAGGATGCCACCATCATCACCCTCTTCAAAAAAAGGGGAAGGAACAGACTGCAGAAACCATCGAGGTATCTCCCTTCTAAACTTCGCTGGGAAAATCCTCACAAGAATCCTTGCAAACCACCTTCTACCCCTCTCAGAAAACACCATCCCAGAATGGCTTCCGGCCCTCCAGAGGAACAGTGGATGACAGCTCCAAGAAAAATGAAGGGAAGAAAATCAACCTCTGTACATGGTATTCATTGACCTTGCAAAGGCATTCGGCACAGGGAATCACAGTGCCCTCTGGACCATCCTCCAAAAAATTGGGTGCCCTAACAAATTTGTGAACATCCTGCATTCCTCCATGATGACATGATGGCACAGTCCTGGATAGCAATGGCTCCCAAAATAACCCATTTAATGTGGAGTCAGGTGTCAAACAGGAATGTGTTATTGCCCAACCTTATTTTCCATTTTCATCGCTATGATACTTCATCTTGTTGATGGGAAACTTCCTACCAGAGTGGAAATCATCTATCGGACAGATGGCAAGCTATTTAACCTCAGCAGACTGAAAGCCAAAACCAAGGTAACAACAACATCTGTTATAGAACTTCAATATGCTGATGACAACGTCGTCTGTGTGCATTCAGAAGAAGACCTACAAGCCACTCTAAACACCTTCGCAGAAGCATACGAGAAGCTCGGCCTGTCATTGAACATCAAGAAAACCAAAGTGTTCTTCCAGAAGTCACCAGTCAATCCCTCTCAAATGACAGAAATACAGCTTAATGGTGTAACATTAGAAAATGTTGACCATTTCCACTACCTTGGCAGCCACCTCTTCATAATAGTCAACATCAACACTGAAATATAACACCGCCTGAGCTCTGCAAGTGCAGCATTCTTCCAAATGAAGCACAGAGAGAGGTCTCCGTAGGGAGACCGTGCTTTACAAAGCTATTGTCCTCCCAACCCTGCTATATGCCTGCAACACAAAGACTATCTACATATGTTACATGCAACTCCTGGAATGATTCCATTAGTGATGCCTCTGAAAAATCCTTCAAATCTCTTGGGAAGTCAGGCAGACAAATGTCAATGTGCTGAAAGAAGCAAAGACCACCATCATTGAAGAGATGGTCCTCCGCCATCAACTCTGCTGGACCAGCCATGTTGTCCGAATGCCTGACCACCGTCTCCCAAAGCAGTTGATCCATTCCGAACTCAAGAATGGAAAGAAGAATATTTGAGGACAGGAAAAGAGATTTAAAGATGGGCTCAAAGCCAACCTTAAAAACTCTGGCATAGACACAGAAAACTGGGAAGCCCCAGTCCTTGAGTGCTCCAGTTGGAGGTCAGCTGTGACCAGCAGTGCTGTAGAATTTGAAGAGGCACAAATGGAAGGCAAAAGAGAGAAACATGCCAAGAGGAAGGTGTGTCAAGCCAACCCCGACCAGGACAGCCTTCCACCTGGAAACCAATGCCCTCACTGCAGGAAAACATACAGGTCAAGAATAGGGCTCCACAGTCACCTACGGACCCATTGCCTTGGAAGACAATTCTACTCGGACAACGAGGGATTGCCTAAGTAAGCACCCACCTACCCAAACAAATGAGTGAGTGAACAAGGGGATGCTCGCACAAGTAAGCACAACCACCATGTCAATTTGATTTCCTCCCATCAATCAATGATGTGACTGCTGACTAAGCCTGACTTAATTGAACACAGCTGAAGATGTATGCTTGTGCTATTGAATTCCCTATTTAAAATGGCATAAAGCAGCAGAAAACAATCTACACATAATCCAATCCATAAAGATGAAACCCACAAATGTGGAGGGATGACATTACCCAGCCAGTGAGTAGTGAAGTTCACGCATCAGATTTAGACCAGAAATCTTAGATCTAAGACTCAAAATTGACAGATGAGAGAAGATATATTTCAGAAGCCTTTCCAGCAGAGCTTAAAAGCTAACTTTTTAGAAATGAGATCATTGTACTTATAGTTACTCATCCTTCCAATAGTTACATGTGAAATTTTAACAACTTTATGGTTAACTTTCACAAAAATAACTAATTGATTAAATCTTCTTTGTAAAAAAATTCAATACTATGAACTTTTGCCTTGTGATACAAAATACATGATCCTCCTGCCCACCTCTCTACCATCTTAACCACAACTAAGCACCATAAACACAAGACAGTGCTTGAAACATATGGCATTTTTATTTATCCATTAATATACTTATGACTTGTCATATGGCCGCCAGAGTTACTCTGCTTCGTTGGGGTGCACGGGGAACCCATTGTCCCACGGACGGCATCACCCAGGTCTTCTTCTAGTTGAGCCCATGGAGGAACCATGAAGCATGCATGAAGCACATGGCTTCTCCCCGTGGATTCGAAAGACAACACAGGAAGCATGCAGCATGAGCAGGCTCCGCCCTCTTTCACCCATGGAACCACACCAGTGTTGTATGATGCCATGGCTCTGTGGGTGACTTGGGCTAAACTGGCACATGCCACATGCCACATGCTGCTGAATTTAGCCCTTTGTGATGAGCCCGTTACAAGTAGACTAACAGAAACGTTAGTTTCCTTCCACACTATATATAATGTAATACAAAGGGTACATATTAACAACCATAGAGTTGTTAATCCAGCCTCATAAAGATCCCCTTAGCCAGCTGATCACAATTGTTTCTGGGTTCACAATATTTATTTATTTATTTATTTATTTATTTATTTACTTATATACCGCCGTTTCTCAGCCTAGCCGGCGACTCAATGCGGTTTACAGCATAAAATAACAGTTAACAATATACAATTAAAAGCATAAAAACATAAAAACACAGTTTATACATCAATACCAATCCAATTCAGCTCTTAACTAAAACGTGATCCTATTCGTCGTCATATTGCCAGTCCTTTAGTCAATTACCATTCTTGCATTGAGTTATCCAAATGCCTGCTTGAACATCCAGGTCTTCAATGTTCTTCGGAATGCCATCAATGAAGGGGCTGATCTTACCTCCAAGGGCAGGGCGTTCCATAGCCGCGGGGCCACCACAGAAAAGGCCCTGTCTCTCGTACCCGCCAGCCGCACCTGTGAAGCAGGTAACTCAATAACTCTCTCCACCATCCACCATCCTCTCACCTTGGCTTTAGACAACATATTTCCTCCTGCCTTTGTTCCCTAACAACCATGGTTAAAACTGAACTTGTTATCTCATTGCCATAGCCACTTATAAATTTCTATTGCTATTTACATATACCACGAGCTCATTCATAGTTATAGACACATCATTCCATGCATCTCATTACATCCATGAAAGCTTACACTACCAACTTTTCTCTCTCTCATCTTAAAGGTACTACAAGTTTCCTTTGCATAATCCACGCTAACATGGTTATGCCTGCAAAAGGTAATTTAAATTACTGAAAGTGATGCTTATTCCAGTGATATGACATTAAGTACATTACTCTCATAATGCAAATATGTTTTTATTACTCACTTGTTATAAAATAAATAAATTATGTGTTATTAGTTATTTGCATTGAGTTATTTCTAAGCTATGCTTTTGAGAAACTGGGTTGCCTGGCATTTTGTTCTAACTGGAAAACATGGCAGGAGGGAACAGTTAAAAGAAAAAGAGCTAAGTTCCACATCAGGAATTAGGTTTTTTTTTTCCCTCCCTCATTTGCATTTTCCTCCCAGGAGTACTATTATTTGCGTACTGCCTGTGACTGCAGAATCTAAAGTGAAGTTCCATTGCTCCCTTTCAGTACTAATGGTTGCACTGTGTGCATAAATATGGATGTTTTCTTCCTTTTGTTTTGGTTAGGACTATCAGAATGAATCTCAGTTGGTGCTTGTTTTATCAACCATGCTTAAACTTTTAAATATTTTTTTTTCCTTTTGCAGTTTTCAAAAACTATCAATTTCATCATAGTATCATTATATTACTGATTCATTCTCAATGTTAGCTTGTTTTTATATGTTTGAAGAAGACACTATGACAGGGCTGATTTTGCATTTCTAAGGAAGGCAACAATCAGTCTATTTTAGACATCATTATTTTTGTCTTGTTTATATTATATGTTGTTTACTTGATATGTCTACATATATATCTGTTTTATGTATGTAAATTCCTTTTATCTGTTTTTATTACATTCTATATTCAATTTGCCAGTTAGCACTTTCTCTTTTTTTGGGTGGGATGCTGAAATATGCGCCGCGGGTGTTTCAATGCAGCAAGTCAGACTAGTTATCTCCCTTTTCCTGAAGTTGTCTTGACTGCACAGAGTAAAGCACTAACTACCAGATTGTTTGGATCGAAGGCTCAGAGTCTTTCTATCTAACATAGCTGTGCCTAGTGGCTAACCCATATGATTACATGCATAATATTCACCTTTATTAAAAGTATGTGACAAGAAAGAAAGAAAGAAAGAAAGAGAAAGAAAGATGCCAGAAAAGAAACTGGCATGGTATCATTAACATAGTCATTAAGGACCTTATCATATGGGCAGGAGTAAAGCAGAGGACAGTGGGGGAAATCATGGGTCAACAGAGGGAGCTGTCAGGCTCTCTAACCTCCCATCAATGCCCGTAGTCTCTCTTCCCATAATGTTTCCCTGTCTTCCTCTTTGGTTCCACTGCCCTTTCAGAATAAGGCTCTGCCGCCAGCATGCTGCAAGCATGTTCCACTGGAAGTAGCCCTGTGTCATGTGATGGGCTCCAAGGGACTCTGCGCCAGAAGATTAGAGAATTGGAGAGAAGACACTATTTCTCTCCATCTGACAAGGTCATCTGTAGGCAAATGTGCACCCAGTAAATAAAAACTAATTTGTATAACAACTTCCTTGATCATCCCATACAGAATAAATCATAAAGTTTGAATTGGTGGTGACATCATGCAGAGAGACTGGTCACCATTAAAATATTTGATCTCCAGAGGTCAGAACAGAACAAAGAGATCTGAGCAAGGAAAAAAAAACACATAATTACAGAAGGATGAGGAAGAGATTCAATGTCCTTTGACTGAACTGCTCTCTTGATGAAATTTGCAGTATAGCAAACTGTGGGGAATAATATAAGGTGATCATGTGGAGAGAACATGCAGCATATTGTCTCAATGTAAGTCAAAGCAGAATCAAACTCCAAAGTTCAAGAAGTTGACATATATTTCCACTGAGCTTCCCAAAATTATTTCCCTGACCAATCCTCTCTAATGGGCAATAGTGATGTGGATCATTGACATTTTCCCCTTTGTATGCAAGGATGAATAATTTCTGTCATTGTTTCAAAGGTGGAGCAGAAAATGTCTATTTGTGCAAGTTTTACAAGGTCATTAGCCATCTCTGTCACTGGCGTCTCACTAAACTACAACTCCCATGATTTCATAGTATTGGGCCATAGCACTTAAAATGGTGTCAAATTGCATTCATTTTATAGTGCACATACATCCTTAGATATTGAAAGTGGAGGATTCAATGTGAGGAGAAGACTTAAGACTAGAAGAATAAAGAATAAACCTAGAATTCTTCTTGGAATTTGATCTGTAGTGCAATAGAATTTAGGATTCACTGAGTTCCTTCTCAGGTAAACTTTCCTCCTGCAACATTCTTCCAAGCAAGAATACAGTGAATTTTTCTGGCATTTCAAATCTCTTCAATAAATTTTGCAAGGGGGCTTAGTTCTCCTTGGTTACTAGTTTCAGTTTCCAGCCAAGTAAAGCTGTGGCAAGTTCACTTAAGATTCAAGCTCCACACATTTGGATGCTTATTCTAATTCATAAAGTTTTGTAGTTGAACAAGCACAAATAACAGATGCCTCTGGGGTGATAAGAAAGAGCACAGTATATGTAATGAACCCAGTCATGCATAATGCAAGGCAAATATGCTGATCACTTGCTTTCTATGAAAATTCCCAGTATCTTTCAAAATACTGTACACCTAGCTGTTAAAAGCTTAAATAAATGCACACGGTATTTACTAATCCTGGAATTCAGAAGGATATCGTTTAGAGAGATAGAAGACCAAAGTACACTGCCTTAATAAATTATTTACGTGGAACAAATGTTTAAGTCACAGGTTTCGGGTAACATTGAACCTTGAAAATAGTATAATTTATATTACTTTCCATGAAAACATTATTTACTGAGAAAAAATGTTCTACATTATATTTCCAGCCTTCAGTAAAGAATAGAATTAATTCAACCAATCATACATTTTGAGAGCTTTTATATACAGAAATGTCAACCTAACCTCTTTTGCACAGTTAGAAAGTTGCCTGCAAATTGAAATTGCTAGGTTCAGATTCCATAATGCGCCAAGGTATCCACTCAATTACAGTTCTCGGAAATACCAAAACATACATTAAAAATGTTACTCTGCCTTTATACAATGCTTTAAAAGGTTGGCAACTGTGTAAAGGAGAAATTGGAAGTCTATGTGCTATGTTGTATTAGAGGAACACAAGAAGGAATTTTAACAGGTATTGCGAGAGCTACACAGAAAAAGTATCAACTTTGTGTTTTCTGTTTTTAAAACAAGTTTTAACTTTCTACGTATAAACCAAATGGTAAATAAAATAAAATGGAGAAACAGGTAGAGTTTATTTCTGTGAAATATACACAAATAATATTTTAAAAGAAAAGAACTCAGCATTTCTAACACAAACTTATTCTGTTCAGTCTGTACCTTGAAAAATTAACCTAATTTGCCTTTCTCGGTCTATTTCAAGGACTAGTATACAGTTATCTTTTGATTTCTGTAATGCTCCAAAATGTGTAATGTGTTATTTCTATGCCTATTTGTCACCAAGATCAATCTTCGTGAGCCATATTTTTTTTATTGCTATAATGTCTGTGATATGAACAAATGTGCACATTTCGATATGGCCATTCATATATGTATTTAATTGGGATGGAATATAGCTGAGATCTGTAGCTCCTTTCTGGCAGGGCAGGTATTACACTGTAGAATTAATGAAGTTTGATATCACTTTAATTAACATGGCTCAATGCAATGGAATCATGAGAGTTGAAGTTTTACAAGGTGTTTAGCCTTTTCTGCCCAAGAGTGCTGGAGACTCACGAAATTACAACTCCGAGATACCACAGCACTGAGCCAAAACAGTTAAAGTGGTGTTAACTGCATTAATTCTGCAGTATTGAGTCCACCATGGTAGTAAAAAGAAATCTGAGAAAACAGGCTGAAACCTTCATTATTTAAGTCGATTCTCATCAAATTTCTAGCATATCTTCGAAGGTTTCATAAATGGAGCTCTGAGCAGACAGGCAGAGGCCCTGCATGAGTCTGCACAGAGAGAACAAAAAGAACCTGCCGCAAGTATTTATGCTGCAGATAGGCATAATTATAACAAAGACAGCATTTTTCATCATGCCAGAAAAGGAGAATAAGCATAAGGAGAAACATTTGGCAACAGACCTACAACTATAAGCCTGAAGGGGAATTTTTAGTTTGTTCATCTTAGCTCAGTTCAGCCAACTGGAAACTAGTTAGGCTGTTCAAACTTCAACCTTTCCCTCCAAATTTTTGAACAAAAGGAAGTTGCTGAGTTCATGGTGTGTGAAGATGGTGGGAAAGAAAGATAGAAATTGGCTTTTGTTTTGTTTTCTGTGGACAAAAAGAATTGCAGTTTCAGAATGGAATAAAACATACTTTTCTTTTGGAGCAGAATACATTTTTTATTTTTAAAAGAACAAATAACTCTAGTTCAAAAGACTCATACATACACCTTTTTTATCTACTATTTCTGTTCTCATTTTCTCAGAATAAACAAGCAATTTGACAAGCAGCCTGAAAGAGTACTCAAATATTCTTCTCTCAGAAAGCCATATCTTTTTGTACTTTCATAACAATTCCAGTATTACTCAGACACTAGAGATGTGAAATTTCCCGACATTTTGAAATCATGGATGAGGAGGTCGGTGATATGTAGTAATATACTTTTTATATGAAGTCTAAACAGGTTAGACTGTTTTAGCAACATGGAATGTTTCTTTCATAACTAAGTTATTCAACGGTACTATTTAGCATACTTCTGAAAATATAAAAGGCTTTAAAGTTTTATACAAGCAAAACCTGTTAATATGCACTCTGCTGAAGAGAAATCTCACAATTGCTCTATTCAATGAGATCCAAACAGATATGTCATAGATGTTTTTGCCATCTGAGAACTCAGGGAAGGGAGGGGGGAGAGAAACTGAGAGAGAGATGAGAAAAGAAGCCACAAATGTCTACTAAGTAAAATACTACTTTTACAGAAGCAGTCTTACAAATTCTTAAATACTGATCTATTCTAGCAGCATGTCTCTTTCTATAAAAGTCAACATATGCATGTATGATCCACAAAGGATCCTACATGGATTGATGAATCTGGACATATATTATCCAACTAAGACAAACCCCAGTCCTTTTTGGGCTGTGTCCCCAAAAGTGAATAAAACATTATGTCTGTATGCAGTGCTTAGGCACAATGACAAGGACAGCATATCCATAGAAAGGATTAGCTATTAGCCTTCAATTCAAGCCTCAATTGTGGTTGAAGCTGCTTAACATCCAAAAACAGGCCGGATCTGGTGCCTTTCAGAAGGGTAGGCCACATGAGCCTGAGAAGACAGAACATGGAAAGCCCACAGACACAGACGTGGCAGGAAATGGCTCTCTCTGTATAAGTAAACAAAACAGTATTATTCTAGGAACTCATCACATGGGGCCAGGGCTCCATCCTACAATGCTTTTAGGAGGCAGCCCACCAGGGCCCAACACATGACACAGGGCTGCTGTCGAAGACCTGACCACAGAATCTCTATTAACACAGCCACTTACTCATAGTCAAAGGCAGTCTGAAATCATATAAAGCAATCAGTTCAACAAGGACATGGTATACAAATAGTCCAGAGTTCTTTCAAAGGGGCAAAGCCAAGCAATCTCACCAACTCAAGCCATAGTCCAAAACATAGTCCAGTCACCAAAGTCAAGGTCTAATCAAAGAGTTTACCTACGGATATTCAGACTATAGCAATAACACACCATTACCTGTAACCCACCTTGAGTTGCTGTAAGGCTGAGAAAGGTGGGTTATAAATAAATAATTTACTCTCAGCAACTACCAGGTCAAGACTCCAGCTATTTATATCATTTTTCCAAATGTTCTATCCTGTTGGCCCTTCTCTGAGCCAAACAATTAGATCTCCTTGGGTGGATGGCATCGATTCTTAATTGAAGCCTAGCTGGAATGCTTAACTCCTGCTCTGCTTCCTGAAGCTCCTGATCCTGCCTTTACTCTGCATCCCTTCTTCCCTGAGGCTCCTGATCCTGCTCTGCAAGGGTAGATTCCTCAGTGTCAGACTGCTCCTCTCTGCTTGCCCCTGACTCAGATACTAGGTAAAGAAGCCCTTCATCCTCATCACAAGCCCTGGCAGCTATTTCCAGTGGGGCACTGTCCTGGCTTCAGCTGGAAGCATCGCAGGATGGAGCCCTAAGAACGTGGGTAGTGGTTTCCCCCACTGCCCTATGGATTTGCCTCACTACCCCATGAATTTCCCAGACAAAAGACCTCAATGTAATGAGGCCCCTAAAGAGATAAAGCCCTGTATGAAGCAAATCCATAGGGCTCTGTATGAGGCCTGCCATGAGTCAGAAAGAGGCCAAATCGGGTGTCTTATAGGTGGTTAAGCCATGAGCCTGAGCAGGCAAACCGGAAGAGCCCTTACAAAAACAGCACAAAACACTAGCCCCTGCAGTGGCAGACAAAATGGTGTACTCTCGAAAATCCATGATGAGAGTTACTATGAGGCAAAAAAATACAGTCCTCAATCCTTTGGACTCCTGGGAGCTGTAGATTGATGAGGTATAACCCCTCTTTGACAGAGAAGGCTAAAGATCTTGTAACCCCATAGCACACAGCTGTGGCAGTTAAAGTGGTGTTAAGTTGTATTAATCCTGTAGTGTATAGTATATGCACCCTTGCTCTCCAGGGATCAGGAATGGACAATACACTGAAATGAGAAATGCACCTGAGCCTCTCATGTCATTGTTAACCAGCCAACATCAAAACCTGCATGGTTCCTCTGAGTGGGATTGCTGAGAAAGACCACCAAAGGTTCCATTTCCAACCCAGAAGTCTTTATTTTACACCAGTTGTTCCCAGCCTTTAGTCTTCCAGGTGTTTTGGACTTCAGTTTCCACAATTCTTAACAGCTGGTATGATGGCTGGGATTTCTGGGAGCTGAAGTCCCAAACACCTGGAAGACCAAAGGTCAGGAACCACTGTTCTAGACCAAAGAAAGGAGACCTTGTTCAACACAGTCCTCAGTGTCTTCTCTCATTATCCCATGGTTGGTCAACAAAAACTTGCCACCTTGAGTCTTTCTGCTTCTGCCTTTGCCAAGCTAACTTGAACATAAAGGAAAATAACATATTTTGAAGTCATTTTTATAACTTCATATATATGACCTTGAGTATGGTATAAACATTAAAAATCAATTTATAAATGTACAGGACATAATATAAGAATCATGCAGGTCAAGACTGGTCAGAAAGCATCTTTGTCCTTTTTGCATTTAATTTCCATTGAAGAGCTTCCTCCATTAAATGAAAAGACATCATGTAACTCATAGATCTAGATATTTCAACATGATGTACTAGGATGAAATAGAAAGTACACACAATGGATGGAAATGCTATGCGGTCACTGAATTAGATTTTCAGTTGGACAAATAGGAAAGACTTGCATCAATCAATCAATGAATGGGGGGGGGGGTGCCATCTGATTATCTTTTGAAATGATTGAAATGATTTTAAAGACAAGGCTTTACATGTTTTATGAATGTGCTAGTACATAATATTCAGTAAAATCCTAATGAAAGACTTTTAAAATGAGCCTGCAAAATATCTGGCAGAAAAAGTCCACAACTTTTATAATATATATTTCTCCAGCTGGACCCCAGGAGCCTAATGCTTTCTTAATAATGGTATCATGGTGTGTACTGAATTCTTTTTGGTATTGACCAAAATAACTGAATGGTATTCCTGGGCAGTTGTGATACTACATTAAAGCACTGGTAAATTTCCGCATTATCTACGGGTAAGATGAAACAAGGTTTCAAGACCTGATGCTTATTACCATTCCCGATCCCTGTAAACATGACATTAGCAGCTGTTTAAAGATGTTTTTTGTTCTCTTCGAATTGTAACAGTGGGCAAATCAAAAACACACTTGCACCATTAACTATGCAAGTAGCCCTAAGGTGACAATTCTCAAACCCCTTTCTGCATTTAACACCTTTGAAATCACTGGGATGGTTGCAGAGGAAGTCATTTGATGCATATTGTTGAGTTAATATAGAGTTCGTATTTCTCCTGACAGTGCTAAAAGGAAAAAAGTTCTGAAGAGAACCTACAGTACAGGAAATGCTTTCGTGTAAAGCCCAGCTCTCCATCATTAGGATGTGTAGGCTGAGCTCCATTCTCCAATTTAGAAAACCAGAAGACAGAGGTCTCCGAGGTGACAGGGGGTTTGCCCTCCTCTTCCCCCCAAGCTTGCAATTATCTCTGGACTAACAATTTTGTCCTATACTTTTCTAACCTATTTTCCAACAACTTTCAGATACAGACAGAAATCTGGGGGCTTCTTCATTGTTGAGTTCAAAGTACAAACAGTACTGCTCAGCTAGAACAACAACAAACATTGACGGCAGTTTCAATCTCTACCCATTTGAGCCAGGAATTAAAATTCAACCTTGTGATTTAGGCAGCTGAATCTATGGCAGCCATTTAACAACAATGGAAAATAACACAGAACCAAAGACTGTTTGCAATAGATCACTGGACATTAATGAGGCACCACTAATCCTTATTTAATTTGAATGGGAATGAGTTTTGATGAAAGCGCATAAAGGGTAACAGTAGCTGCATTGCATGCCTTTGTTTTATCATTGCACAGCAGTTGTTCATGGAATATATTTTCTGCTATATCATATAATAAATCTGAGAAGCCTCAGTAGTTCTAGCACCACTTACTGATGGGGGTGGGAGGGAGGGAGTTCGGTGAAATCACTTCAAATTGGGGACTACAACTGTTGCATTTATAATATTTTAAGCCTTGGACTGCATATCTTAAACCATATGGCAAACAAAGGTTCAAGTATGCTATTTTTAAAACTATTGTTATATATGAATGGCTATGTAGCTGAAGGACAAATACATCAAGGCAGTAAGTAGAAAGAATGATGGCAACCAAGAGATAGGTAGAAATCCAGTCCACTGCATTTGCTTTTAAGTAGGCAATGCTGCTTTCCAAGGATGATGTTTAAAACCTAGGGAGGATTTATACTGTGAAATGAATACAGTTTGACAACAGTTTAACTGCCTTGGTTCGATGCTATGGAATCATGGGACTTGTAGTCTTATGAAGCCATTAGCCTTCTCTGCCAATGGCAGTTAAAGTGGCGTCAAACTGCATTCATTCTACAATGTAGATATTAGGCATGGTTAGGTATTAGGGCTGGGCAACCACGGAAAAAATTGTTTCTAAATTCGATTCGTTTTTAGGGGGGGGGGGTTGCGTTTCGTTTTTTAAAAGAATTCTGAAATTTTTCTTTTAAAAAGTTCGATATTTACGAAATTTCGGAAATTACGAAACAATTTCCAAACAATAACGAATCAATTCGTTAATGGCGGACGCAATTGCGCAATACGCTAAAAACCCTCCAAATGGGACAGGGGGAACTTCTGAAGCTTCCCTCTCCCTCTGTTGTTGACTGTTGGTGTGATAATTTATTTTTTATCACTGATAAAACAAACAACGACTATAAAACTTGCACCAAACATACGGAAATAATAACAAAATAATAACGAAACAATTACGAAACAATTTCGAAACAATTACAAAACAATTACGAAACGAATTGGAAAAATTCGTTTCGTTTTTTAGTTGCTCCTGAATGGTTCAATATCGCTTCATTATCAAAAAAATAACGAATCAATAACGAATTATGAAATTAACGAACAAAACCGCCCAGCCCTATTAGGTATCATTGGAATACTTGTAATTCAGAATAAAGTTGGAAAAGTTACTTTTTTGAAGCGATTTCGAAGTTATTTTAAAAACAGGAAGTCCCTTGTCCTTTCGAAGCTTCCCTCGCCATTTTTTATATGACTCAGGAAGTGAGTAAGCATTTGGAGGCAAGCAGCCTCCCAGCATGCAAGCTGCTTGCCTCCCAGCCAATGAGGGGAGAAGTTCTGGAGAAGGGAGGGGTTTTGGCATGTCAGCCATTGCGCTATATAAAGGACAGCACATGGCTCAGAGGCTCATTCAGAGCTGGGAAGGGAAAGGGAAAGGGGCTTGGAAGAAGAGTGGTTGGAAGAGCAGGGAAAGCAAAGAAGGGTTGTTGCCTAGCTGGGCTGCCTGCCTTCCCACTTGTGTGTTGTTGCTGTTGGGGTTTGGGATGGGTGGGTGACGCATGGGTGGGTAATATTGGGGTGTGAGGGTGTGGCGTGGGTGGAAGGAAGAAACAGCCCGGAGGAAACAAAGCACTCTAACATTTGAAAAAGCCCCAGCGTTGTAGCAGGTCTCTCTGGCCTGGCCTCTGTGTTGTACATTGCCTCCCATCAATTCAAGCCACAATTGATAGATCTCCCATCAATTCAAGCCACTCTTTGAACACAAACTATCCTTCTTAAAGGTTTTAGCGGTGACCAGGGGAGCATTTGCACAATTAAAACTCGTGCGCCAGCTGTGCCCATACCTTGGGAAGTCTGACTTGGTCACGGGAGTCCACGCTCTAGTCACATCCCGTATAGATTACTGCAATGCTCTCTACGTGGGGTTGCCTCTGAAGACTGCTTGGAAGCTTCAAATGGTTCAACGATCAGCAGCCAGGATGCTAACAGGAGCGGCACTCAGGGAGCATACAACTCCTCTGTTGCGCCAGCTCCACTGGCTGCCAATTTGCTACCGGGCATAATTCAAAGTGCTGGCTTTAGCCTTTAAAGCCCTAAATGGTTCTGGCCTGATCTACCTGTCTGAACGCATCTCCTCCTATGAACCAGTTAGGACATTAAGTTTGTCTAGGGAGGCCCTGCTCTCGGTCCCGCCGGCTTCACAAGCACGCCTGGCAGGGAAGAGAGACAGGGCCTTCTCAGTGGTGGCCCCTCGGCTGTGGAATGCCCTTCCTGCAGATATCAGATCGGCCCCCTCCTTACTGGCATTCCGGAGAAAAGTGAAAACCTGGTTGTTTGAACAGGCATTTGACTAAGCAGTGCAATTGATTGATTAGCGGAACATGGAATAATTGATAACGAGACTGGATTCTGATTCTATTGATGAGATCTGATGGATTTGTTATATTGATGTATTGTTGTATTGATATTTACTGTTTAATTAATTTGTTATGTTATTGCTTTTAAATGCCCAATGATCTTGTATTGTGTATACTGAAACTGTTGCTGTGAACCGCTCTGAGTTGCCTAAGGGCTGAGAAGAGCGGTATACAAATGAGGTAAATAAATAAATAAATAAATAAATAAAGGTGTTAAATCAACTTCCAAAACCACAAAGGTCTCTCTCTGCTGTTTGTTTCCTTTCTTTGCCCATATAGTCAAAATATTCTTCCTAAAGGTGCAAATTCAACTTTAACGAAGCAATTCAGAAATTTCAGAAAGATCTGAATTTTTTAGGAAAAAACTGGAATTCAATTCCGAATTGAAACACCAATGCCTCCTACACCCGAAATGAGTTTTGAACTTTTTTTATCAACCAAGCCTGCTATATATACACTTTGGCATACTTTTAAGGCAGAGAGCCGGATCATGGTTCCTCAGACTATTGGGGGGCTGGATCAATAGTTTGAAAAACCCGTGAACCGATTCCTATTCACACTACTCATAACTTATTTGTATGCAAAAATACATAAAAGAAAAATACAATATTTAAAATAAAGAACAACTGTAACCAACATAATCTTTCCAGTATCACAGTGGGAAGTGTGGGCCTGCTTTTGGCTAATGAAATAGTCGAGTTAATTAGGATTGTTTTTGTTTTTGTGTGCCTTCAAGTCATTTCAGATTTAGGGTGGCACTAAAGTCTAAAGTTTAGGGTGGAGGGCAGGTCCTCCAGGACTTTGTTTGTGGACTGCTGATCTACAGTATAGACCACCCTAAAGGATCTAAGTGTTCAAAGTCCTTACCATATTAAATATTGTAGATGGATCTCTGCTAAAGTGAAATTAATTGTTCATAAGCCACCTGATGAAATTCCTTGTTTTTTTCTAGCTTGGCTCCTCTCTGCTACTCAAAAATAGTTATGTTTGGTGATAGACTGGGAGAGTAGGTGGACAAAAAGTCATGGCAATTCTCACCCAGCTTTCTCTTACTCCTTTCCATTGACTGTTATTTCGTCATACAAGGAGAAAGACAAGGAAATGTGGGTCGAGGGGAAAAGCTTTCTTCCTCCTTTAATGGGATGCCTTTAAAAATGGGGCACAGTAGAGGACGGATTAAGTCATTCATTTGTCATAGTGTTAGTGCATAACTTAAACAAGCACATCCCTAGCTCATATACAGAGTCATAGATTTACACAGTCACATACAATATGATGAGCTTCCTATAAAATATATGAGACAATATGTAAGGTTCGTGAGAATTACACTTTGTACTGCTGAGCATGCTTAAAGGATACTTTTGTGTGCATGTACCTAAAAGTAATGTGTCAACTTATGGAGACTCATAAACATACACACACATAAAAAACCAATGAAAACAGAATAGAGAAATATTTTATGCTGGAATTGTGTCAGCTACCATATTTGAAGTTTCTTGCATTTCAAATATAAATAAATGGCTAACAATGGTGGAAAATATTACAATATTGATGAAACTGGCCAATTATATATAAAGTGAATTTTATTAATATGTTTTGAATGGAGATAATGAGTATTGAGCAATTCAGTCCCTTCCGCTGATGAAATGTCTTATTTGCCACATGGCCATATTGCAGTTTTGGTTCAGAATTAGAAAGATAATGAATAACTGAAGATAATCAAATTTTCATTGGGGATATACAAAATTTTGTTTATATTTTTTTCTGGAGTTATACACACTGCATAGCTCAAATTGTGAGCCATTAATTTTGTTATTCCTAACATAATTTCTTTGTTTAAAATGCCTAAAGTGTTTGTTTAATTGATTACAAAAAAAATCAAAGACTGAATGGAAATTATATATATTTTTTACAGCTAATTGCCAATCACATTGTCACTGTTTGGCACTAGTTGATTACATGAAATACATATGGTTATTGGAATCAGTAATGATTCTTACAGTTGTTTTTATCATTATATATGAAAGATGTCACTTCCATGTTCGTTGCATTTTTCATGTTATTACATTTCTGGAGCCTACTGCCTCATTACTCTGTGCAAATTTCATACAAGGTTTTTCGTCGCCATAAATAAATCAGAAAAATGTTACTCCTGAACTCCAGATTGCTTAGCTATGATCTTCTCCCACCTCTTAGTTTCTATGTGAAGCAATATTTCTCCTTTCTAATGTAACTGCACTCTGTTAGCTATGTTATACCTTTAGTTTGCCTTTAATGATTCTCAGCCATAATATTTGCTATTCCCAAACTCAATTGTTATGTATATTTTAGTGTTTGTGGGTCCATAAAATCTCTCTTTTAGATACCCCATATACTCACATATATGCCTAAATATTTTAGTTAAATACTAACTACAAAAACCTGGGTCAATTCATCAATGAGTCAATTTGAGTGCTGTATTTAAATTATTATTTTAAAAAAGAATGATTTCCAACATTAAGAGTGACAAAAGGTAAGAGCTTAGTCTACCCCAGGAGGACCTAAAAGAAGCACAAAATCCCTTTATTCTCTCCACTGTGGAACCACACCTGCCCTTTGTCAAAAAGGGCAGGAACCACACCTGCCTGGTCAAAAAAATTACAACAGCAGTCGCCTTGAGATGGCAATGGTGCTTTGCCTTCTCTACGAACTCTGGACTTATCTACAAGTCATATCAAAATTCATAATTTTGGCTCCTTGACTTATACATGATGTCAATTTATACCTAAGTATATAAGGTAACTCTGTGTGGATAAGTCTTATTGAGTCTAATCTGCCTACAATTTGCTACTGCTAAAGTCAGAAGTTCCCATACAAATATGTATTTTCAGAACGTGTATACAAGTATATGCATACTCTGAGTCTATGCCTGGTAACAGATGGTGGATTTGTCAAGAAAGATTAAACAAATTGTTCAGGTTTTCCTGATTTGGTGCATAGTGTTCATGGAAATACTATAATCCCATCTAACTCATGAAATGTCTTCATTCATTAAAATCATGAACAAAGTAATATGGTGACAATTTTTTTTTAATTTGGATTATCAATTTTTAATTACAAATAGGTCAAACATAGTAGTCTGTGGCCTTGGAAAGAATTATTTATTTCCTATCCTTAAGAACATTGAGTGATTTCAGGGATTAAAGTTGGCCTTTGCCTAAAAGAGGCAGTTTATGATTGATTTTAGGTTCCTCACAGCTTCCTGGCAGAGTGGTAAATGTCACACAGTAATAATATACATTAAGTTAAAATGATGAAAATATGATTTCAGAATAATGCTTCATGCTGCTCTAATCATAGATATTGCAGCAAACAACTTCATACTATTTAAAACTGTCAGTTGAGTAACTGAAGAAATAAATCCACAGTTAGATTAGTAAGAGCAAGTCTTTCCTTTTCATTAGCTGTTTCAAGACCAAAAAGTAGTCAAAAAAGCATGAACCTTACTTCTCATTGGCAACAAGAACAACAAAAGCAAGAACAACATGATGGATAAAAGATAAATTTTGTGAAGTAATTTGATAAAATGCTCTGTAAAAATATGCACAAAAATTAGCAAACAAATTGCAAACAATTGTTCCATAAATGAATGTGATAATCATAGAATCAGAGAATCATAGAATCAAAGAGTTGGAAGAGACCTCATGGGCCATCCAGTCCAACCCCCTGCCAAGAAGCAGGAATATTGCATTCAAATCACCCCTGACAGATGGCCATCCAGCCTCTGTTTAAAAGCTTCCAAAGAAGGAGCCTCCACCACATTCCGGGACAGAGAGTTCCACTGCTGAACGGCTCTCACGGTCAGGAAGTTCTTTCTCATGTTCAGATGGAATCTCCTTTCTTGTAGTTTGAAGCCATTGTTCTGCATCCTAGTCTCCAGGGAAGCAGAAAACAAGCTTGCTCCCTCCTCCCTGTGGCTTCCTCTCACATATTTATACATGGCTATCATATCCCCTCTCAGCCTTCTATTCTTCAGGCTAAACATGCCCAGCAAATGTGGATAAAATCTTAGTAATCCCTGGGGGTTTGGGGAATGTGGAGATGGAAATCAGAGTAAACACCTTATGTTTGATTTTTACATGGTTCTTAAGGCAAAATACTAATATAAGTCCCACTAATCTGAATGGGTCTATTCAGGAGTAAGTTTCACTGTGATAGAGAAACTTACTCCTGAACAAAGTTGAGTGTCTTCTCCCCAATTCTCTAATCTTCTGACATGTAATCCCCTGGAGCCCATCACATGACACAGGGCTACTTCCAGGAGGACTCAATGGGGCTCCATAGCCTCCAATTTCTCAATTAAGTTATTTCTTAACAGTGAGTCTTTTTCCAATCCCAGTTTACCAATAAGTGTCCCTGTATGTGAGTTATCCCATATATATTTGCTGAATTCATAGTTTGGATTTATTTTCTCACCTCTACATTTCACTACTGCAGAGATATGAAGTCCATTGTACAAAATCAAAGAATACAAATAGTGCAAGTGTCATGGAGCTACATCCAATTTACTCCAATTCGTACTATATTTCCTGATTAGAAAATGATTCTATGATGCCTATGAAAAAACAGATCCAGCCTATACTATCTTACAATAATTTCAAAGTGCTTGACTCAGCTAAAATATCAGCCACTCGTTAGATCAGATGGTTTAATTATATGCAAAGTCCAACAAAATGACAGTAGTGAAGAACTAACATTGCCTTCCTTAGTGCGTGTTTCCTATCATTTATGGAAAGCTTCTGACTAAGCTGAGCATTCTTTCTAGGAGGTTAAAGGAGGATGTCGTTCACACTGACTGCTTATCCTCCTGCACTCCCAATGGGTAAAATGTATCTTCAAAGCTACAGGACAAAAAGGTATGAGAGATGTTCCCCCAGCAAAATGTTGGATCTATCACAATGAAAAAAAAATCACAATTTTGTTTAAAAGAAGCAGAATTGAAAGATTTCTGATAAATTCATGTAACCATTCTTCTCTTTGGTAACAGATGAAACACGGATTACTCTATTTTATGTTGGCACTGAACCAGAGTTTTTCATGTACAGCTGAGTTCTGAAGCTGAGAATTTCTTCACTATATAGATGACCAGCACTGTCAGGTTTGACAGCTCTGAGAAAACTCATCAACACTGATCAATTGGGGTGACAGAGATGGAGAACTGACAATGGTGTTCTTCAGTTTCACAGTAGCAACAACCAAACTAAACTAACAAAATATCCACAAGCCCCTTCCATCATATGATAGATAGAAAGAGCCCTGATAAGTACATTTTTGTTATTTTCCCGGACGACACAAACTTCAAGAGAGGATGTGATCAAACATACCACAGACCAAGCCACATGAGTGTTGCCTTATGTTCTACTTGCTGTGTTGCAACTTGTACAGGTCTTGTCCAGGCCCACTACAATCTGAATCTCTGCCAAAAACATAGCATGTTATCTCTCTAAATTAAGCATATGTCTCCAAATATGTTTGCAGCAATATGTTAATCAGCTTACTCAAAGGACAGAAAATGTTATCAAGGATTACTTAACACTTGCCTGTTTTATAATTGCGCTGTGGGTGTTACTTGACATTAAAAGCAGTGTTCTTTATCATCTAAATTAAACACAGTAGAAACACATACAGTGGTTCTGGTCAAAATCCATGCTCCAATGCCATTTCTGTTTGAAAGTATTCAGAATCTATTGCAAAGTGAATACAGTGACTAATCCGGCACATGCTGTGTTGAAAATAAAGCCAAGAGTCTTTCTTATTATCAGCTGTCACTTTTGGTTCCCCTAAGACACACTCATTATCCAATTTTGTAGTGGAAGGCTACTGATAATGAGAAAAAAATAAAGTTAAGTCTAGGTAAAGATCACATATGCCTTAATTGTGCATGAAAAGATTATACATATTGATCATCATAAATGCAGTAATCTCTATGGTTAGTTGGCTGAAGTAACGTTTTCTGTAAATAAAATTTACATAGATCTATAATTAACCAAGCATTCTCCAGTCTATACAAAGCAGCTTGAGTGTGCAGCATATTTTATCTTTTTGTCATATCTACAAGTTCATGGCAGAGGCAGGCATGGCAGAGGCAGGCATACAGAGGCGGGGGGGGGGGGGGTGTTTCTGAAACACAGCATAGAGTGGGCTCTTCTCCACCATCAAATACTGAGACAATTTATGTCTTCTCAGTGTCCACTTTGGGGTATTTTCAGACAGGAATACAGTATGAGAGTCTAGCAGAATAGAGATGGAACTTTATAGGAACAATAGGGGTATATGTAAATAAGCACAATGGGACCTGGAAAGCTGCGCTCTTCATAAAAAATAAAACATGAGAAAATCAAGCTGTCTACTTGGCCAAAATGGAAACGCAGAACAATCAGGCATGATAAAACATAAATAAATAATAAACCAAACAAACCAAAACAAAGTGCAACTTGAAGGGTGATATATGTCAGAATTTAGGAGGGTAATCTATTATTTCCCTCAAATTTCCTTGTTGCTCTTGGTATTGGTTTCCCAATTCTACCTTCAAAACTTGACAAACCATGGGGCACAGTTTGAATTAAATCAAAACATACATGGCCATCAGCATTCAATATTTGTCATTTTAAAATCACAGCAGCCTACGGTGGCACAGTGGATTAAACCCCTGTGCCAGCAGGACTGAAGACCGACAGGTCGCAGGTTCGAATCTGGGGAGAGGCGGATGAGCTCCCTCTATCAGCTCCAGCTCCTCATGGGGGGACATAAGAGAAGTCTCCCAGAAGGATGATAAAAAAATCAATTCATCTGGGCGTCCCCTGGGCAACGTCCTTGCAGACGGCCAATTCTCTCACACCAGAAGCGACTTGCAGTTTCTCAAGTCACTCCTGACACGACAAATTTTAAAATCACAATCTCTGGCTATACGTGCTGTGCCTTTGCCTTAGATTTCATTTCAAATCTTCCCATTAAAATGAAAGATCCCATACCTAAAACGAGATTAGGATAACCAGGCCCTGAAGCAATTGTGAAAGCAGGGCATAAAGTATGAGCTATTCTTGGATGAGTGAACATCAAATTAAGCAATTAAATATCATAGTTCCTCAATGGAGGACTACAGGAACTCAAGAAAACACAGCTGGGGAAAGAATAGGAACAAACTAGACTTCCTTCCATTTTGGTTCTACCACTGAAACTATTGATAAATCAGAGCTGCCTATACATCATAAGCAGGTGGGGACATCTTAAAGACACATTACTATGAGCTATCAGTAGGGAACCACTTTTAGACTTTTTACAACCTTCCAATATAATCCTGAACAAGGACTTGGACTCAGATTATATCGTTGACAAGACAATGAGATTGTTTTTATTTTCTGTGCATGTAGAAAGGCAAGTACAGTACCATTTATGTTTATATACACACACAGCCCTCAACTTATACATGAGGGACCAAAATTGTGATTTTTTGGTAAATTGAGTCATTCCATTGAAAAAGTAAGGTTGCTTACCTGTAATCATGTTTCTTCTAGTGGTAACTGTGAAATTCACACCTGTGGTATTTCCCTGCGTCCACGCAGCTGACTCGGATCTTTCTTGAAAGCTTTTCCTAATTAGGGACTCCAGCCCCGCCCATCTACTCCTAATAAAGCCAGGCAGCGGGGCTTGGAGCCTTAATTCCGTACCGCGAAAGACAGTCGGAGATAAAAGGCATGACAGAATGTGGGGAGGATGGGCGGGTTGTGTGAATTTCACAGTTACCACTAGAAGAAACATGATTACAGGTAAGCAACCTTACTTTCTTCTGCGTGGTACTGTGAAATCCACACCTGTGGTAGACTAGCGAGCAGTCCCACGGATGGCGGGTGTCATGCCAGTGCAGAAAAAAGTACTGCTCTCCCAAAAGCCATCTCCTTCTTGGCAGCTAAATCCAATTTATAATGGGAGACAAAAGTATGCGGTGTTGACCATATGGCCACCCGACAGATATCATGCAGAGGCACACTGTGCAAAAAAACCATGGAGGCTGTCAATGCTCTAGTGGAATGAGCATGGATCTGAACAGGTAAGTCCAGTCCTGCCATTTCACAAGCTAGCCAGATAGCTGCAACTATCCAGGCCGCCACCTCTGGGTAGAAACAGGAAGGCCCACAGTATCCCTACGGTACTTAACAAAAAGTCATAGTGAGTTCCGTAATGGAGCTATGCGGTGGACATAAAAAGCAAGAGCCCTCCGCACATCAAGAAGGTGCAAAGACTGCTCCAGGGGAGTAGAAGGATTTGGAAATAAGGTTGGAAGGACAATGTCCTGAGACATATGAAACTATGATGCTGCCTTAGGTAAGAAGGGAATGTCTGTGCCCAGCATGACGTTATCCTTATGAAATTTCACATAAGGACTATCGACTCAAGAGCCATAAGCTCGCTAGCGCGACGAGCAAAAGTAATAGGCACTAAAAATGCTGTTTTCCATGATAGATGGAACAAGTCAGAAGTGGCCATTGGCTCAAATGGTGGTTTCGTAAGGGTGAAAAGAACAACCTCCAACCTCCAAGAGGGGGGCACAGGCCTACTTGGGGCCAGAAATTTCTAAAGCCTTGCAGAAATCTCTTTACAAGAGGATCAGATAAAGGAGAGGGAAGAGAATGCTCGCTTCTAAACGAATCTATATTTGCCAGATTGACCTTCAAGAATGATAATGAGAGTTCTGAATCTGACAGAGATCTCAAAAAAAAAATCCAGGAGGAGGGAAGTGGAAGCAGACAGAGGCTGAACCCCTTGCTTTTGTGAAAAAATGCAAAAATGACACCACTTACAAATGTAACAATGTTTAGTGGCAGGTCTCAGGGCAACGTCCAAAATGCCCTTTACTGGTTGAGAGAGGGCTGAGGCTGGAGCTGCCACGCCGTCAACCGGAACTGAGTGACCTGGGAGTACGGGACTGGGCTGTTGCCCATAGCCAGCAAGTCTGGCCTGAGTGGCAACTGAATGGAACAGCTGCCTGCAAGTTGGAACAGAATGACAAACCATGGCTGGCGGGGCCACCATGGTGTGATGAGAATGCAATCTACCTGCTCTGCTTGAAGACGAGAGACCACGCTGGACAGAACTGGTAATAGTGGAAAGATGTACAGGAGGGTGGATGTCCAATCCAGGAGGAAGGCATCTCCCAACAGCCTGTCTGGTGGAGGCAAGACGTGCTCCAAAGAATTGGCACTTCATGTTGGCGGGAGAGGCAAACAAGTCCAAAAGGGGAGTGTGCCATTTGACAAAGAGTTCCCATGCCTGGGAAGGAGGAAGGGACCATTAGTGGTCAGTATAAACTGTCTGACTGAGGGAGCCAACAAGAGAGTTCTTGATGAATGGCACTGATGGTTATGGTATACCAGTCCCAGATTCTGATGATGAGGGCAAGCAAATCACAATCGTGGTGGTGGTAGTAAGGTGGACAATACTGTCCATGAGCAAATGAGAGATAAGGTGCAGTGCCATTTCTACTGCGAGTAACTCCAAATAGTTGATGTGCTCCATGCCCTCTATGGCCGCCTAAAGGACCATGGATGGTGTGACCCTTGAGGTGAGCTCACCACACTGAGAGGGAAGTGTTGGTTGCTAACATCGCCCACACAGAGATTGGAGCGATGAGTCCACTAGTTGAGAGACCTGTGGATGGCTAGAGGGACAATGACACATTCATTGGGCTCATCCTGCATGGGATGAAGTGCCCGAAGAAACCAATTCTGGAGAGGCCGAAGGTGCAAACAGGAGAAAGGAGTGGCAGCTGTGGTGAATGCCATGTATCCCAAAAAGCACTGGACATCCTTGGCATGGATGTATGGCGTCTGCCAGACTCAAAGAGCTAATGAATGCAGATTCAGAAACCTGTCTGCTAGCAAGTAGGCCCTTGCATGCCAAGAGTCCAATACAGGCCCATGAATTGGTTGTTTGGATAGGCTGAAGAAGAGATTTTACCTTGTTGATAAAAAGACCAAGCGTCTGCTATAAAGACAGAGTAAAGTGAATGTTCCTCTGTAGATACTCACAGGACTGTGCACCAGCAACCAGCCAGAAATATAGGGGTAAACTACTACCCCGTGCACCCAGGGATGAACCGGCATACAGCCATCTCCTCAGTAACACCTGTGGAGCTGTGGAGATACCAGAATGAAGAACTTGAAATGAAAAAGCCTGACCCATGTCTTGCTGGATAACAGAGTGAGGATGGTTGGTAATGACAATACCTGAAATTTGCAATATGCAATATATGCATAAAATCCTGTAAGGTCCAAACCTGGCCAAAGCCCACTGCCTTTATTGGAAACCAAAAAACAGCTGGGGAAAAGGAAAAAGAAGGAAACATAGAAAGATGTAAAGAAGCTACTGCTCCTTTTGAAACAAAGTAATTACCTCCTGCTAGAACACAGGAGGAGGAGTGGCCCGTAGAGTCCCTACTGGGGACAGTTTGAAAAATTCAATTGCATAAACATACTCTGTAATCTCCAACACCCATGAGTGAGAAGAGATCTAATGCCATGCATCTAAAAATGATGAGGTGGAGCTCCAAAAACTGGAGCTGAAGGGTTGGAGGCTATGAAAGAAGAGAAAATGCATGCGAAAAAACTATTGGCCCTGATCTACTTCTTCCCTTTAGTTTGTTGTCACCCCTGGATAATTAAGCTGAGGGGCTGGCCACCACAATCTAGGCTAGATTGTGGTAAAAAGCCAAACTTAGAAGCAGGCTATGTTCTGCCATGGGCAGTTATCCTGCCATTGCTCTGCCTTCTCTGGAGAGGGTAGAGGATCTACACATGCTGGTGGATGGCTGCTGCAACAGCAGCAAACACCTTAGTACTGTATCGGTGCTGTGCTTAGCCGTAGCGTTGTGATGAGAAGCTAAGGTGAGATACTACTGACAGAAAGCCCTTGGGATCTGTTGATGTTGTAGGGGAAGAAGATCCAAATAAGGTGCTGAGCTATGCCACAAGAGCACCTGATAGGCTGCCATACAAGCATGGTAATGAATCATGCAAGTGAGTAGGCTAGCAGTGGGGTGGATCTTCTTATCACAGTGGATTAAACAACTTTGACCACAATAAAGTTCAGTTTAGTAGGCTTAACTAACCACTCTGCTGAAGAGGTGCGTATGCAGTAAAGTGCAGTTACAAACTTAGAAATTCCAGACACAGATACAGGAGTTGCCCTTTGTTTTTCTCCAAGCTTAAGCGAATATGGAAGTGCTGGGAGAACTGTACTTGGAGCTTGTTTCTGCTGTTGCTCAACTGAGAAAAGCAGATCCTCTAAGCAATCAAGGAGGAAAAATTAGGTAACACATCCCCTAAGGAAGCTGGGATGGAAAAATCCTCCTCAAGAGTAGGAGAAATCTGCTACTCATAGGAGTCAGAATCTACATCAGACTCATTGACTGGTTGCAGCTGAAGGAAGCACCAGAATGAGCTTAGGAAAAAGTTTTAATAAACTCCTGAAAACCAAAAGAAGGGACTACAAATCCTTGAAAAGGAAAGGAGGGTGCAGTTTGCCTATGCAAAAGAGTAGCAACCTACCTGTTGAGGCATGGGCCAAGTGGAGATGGGGCCCAAAAGACACAGTACTTACAGTCTGAGCCGTCACTGAAGCTCCCAGGCAGCATGACACAGAGGGAGGATAGTAGCCCGAAGGCCCCTCCAAGGAGTTATATTCCATGGGCTTAGACCCAAAGCCTTGGTAGCCATCACTCACACAGATGGCGTGGCTACCTTGAGCCTCCCCTCCCCTGAGGAGGGCAAAAGCATGGCAGGAATTGTTGCAACCCAAAGGCCCCTCCAAGGCGTTATATGCCATGGGCGTGGAGGTAAAGCCTTGGCTAGCCATCACTCACATAGGTGGCGTGGCTGCCTTGAGCCTCCCCTCCCCTGAGGGGGGCAAAAGCATGGCAGGAATTGTTGCAACCCAAAGGCCCCTCCAAGGCGTTATATGCCATGGGCGTGGAGGCAAAGCCTTGGCTAGCCATCACTCACACAGGTGGCGTGGCTGCCTTGAGCCTCCCCTCCCCTGAGGGGGGCAAAAGCATGGCAGGGATCGTTGCAGCGTCCACTGCCTGCTGGGGTAAATGGGGCAGGGAAAGCACGGGCAGTGAGAGCAAGCTGTCCTTAAAAAACAGAGACAGCTGAGAGGCGTGGCTGCAACCCAAAACAAAGTTATTGGCACAAAGCCACAGTGGCAGTTTGTTGCCACAAGCTCTACCAGGTCCTGGGTCTGTAAGGGGTGGTAGGCTGGTAAAAGTCTTCTTCCCTCCTGCTTTCTGAGCGAAGGGAACAGAAGAAAAAGAAGGTAAGTTACTGCCCATTGCCAAAGGCAAAAAAGTCTGCGCCTCAGAGGACACGGCATTTTTTTTTTTTAGAGGGAGGGAGTGGGTTTGTCCTCCCACTAGCCTAAATAGGATAAACAAAGGTCCCAGAACACAAGTTGGAATTGCTGTCTGTTAGAGTAGTCAAACTGGAGTCCCTGAGTCAAACCAATAGTTGTTTTAGGAGAGAACACCGAGTTGTTGCTGCTTTCGCGGACAAAAGGAATTAGGGCTCCAAGCCCCGCTGCCTGGCTTTATTAGGAGTAGATGGGCGGGGCTGGAGTCCCTAATTAGGAAAAGCTTTCAAGAAAGATCCGAGTCAGCTGCGTGGACGCAGGGAAATACCACAGGTGTGGATTTCACAGTACCACGCAGAAGAAGTGAAAATATCAACACCACATCAGGGGCCAATCTCCCCTGGCTGACACCATCATTTCTCCACCCAGACTTTTTAAAAAGGCCAGAACCAGTACCAGGGTGGAGAGAGTAGTGGGCCTCTTTTTGGTTTCCCCAGGATGGAGTATGCTTTCACCTTTCCAACACCACTCAGAGAAGGGGGTGGTTCTTTTTTTTTTTTAAGGAATTAAGGCATAGTACTCACATTGACCCAGAGTTTAGGGGTTGATTTCTGGTCTAAAAGTTCTAGACCTTGATTTTATTTACTTTTTAATGTGAATTTCACCAAATATAGAGGCAGACATCCTCTCACACGAGTGATATCCACTTGTGCTTATTTAAATAAATAAGGAGGCAATTCTTGGAATAATTTTATATTGTCACTACATGAGGTGATAGTTAGATAGTGACAGGACCATCTCTTCTCACAAGCAGCTTATTTTTTGTTCATTCCTTATGGCAAGAGAGTCCTAAATATTCATTAAAGGTCTAGTGTGTTCTTCTATTGCAGCAAGACCAAGAAATATGTATTGTTTAAGCTTCCTGCTTGTTTTGAAGAATCTTTTCAGTATCCATCCACTTTTCCACATCAAACAAACAAGTTTGTATGTAAAAGAAAGAATACTTACTGGATTGATTTTATTATATGCAGAATAGATAGATAGATGATAGATATGATAGACAGATGGATAGAGATAGATAGATAGATAGATAGATCATTTCACTTGCACCTCCAAGAAAGGAGATAAATATGACTTTCCCAAAATGTGTGTAACAAAACAGAATTTCATACTAATCTTCAGTGTTTATCCAATTTCTGATGTTTCTGGTTTTGTCCCTTTAGTGTTGTGTTTAATGCCTGTTTACTACTGTTTCAGCAGTAAAGTATAATCAGGTTTCAAAGCTCAGACCTTTCCCTTGTCACATGTAGAAAGAAGGTGGGGCTTTATACAAAGGGATCTTTCAACACAGTGGGAGAGCCGTGCCCTAAGAGCAGCCAAAACCATGTATTTAGAGTTAATAGTGGAGAAGCTGTCAATAGTAGAAGTGTGTGTTTTCATTACAGACTGTTTTCACCCTGGCTATCTCAGTGGGGGAGCATAGGGAAAGGCAGTCCACTGAATGATAAGGACTTAACAATAACTTCAAGCGAGTGTCATTTCTATGTGTACCTGTAGACTTCTTGTTCATGATAGGAGCTGAGACAGTGAACCCAAGGCAAAAGAAGCCATGGCAACAGTGATCAAAGGTTGAAAAGTGCTTCAAATGAGAAGGTGTTTTGGTTCTTTGGAGAACTAAAAAAACCTAGAAAACAAAAAAAACTTGTATTCCTTTTCTCTCATACATGCATACAATGGGACAAGAGGTTATGTGGATCTAAAATCAAACTTCAGGTGTGAACAAAGGAAAAGTGAGATAGAATTAAATTTAAACAAAGCAAAATGAATATAATAATTAGGTCTGGTCATGCAACTTGAGTAAGGCCAAACTTTCACTACAAAACTTATAAAGTAAAATCCTTTTATCCAAGAACTCAATCTCCACAGCTTCATTTGCCCACGCTCTAAAAAATACCCCATCTAGAAGTGTTTGTGACCTTCTCTAAGTCCTTCAGTGTAATTCTGTATATTCTTCCAACCCAAACTTACCACAGAATTGCACTTGAGGACCTACAAAAAACCCTAGATTCTCTAGTGTCATTCTATTGTATGGCTTTGGCCTAAGTATAGTCAAAATATAGGCTTCACTATTAACCATGGTTTCAAGTATCCATGGGGTGGTGTCTTGGAATGTATCCTCTGAGGATATGGGGGTCTTAATTTGATTTCTCTTTTTCTTTTGCAGCCTTAATGTGAAAGATCCTTTCTTAATGAATACTTTGAGCTTTAATAAACATAGCTTCAATTATGGTAACTAACTACAGATTCAGTGGAGAGTGTTGCTTAAGCTAATGCTTTTCAAAGTTAACACCCCTGATAGCTGGCAGTCATTTTGCCTATTTACTTGATGAGCAACTCAAGTCAAAAATACTTATTTGCAGATCATTTAAAGGAGTGGCTCTCAAAATGTGCTCTGTGAAGCTCTTGGGGGCTCTGCGGTTTCCTCCTCCGAGCTTTTCCTCCTCTTTCCTATTCCTCCCCCTCTCAACCCCCCCTCCCCCAAAGACCTTTTCCTCTTGCCTCCCTTGCCCCCAAAAGTCTTTTTTCCTTGCTTTCCTGACCCCCTAAGTATTTCCTCTTTGCCTTCCTTGCTTCCCAAACCCAAATTCCCTCCCACCATTCAGGGGGTGCTTGGATTGTGCTTTTTCTTCATGGCAGGAAAAAAGATGAGGAAAAAGCCTGGGGGTCCTTAAGAGAAAATGTTTAAGCTAAAGTAAAGGTGGCCCTCCACATACAACTAGATTAAAATTCTTATCAATAAACACTTAGTGATCAAAGGGGACTGCAGACCAACAACATCTGGTGTGACACAGATTATTCCTAGAGGAATGCCTATTAACAAATACTCTAGCTAGCAATTACATATAATTATCCCTTCTCTTAATTTTTATTACCCCTGCCCCCATTCATTCTGCATTTGAAACAATTCAATCAGCTCAAAACAAAACAAAACAACAATTGGATGCCACCAAGTGTGGGTACAATCCAGCTCACATTAACCTTTCAAGCTTCTATTGAAATAATTATGCTTAATTTATTCTTCATCTTTTACTGTCATAATTGCTAAGACATTTACAAGTCCTCGATTTAGTTGTATCATGCCAACATAAGTTATGCAAAAGGTGACCAGCTTTGTTTTGATTTTGGTGTCTGATTTGATATGGCACAATGAATAGGGACTGAGTCTTTATTTTCATTGGGAATTGACTGATATTACAAACATTTGGCAAGAACTTAAGGGAGAAAAATGCCTGCCTTTTAATCACTGCGAGCTCACAACTGATAAAAGAACGAACATGTATGAATATCCATGAAAACATTTTATTGCCACCCTTTGTGCTGAGAAAACTTGGATGAATGTTTGAGGAATGTCTCTAAATAGTCTCTGGCTATTGTCTGCATCTGTTCCAAGTGCCCTTTTTCAGGTAGTAGCCATATCTAAGCCTTCAAAAGACAATAAAAGACTTTCAGAAGCATGATGGCACAGAAAATACCACCTGGTAACAAAAAATATTAAAAGCACCGTGAGGTATTAAAGACACCATCTGGCATAACTCGAACTGTCAGCAAACACAAGAGTTCAAATTGATAGGCATATTATTGCTTAACATAGTTGCCCAGTTTAAAGGCATAATTGTAATTACATATTCATTATAGGGTTTTATGGCTTGTATGGACCAATGAGCACAGACTCCATTAACTAACTACAAACTGAGTAGAAAATGCTGTTCAAGCTAATGTTTTTCAAAGTTAAAACTACCAATAAGTGGCACTGAGCAGGCTTTTTTGCCTACTAATTTGATGAAGAACTGAGATAGAAGATTCTTTTTGAAGAAACTTTTAAAGTCTTTCACAGTACCATAAGCCATTCTATCATAACTCCCTAATTTAATCATACATGTTCATGTTTTATGCCAAAATATAAATTATTATTCCATATGTATGTGCATTATACTATACACATGATTTGATTTTTCATATCATTTATTCCAATGATGTGAGAACTTTCCCCAACATAAACCACAACTGGATTACAAAATGTGGTACTCTTCCATTATCTGGGCAGAGGCCAAAAGGGTGTCTAGACAGAGAATTATAGTCCATTTTATGGGGGGAAGAGGGTTTGAAGGAGTAAAACCATTTCCTCATTTTTCTGTTAATTCCACAACCCATGTTACTGTTCTGGAAACAACCCTCATTTATGAAATGGGGCGGGGGGGGGGATAACCAGCAAAAATGCGAAAATGGTTTTCCTCCTTCAACTCCCCCTCCCCCTATAAAATGGACCACCCTTTTCTGTCTAGGCACCCTTTTGGAGTCTGCCTGGATAATGGAACAGTACTCAAAAGGTAAATTAGGGGATCATCTTTCAACATTTTGTGCATGCCATATGGAGCTTGTGTTAGTGATGAAGACTGGGTGGTCATTCAGATCTTCGTGGACAGTAGCTTTCATTATCCTTCACCATAAACTATGCTTGCTGCACTTGCAAGGAACTGCAATCCAGCGACTTCTGGATGGACACATATTCCTCATCTTTAGTCTACAAGAAACACAAAGCATCTCTATTTGTTCCAAATAGATTTATTTTCCAGAAATGTAACAGGAGACACTAAGAAATGTGCATTTCCATACTGCTATTGCTGTTGTGTGCCTCCAAGTAATTTCTGATTTATGACAATACAGAGTTTTCTTGGCAAGATTTCTTCAGGGGAAGGGGTGTTGACTCTGAGACTGAAAGAGTGCGATTTGCCCATGGTTATTCAGGGAGTTTCTATGTCAAAGTGGGAATTCATAGTCCAAAACTCAGACTGCTCCACTGGCCCCATTTTCATAATAAAAAATGAAATAGCAGTGTTTGGATGAGGAGAAGCAGTGCGTTCAGCACAAAGTGGAAACCACAAGGAATGTTCAGAAAAGTCACATACAATACATGCACACATCATACAAAGTTCACAATTACTTGCTTTTAGGGAAAGCTCCTGGAAGTAAAGCTCAAGCACAACACAACTATCAGCAAATTCCCTGACCTAACACAGTGAGTTATAGCTGAGGTGTTGCTCTGTAAATACATTCCCATTTAAAAATTTAAAAACCAATTCCAGCTCTTCCCAGAGAGCACCCTACTACCATGCCTTCCTGCATGAGACCCTTGAAAATAACCTTAACCCTGAACCAAACCTAGTGATCCAATCTCACATGCAGACTCTTCTGCCCATCAGAAAACCAACAACCAGAACAGGGGAAGCCATGTAGAAGATGACCTTAACTGTGATCTTGTTCTTTCCACACTGATAACAACAGCTGGGTCATAACTAGACTAGGACACTACAATATTTTCCCATGCTTCAAGACAATGTTGTTGTGATCAGTTAACCAAAGGAAAGGAAGGATGGCAGGGAAGGATTAAACTTCCCATCCCCGTGAGATCTCTCTCATATCCACAAATATCCCACTTCTGCCCTACAGAAATCAGTAATGAATTATCTATAAATCTTTATATTAGTACAGGTTCTGCTGAATAATTAAACATTCAGTACTTCTTCAAATCTCAAAGTAGGGTGCCCATAATGATGCTTGTGCTTCTCCACATCTCAGCCAATGTTTTTGTAGCTCAAGTCCTGTAGGTGCCATTATTGAACAGAATAATTCTGTGCAATGAATTCTGAGCTGAGGGATTGAGCAAACAAGAGAGACTCCTAAGAAGCAGCAGCAACATAACAAATGCAACCTCTCAAACTGAAGATAAGTTAAGCAGTGCAGGTTTTTCTCCATCCCCTCTTCCCATGATGAAGTACCCTTTGCAGTATGTATAATCAACAGTCCTGAATCACTGTGCTAATAAATAGCATAAAGTCAACCTTGGAGAAAAATTAGTCTTGCTAACATTAGTTACATCAGCATTTTGCAAATAGGAAGGAGTTTTGAACAATAGCACATTTCATATCTATAGGAGCTCCAGGAGTAATAAAGAGCAGTAGAATTTAATATTGTCACTGCTTTTTCTAGCCTGCACATAAAATCGTATGAATTAATGCCACAAATACTGTCATAATGTAAATAATTCAATCCACTGTCACACAAGTAAATGGATCCCAAACTCCAGACATTCTATCCATTTGTCATGACAGCTCCTTGTACTTTCAAATGCAGTCTGTCGCTGTCACCAATAGCATCCCTTTAATTAATTCTTCCTTCTCCCACATTATTTCCAACTTTTATGTGAATCTTCTTGACCCTGATTTGCTAGGCCAGATTGTCCTAGTGGCCAGGAAGACCCTGTTAAAATATGTGCCATAACCTGTTCATTTACATCAACTCTATGAATATTATAGTGTTTTCTTGGGCAAAGAATAATCACAGGCAGCTTGTCATTGACTTCTTCTGATATATAGCTTGCAGAATCTGGTATTCCCTGCCAGTCCCCCTTCCAAGTACTAACAAGGCCTGACTGCTTACCTTTCTAAATCAGATGAGGGATGTGGTGCACTGAAGGCCTTGAGCAAAGTTGATTTTTCTAGTGCCTCAACAACATCTCAAGTTAGGCAGGTGATGGCTATAAGACCTACATTCTCCAGAATGGAATACATTTGTCCCTTAGGACCTCATCATACTAACTGAAATCAGCATCCTAGGCCATCACACAATGTCATATGACTTCCAGCAGAAGCTCACAAAGAAAACACTGCTGGATGCTTTCCCCCAACATGGTCTTACCAGGAGGGTGACACTTTCCCCATGCAGTGGGAAAAGCGTCGCTGGGATGATGCCAAGCAAAGGACACCGCTTAGCTTGGCCTTTATGATGAAGCCCTGGTCTTCATGATGAGGTCCTTCATGTCAGACAAAGTATTGTGTTTTTTTAAAAAAACAAACATTTCCCCAGACATTCCAGTATATTTCATAGTTGTATGTATATTTTCCGATGTATCTTAAAGCTTTTATTTTAGAGCTTTGTTGTATCTTAGCAGTGTTTACTGTGGCTTCTGTGACTGTGATTTTTCATTCATTTTCTTTCATGATTTGATTGCATCTGGTTTTAAATTGTGTGCTACTCTAAGAACCTTGTTGCTGAAGGGCTGCTTATAAAGAGATAGACTGTGAATTCACACCAAGTAACCTCAAGCAAACGGAAAATAAAATATACTGTGATAAATGTCTGCTTAGAGTCTCTGTTGTCCTTCTGTACATTGACCGTAATCTGTTGTTACAAGCACAGTAAAACTGGAAGAGGTTTGCCTCTCATCAGCTTTCTCAACCATACTCAAAATTGCAGTCTTCGATTCCCCTTTTTTCCATTCAGGAAACAAAAAGAGGGGAACATGAGTTTAATTTTTTTTTAACTCAGATCAAATTCGGGGGGGGGGGGGGGGGATGTTATTTTGTACTGTAGTTCCAGTATTGTGGCATGGTCTGGTATGGGAGGAGACCCATGGGAATGACACCATGGATTCCCCTTTATCTTATTGAAACAAATAGTGGGGTATTTTATTCTTTTTAGCAAAAAAAATCCAATGTATGAAATACCACTTTAAAATATTCATAAATTCTTATAATCCCACCTTGCTGGGAGAAAATCTTTGAAAGCATTTTTTTTGCTTATTAGAATGAAATAACACTATGTAACAAAATTTGAAAAAAAGTTCTGTTCCTGGTTTGAAGGTGTTTTGTCCTGTTTAATTGTGTGGTACTTACTTTGAAAGTAGTTTTTATACTCTAGAAACTGCCACAAACTATGTTGAATTGGTTGAGACTCTATGAGATATTCATTGAAAAACTATAACAAAATGTATTATAGGATGTCTCGCAAAATGAATTTTTTGCAGTTTGATAAACCTTTTCTATGATTCTACAGTAGAGAAAACTAAGAAATGACATTTGTAACTCAGGAACAAAAATTGTGTTACACAGTGTAATCAAAGACCCTTAGCTCACTTTAATTTTTTTTTACTCACAATACTCTCTTAGATAAGAGTATACACAGAGATGGTTCAATGGATCTAATTGATTAGAAATTCTTGTTGATGCTTGCTTATTCATAGAAGGCATGAGAAAGTACTACAGAATCATTTAACTGATGAACAATGGCTCACTATAAAATAACTCCAAAAGAATGCAGAGTTGTTTATCTTCAGTTATAGGGTAATTTCAATGAGTTTAGACTAGTACATTTTTAGGTATGTCAAGATTTTAATTAATTTGTCAGATTTGTACCTTTAAAGTGAAACATGGAAGTGGGTGCAATTTGTGGTTGGGAAAGTATGCATCTCCAGATAGAATCACAAAAAATAATAAAATATTTACAATATGCAAGTGTTGAAAAATGAATACAAAGTACTTTGTACTTTTTCAGCAGCTTCATGAACATACTTTAATGAATGCAAGCATCTATCAATTTGAGTGTGTGTGTGTGTGTGTGTGTGTTATAATATGGAATTAAGAGTAATAGGGAACTAAGAATTAAAAGTCCAATCTGTGGGATTGGACTTCACAAACTGTTCCATCTGAATTTTGTTCATTTATTTGGAAGACTTTCAAATCTGTTGAGGCTCAGTGGCAAAATATTGCTCTAGTTTCATTTCTGTGATTAACTACATATGCAGAACATCCATAGATTATTGCTATCTAAGAATTGGGGCGGGGGGGGGGAGGGGCGACGAATTGTTTATTACAGGGATAAGTCAAGAAAATTTGTACATTAAGTGATTAACTTGTCATTTGAATATTAGTTGATAAAACTGACTTCTAGATCTTTGATACTATTTCCTTTGGTTTTTAACAAAAGCTTATTACACAAAAATGATAATGAAAAGTGGCTACAAAATGAAATCTGTGTGGTTTTTAATCCTGAAAAATGAGGTGATGACACTAATTCATACATGACATACTGATTACAAGGATTGAAACTTTTTTGCAGAAAACATTAGGGATTCAACTATATGCTGGACATTGGATGAGACAGCAGAACAAGACCTTAACATTTCCATCAGTGAATCTGAGTATGACCCTTATGCCACGGGCATGTGAATCTGTCAATCTGGATATAATTGGGGCTCACAATTTCTCAGCACCAAACAGGTTCCAGCTCAGGTTTGCATCATTTTGAATTCTTTGTTTTATTTTATTTTATTTTTCTTTAATAGAAATATGCATATTTAAATGCTGGCATTCAGCTCACAAACAAAATTGTAGTCTCAGGGGTGTGAATTGATTAATCTGATATTAAAATACGAACTCAGTGCATTTTTCACCCATTCCTACTTCAAATTTACTTTACAAACTCTCAAGCCTGGCATTGTTCCTTATTAAAGTTACCTACGACTCTGAAGCTGCCCAACTCAACATGACTAGCACCTTTTCATGGACTTATTTATACAACAGATGGCTTCAATGCAAAAAATATTGGATGCACCTGTTCACAGGAATACACTATTTACATTCAGCAACCGTGTGTTGACAGTTCTGTAGGAGTCAATGAATGCAAATCTACAACAAAAGCTACCACAATGAACAACAAAGCCAAACCAGATGTCACCATACTTATCTATACTTCAAAACTCAAAACAACATGTCAGAAGTATGAAAGAATTGTGTGACTGCAGAATTGCTCTTAATCTTTGATATAAATCATATTTTAATGAAAGTAAAAATACAAAACTGGTGAAGTTCTTGAAGTAAGTGGTTTATTAAAATGAGTAGAGTATGTTGAAAAGTTAACAATCATATTATTTTGATGAGCATGGTTTTTGTTTCTATGCTATTAATTAAAGACAGAAAGAAAATAAATTATACTGCCTCATACAGACAAGATGCACTGAAAATGTATGAAGAGACAGAGGAGGAACCAAAAATGCACAAGACATTATTAGAGACAAGCAAGCCACAACTTTATTGTATACAGTTGAAAAATGTTTATATGACACGTGTCAATCATTCTGGAATTAGATAACTCACTAGTTATCTGAAAACTGCCGAAGAATCAAGACCAGCTACTGTGTGGTTTCTTACTATCTTGGGAGTGTGTCTAGTTTTTGCCCCCTATGAGTTAAGCCTGACTGGTTGTCAACACGGAGTATGTCCAATGCAAAATGCACCATGCTTCATTCCCACTAGCTATTTAAGCCCAGATGTCTCCAGGTAAACATATACATTGCTCCTGACTGAATTTGAGTGGAATCTTCTACTTCATGGTCTGGCTTGACAAAGTTCCCTCTCACTTATCTATGGAAAAACACATGGGCTTTTGGAAATGAAAACAGGAATACCAAAAGAAGATGTCCACCCTCTCTACTGCCTAGAGCCACATTATAGACCACAGACTGGGAGCCAAACACTCTCAAAATTAGGTTCTTGTGGGTTTTTTCGGGCTATAGGGCCATGTTCTAGAGGGATTTCTCCTGACGTTTCGCCTGCATCTATGGCAAGCATCCTCAGAGGTAGTGAGGTCTGTTGGAATTAGGACAATGGGTTTATATATCTGTGGAATGGCTGGGGTGGGGCAAAGAGCTCTTCTCTGCTGGAGCTAGGTGTGAATGTTTCAACTGACCACCATTAGCATTTGAAGGCCTGGCTGAGCCTGGGAAAATATTTTGTTGAGAGGTGTTAAGATGTGCCTGGTTGTTTCCTCTCTGCTGTTTTGCTGTTGTAATTTTAGAGTTTTTTTTAATACTGGTAGCCAGATTTTGTTCATTTTCATGGTCTCTTCCTTTCTGTTGAAATTGCCCACATGCTTGTGGATTTCAATGGCTTCTCTGTGTAGTCTGACATGGTTGTTGTTGGCCGGGCCGTAGCCAGAAAAAAAATTCGGGAGGGGTTGAAATTTTCACAGGGGGGGGGGGGTGGTTGAAATTTTCACGGGGGGGGGGGGGGGTTGAAATTTTCACGGGGGGGTTGAAATTTTCACGGGGGGGGGTTGAAATTTTCATGGGGGGGGTTGAAATTTTTGCGGGGGGTTTGAATTTTATTGGGGGGGGTTGAAATTTTCGTGGGGGGGGGGGTGAAACCTGCAGCCTTCAATAGCCTGCAGCTCCGCCCCTGTCAACCACCTCCACCAAGTCTGGCCTCCTTAATGAGAGCATTCAACACACACACCCACAACTTGGTTGCTTCACTACATCGGCTATTGCTGCAAGTAATGACAGTGTGAATAAATTGTCAATATTTGCTTGAGATAGTGCTTGCAGTTCTGGAGGGACTCAATTTTTTATATCTCATAGACTTAGCATGGGGATTTGGTTAATCAGTTAAAATTCATGAGTAAACCAGGTTTTTTAAAAAATCTGAAACATTTCAGGGGGGGTTTGAACCCCTAACCCCCCCCCCTCGCTACAGGCCTGGTTGTTGGTGTGGTCCAGCATTTCTGTGTTCTCAAATAAAATGCTGTGTCCAGACTGGTTCATCAAGTGCTCTGCTATGGCTGACTTCTCTGGTTGAAGTAGTCTGCAGTGCCTTTCATGTTCCTTGATTCGTGTTTGGGCTGAACGTAGCAATTGTTGGATTTTCTTGGTGGGTTTGTAGATTGTTTGTATGTTGTGTTTCCTCATCAGCTTCCCTATGCGGTCAGTGGTTCCCTTGATGTATGGCAGGCACACTTTGGTGGCGTTTGGTGGTCCCTATGTAGACTGCATGGTACACGGTAGACTCCTGCAGAGGTGAGAGGATCCCTCTTGTCCTTTGCTGAACGTAGCAATTGTTGGATTTTCTTGGTGGGTTTGTAGATTGTTTGTATGTTGTGTTTCCTCATCAGTTTCCCTATGCGGTCAGTGGTTCCCTTGATGTATGGCAGGAACACTTTTCCTCTGGGTGGATCTTCATCTTTACTCTCGTGGCTTGTTCTTGGTCTTGCAGCTCTTCTGATGTCTGAGGTGGAGTATCCATTGGCCTGGAGAGCCCAGTTGAGGTGGTTCAGTTCATCTTGGAGGAGGTGGGGTTCGCAGATTCTTTTTGCACGGTCTGCCAAGGCTTTAATGGTGCTTCTTTTTTTACTTGGGTGATGGTTGGAGTTTTTATGTAGATATCTATCTGTGTGTGTGGGTTTTCTGTAGACGGTGTGACCCAATTGTTGATCTGGTTTGCGGATAACTAGGACATCTAGAAAAGTCAGTCATCCTTCATTTTCTTTTTCCATTGCGAATTGGATTTTTGGGTGGATGCTGTTAAGATGGTCCAGGAACCTGTTGAGTTCTTCTTCTCCATGGCTCCAAATGGTGAAGGTTTCATCCACATATCTGAACCATATCGTGGGCTTTTTTGTTGCTGTTTCCAGGGCTTGTTTTTCAAAGTGTTCCATGTAGAAGTTAGCTATGACCGGGCTGAGAGGGCTCCCCATAGCTAATCCATCTTTCTGTTCGTAGAATTCATTGTCCCACTGAAAGTAACTGGTGGTGAGGCAATGGTGAAACAGAGCCATGATGTCTTCTAGGAACCTCTGGTTGATGAGTGCCATGGTGTCTGCTACTGGGAACATGGTGAATAGAGATACCACATCGAAGCTGATCAGTTTGTCATTGGTATTTAGCTTGAGATTGCTGATTTTTCCTATGAAGTGGGCTGAGTCCTTGATGTAGTGTGTAGTGAGCCCAATATGGCTTTGTAACTGTGCAGCAAGAAATTTTGCTAGGTCGTATGTGGGGGATCCAATGGCACTCACGATGGGTCTGAGTGGGGTGGAGTCTTTAAAGCCTGGGTGGAAGGCACTCACGATGGGTCTGAGTGGGGTGGAGTACATAAAGCCTGGGTGGAAGGGCTTCCGAATTACATAGCATATGTAATTACAAGCATATGAGAAGGGGGCTAGAGCGCAAGTGGAGGAAATCTCGGGACGTGTCTGATCAAGCACGGGCTAAGGCCTCTCTTAAGGCATACTCCGTGGCTATACGGGTGGCCAGGGAATCTTTCACGATCGCCCAGATAGCGTCTGCAGCAAACAGGTCATCAGAGCTGTTTCGGGTTGTTGGTGAGCTCCTTCACCCACCTGCGGTGGAGGAGACCCCTGACGACCCAGCAGCTCGGTGTTGCGATTTCGCACACCACTTTGCAGGCAAGGTTGCCCAGATACGTCTTGAGCTCGACTCCAATCTTACCGCAGTGCCAGGAGAGGTGACCGAGGCATCTGCTTGTCCAATTTTGTGGGATTCTTTTCGGCTGGTTCTTCCTGAGACCGTGGGGGAGGTTCTTGGGGCTGTGAGGGCGACCACTTCGGCTCTTGACCCTTGCCCATCCTGGCTTATAAAATCTGCCAAGGAGGGGTTGGTTGATTGGTTTGTGTTGATCATTAACGCATCGTTGGAGTAAGGGAGTTTTCCATCCAGCTTGAAACAGGCTGTGGTTCGTCCACTCCTAAAGAAGTCATCCCTTGACCCTACGGTGCTGAGCAATTACAGACCAATTTCCAATCTCCCTTTTTTGGGTAAGGTGCTGGAGCGGGTGGTCGCCCTCCAGCTCCAGAGCTTCCTGGATGACATCAATTACCTGGATAAGGCACAGTCTGGTTTCAGGCCTGGTCATGGCACCAAGACAGCCTTGGTCGCCTTGGTGGATGACCTCCGTAGAGGACTGGACCGGGGGAGTGTAACCCTGCTGGTCCTCTTGGACATCTCAGCAGCTTTCGATACCATCGATCATGGTATCCTTCTGGGTCGGCTCTCTGGGATGGGCCTTGTGGGCACGGTTCTGTCATGGCTCCGGTCCTTCCTGGAGGGACGAACCCAGATGGTGAAGCTGGGAGATGCCTGCTCGGACCCCTGGCCTTTGACCTGTGGGGTCCCGCAAGGCTCTGTTCTATCTCCCATGCTTTTTAACATCTACATGAAACCGCTGGGAGAGGTCATCCGGAGTTTTGGAGTTGGGTGCCATCTCTACGCAGATGACGCACAACTCTACTACTCTTTTCCATCTAATTCCAAGGAGGCCTCTCGGGTGCTAGACGAGTGCCTGGTCGCTGTGTCTATCTGGATGAGGACGAACAAGCTGAAGATCAATCCCGACAAGACAGAGGTCCTCCTGGTTGATCGCAAACCAGACCGGGGTATAGGGTGGCAACCTGTGTTGGACGGGGTTACACTCCCCCTGAAGCCACAGGTCCGCAGCTTGGGAGTCCTCCTGGATTCATCGCTTACGCTTGAGGCTCAGGTGTCGGCGGTGGCCTGGGGGGCTTTTTGCACAACTAAGACTTGTGCGCCAGCTGCGCCCGTACCTCGCGAAGGCTGATCTGGCCGGGGTGGTCCATGCCTTAGTCACCTCTAGACTGGACTACTGCAATGCGCTCTACGTAGGGCTGCCCTTGAAAACGGCTCAGAAATTCCAACTGGTCCAACGGGCAGCAGCCAGGATGCTAACAGGGGCCCCTTACAGAGAGAGGTCAACCCTCCTGTTTAGGGAGCTCCACTGGCTGCCGTTTATTTTCCGAGCCCAATTTAAGGTGCAGGTGCTTACCTACAAAGCCTTGAACGGTTTGGGACCATCCTACCTACGAGACCGCATCACAGTCTACGAACCCACACGCTCGCTCCGGTCATCAGGAGAGGCCATACTCGTGATCCCACCTGCCTCGCAGGCGCGTTTGGTGGGGACGCGGGACAGGGCCTTCTCTGTGGTGGCCCCCCGCCTCTGGAATGCCCTCCCGAAAGATCTCAGGCAGGCCCCCACCTTGGCGGTTTTTAGAAAAAACCTGAAAACCTGGCTATTCCAACGTGCCTTCTCAGATTAGGAACCCCACTACCAAAGCCCAGAAGCACTTTAGTAGAGTCAAGATCACCCTCAACGCACACCGCACTTATACTTTAATCTCATATCCCCCGACACTTTTTTTCAGCACTTTTAACCCTATACCCCACTTCAGCCGGCTCAGTTTTTAATAATGTCCTGTTGTACTGTTATTGCTGTTGTTTTTCTGCTTTAACTGTTTTATTTGCTATATATTGTATTGTTGTATTGTTGTATTGTGTTGTGTTGGGCTCCGGCCTGTTGTAAGCCGCATTGAATCCCTTGGGAGATGCTAGCGGGGTACAAATAAAGTTTAATAATAATAATAATAATAATAATAATAATAATAGCTGTTGTTGTATGTCAAAGTTGATTGAGGAGTTCTTCATCAGATTGTTGGTTTTCTTCGTTATTTTGGAAGTTGGGTCTTGCTTGAGTTTTTTGTATATAGTAGGGTCCAGGAGTTTTCTGATCTTCTCCTTGTATTGCTCTGTATGCATGATTACTGTGGCATTCCCCTTGTCTGCTGTCTACTCTCAAAATTTGAAACACTAATGTTATATATTGTCAAAGGCTTTCATGGCTGGAATCACTAGGTTCTTGTGGGTTTTTTTGGGGGCTATAGGGCCATGTTCTAGAGGCATTTCTCCTGACGTTTCGCCTGCATCTATGGCAAGCATCCTCAGAGGTAGTGAGGTCTGTTGGAATTAGGACAATGGGTTTATATATCTGTGGAATGGCTGGGGTGGGGCAAAGAGCTCTTCCCTGCTGGAGCTAGGTGTGAATGTTTCACACCTTGTTTCACAAGGTTTCACAATGTTTCACACCTTGAAACATTCACACCTAGCTCCAGCAGGGAAGAGCTCTTTGCCCCACCCCAGCCATTCCACAGATATATAAACCCATTGTCCTAATTCCAACAGACCTCACTACCTCTGAGGATGCTTGCCATAGATGCAGGCAAAACGTCAGGAGAAATGCCTCTAGAACATGGCCCTATAGCCCGAAAAAACCCAGAAGAACCTACTAATTTTATGTTTCTTAACCATCCATAAAATACAAGCATAAGGCTGTGAAAGTGTGAAGATGCACACAGGACAACACTTGTCCTCTCAGGCCTGTAGCCGGGGGCCTTTTCGTGAACCACCCCCCCCCCCCGAAATTTTCATGGTGGTTCGCGAAAAGGCCTTACTGGTGCATTATTTAAACTTATGTTTATTCATATCATGATCTGATCACCATGCTCAATATATCCCATATGCATGGGGATATTGGGGTAATGATACAAAATGTTTGCTAGGCTAGACCCTCCTTCACTCAGACTCAGCCCCCCTGAAACTCAGCCCCCCCAACCCCCCCCCCCCCCGAAAAAAATTCAGTCCCCCCCCCCAAACGAAATCCTGGCTATGGGCCTGTGTCCTCTTCAAAACAGACCATGACAGATCTATTCCAATAATGTAAAAAATAATCAACCAAATTCTGAGATCTAGGTAATAGAAACCACATACAGACATTTTAAAGAATAAATAAGTAGATATGCATGAGAGGTAGTAGTTACAAGTCTGGTTTCTATACAAAGTTTCCTAAGAAACATTTATCATTTTTTCCTTATTCATCCTTATTCCTGACAGTTACGGCATTACAAAAAGGCCAGTTTGCAGAATGTCCTTGACAGGGATCCAGAATGACGCTGGGTCTGGAGCATAATGGAGAATGCAAAATAGCACACAAAAAAGCCAGAACAGTTTCTGGCTTCGAACAGAAAAGCCTTCGACAGTTTCTGCTTGTACCATTTTCAGGAGTAATAGCGGCAGAGAGAAATGCATGAAAGAGGAACGGAGGAGGAAGGGGAGAAGGGAATAAAAGAATAACAGAAAGAAAAAAAGAGAATGTTAAAAAGAAAAACAAATAAGCTGGCACATAGTGATTGCTAGCCCCATTCTCAAGAAATTGATGGAGACTTTCTACTCTTGCTGAAGAACTAGTGAAATGGTCTTCCTGGTATCTCTACACACAAATAAACTGATAATTTTGAAAAGCTCCTGGGGGTGGCAAATCTTTGAATTTTGCTTTTTGCTCTGTTTGTCAAATGTTTATTAATAGGTTCATTTACAAATTTTAAAGCAAAAAGAGGAATCTGCAAATATTCTGGTTTAATATTTCTCTTAACATATACATTTTTATACATACCTTTCCAAATGTACATATTTCCACTCAGTCTCATAATATAATAAACAGGTTTTGTGTTCTTTAATGTGCATTTCATGAAGTCAGGTCTGAAGAGATGACTCCCCTTTGTGTCACCCTTTGAGTCATGTCTCTGGAGAGACAGAGGGGGAGGGGTACAACATTTTTCTTAATGATAAGTGACAGAGAAACAAAGACCTTGTGTGAGACAGGGTTCTGCAAAACATCATCCACTTTGGTGGTGTAGAGTGATCCTTTTGTGAGGCCATTTCAAGACCCACTGAGTGACAGGCAGGTATTGCTAGAAGAAAATTGAGTAATCATGTGAACGATGAACAACATAGTTGATGTGACTGCTGTATATGGGTGGCACTTTGCCCCTGTTAAATGACCTAGTTCTGTTCAGTAGCAACACTCAAGTACTAGCAGCTATATTTGGAGAGTTTTTAAAATCTGGGCTAGCATTGCGTGAGATGCAATTCTTTTCACCTGTTGTATCTGACCCACTGGAATTTCTCTTTCATCCAGTATTCTTATCTATGATTTACCAGTATGTGTAGATGGATAGCCTGGCCTGATGTGTCTTATGAGGCATGGGTGGAATGAGCCCATCTCAAGGCTCTAGCCCAGAAGCACAAATGCCCTTGTGATGAAGTGAAACTTTCTGGGTATGTTCTGTAACTGTAATCCTGTTTTAATGGTATCTATCCTTGTAAAAAAAAAACCCAAAGAGAATTCGCTTCTTTCTGACCAACCCTCATTTCTGATCAAAATGTCTAAAGAACAAAGTTTCCAGATTCTGTGCAGCTGCTAGTGCTCACAGTAGCTCTGAGTTAGTCAGGCAACATATTGGAATCTATGAATCATCGTATGATCAAAGTACTGTTGTAATGTGTCATACATTTTATGTGCCGGTCCTTGACCATAATAACATTTTTACTTACGATCAGATATTTCTACTGAAATAACATCAGTCACATGGGAGCAGAAGCTCATGAACAGAAGGGAGAAATAAAAGAGAAATCTACACAGAGATTACATTCTGGCTGTGACAAATACCTACCATTCCATTATAAAAGTCCTTGCTTTGAAGGGGTGTTGATTGTATCGTTGCACATGGGAGTTCAGCTATTAAACACATTGATCCAAATTCTAACTCAGAACCTGATGCTGCTGCCAATTCTTCTGAGAGTGTGATAGAATCTTATTATTACTGATGACTTGGGAATATTATCTGATCCGACAGCTCAATGGGGAATAATAGCTAAGGGTTTAACTTAGTATTAAAACCTTCATCCATTATGTGTGCATCACAGCAATTATTTGTTCATACCGGTATGTACACAATGTTATAAGAACATTCATTAATTAGAAGCTGTACAAAGCTTCACATATTTTGAATAAATATCCCCAAAATAGAACATGCTTACAAATTCTTCTCCATGAATGAAAAAATAATCACAAAGAAAAATGTTCTCAAATATAATTTACTGGGAACAGAACATAGCCTAGTGCTCATATCTTATCATGGTGATCTTGGATAGTCTGTCTCACTAGATAGCTTGAAGCTATCAGACAACTTCACACGAAACTGCGAAAAAGAATGAACATGTTGCAGTGGTTAAATAAATCTGCATTTTTATTATGTAAATCCCTTGGTATGAACCACTGGTGGATTGTTTTTGTTTTTAGAGTACTATATAAGACTACAGTTACCAGATAAGAAATTTCAAGAGTCATCTAATGGTACTTGGTCATCAGCAGAACCGACACCATGGGCAGAACGATTGACCATATATTCTGCAGGCCCTGTCCTCCCCCAATGTCTTCTCCAGAGAACGGGGGGGGGGGGGTTCTGTTGTATATTTAGGGCACAATCTGTGATTGCAGAGTAGGATAAATCCTGCTGTCAGACCACAAGGAAGGTAATCTATGTAATAATGGATGTCGCCCTTTGAGAGCTCTAGGAAATTTAAAATTGAATATAAGAACAATGGTGCAGGACTTCTCCCATTTCCAATGAAATAGAAAAAGCTGTAATTAGCAAATATTCTCAATTGCATGGAATTCCTGATGGCACCTCTTTGTTTATTCATTCATTCATTTTACTTTACTAGGAGAAATCCCTTGAACTGCTTGTATCGTTTCAATCATATGATGCATTAAAATTATGCACACAATTAATCACAAGGAAAGAAGCATAAAACAGATTGATCATGAAGAAAAAAGGTTTTTTGTTCTGAATGCATGAATAGATGAATTTGATTTGTTCTTGTTCAACCTAATAATCTTGTTTTCACCAGACTAATCCACCTGATGGCTTTTTAAATTTTGCAAATGAGGTTTCTATTTGTTTTGACATTTGCTTCCATTTTAAAACTTTCTAATCTGATTGTGAAAAAGAGTTTTGACTTTGCTTCGTTAGCCCAAATACAGAAACCCAGATTCCAATACAAGCTTATGTGTGCATATTGTTAATGCATGTTCATCAAGGAGCTTGGAGCTGAACAGATACATTCCAGAGCATATTTCCTTATTTTTATAAGTCTGTGCCTCTGTTTTAAATGACTTTATCTGGATGTTGAAAGAAGAAGAAGACAATTACAGCATTTTAAATATGCTTTTGGATAATGCTAGCAATAATGCCACAGTTATCTGCCCAATTTATTATTGGGGGGAGGGGGGCTCTCCAATTCCAATATGGTTCAATATAGCCTAACATGCGAAGAATATAACTTGGGAAGACTTTATAAATGAAAACGCAACTACAAAACGTGTGCATATGTGTTCCTTTTGTTAGTTCTTTCATTGTTCTTTTTCTATTGTTTTCTATTGCTCCTACCTTTCATTTTGTTGTTCATGGGAAGCAGTAGCATATTGTCTCATGCATTAACATATTTAGGCAGATTCTAGAGATTTTAATCTTTGGTATACGGGCAAATTTGATCCAATCTGATAGTATTTAAATAAACACATTGATTCTTAAAACCCTATATCAAGGGAAAGGTGGGATAAATTAAATAATAAATTCAATAAGTAAACAAAATTGACTGAAGCTGAATCTTAGTATGCATCCCTTCCTTTAATACACTTGGATAAATGTTCATCCCCTCTTTCCCATATTTAAATTTTCTACATTCAGTGAAACATGTCCCATCTGGGCTCATCTGGACATACATAATGTCTTGCACTGTTCTGTGTGAGTAAATGATACACATAATGCTCCCCTGTGGCTGTACATTTTTAATAAATAGTGGCAGGAAAATTTGTTTGCTAGTACTTTCCTCCTTACTGAGACAATCACATAAGCATTTAGGAAATGCTTACATAATTGCTCTGATCCACTTCAGTGCCAGCATGCCAGGAATAAAATGATGTGAAGGTATTGGATTCCCCTCCTCTCCCATTCTCTCCCCTTTTCTGTTATTCATTTCTGAAACTACAAAGTTGCTCAAAAATATTTTGAAGCAGTGGAAATTCAAGAAGGTGTGGTTAGGATATTATACAGAAAGATAATCAAATTTTCAAATCCACACAATTCCACATAAGAAAAGAGGTGCAATATTGAAGGTACTCAATCTGGTAGGTATCCACTACCTATCACAGCACGATTGCTGTGGAACAGCTGCTTTGTGAGATAAAGTCCTTAAGAATTTGTCCACTACCATATTTTCCCAAAATGGATGTGACTATTAAATTTGTCCAAGGCTGCACAAAAGACTTAATTCTTTCCATTTCTAGCACATTAAGCATACTTTACTGATATAAAATAAACTGAAACTATAATTTCCATTCATTGCAACCTTTCCTTGATGTTGACCCATCAAGGAAAATATACACACAACATATGGCTCCCTGTTTTTCACAGACTCCTTTGTTATAAACAGGATAATATCATTGTTTCACAGGCCTCTTTAGACTACATCTGCCATCCTGCTATATCTTAACTTTGTAATTTTATTATAAAGTTCTTCTCCTGCTACTTTGCTCTAATTCTAAAACTTCTGTCTTTGCATATTGTATTCACACCAGTCTTTAATGACTATTTTTATTTGAATGTACTGTTGAAGGTATGTCTTAGTTGGCATACTATTCATTTTTTGTGTCTCTTGATGGTACTTCATGGCCAACTGTTATCATTCAAAACAGTCAATGAAATGTACTTCAGACTATCCGGTTAAATTTTTGAGAAAAAGGAAGTTGTAACATTATGCTGTCCCAATGCAAAGACATAAATGTAAATGACATAGGGAGCCCTATTAATCTACAGTATCAGAGAAGGAAATGGTAGAGATAAATGGCACACAGCTGTTCCAGAAAGCTGTGTGCCATTTTCTACCAGAAAAAGAAAAATGAAAGAAACTTCAGAGATGGTAGTATTATAGGAATGGATGCACAATTTCGCATTCCCTTAAATAATATTGGATGTGATGTCAATAACAGCAATGTATAGTGCAACATCACAAGAAGCGGTGAACACTAGATTAAGTAGAAAGGGGAAGGGGAAGGTAGTATCTAAAATCATCAAGTTCACAAGGTAATAGGAGCTGATAAATATTTGGGCATATCTGCACTATACATTTAAATCACATTATTATTATTATTATTATTATTATTATTATTATTATCTTCATATATACCCCACCTTTCTCCCTCTCGGGGAACTCAAGGCAGTTTACAACTCTGGTACAATTCAATACTGGTAAAATCAACAGTAAAAACAATAACATACCCCCACCATTAAAACAGTTAATAGTCAATAAACACTCAGTTCTTGTGGGTTTTTTCGGGCTATATGGCCATGTTCTAGAGGCATTTCTCCTGACGTTTCGCCTGCATCTATGGCAGGCATCCTCAGAGGGTGAGGTGAGGATGCCTGCCACCTCACCCTCTGAGGATGCCTGCCATAGATGCAGGCGAAACGTCAGGAGAAATGCCTCTAGAACATGGCCATATAGCCCGAAAAAACCCACAAGAACTGAGTGATTCCGGCCATGAAAGCCTTCGACAATACAGTCAATAAACACATTAAAACTGAAATCAAATTAAAACAGATAAAGTGCATATTCCATTTGTCCAAGAGCCTTGTTCACAATCCATATTCAAACTATGTCTATAACCATATTAACTGTCATAACCCTAATCCTTAATCTAATGAGGTGCTTAGAACACATTGCCAGAGGGCTTCAGCTCTTTCCCACAATATTGCAAGAAGATGGATCCAGGATTACATTTTAAGGACCACATTCCAGTGTTGAATAAAACTTTTAAATGTTTTAAAATGTTTTAAAGGTAGGTCCTTCTGCATTCAATTTAAAATGGGCATGTGTTAATTTGCACTCAGTATAAACTGATGGCCAAATTGGCTGGATTATATTAGTCTAGACTGCTAGATAATCTGGTATAAGCAAACAATCTGGGATCAGATCCTTGGATTATAGGCCAGCACAGATCTAGCCTAAATCATTCGGGTTTGGCATCATTTAAAGCTAATGCCTCTATACTAAACTTTTCCATTAAACCCCTTCACTTGTGTGACAGTAGTAATAAAGACAGTAGTAATAAACAATAGATAATAATCCTTGTGAGAACTCTGACTTCCAATATATTAGCAGTATCTAGCGCAAAAAAATTGGTATGGACTGAAATGAAATAATTGGATCATAGGGATCAATGTGACTTAAATGTTACAATGTACAATGTGACTTAAATGTTACAATGTACAATGTAAGTGTACCTTACATTAAGACATACTTGAAGGAACTCTGAATTTCAAATTGAGAAAACTGTAATTTTCCAAAGGAAAGGCTACATCATCTGTGCTACAGGGGAAGCAAAAAAGGTTCTATGTGTAGTGAGACACATTAACAAGGTTGAGGCCTGCCAGGATATGGATGCACAACAAATGCTTCAAAAATTTCCCATTTAATATTCACAAGGGAGTGATATAACAAAAACTTTTACTTCGTAAAAGTTGTTACTTTACAAGGCATTCAGTATGAGTGTTACCTTACAAATTATTCATTTTTCTCATTTCATTTCATTTTGTCATTTATTTGTTCGCAGTTGTTTACTATAAAACACGTGCATTCTGTTTTGCATCCCATAAACTTCACAGCAAAGGCAAAATGATTATCGTATCATAAGATGTAACAAGCCTTGGCACCAGAATGCGAGTTGTACTAATTTGCAAGATGTAGGAAGATGAAGAATTATGGTGACAGCAGCTTTAGTTTGTACTTTGTGCCCAGAAAAAGAAGGGTCTCTTAGTACTATTTATCAAGTAAGGAGAGTTGAGGCCAGGGACTGTTAAAAAATCTCATTCTGATGAAGTGGCAAAGGCAATATATTATTGTAGAACACAGATTTTGCTCGGCATTTGATCCTTCACAATTTGTTAAATTGTTTTCTAACAGTGCAGCTCACCCTACTATATTCATCACATAAAATTTTGAACTCAAAGTTCTAATAATATATGCCTGTTATTTCAAAACTCTCTGTTAATATTGTGCTATATCCCCTTACCAGAAGACAATATGAAAAGTAAATAAAGTGGACTGGTATATGAAGACAGACTAGCTAAGCAATTGTTTCCCTTTTTCCTATTTAACTTTTTTTTTTGCTTCTTCAGAAAAAAAAACCCACTATTTGCTTCAAAACTGCCACATTAATTTCCCAACAGATGAATGTGAAAGCAAAGAAAAGTAAGTAATGGATGTATGTTCAGTGCGTACAGATGTGACATAACTGAATATACATTTTACTGTAATATGAAAACCTCAGTTATTACTTATGCTTAACTCTTCAAAACAGAGAGTTACTTTTATGTTTTATGCCACCAGGCTAAAAAAAGTCTCAGAAATTCCAGTTTTACAGGATTTTGGGAGTTGTCAGCCAAGGCACAATTAACAACAGAAGCATTATTGCTAGCAATAGTACTTATATAGACAAATGCAAAACCATTCTGAAATCATTCAGCCAAGCTTTGAAGCTGCAAGGCCATTCAATGCTAATCAAGGTGGCCAATTGCAACATTCTTTCTTGCCTCCAACAGACAAGAGTTGTTTCTCCAACTGTGGACATTCCACAAATATATAAACCTCACTTGCCTAGTTTCCATCTGACCTCACAACCTCTGATGATGCCTGCCATAGATGTGGGCAAAATGTCATGAGAGAATGCTTCTAGAACATGGCCATACAGCCTGGAAAACTCACAGCAACCCAGTGATTCCGGCCATGAAAGCCTTCGACAATACATTATTGACTCCAGTAATCCAAACTGCTCAGATTCTGGGCTTCCTGAACCAAAAATGGCATAAGGAGGCAATAGAAAGCCGGTGTGTTTCTGAGTGAGTTAAGCCTGATCCTGAAAAAATATGTTAAAATCCATAAGATAATAAATTTAATAGGAGAATTCTCCTGGATGATGAACTCACAGTAACCTGAAGGCAGAGATTCAGTTCTTGTCACTAATAAGTGAAACATATAGTTACTGTGGTTTGCTTTTTAAAAAAAAAACAAACAAAAAAACAAGGATGATGAACTTCAACATATTAATAGCTGAAGATATCTCATACAAGTTCTCATATTTGTAAGTTCTCAGAATAGGTAAGTTTTTAAGGAAGTAAAACTGGATTTTTAAATATAAAATTACATATTTTGAAATTTCATAATTATATATAAAAGGCTGATAAATGCTAGCAACTTTAATAAAGTGTTATGCTTGCACTTATATATTCCATTCATTTCATGCTCCACTTGCAATGAACTCTTATGATGAAAATTTTATTAAAATTTTTATTAAAGAAATAAATAAAGCCAATATCATTATGAAACAGGTGTGGACACAGTAATTCAATATACTAATATAGATTTTTTTTTACTTTAGTAATTAGTAGGCCTGGGCGGTTTTGTTTCGTTAATTCGTAATTCGTTAATAATTCGTTAATTTTTCCAATTACAAAACGATAACGAACCATTCTGGAGCAATTATTAAAAAAACCGAATTTTTAAACACGTTTTGTAAATGCTTCGTATTTTGTTATTGTATTCGTTTCGTTATTGTTCTGAGGTCGTTTTGTTATTATTTCCGCATGTCTGGGCCAGTTTTATGGTTTAATTAGTGAAAAAAAATTATAATATCACACCAACAGTCAACAACAGAGGGAGAGGGAAGCTTCAGAAGTTTTTGGAGGTTTTTTAGCGTATTTCGCGGTCGCGTCCGCCATTAACAAATCGATTCGTTATTGTTTCGGAAATCAATTCGTTATTTTTTTACCATTTACGAAATTTCGTAAATATTGAACTTTTTAAAAGGAAAATTTTGTAATTATTTTAAATATCGAAACAAAAAAAAACCCCAAATACAAATCAATTTTAGAAACAAATTTTTGCGTTGTTACCCAGGCCTAGTAATTAGGCAATAAAGGATACAGATAAAAAACAAGAACTTGAAAAATTATAAAAATTCAGTAAGTCACAATATACTACTTTGTGATACCTGTCCATTTCAGTTTTCTACCTCATGTAGCTCAACACACTTAAAGTGAGGGAAGAAGAGAAAGAAAAGGCTGGGCTTATGACTTTGTATATCTTAATTGGGTCTGGTACTGCTTATTTTTTGAACTGTGGAGTAGATGAGTGAGACTCTTCTTGCACTGATCTCCTGGACATTACAATAAGTTTTTTCCTCTGCGTACATAACATTATAAACAATTCCATCACAACCTGCTCTACAATGTTTCCAAAAAACTCTACCTAGCATTTTTGAGGAGCTGAAAAGGTTATGAAAGGAAGGATGAACAGCGTCATCTATAACTCAATCACAATATTTACACTGAAACCTGGATCCACCTTTCCATCCTGTTTGTATTATTAGTATATGTTGCATTCATACTCATTTAACAACAGTATCACCACACTGCTTACTGCTGCCATAAGTCTATCATAATATACTGCTACCATCATCCTAACTACCACTACAACTTTTTTATTCAATTTTTTTCTGTTGTTAAAGAAGTATACAAAGTTAAGGGCATACAAACTTGTGGATTGTCCTGAGAGGGAGGGGGAAGGCAAGGGAAACGAGAGGAAAAGAAGGGAAGGGAAGGAGTGCTATAGCAGAGGGAAACTGAAAAAGAACATTGCCTCCTGCAGTTGGTTTGGCATGAGGCTGAACAACCTTTGCAACCTAGCCTTGCAAACCTATGGTAAATTTCACTGCTGGGTCTTTCTCCATGCACATTCTCTTATACCCGATAGGTACAAAGGGCCTCATCACAAAAGCCAGACAAAGCATCCTGCTTCTCCTGGCTTCCATGAAAAAAAGTGGGGCAGTGGGACAAATCTGTCACCATGCACAATGCCCCTCTTGGTGGCTCTACTCACATCACTTGTGGGAAATGTCACCCTTCTGTAGATGATCTGATGCCTCAATTAAAGCCAGCACTAAATGGGAAGCTTCCCATGTGGTTGGCAAAGCACCCAACAATGCTTCCACCTTGGTCATGTGATGGCTGGCATGGGGCTTTGTCCAGAAGACAGGGTGGAAGCATCATAGGGAACTGATTTGTGTGATGAGATCAAAAGAAGGTATGCTCGCAGCAGGAGGATGTGGATTTGCAAGATCTATGCCCTCCCCTTGTCTAGATAAACTTGCATAGCAGGGCAAAAACTGTATTATAACTCAAACACCGGATATTGCCTTCGACAATACATAACTGAAACAGGTTTATTGTAGTTTAGTTTACTCCCATGATGGACAGTGGGAGATGAATTTTTAAGATGAAGATTTCAAAACAAAGAAACACCGCTGCTTTTTTGTTGTTGTTGTTTTTTTTTTTTTTTTGGTTATCTTTATCTTTAGGACAGCTCTGTTTTAAAAAGCAAAAGTGTTGAAGAAAAACAGGTAGTCCTCCTGCCCAAAACCAGCAAAAGAAGCAGTGTGTTGAAAGTCATCCCCAATTTAAATCAGAAAATAGATCAAATATTAAAATAAAATGCCAAACACCCAAAAGAAAGGTACTGAAAAACAACTGTGTCTTGGTCCCTATTTGAACATGATTAGAATATTGCAGCATATTTATTATATTCTAGTAGAACAACGGTAATCCAGAAAACATCAAATAAAACACATCAACTTCCACTGAAAGATCAAAATTAGTAGCTTGGATTTCAGCAGATGAAACCAAAACAGATCATGTGAATAAATATACTTGAAAAAACTGATAGATGGTTTCTATTTCTTTGTGAAGGGAATTACTAAACAAATCAGTTAAAACACAACTTCTCATAATTTCCTTGAAACATCGCTGCAGTCAGATCAACTCAAGCTTGCCATCTGTTGAGAGCAGAAATGCAGCTCTGTGCGGGAAAACAGCTTCCTTTCCTCAAAGTTTACGTACAAGCTGTTCATGTCAAAATTAAACCTATTGTGATGATTCATCTTAATATTCCATCAGATGTTAAATAAAGAGTGACAAAAGTCCACATATGGCTAGCAAGCTGTCTCTACAGTAAATATTTTCCTATTTATTGAAGATAGTCTTATGGCATTTTAAGATGTTTCCAATAAGCCATTATAGACTTTTATCTTTGGATGAACATAACACAACATAACACAAGGTTAAATTGTGACTTTGCTATCCAGGCATTCACAGATCTTATATTTTTGTGACATGCAAATCTAATTCTGCTGCTAATGATGATCTACTTTTAAAACTGGTTAGATAACAAACTGATCAGATGGTGAAAAAGAGTTATTTAATTCTTCTTTATTAAATAAACCCCCTTTCAGAACATTGCAAAATGTGCTTATATAATTCAGTTATAAAACCTTGGTGAACATGTTCACAAAAGGACTCATACAAAACCTTTTGACAGCAACAAGGTTGAAAGTGGCAGAGGAAATGAACTTATGTCAGTCTATCAAGGTCACTTGTTCATTTGTATTTAATAGGGCTGGGCGGTTTGTTCGTTAATTTCATAATTCGTTATTAATTCGTATTTAAATTAGCTTACGATTGAGCCATGCAGGAGTAATTAAAAATCGAAATGATTTTTTTCATTTTATTTCGTAATTGTTTCGTAATTGTTTTGAAATTGTTTCGAAACTGTTTCAAAATTGTTTCGTAATTATTTCCGTATGTCTGGTGCAAGTTTTAGGGTTTCTGTTTGTTTTATCAGTGATAAAAAATAAATTATAACACCAACAGTCAACAACAGAGGGAGAGGGAAGCTTCAGAAGTTCCCCCTGTCCCATTTGGAGGGTTTTTTAGCATATTGCGCAATTGCGTCCGCCATTAACAAATCGATTCGAAATTGTTTCGTAATTGTTTCGTAATTTTACAAAATTGCGTATATTTCGAACTTTTTTAAAGAAAAATTTCGGAAATCTTTTAAAAAACGAAATGCAAAAAAACCCCTAAAAACGAAACGAGTTTAGAACCAAATTTTTTCCGTGGTTACCCAGCCCTAGTATTTAACCACTTATCAAAGGAGTTTCCAAATTCAGCAGGTTATACTGCATTACACTAAGGGTACAATTTAATGCACAATCCTTTGCCTGGAAGTAAGTCCGGCAAATCTTGTTACATAATATTTTATACAAGAAGCACACACACGCACACATTCATATTCAATTTCTTAAACTGAGGGAGGAGCTTTGATATAGAGAAAAATGAGAAAGTACCTAAACTGTGAAATTCTTTCACCTCAGAAGCTACATTCAAAACTTTCTGAAAATGCTACAGAGCAAGGGAAAAACCTTCCTGCTTGAATAGGCATTCAGTTTTTGTGTTTCATTGTATGCCATGTTATTACAGTCAGGTTTCTACATTCACTAAGATAAGGTTTGTAGGACCTCCATAAAAGTGTGAACTGAAAATATTTTTTGTACAAATCTAACATAACATCTCTCTAGGATTCTCTAGGTTCTCTAGCAGAACTATATGGTCAAGTTCCATGAGAAACTACCCATAGAATTGCACTGAAAAACCTAGAGATTTCTAGAAATAACGATGAACAAAAACTACAAATAATCAAATCCACAAAAGTCAAATCTACAAATGTTAAGGGCTAGCCATTTAAGACAATGTTATATAATTTTGGAAACTTATATTGTTAATTACTTAGGTGGTGTGAAATACCAAATGAATATAACACAAGTTTTTCAAACACGCGCACAAATAAATGAATAATTTAGACAAAAATACTTAGTCTAAGTGAGAAAATATTAAAATTGGATGTGCTATAAATCAATCATTCCACACTTTGACAAAAGAGTCTTTTGCATCTCAGTAAGTAGCATCATAGAATTATAGTTGAAAGAGACCACATGGCAGTACATCAAAGGCATGTTTTATACCACTGAAAACCTTACCCCAGACTAGGGTCCACAGCCATTCCCATGGGGTTGTGAAGGTCAAGATCGATGAGGATAACACATACAGTTCCATTATAGTTGCATACGAAGATTGTGTTACTTGTGCGATCCACAAAATAAAAATTTCCAGTAAACCAGTCCACTGCCATTTGTTGTATATCTGTCATAAGGAAAAGATTATTAAATTAGTTGTGCTATTTCTGTATGAGTAACAGAAGATATTACACAAAAGGCAATGTGCTATGCATTTGAAACTGTTCAAAGTGTTAATGAATTCTCTTAGAACAAGGAATAAAAACAGTAAATTTTACCTAAAGTTTTATAAAGCGTTACAGTAGAATGCCAAACAAAAATACAATTTTTGTTCTAAGTCAAAGGAAATTCAGGTACACGTTTTCTCTTCAAGTAAGAATTATAATAATTACATTAAAATATCACATTTCAAAGTGGGCGAACACATCATAGTGGTACTGATAAGATTTTTTTCCTACATAAACCACTTTTTTAACCAACATGAAAACTATTTTAGTTTTCACCTTCACCATAGACATAATGTATGAAATAAGTCATGATGTATCTGAACGCTTTAGAAAGGCACTATAACCCCACCTGTATGTGATAACAGAAAAAAAGAGAACACAGCAGATTGCTTTTACATAAAAATTGGTGTTTTTAGCAGTTCATCTACAAAACAACTCAGGCCATTGCCTTTTACTATCAAGCATGCATCACTATATCCAAATACTGAGCTCTTTTTGGTAGAGCCATAGTTCAGAAAGAAAACATATGCTTTGCATGCAGAATCTCTTGGTTTCAAGACCAGCATTTCCAGCTAAGGGGCTTATGGTTTCAATTGCAAAAGAAGCCTGTCCTGAGATCTCAGAAAACTTAGACCAATCAGAAATAGAATAGGGCCACACTCTATGCATTTCTCAATACAATGCTTAATCAGCAAAAGGGATTAGTTGTGCCTTTTTTCTTCTTTTCCATTCACTTATTTCCTCCAGTATTTGGTGCACCTGGGTGGCAATATATGGACCACTATCCATACTGGGATGCCAGTGTATACTCTATTACATTTGTGCAGCCCAGCCATAATTCTCTCTCCCAGTGCTTCAGTTCATAGACCATAGTCTTAAAAGAACAGGAATCAATTGTGGTGGGCAAAAATGTCTAGCAGCACTGTGTCAATATCCACACTTCAAACTGTGCTTATGCAATGTTGGATTGCATAAATAATATAGCATTACACACATTTTCCAAGAGATATAGCATTCCACACATTTTCTATAAATAATATAGCATTCCACAACATTTCTTTCCATAAAGGAAATGTTGAGTCAAATATTGCAAAATATAGCTTGATATCATATTTAATGCTGGTGGAGATTCAGGAGAGCAACAACTACAAGAAAGCTGTCCCAGAAAAGAGGTAGATAAGGGTTGTCTTAGGACATCCTTTAGCTCAGCGGTTCTCAAAGTGTGCTCTGCAGAGCCCTTGGGGGAGATGCTCAGTGGTTGCCTCCTCCTCCTGCCTTCTCCCAGATTTCCTTCCTCTTTCCTGCTCCCTCTCCCCTCCCCTTCCCCAAAAAGCCTTTTTTCCTCTCTTTCCTTGATGCCAAATGCCTTTTCTCCTCACTTTCCTCGTCACCCAGATTCTTTTCCCCTCCTTTTGCTAGCTTCAAAAACCCTCTTTTCTTCCTACCACTCAGGTTGTGCTTTGATTGTGCTTTTCCTGCATGACAGAAGAGGGTTGATCTGGATGGTCCCTGGGGTTTCTGCTATTGTTGTTGTTACAAAGGTTGGGCCATTTGTTGGGGGTGCTTTGATTGTGTTTTTCCTGCATGGCGGAAGAGGTTGAACAGGATGGCCCCTGGGATCTTCCACTGAAACACCATTAAGTTTATGTTGGTCAAAAAAAAATCACCCATGCCTGAGATAGACAGACAGACAGACTGACAGACAGAGAAACTTTTCTTGGGGTTCCATGATAAATTTTTGTTTCAAAAGGGCTCCACAGCTGAAAACGTTTGAGAAACCCTGCTCTAGCTAATCAATTTGGGATGCTGGAGATATGTGTAGTATCATTATAGTTGACCAATCTGGGATTAGATCCTGGGATATGGAGCAGTGTACATCTAGCCACAGTCAGATCTCGATATCCATGGAGGATTGGTTCTGAGATCTACCACGGTAACCAAAATCTCTGGATGCTCAAGACCCGTATTAAAGTATAAATAAAATAGCTGAGAAGTCAGGTGAGAGCTGATACACACAGAGACACACAACACACACAGTGCTTTCAACATTACGGATGTAGTGATGTGCATTATAGATGTGCATTAGAGTGCAGAAATCAATATTCTATTAAGATTATAGATATTACTTCAAACAGACTTTTAAAGTGGGAGAAATACCTATACAATTTTATTTTTATAGCAGATATTAAATGCTGTTGATATAAAATGCAAGTACATTTTTTTTGTCTTTTGTATATGTGTGTGTGTATGATTTTGATAATTGGTGAAAAGGTTAATTCATTAATATTACATAACACCACATAGCACTACACTATGTAACAAAATTTGAAACTTTTTTCTGTCCCTGGTTTAAAAATGTTATTTCCTGTTCAAACAGGCAGTACTTATTTTGAAAGTAGTTGTTACACTCCAGAAATTTCATTTTTGTGGCTGCCACAAACTATTTTGAATTGATTGAGATACTATGAGATATTTATTGAAAAATTATAGAAAAATGTGCTGCAGGATGTCCCGCAAAAACAAAGTATTTGCAGTGTAATAAACCTTTTCCATGTTTTTATGATAGACCCAATTAGGAAATGACATTTATACCCCAGGAACAGAAATTGTGTTACATAGTGTTACTTGTGTTGTGAGCCACCCCAAGTCCCTTTGGAGAGGGGGAGGGATATAACTAAAGATGATGAGGATTATGATTATTTACCACATTGGACAACTATAAAAATGTATTGTGTGCTGTGTGTGTTGAAAGACTGGCTCCACTTTGGGTCTTGGGGCTGCCTTGTTGTGTTTGTATTGGGAATCCTGTTTGTGAATTATAAATGGCATCTTGCTTTCAAGAGTGGAAAGTTGTAATGAATTACCAAAGTTTGCCACAGTTAAAAAGCACATTCTACACTTTTTCCAAGTACATGAAAAACCTACTTAACTAGCAGATGCATTTTTAATGAGCAGGGCTTTTAATCTCTGCAGTGTTTCTCTCTCACTGAAGAAATAAAGGACATTAAATTTATTTGAAAATTGAAGCCCTGTAGTTGTCAGACAAAATGATTGTAATGCACAAACCCTTTGGAGACACTTTAAAAATACCTCATGCCATTGGCTGCTCCATTATAGCTTACAGCTAATCAATAAAAACCCACACTGCATTTTTGCCATACCTAACAACTCATTTAGAGATAAGCATTATCTAGTTGCCCCATTGTATCTACTGTGTTTTGATTTCAGGACCACCACCCCACAGATACCAAAATGCATGAATGATCAAGTCCCATTATATTAAATAGCATAGCAAAATGATCTCTCTTTTTACAATGGAAAATTAAGGTTTGGGTTTTAAAAATCTTTTTAAAGTGGGGGGGGGGTATTTTCAAGCCATTTATGGTGAAATTCATGGATACAGAAGACTATCTATACGGGGTAATAAAGTTTTGCCTTAGACAGTCACTAATAATGTTTCCTTTGTGCTTTTGATATAGTTAAATGAAAATGGTATCTATCTAAGCAGTATGTTAGTGCTTACCTATCAGTATGTTTTATTACATTAGATGTACCATCCCTATCAGTTTTATGTTCAATTTAATGTATCTCACTGGAGTTTTAAAAATACACAATATTGGCTTTTTGTGATTTAAAAAAAAGATCAAAGCAGGAATTTCTCCAAAAATCAGAATTAAGTGTAAGTTTCATCTTTGTGCCAATTATTTAGTCAACAGCTAAAGAAATGCTTTAATAAAAATATACTTCAAAGTTTGGCCAGAAACGGGAAAAGCTGAAATACCCTTATTGGCTGACATGATTAAAACAACATGAGCCGGTTCTTCCAGCTATTGCTAATGAGCAAAACTTCCATTGTCTCTTGTGCCTTTTAAAATAAATCTAATGTTATTTTCCAGCCTGCAAAATAAAGCTTTTTCACAGCAGGCTCTTCAAGCTTAGAGACCTACTGTCCTAGATTGATGAAAGAGGGATATATAAGGGAGGGATATATAAACTCTCAAAAATAGAAATATTTATGCATCCACCAAATGTGTACATGGGAATGGAGTTCTAGGAAGGGGAAAACTGAAAGAACTATAAGTCATGGAAGAGAAATTATTTGAGAGAAGAATGTTAAAGAATAAAAACAAAGCTGAGTGGAATGGTTACAGTTCCTCTGATAGTTGCTGCTGTGGCCATGAGGATGATGATAATGGGGGGGGGGGGGGTGATGGCCCATTCTTAGACCAAAACTGAGACTAAGGGCCTCATCATATGGGCTAAATTGCCAGTTGTATGACAGTCGTACTCTACTTGCACTATGGAGCCTGCTGGCTCCTGTCCTACCATGTCAGAGTATTTCTGGCAGGGCTCTGTTGCACAAGTGGAGTTGGAATGTTGTACGCCGCCACCGCTGCAACATGGGAGGCTTCCTGTGTTGTATAGCCAACAATGGGGAGAAGTCGGGTAGTGAACGTTTCCCTCTTGGGGTGTGATAAAGGAGAAGTCAGGCAATGTGGGGCTTGGGTGATGGATTTCCCACACTCCACACCAGATTTGCATGCCGAATCCTATAGGTAATGTGATAAGGTAATCATAGCAACTTATAACAAGCTTTTTATTTTTTAAACACATAAAAATATATGTTTTAAAGAATAAAACATTTGTTATAAGATGCTATACATGCTTTATACACACACTCACATATTTAAAAACAATTTCAATATACACCAGCTTCTTACATTTAAAAACATATAGTGAGGAAAAGAAGTTCCAATAAGAAGTGAAGATAGTGAGAGCAGAATAGATACACACACAAGTTAATGTCAGAGCTTTGAAAAAGCTTCATGTTCAATTAATTAGTTGATGATTTGTAAATTAACTAATACCCCCCTCCCCAAACTCACTAGATATTCTGATTAATATTGGATTTAATCCTATACTTTAGTGAGTTAATTAATTTTAAGATGCTAGAGTTGGGGAATAACTCTTCATCTGGCAGATTCTATAAAATATGGAAGTCTAGTGAGAAGAAGGATTAGGTATGGAGGAAACATACCACATGGCTGTGTTGCTAGGCAGCTGAATCTGGGAGAATAACTGAGGAGCAGTTAGAGAGCAGGGATTTGGAGGCCCTCATGCCTTCACCTCCTATCTGACTTCTCACGATTTTTCTTTCTACCCGCACCATGACTCTTTGAGGGTTGATAAAGCTGGAACTATTAGATGATGACCTAAATATCAATTCAACTAAACTCATGCACTCCCCATTTCCTTTCACAGATAAATCGGCTGAATTGCTTTGGAATCCTTCCGTGTACTTATTCTGGTCAGCATAGAAGGGAAAGAGTTTAGGAAAATTGCCCCAAATCATCTTGTGTTTTTTTTCCCCCTTCCTTCTTGGTTTTTCTCATTCCCCTCCCCCCCCCCAACTTTTCACTCCCTTTTTTCTCCAGTGGATGTGATTTTTGGGGTGGTTTAGAGGCAAAGGGCAGGCAAATCTTTCTATCCTTTCTACTTCTTGTATAACATATATCCATATGTAAATTAAATGAATTAAATAAGAAAATGTGTTCTCTGCTCAACTTTGTAGACAGCATACAATGACTCAGTTTTTTGGGAAACCTTTCTTCATGCTTGTGTCATTGATTGATATTTATTAAACAACCAATTATTACTACATATAAAAAAGATCAGACCGCTCTAGCTAAAATAGAAACAAAGGACCATAAATACTTACAAAGATTCTGAAGTTTTGTAATTTTTGACACTTTTACCCCCAATATTCAGAAAGGACTTTAGAAACAAAGTGCAGGCACCCCTTCTTTTAAACAGTTTAGAACCAATTTTTTAATCACATGTGCCTAATGGTTAGCAACAAGTCCTGTTTTGGTATGTGATCAGTTTCCCCCTGTACTCTAGCATAGCATCTATTTATTCTTCTACCTCTATAGAAGAAGCATAAACTTGATTTCAGTATGAGTCCAGCTGCATCATTACCCATACCACTACTTGTATTTGTTCCAGGAGCTTTTTGAGTGTGGTCGAATCTGGGGACTTTAATCTTCTGGCATATCTTCCCTTATTTAATTTTGGATTGGATTATCATAGACCTGTACATAGTATGTTTTCACCCAATTTCCTCCTCCACTCCCTCACCCCTATGGTGCTTCAGTATTTATATTTATATTTTTAATGTACTAAATGTACCAAGCTTGTATGAAACTGTGACTTTTTTCTGTGCTGGTCTATGACTGAAATAAATTATTTGATTTGATTTGGATTATCATAGGTATGGTAGTAGAAGACATTGAAAAGAAGGTTTACTTCGGTGCAGTAATAACCAGTATTAGCTATGGTGCAATTGCAGCTGTCTCCATAAAATCCTCTGCCAGTTTCAACCCCACCGCCACCCCCACCCACACACATGCACACACACACACACACACACACACAATTGCTAATCTGGGTCTTCAGTAAAAGCTTGTCTAACATGAGAGACCCTACTAGTACCACCGTTATTATAAGCATAGCCTCTTCCTTCACAGAAGCATATAATGCCACCTCCATGGAAAAGTTGGGCCAATGGTGGACATCAATCACGTAATCAACTACGTACAATTTCATTAATTTGGTGAATTCAATTCTCAGTGCTGGTGGGTATGTATTACTACCCTAACATTATCAAATCCATTATCAACCCTCTGTTTAAACCTTTCATTACTATAGATAATAAAATACTAGACAACAAAAATCTGGGAAGAGAGGGCCTTCTCTCCTAACTCTGGCCCAGCCCATTCTTCAGTTTTCCAGCTTTGTGAAGCACGAACAAACCCAGCAAGTTGAATATTTAGTCTGTTGCAACATCATATTATGCTTTGTCAGGTTGTCCAGTTTCTATCATATCAGAATTTTCTATAACTTCTGGCAAAACAAAAGAGCACCCTTAGTAATTATACATCTTTGAGTGGCATAAGAAACCATCATCAGAATATGGTACTCCAAAATATTTTTCCACTCCTTGCACTGTTGCAGTTATCTCACCCTTTATAAGTGAACAAATGCACACTTGGCATATTTTAAGCATCATAGAAAACCAGGTTCTAAAGGACTATACTAGTTAAGTAGACTTTGTTCTTTGTACCAACTGCTTAAATTGCCAAGGGCAAAGAATCCATTAAAGATTGACCAAAAGAGCAATCTAAATGGCAATTATCATGGGGAATCTATTTCATGTTGGTTGTAACACTTGAAAACAGTTCTTTTTTCTCAGATTTTATAACAGTCAAGAAGTTTCATATCAGTCCTTGTGAAATCACTCTATATCAGCATGAGAGCTGTGAAATTTATTTTCTCTTTCCTGTTGGGATGAAGACAAGCCAATGACTGGAACTGTCAACATGGAACTAAAAAGGGACTCTCCACACCAACGTAGTTGGTGGGGAGAACAATTTGCCCCACCCCCTGAAGGCAGAGAGGTGGAGGTTCCGGTTAGAACCTCCTAGAAGGAGGGCGGGGGCTGGCTTGTCACGTGAGCCAGCCTCCCTCCTTCAGTCTTGTCCAGACTTTCTGCGAGTCAAGACCTACCTTCTGGATCTCTTCACATTGCGAGCAGGTCGGTCTCGGGGCGGGCAGGGGAGGTGGGGAGTTTTTTCCCCCTCCCCACCCGATCCGCGGAGGCGGCCGGGCTGCGAGGATGGATCCGGCCTCGGCGACTGGCTGGCGGGGGAGCGGCGGCGGGCGCCGTTTCCCTCGCCGTTATCGCGGCGGCGAGGATGACACTGGGCGCTGGGAGGCGCGCATGGGCGCAGAGGCGCGCCGCCGCGGATGCGGCTGATACGGCGCCTTCACTTTGTTTTCGGGCCGCGGCTGGAGTCGCGAGCCGAGAGGCCGTGGTTTTTCGTGGGGCGCCATATTGCGCCGAGGCACTCATTGTGGCCTTGCGACTGCCCTGCCAGCCGTGAGCCTTGAGGCGCGCGCTGGGCGTGGGGGCTGTCCGTTCGCTTGCCTGCGTTTGTTTGGGGCCGCGCCTTGGGCTCGAGCGGTGAGGCGGGCAGCATGGTTGGAGGGGAGCACGGGTTCGCTCCTTGGAGGTCACGGCGGGCCTGGGGCCTGCTGATGGCGTCGGCCACAGCGTCCGTGTCCGCCATCTTGGACGGGTGCACAGAGGAATTGGCAGCAATGGCCGCCATCTTGAGAGCCGTTTCATTTTTTCAAGGACGCCAATTTGGGGCGCCCGCGGGGCTAGTGTTTGGGATTATGAAACCTTTGGGATTATGAAACATATATCATAATGAGGCAGTAGTTTTGGGACTTCTAGCGGTATTTTTATTATTCGGAAATCGGCTGAGAGCTGTGGCCGCCATTTTGTTTTGTGGCGTTTTGTGGTAACGGCCGCCATTTTGGGGCCGTTTTTCAGCACTTTTACGGCCGCCATGTTTTGGGCGGCTGAGGCCTGCAGATGGTAGCGGGGCTTTAAGTAGCGAACTGTTAAAATGAGGAAAGTTATATAAATTGAAATAATAATAAATAAATAAATAAATAAGAAGGAAATTGATCATAAAATAAAATAAGGGAGTACAGGAAGCAACATTTAATACTGTCCTATTATGGGGGGAGGAGCCAGTAAAGGAGCAATATTTGCTCTTCAAGAGCTGGGTTCCTCATCCGTACACTGTGTTGCATAGTAGGTTAGGCTGGATGCTGCTAGTGGGGTGCGTGGTTAGTGCGGGGTGATTGCACAAGCAACTACAACTCCCAAATTACATAATCAATTCTCCCCAACCCCACCACTATTCAAATTTGGGGCACATCGGGTAGTTGTGCCCAATTTCGTTTAGTGTTGGGAAACACATCCTGCTTATCAGATATTTACATTGCAATTTTAGCAGTAGCAACTATTTGTGTCTGTTAGGGGGTTGGGGTGCTGTTACCTTCTCCTCCTGCTGCTAATCTTTTAGGGCTCTTCTCCGACTCTTTGATTCTATGGTGCTAAGTCAGCATAGGGAGAGATGTGGAATGGCACTGGGGTGTTTTTTCAATTCTTTGATTCTATGATCATGGGGGCTGTTGGAGCTCCTACTCAGCGTTAGGTCTGCTGGAGCGCATGCCAACGGGGTAAGGGTACAGGGTGGAGCTGGCTCTTATTGGTGCCTTCTGCTCTTTCTTTTAGAATGCCGTCGAGGAAGAGCAGAGGGGGCCCTAAGGGAAAGGGTCCCGCTGAAAAGTCGGGTCACAAGCGACCTTTGCGTCAGGATGGGTCATCATCGGAGGAAGATGGCGTCTCTCTGGAAGATCTAGAGGCTCTGTTGCAGCGTGTTAATCAAGTTGAAAGGAGTAGGGGGGTTGGTTTGGTTGGGGCCAGTTCGACTACCCGCCGGGCAAGTAAGAAGCAATTGTTTAAGTCTTTGTTGTCCCGGGTTTCTATTTTAGAGTCAGCTTCGACCGTCGGAGCGGAGAAGGCGGTCCGGCTTTCTGATCAATCGGCTGCTCCGGGGGCTGCTGAGGGCTCTACTTTGGTGTCTTCGGCTGGGCAGACCATCACGAGCACCGAAGCACATTCAGATGGGCAGGCTTCCTCCGGGTCTTTGGCGGCTGCTGTGGCCGGACCCAGTCAGCATGCGGCATCGGGCTCAATGTCCAGTGCCGCGGCCGGGTCCAATCAGGTGGTGGCGTCGACAGCCGTTTCATCCGATGCAGCAGGGCGTGAGGAACTGGGGACGGCCGTCCCAGCAGGTACTTGCACCACACTCACATCTGCAGGTCCCGCACTCACATCAACCACACTCACATCTGCAGGTCCCGCACTCACATCAATTAGTACTGCCGCTTCACTTACATGGCCATGGAGACAGGGGCTGGCGCAGTCGGTGGTGGGGGCGCAGTCACAGGTCACAGCGGGGATCCGGTCGGAGGGTGGTTCGGACCCCAAGTTGGGGGAAAAGACGGATGTTGCCACCACACAAGGGGTTAAGCCGGTTACCGTCACCTTAGAGTTGGCACGAACTGGGGAAGCAAATAAATTTTGGGGAACTGCAAAATGGCCTCCCCAGGCGACCCCTACTGTTAGTCTTTCGGGCTTAGGGTCCCACTTGGCATCAAAAACAATGGAAAAGATATTAAGAAATGAATATGTGGATATCTTTTCCTTATACTTTAGGGACATGGAGAAGAAAGAGAAGGACGAGTTAGATGAGGACAGTAAGGAAAGGATCAAGAAACGCAAGGTTGAGCAGAATTGGGAGAATTGGCTCCCTTGTTTTACAATGTATGCGAACCTGCTTTCTGATGCTGCCCCTGAAAGGGCTTCGGCTTTGTGGCAGTATCAGAATATCATTAATAAGGCTTACGTCAGTGGTCCTCCTAATGCTTGGCTGGAATATGATAGGCGGTTTAGGACCGAGGCGGCTTCCCATCCGGACAAGCGTTGGGACTTGATCGATGATCAAATTTGGATCGAAGTGATGAATCCATCTAGGGCTTCCTCTGCCTTGAAGGCGGACAGTGGGCACACTATTCAGAACGCAGCGGTACAGCCTTCTCGGCAGGGGGCTCCCCAGCTGCAGTCCCAGGGCCAAAAGCCTTTATGCTGGGAATTTGTGGCTCAGGGAGCCTGTTCACGGAAGGACTGCCGATTTGCGCACTCGTGTGCCATTTGTTATGGGTCTCACCCATCCCGAAATTGCCCCAAGGGGAGAGCTGCGAGAGGTAATACGAGGGACACTCAGTTCGTTAAGAAACCTTCAGGACAGGCCGCGGTGGCTCAGGGGCCTCAGCCTAATTAGGTTAAATCAGTTGAGAGTTTGGTTGGATCGGTACTCAGATAAGGGGGCAGTTAAGGACTTAAGGAAGGTTTTAGAGGGTTTTTTATATTCCTGGGTTGGGTCCCCGGTCTCTCACATTACACCAGGAGGAACGGTTGAATTGGATAATTTGGCTCTCATTCCTTTCATACTAGGGGCGGCATCTTTGGCAGCTCGCTAGGGTTATAGTGTTCTGGCCTTTAAAATACTGGGCGGGGGGAAATAGGTCGATTACCGGCGATAGGTTCGCCCTGCGCTTGTTTGTTTGTTGTTTATTTTGCAGCAACTGCCAGGCTGGTGCATAGATGGAGAATCCTTGTTGTGGGCATAATTATGTCCACTGGGCGGAGAGATACGCCAGGAACTCATCCTTTGGCCAGCATCTGGGTGCGCTTCCACTGCATTGGCGAGTGGAAGGGTGTTCGTGGCCTTCGCTGGGCCGGGTTGCGCTTCCACTGCATTGGCGAGTGGAAGGGTGTTCGTGGTCTGCGGTGGGCCGGTGCTCCATATCGGAGGTAACGTTCTGGGCCTGCTTAACAGCAGGGCCCGGTATCTACAAGCCCGTGCTGACATTTTAGTTCTGGCTGGCATGGCCCCGGGTTCACACCGCTGGGTCGGCCATCATTCCACGCCTTCGGTGGCCAGGAGGCGGTGATGTCAGGACGCTCGAGAAGGCCAGAAAGCGTGTGAACCGGGCCATGCGCACAGCTTTAGCGCGGGGCAGGGGGTCTTACATTCCTCATAAGGACATCACGCATGACAAAACACAGTTTTACCGTTCTGAGGGTGTACATTTGTCGGATTTGGGTAACGCACACTTTTTAACTGATTTGCAGTTAAGCATTTAGGAAGTTTTTAAGGGCTTGGTGGGGGATGGGGGCGAAATGGACATTTGCCCCCAATCTGTGGCATAAATAGTTCAGGAAAACACTGACATGGAGGTATACACATGGCACCCATTAAGGGTGGGGGGCACTGTACAACAAACACTCACCTTGAAGTCAACAAATGGGTGAGGGGACATCCATTGGCCCAGTAAAGAGAGAAGCTGATATCAATAATCGGACACAGGCTTCTCCAGACTTTTACCTTCAGGTTGCCCGGTTGGGGATCCAGGGCACACTGACATCACACGTTCAGTAGTTGGAGACGATGCCTTAGCTTGCCACCAAGTTCCTTGACACTTAGTTTAGTTCAGGTAAAGTTAAATAGGCAACATTCAATAAAAGTTGCCCAATTTGAATCCATACCTTTGTTGTCTGTCTCGTTATTTCAGGGGTTAAGGGGCAATAACATTCACAACTCTTTTGTCAGTAGAAATATATTTCATTTTACCTGCCGTATTGTAATTTGTATACAAACATAGATTCACTTTAATAAAGTTTTCAGGCAAAAACTTGATACACAGCCGCAGCATAAATTACTTCAAGAGCAATATTCTAAAAAACAAAAACAAAAACAAAACACAACCCACCCTTCACTTCCCAATTGTCTTTTTCCCAAACACTGTATTTGAAAAATCTTAATAAAAATTATTTTTAAAAAGAGCAATATTCTAATGTGAATGTGAAACACATACTAGAACCAATTCCAGCTGGATTGGATCAAGGGGCTATGTTTTCACACATCGACAGTTGCCAAATAAATGCATGTGGAAATGCCACAATCAGTAAAAATACAGAAAACAACTGAAAATCACTTAGAAGTACCAAAGAAACTCCTACATTGCTTATGTAAAGACCTCATCCAATTTGGGGAAGGGAAGCAGGGGAAATCGTCTTTGCATGGAATTTCATGGGGCCCCATCTTTTAAAAATATGGAGAATTTATTCACCCCCATCACACAAGATCATCTCTTCCCACTTTTACCTCAGCCATCAACTTCATTCCCATCACATGGACAGGCAATGTCTCATCCAATTTCAGTTATACCAGAAACCTTTTAAAAACAGGCATCTTTTTTGAGGCACCACTTTCCCTGGGGTCGTTTAGTCACAAGATCCTTAAACTGAAGCGAAGTTAAGGCATCTTTGTTAAGGCACCACTTTCCATGGGGTCATTTCTACTCAAGACCCTTCCACTGAAGGAGAGTTAAGACACCTTCCTTAAATATTTCTTTCAGTGGTCCCCAAACCATCTGAACGAGCATTAACAGACCTCCCACAAGAATGTGCACATTTTAGCATCACTAAATCCTCTAAAATGGAGAAATCTGACAGCTTTCATTCAAACCTCTGTGTGGATGCACATACAGATACTTTTGGAAAATGGAAATCTCCATAACCTTTTGGAGATTTTATGATCTTTGGAAAGGGATTATCTTGTTAGAAATCACAGCCTTTTGAAAAAAATATGTCATAACCTCTTGATAAAAGCATGACCTGTTAAAGTCATTACCATTTTGGGGAAAATGGCATTCACCAGCATTCATGCAAGGCAACTCGGTTTCTCACCTTTTAAACTGATGTACCTAGGTATGTATTTGAACTGCAAGAGACAAAGACATGCCAATGCACAAAACACACACACATACACACGCATTCAGCAGAGTTTCAGAAGTGTCCCTCCCTTTTTATTTACCCCAAAACATCTACTTTCCCTTAAAATATATATTTGCCTTTAAATCATGCTCTCAAGAGACAAAATAAGCAGACTTCTTAAAAATAATACAGTTGGTTTACTCACAAACTTCATGTACTCATCATACATTTACTTTACTTATCAGTCCAGTTACAAGTATATTTGAAGTAGTTTCCCTGTGTTGGTAACACAGGGCATCATTCTTAGAATCAATAGTACATCGCCAAAAGCATCTCTCTGTTCTGAGAGTCTAATAGAGTCTTTGTAGTCTGTTTCAAATAACTTCTAAAAGCATACATCTGTTTCTACTGAAGTCTAAACTGAACTGCTCCTGCAGTCATCTGAAGCCACACAGAATGCACACAGAGATCTAAAATAGAGTCAGAGTCCTTAACAAATCCAGTTCTGATCACATGGTCTGCAGCCCCTCCCACAACAAAGAGGTTAAAGAAAACTGCATACCAATACACTTACAGTACAGTAATAAATGAATAATGCAGTACAAAGAATAATTAAGGAATATGTGCCATGACAATTCGGAATGGCTATGGTATACGATTTCTGGATCAGGAGATTTTAATGATTACACTATGATGGTTTTATGCTTTGTCTGAATGTTTAAATTTTATGTATGTCTTATGTTTAACGGTTTTAATGATTTTAAGTTCATAGTTATATGTAGGAATTAGTTACTATGATTTCATGTGTACTGTACGTTGGCATTGAATTTTTGCTATTAATATGTTGTAAACTGTCTTGAGTCCCGCAGGGGTGAGAAAGGTGGTATATAAATACAATAAACAAATAAATAAATAAATAAATAAATAAATAAATAAGAAATTATATACGTAACATATAACTAGTGGAGTTCTCTCTTACACATCCTCATTGTTTCTCCAATGGACCAAGAGAATTCCTATTTGAGAAAAAGCTTATAAGGAGAATAGGGTGTTGTTTTTTTTTTGTGAGATGCCTCCCTTAAGTCACATGGGGCTTTCTAGGTTAAAGAAAAGCCCCAACAATTTAAACTCTGTCTGGAAACACAATGAGGTTATTGTTGCATGCTTCTCAAAGGAATAAACAGATTTTGGAAGGCATTTTGGAATCGCTGGTGATTATGAACATTTTTCAAGGGCAACTCGTGTATAATAAATTACAGCAGTCCAAATGTGATGTGACTCTGGGAATAAGTAAATATTAAAAGAAATGCATATCCCTACCAACTGACCTACCTTTTCATAGAATCATAGAATCATAGAATCAAAGAGTTGGAAGAGACCTCATGGGCCATCCAGTCCAACCCCCTGCCAAGAAGCAGGAATATTGCATTCAAATCACCCCTGACAAATGGCCATCCAGCCTCTGTTTAAAAGCTTCCAAAGGAGGCGGCAAAGAAGGAAATCTGATTTTCCTTGGCAATCAGATTTCTAGGGCAGATCTACACTGACTCGTTATCCCAGGACTGATCTGATGCCACCGCCTGGCCACCTTACCATCTCGTCTCATTCTCTTTATTGTGATACTTTCTAAGTGTAACATAAATCCTGCTAGTCAGCTGTCACCTGCAGTGGTGTTGGCCAAGGGAAACAAGGGAGGGGTGATGGTGACAGCTGTCACCCCTCCCTTGGACTGCTGTCACATGAGAATATGGTTTAAGAGGTAAATGTGATCCTGTGTTCCTGGGCCACCCAAGACCAGGAAACAATAAGTATTAAATACAATGTATGTGAGTAAGGAAAATAATCAGCTTTGACCCTGCACTCCAGAACTTTGTGTTTATTTCTATTTTCCTGCAGTTGAGAGCTGCATCTTTGGATGGATTGGGATTTGGTATGCTCATTGTAACTGGGTTAGATTAAATTATATTTTAGAGATCACGCTCACTCTAGACTTTAAGACTATTATAATCCAAAAAGAAATACTGTCCTTCAAACATCCCTGAGAAGATTTTTTTTCAAATTAAGAAGGTAATAATTTGTCAAATTCCCTTGGTACCTTTTAAATATTACATATCATTTCTTCCAGAAAGAACATATTCATTTAACTAATCTAAATGCATACTAGTGCAAATAGCTCTGCTGTCTCCAGGCAATATCATTCATTGTCTTTACTGAAGGACATGTTCTTATATTTCTCGTTATACTACACTGGTTTATATCAAGGGTCCTTTTCGTATTGAAAAAGGGAGTTTTGAAAGACAGTTAAATGCACACGAACCCAATATTCGTAGGTTTAAGCATACAACAGCAAACTACTTAATAAATTCTGCCTGTAAGATGTTTCATACTTTCCACATGTGTTAAAAAGAATGAAAAATCATTTACACTTTTCCATGCCTTTGAGCATTACAAATAGAATAGTGACCTTGATTTCTTTTAACATTGCTGAACTCTTTATTATCAATTTCATGCCCAATTCAAAGGGTAACAACAGAAAATCATCACGTCTGCCAGTTTTGCTTTAGCAATTTTCAGTGGTGTTGCCAAATGATTGTAAATTCACAATAGGGTCCTAGCTGTTTGGCATTTCCATTGAACAGTGAAGGCAGATTTATAGAGGTACAAGCATCTTAACACTCTCCTTCTTTTAATGACACTTTCGAAATGTGTACTATAAATCTGTGCAGACAGTAAATCAAAACTGGTTATTTACTTCAAACCAGTTAAGTAATCCACTGCTAAGCATCAAATGAAAGCATAATTTAGCATTAACAGATGTGGCACCATGTACTTGGAATTTAGTGTACCAAACTATTAAAAGAAATATATTGCATGATTATGTTAATAGTCTTTGGCCTTTCTCTTTTCCATGGCATCTATGCAATCTTATACCCACATTCCCATTGCAATTCTGGTCAGCACTGTGTTTTTTACTTACAGTGTGGAATCTGAATAGAATAACAAAATCACACATAAACAAGCTCCTTTGTCTGAAAATTTATGCTGCTATTATAATGTTATGTTGTAAAGATGGTAAGTAGTAGATAATTAAAATTTTAAAGTAGTAGTATACAATACATTAATAAAAGGTGGATTTGGGGAAAAGGTAATACTGTAGGCGTGATCCCTTAGATATGCCTCTCATGGGATAATATAAAAACTATTTATTATAGTCAGCTTTTTAAAAGGGAATTCATATCTAGTATTTTTAGTGCCAGGTTGGCATAAACAGGTGGGTAGGAACTGCTAAATAAAAAAAAAATGATTACATGATTTGAAACTGCAATGTTTTCTACAAGTTAAATGAGCACTTGCAAAGTTCATATAGACCTTTAAATCCATATACTATTTACTCAGATAATAAGCAAATAGTTCATTCTTCATGTCATTCATTATGCATGGATAGACTTAAAACCCATAAAAAGTGGCAATTAGCAATATTAAGAGTGTACATCTCATTTATTTTGCTTAGTTTTACTTCCAATGTTCCCAGAAACCAAGTTTTTCTAGCATTTTGGGGCTACAATCTTTGGTGTAAATATTTGGTACAAGTGATTAGGTACAAGATACATTTCTTTCCAAAAACAGAAGGGAAAAAAACAAACAAGAAGTATTGGAACAGATTACAGCACACAATATTTCCATTTCACAAATGTGAGAATGTTTTGGTCAGAAGCAGCTCATACAAAACATTCAGTAAATATGCTAATCAAATAAAAATTAAATTAAGGAAGCATCACCAGAAAAAAAAATCCAGTAATGACCATCTTTATTTATACATCTGAAATATTTAATCAGCCAAATAAATAAGCTTGTTTGATATCTTATAGTTATTCTTCAGTTTGTTTTAAGGCCTGTGAAGCCTCTGCCTCTGAGAATGATGTTGAAGATTTTTTGTTTGAGCCTTTTCCTTCTGTGGAGGAAAGCGAAAATGGGAGGGTGTGAAGCAGAGACAGATTTGTTGTTCGCAGAGACTGAAAGATAAACAAAGGGAGCCCAGGTGTGGGAAAGAATTATGTTTAGGTAAGAGGGAGGCTTATTAAGGAATCTGAGGTTTTGTTCATTGTGGAGATCAACCATGTATCAAGATGCCCGTCTATGAAGTTTCAAGTGAGGAGCTCGGGTTTTTAGGTTTTGAATCTTGTTTTCATGTTTATGTTTCATGCCTCCTGTTTGGATTACAAATCTTGTTTCAAGTTTTCAAGCCTTTGGGGTTAAGGTCATGTTTTTAGTGCCACCAACTTGGGATTACAGTTTCTTGTTTTACCTTCTGTCATGTTTGGATTCATGTTCAGAATCCAGAGTTGTTCTTTGTCTTTTGTCAAGCTCTTCATCTCTAGCTCATGTAATACGAGGCTTGTGCATTTGATCTGGAAATACCCTTGGTCTGGATCTAGTTCAGATGTTTAGCACTTTTGAAGCGAGTTCCGACATGCCTGCTTGCTGCCCTTCCAATATTAAAAATTTGAATCAAAAAGGAGCCTTCAATTCTTAAGCTTTGGATGTTTGGATGTAGCTGTGACATAACTAAAATTCACAGGGCCATCAAGCCCTGCTAAGAGGTGAAGCCAAATCTGTTGGCATGCCTCTCCAGCCAATCAGGGATGATGGAGGAGAGAGGGGGAGGCAGAGATCGCTAAAAAAATGTTTTTTTAAAATTTTGAAAATTCCCAAAAATTTCATGGATGAGTGAAATGTTATGAAACATGATAGGCAAAGAGTAGAAAAGTCTTCTACCATTGTAGCAGATTTCACACCAATAGCTTTAAACATGAGGGAGATAGGAGCCCGTGTTTTTTCCTATTTATAGTAACTTAAGCCATCTGCCTGTGCAAAACTACATTTTCCAGAATGCATTAGAGTGAATCTAAAATACACAAGGGAACCAAGTCCTGCTGAGAGGTGAAGCTAATCCTGTTGGCATGCCTCTCCAGCCCATCAGGAAGGGAGGTGGAGGTGGAGATCACTCTTGTGGTTTTTGATAGGCAAAGAATAGAAAATGTGTTCTACCATTGTAGCAAGTATCACCCCAACAGCTTTAAAAATGCGGGGATAGGAGCCCCATTTATAGTAATTTTATTTAAACCATATTCCTGTGCTAAGCTATATTTCCCAGAATGCACTGGGCAGGAAACTATCATATTTAGTCAGTCTATAAAAATAAAATATAGGAATCTGCAAAGAGGGCTAAAGTAAGTAAGTATAAATATGTGCTAAATTGTAGTTATTTGGTTGTATATTAATTGGAAGCATATTAATTGGATGTCAGGAGAGTTTGGATTGTGCCTTTCTGCCTGGAAGATGGGTGTCAGTCTAGATCAGGCATGGGCAAACTTGGGCCCTCCAGGCGTTTTGGATTTAAACTCCCACAATTCCTAACCACCAGTAAGTTGTTAGAGTTGAAATCCAAAACACCAGGAAGGCTGAAGCTTGCCCATGACTGGTCTAGATGTCCCTTGATGATGTCTGTAGTACTATGATTTCTGGTCCTGGGTTATAAATATCATTTGTTAATTGGTTCTGTCATAACACATGGTGAAAGTTTATTACACTGGAAAAACTTTGTCTTTACCCAAGGGACTTCATCATTTTACTTCACCAATTTAACACAGTTTCTGCCACAAAAACATTTCTGAACAACTACATTCAAAATAAAAATCACACAGTGAAACAGGAAACAACACTTTCAAACAGTTTTTCTTTATTATTAAAATATTTTTAATAAAAACTTTGACAATTTGCCAAAAATCCATGGATAACTCAAATGTTCTGAAGTTTGGTGAGTTAACAGTGGTCAATGTGTTCTACCTCTGTAGCAAGCTTCATCAGGATAGCTCAAAAATGCGAGATAGAGAAGCCCCTCAAATTTCCCCACTGACAGTAATGTTTCCCTTAATGTTCATGCGTGACCACCAGTAATGAGGTACTTCTGAAGATTCATAAGTTTCTTAAAGTTTTGAAAATTTTATCCCCAAAATTCAGAAAGGAATTTCGAAATGAAGCTCCAGCACCAAGGCTGGTAAAGGAGAAGGCAGCAGGTAAGCCAATGTCTCAATAGAGCCCATGTTATGTTGCTCTCCCCTTGCAGTACACAGGTTCATATGATTATATGGTTAATATAAACTGGCCCTATTCAAATTATAGATCTGGTCTTCATAATGGGTCAACAAAATGATTTTATGTATTTTGGCCTCTACAGTGTGGATAATTTTTTTTACTGCAGAAATCTGCTTTTCAGAAAAGGTAATAATTATTCATATCACATAATTTTAAGATCAGAGATGATTATATACCATGCTTTTACTATGACCCAGAGGGAAATCGCTGTTTATTGCACAGTGAAGACATTTGTGTGTGATGTCTCCAGTAATAAAAGCTTTCTCATGAAGTTTGACAGTACAGTAGTTTGATTTCATCTGCCCTTGACTACAAATAGCTAACCAATCACATTAGTCGTTTTAGCACAGGAGTCCAACAGTTCAGTGTACAGCATTTTGTCAATGTATCATGACAATACTGGTCTATGATGATTGTGGTGCATTTATCTAATTGTTTATATTTCCTGATCCTATTTGTAATCGCGATTAGCCCCCAAATTACTTTGAATCTTCGGAAAGTGATAAGCAACAGCAGAATTAATAAGCAGTCACATCAATAAGTGCTTTGAAGTGGACTGGCATTTATGTATTGTTTTCTCCACAGTATTTTATACATATTAGTTCTCCAATTCTGAATAATAATCCAAAGACAGGACTGATGACACAAAAGAGCTGTGTGTTGAGGAAATGTTGTAATGCCTGCCCTTTGACCTTATCAGAGCCACAATATTTCCAAATATAGACTTTTTACAGACATTTTACTTGAATCTGATCTCTTTTTGTGAGTCTAGGCTAGTCTTTACTGAGGATACATTTCAACTTTGTTTCTCACTGTCTGTTCAACAAGGGATAGTCTCCTAATTGTGTTTGACTGCAAAGCCTGGATACAAGAAAAGCAGAGTAAGAGGGTGGTGTGCTTGGATAGAAAAGACCACATGGTTCTATCCTCACCCACAGTTCTTCATGCTGAAAGAACTGGGTCTCCCTCCCAGAGTTTTAAAAAGAAGATAAATAAAGGCAATCGTCTCCTGTTGTATTCTCTGACATAATATATTGCGCCTACAACTACTGTAAATGTAATCCTTTGAAAGAAACACATGTAATTCATGCATGTGCCCAATAAAGAACATAACAGTTTCTTGTGTAGGGATGTAAAACTTTGAATTATTTCATCCTTATACTGTAAATGATTTATCCCCTATAACTGTTCACTTCCCGCAGGATTGTTTTGTTTTATTTTTATATTGGGTGTTTGTTTGTTTTTTGTCTTTTGGGGAATTTGGATCCTTCATGAAATAAATTTGAATGCAATAATGTATTTTCTGCAAAAAAAGAATACAACGGATTTTTTTCTAAAATACTTAGGGCAATTTTGTGCAGTATTGACCAAACTATTTGTATTGTTCTAAATCCAATATATATATATATATATATATATATATACACACACACACACACACACATACTATGAATATAAGTTTTCTTCAAAAGCCACATCCAATATATGGAATTCAAGAGTGGGGCTTAATTGCACATGAATGAACACATGTGTGGACACATGCACACTTCTTTTCATGATCAGATAAAGCTCACTTGTAAATATGACCCCCTATCAGGATGTATGCTATAGATATTCATTTATATACTGACTCTCTGTGGCAAATGAGAAGCTGAGGTTTAAAATAATATTCAGTGTGTTCTTTGGTCTAAGTGAATTACTCTAGAAAAAAACTAATACATGATATGACCTTGTAAAGCTTAACTGGATTTTAACTGTGAATTGTTTAGTGTTAGTTGTGTTTAATTCTATTTTAATGTTTGCATACTTATATATTTTAAATTGTATACTAATGTTTTTATGTCAAGCCCCTTTGAGTCCCCTTTGTGGAAATAAAGCAGAGTATAAATAAATAAATATAACTACTACTACTACTACTACTACTACTATGAGATGGAAGTCACTAAAGATGTACTAACGTCCTTTCTATCAATTCAGATCACAAACATGCCATTTGCATTTTTGTGTGTGTCAGGAGTGACTTGAGAAACTGCAAGTAACTTCTGGTGTGAGAGAATTGTCTGCAAGGACATTGCCCAGGGGACGCCCAGATTTTGATGTTTTACCATCCTTGTGAGCGGCTACTCTCATGTCCCCGCATGGGGAGCTGGAGCTGACAGAGGGAGCTCAACCCAGTCTCCCCAGATTAGAACCACTGACCTGTCAGTCAGCAGTCCTGCCAGCACAAGGGTTAAACTCATTAAGCCACTGGGGGCTCCACCATTAGCATGAAATGATGGCAAAATAAATGTTATTCATGGGTAATTTTTATTGTTGCATACTAAATTATATAATCTGGTGTTCAGTAACAAAATAAAATAAATACATGAAACAACTACTAACTGACATGGGTGGATATGTGTCTTCCAATCACCTGTTGACTTATGTCAACCACACAAATCTCCTAGGGAAGGAATCCTCAGTAGTATTTTTGCTAGTTCATTCCGCTGAAATATAGCCTATATCATTTGGTATTCATTAGCATTGAATACCCTTCCAACTACTAATCAGAGCTGACCCTTCTTAGTTTTCAATGCTATAAAAATCTAGAAGACATAAAAGCCAACATTAGTTTATGACTAAAACCAAACTCACAGTTGGAATACTTGCATATACATAATAACAATAGTTGGAGATGGTGTCCAAGTGTAAAGATGAAATTCATTTATGGTTCATAAATATAGCCTGAAGATAATTTTATGCATTATTTAAAAATACTTTTGTGCATAAGATAAATTTTATGTATGTTGTACCTTCAGTAAGCAAAGATGTCATGATCTCAGTTACAGTTTTGAATTTTGGAATATTTTGGATGTCAGAATTTTTGATAAAAGATACTCAATCTGTACTATCCAACTGTGGATTGAAGTAAAACAGAACAAGAGAAAGCAGGGACAAAAAGCAGTCATCAAACTGGAAAGGAGAATAAATCATCCTGTCCTGAAGGCCTATCATATTATCAATTTTCTAGGAATGGACAACAATATAGTTACCATCAGGATCAATTATACCAAACTCTAGACCTCCAGGTGTTTTAGATTTCAACTCCCAATACCTCACTGCTTTGGCCAATGGACAGGGATTCTGGGATTTAAAGTCCAAAACTCTGGAAACATTTGCAGGTCATTAATCTAAATTATCATTCAGAGGAAGGGAATTCTAGAGAGATCCACAGAGGGTTGTATCTTTCATATTGATCAACTGTATTCCAGATAGTGATGAAGTGTAAAAAGGAAAACCTTTCTTCCTGATGCCAAATTGAGAGGAGGAATCATGCAGGAGCTGGCAGTCATAGAAAAAGCAGAACTAGATCATTCATGGCTGTAAAAGTTAAATCTGGCACTTTGAACTTGGCCAGACCAAACCAGGACTTGATAAGATGGAAATTTTCTGAATAACACACCCTTGAAAGTATGTTGATAGTTACAGTTTCTGAACTGTTTTCAAAGATATACCCATATATAGAAATTACGTAAATTCATCTGGAAGTTCCCTTAGCAGTGTGACAGTGACTGCATCTGTTTACTGCAAGATAAGGCCACTATCATACTGAAGTTTGACAAAAAAAATTCTTCATGACAATTACAAACCATCCAGCCCAAGTGAATCTAGATGCACATTCAAACAGTGAATATAATACTTAAAAGAGGCATCATCACAGACTATTGCTACATCCATTTTTCTACTCACCAAAAGCACCTCAGTCTTGTCTAAAATAAATTTCCAATTTCTCCACAAAGTATCTAAATATTGGCTTCAATTTCTACTGCTTCATTACAAATTGATCAAAAGGAGAAATACAATTTTAGTAACCATTTCATAGTACAAACAGCATATTATTCACTTAATTTTTCACTTGACCTTATATAAACCTGCCTCATGTGTTTCCAGCAGTTTCACATGAGGTAAGCAAAAAGTTTGTGTTGAGTTTTGTGAGTAATTATATGCCAGATTTACTAGATCCTCCTTGACCTGAAACACTCAACTGACAAGTACCATACTGCTGGGACTGATAATTCAGAAAAACGGAATACCAAAGAAGAGTGACAAAAGCCTCATCACGCAATAATTGTTCCTGACAGTGTTTGCTGGCTGTCAAGAAACCAATTTTTAAACCAGGAAATGAATAATTCAGAACATTCTTACCGCATCGTACAATACTGCATTCTAAATCTTCTAATTACATCTTCCAAAGATTGGGGGAAGTGTTACATAGCATGGAGGAAAAAATGCATGTTTGTGGCGTTCTGCAGACTAACGATATGAAAACAAACAGTAGTCTTCTAGCTCCATTTTCTGAAGTAGGTATTATAAGCTAAACTGGAACTAGCATGAAATAATTGCAATGGTCACATCCTGCTAGGTGATCTGGAAGCACAGCATGGTGAACTATGTTGAAAATTGTTGCACCGTCAACAAGAATATATCCCCTATCATCAATTGGTAGCATCACATCCATCATGGCAATGGCAATTGAGACTGCTTCAGTCCAAGAAACAATAAAGGAAACAAGACACCATCTATATAACAGAATTGGATACTCAGGAAAAAAATATAAAAAACATTTTAAAATAGCAGGCTGGAGTGCTGGAGTATATTACACAAATATACTCCCAAATTGCTCCCATGAGCTCAACTTTCACAGACATGACCTCCACTTATGAGGTGAGATAGTGAAGCAGTCAACACTCTTCACGTTTTGTCTCTTTATTCTTCCTGTTTAAAGTACAGGCAGTCCCTGAGTTACAAACGTCGGACTTGCAAATGAGGGAGAGGCAACAAGAAATGAGAGAAAACTACCCCTAAGAAGGGAAACACATTCCTGAAAGAGATATGGATAAAAGGTATCCCCACTGAAGCTTTCTCACCAATCCTTGTTTCCACAACAATACACATTTTCCAGATTCCAATTATCACAGGGACAGAAAGTGATGTGAATTCTTCTGAACAGAGTCACAGAAAGGAAAACAAGCACCACAGGAGTGTGAATTCTTCCCTATGTTATCCAAAGATTTGTGTGTGTGTAATGGGTTACACTAAAAATGTACCTTTTCCAACTAACAAACATATTCAACTTAAGAACAAACCTACACAACCTATCTTATTCATACCTTGGGGATTGCCTGTACTTTGAAATAATTCTAACATTGAGCCTTAGTTGTTTCCTTCATATGAGTGGAAGAGGCAGGAAGAAGAGCAGTCAATTAATATAGTTTAAATAGGCAACAGTTAATGAAACTGCCCATAGTTGTTGTCATATGGTTTTCTGGCCTTGTTATTTCAATGGTGGGGGAGCAAATTCACACATAGTTATGGGAAATAGCATTTTCTCTGTACTTGGACTAGCATTTTCTGAGTAAAATAATATTCCACACAGAAATATGAATTCCTCTCTAGAAAAAAAAAATCACGGATCAGATTATCCACATTAAGCAAATCTTTCTTACCACCATTCCAGCTTCCATCCAATTTGTGGGATGCCTGTGTAGACATCCAAAGAAAACCAGATCTCTTAAATCTATGCATTACATAGCTGTTTAGAAGCAACCTCAGGGCCCATCCATACAGTACCTCAGGAGCTCCTGGTTCAAAATAGAAGGTGGCCAAACCAAGTCCCATAAAAATATGGGAGGAATTGTTACAAAACACTAAAATGCAATATTTTCAGTTGTGGGAATACCAAGGTTCTAGCTGGAAAATGCAGATATTCAGTTCTCTGTATGTCCCTACAACTGAAAAATACAGGATTTTTAAATGTTGGTTTGTTCCTGGGTTATACATGTTGGTTCCTGATTGGTTGTATCCTAAAAACATGGCAACAGTTGCCTGGAAAGCAAAAACTTTGTCCTGGCAAGGGAAATTTCATCCTCCACACATTTAAAGGAATTTGTGACACACAAAGAAAGGTTTTGCCATGTAATCAACTATCCCCATGTTTTATGATAAAAGCCATGAGGAACAGACATGTATAACCCAGGAACATCACCCCATTGTTCCCAGGCACAAGTACATAGAATCATAGAATCATAGAGTTGGAAGAGACCTTATGGGCCACCCAGTCCAACTCTCTGCCAAGAAGCAGGAAAATTGCATTCAAAGCACCCCCGACAGATGGCCATCCAGCTTCTGTTTAAAAGACTCCAAAGAAGGAGCTTCCACCACACTCTGGGGTAGAGAGTTCCACTGCTGAACAGCTCTCACAGTCAGGAAGTTCTTCCTCATGTTCAGATGGAATCTCCTTTCTTGTAGTGTGAAGCCATTGTTCCGTGTCCTAGTCTCCAGGGAAGCAGAAAACAAGCTTGCTCCCTCCTCCCTATGACTTCCTCTCACATAATTATGCATGGCTATCATGTCTCCTCTCAGCCTTCTCTTCTTCAGGCTAAACATGCCCAGCTCTTTAAGCTGGTGCTCAAAGGGCTTGTTCTCCAGACCTCTGATAATTTTAGTTGCCCTTCTCTGGACACATTCCAGCTTATCAATATCTCCCTTCAATTGTGATGCCCAGAATTGGAGACGGTATTCCAGGTGTGGTCTAACCAAGGCAGAATAGAGGGGAACCATGACATCCCTGGATCTAGACACTATACTCCTATTGATGCAGGCCAAAATCCCATTGGCTTTTTTTGCCACTGCATCACCTTGTTGGCACATGTGTAACTTGTTGCCCACGAGAACTCCAAGATCTTTTTCACATTTACTGCCATGCGTCCTCTATTCTGTATCTTTGCCTTTCATTTTTTTCTGTCTAAGTGGAGTATCTTGTATTTGTCACTGTTGAACTTCATTTTGTTAGTTTTGGCCCATTTCTCTAATCTGTTAGGATCATTTTGAATTCTGCTTCTGTCTTCTGGAGTATTGGCTATCCCTCACAATTTGGTGCCGTCTGCAAACCTGATGATCCTGTCTTCTAACCCTTCATCTAAGTCATTAATAAAGATATTGAACAGGACTGTGCCCAGGACAGAACCCTGCAGCACTCCACTCATCACTTCTTTTCAGGATGAAGAGGAAGCATTAGTGAGCACCCTCTGGGTTCGTTCACTTAACCAATTACAGATCCACCTAACCGTAGTTTTGTCTAGCCCACATTTGACTACTTTGTTTGCCAGAAGGTCCTGAGGGACTTTGTTGAAGGCCTTACTGAAGTCCAGATATGCTACATCCATGGTATTCCCTGCATATATCCAGCTTGTAACTCTATCGAAAAAGAGATCAGATTAGTTTGGCATGACTTGTTTTTGATAAATCCGTGTTGATTATTAGTGATGACTGCATTTGTTTCTAAGTGTTTGCAGACCATTTCATTAACAATCTTTTCCAGAACCTTGCCTGGTATCGACATGAGGCTGACTAGACAGTAATTGTTTGGGTCGTTCTTTTTTCTTTTTTTTTTTTACAAAACCTTTCTGGACAGATGACTATGCAGCCTCTGAATGATAATAATAATGATGATGAAGTTCTATTCCTGGCATGAAACTGTTCCAAAAATTTAAAGTAGGCATTGTAATGTTACTAGAAATATTTCTGCTGAGCATTATTGTTAAAGATTTGGATTGTAAATGACAACGCCATCAAGACTATGCTTTGCTCTAATTTGGAAACAGACTGAAGTGCAAATGTTAGAAGAATGGATTGTTCTACTTGCTGAGTTGACCCAAATGGACAAATTAATGTGGCTTCTAAATATACTGGTATGCCAGATAATCTGAAGACTGGAAAATGCATAGATATTGCAAGAAAGAGAAACTCTAATGATGTAATTCAGCTGTGGTTATGGCTTTTACCAACTTTAGTGAGATTATGTATTAGATATGTGTTGGTGGAATCATTTTTTCTTGTGTTTTACCCTTCCCTCTCCTATATTTTTGAATGCATATGTTTGTGATTATATAGATTGTTGATGTTAAATATAATCAATATTGATATTAAAAAAAGGTGTCAGTTCCTGTTTAAGTGTAGTCCTGACTTTGAAAGTAGTGGTCTTAGTCCACAAACTTTGTTTGTGTGTCAAAAACTTCATTAAACATGTAGAGGATGAAATTTCTCTTGCCAGGACAAAGTTTTCACCCTCTATTCAACTTTTGCCATCTTTTCAGGATAAAAGAAATATGTACACAAGAACAAAATGTGTACAAACGATGTGCATACTTGCATCTGCATAAAGTTTTAAAAACCCAGAGGATGTCCCACAGCAGCCATTTTGCGGGCTTTGAAATCCATAACAAAGCAGCAAATCTGGACATCACAGGTGTTGTAGCCTAGTCAGATTCTGAGTGCTCAGAATATGAGAAAGGGGATGCTGAGATAGATTTGGATGACCCAGAGGAGGATAGAAGTAGCCTGGAGAGAGTTGTTCTGGAATCTCTTGACAGTTCCAATGAATCTGGGGAAAGTGATGTCATTTCTCACAAGAATCTGCCAGAAGTGCAGGCTGTGAGAAATGTGGGAGATGAATGTTTTTCCAGATCAAAGTACTTGGAACTTCAGAGGCAGAGCGTGCAACAGAGACAGCCTCACTTTTCCTAGTGGCTTAGGGCACTAAGAGGGTTTAAAAACCTGCTTCTGCGCTGTTTACAATCTACACACACCATTAAAAAACTGGGCTTTCTTGGTAGCATGGTTAAATACCATCCTGGTAACTACCAGGATTATATCCAACCACCCCCAACCCCCCCCCCCCCCCAATGGTTAAGAATTTACTAGGCCTCCATTAGGCCTAACAGCACACTACCTGGAATGTACCAATTACATCCAAGGAGGCCAGGGGAGGGTTAATCCTCTTTTACTGGAGGTATCATTTAGCCACCCTCCATTTTAAACCAGGAGCTCCTGGGATAAAGATCCTGTTTGGATGAGACCTTAGAGATAAGGAGAGGAGAAGCAGGTGTGTGAGGAATGATGTCATGGGAGGGTTCGAGGCCTTTAAAGTGTTTTCTGCTGGAACAATCCTTTGTGAGAGCAACATTATGTTCAGGTGAACAGCTCTTGGTTCCTGGTCCTATGTTTGTATATTCATGTAATCAAATTTCTAAGCTTGTTCCTGGTTCTAGTTTCCTGTGTGGAATATGTTGCCTGTCTTGGATTCATGCTATCATGTTTATTGATATATCTGGGGCTTGATTCTTGAGACTATTATTTGAAAGGGTTTTGGAATCTTGACTATTTTGGAAATAATTGTTTGAACTTTGATTCTCCTTTTTAGATTTGCTTATTTTTGTATACTCTTCTCTTGTGTGAAGGGCCACTTAAGTAGACTTGAGTAGTACTACTTGAGTCTACACTGCCAGAAAATCTGAGATAAGGAGATAATCTGGGATCAGATTGTGGGATATAGGGCAGTGTAGATCCAGCTTAGACCATTCAGTTACTTTCGTAAAGATCATTTCTTTGAGATGCATCACATACTTTCAATCTGGGGTTTTAAAGAAAGAAATCCACTAGTTAATTCTATTTTGGTCTGCTTCTGAAAGATTTGTGCCTTTCTTTGAAGTTTCAGTATTATAAGTGCATCCACCTAGTAACCTATCTTTTGAAATAGGAGACATATAATCATTGCCCCAACTTTTCTTTATCTAAATGAATTAATCTTATGTGATGCTGAATATCTAAAAGTAGTCACCAAGGAAAGGATTGCCTTCTTTTAACTGAAAATGTTAAATGGCCTTACACATTTTCCCCATTTAACCAGGCATTTTTCAGTTTCTAGGGTCTCAGTGAAAGAGATATATTTTGCAGTGCTTGAAAATGGACCATTGTTCAGTTATTGAGAAAGTTTCAAGATAAATAATGAGGTAATTTTGGCCTCATTTTAACTCTACATTACATATCCAGAGTTTTCTTGCTTTGTTAAACATTTTCAGGTGTCAGTTATTGAGCTATCATCTTGATCTCAATGGTTCATTACATATCCCCTCCTCCTCCACATCAGTCTTTGGCTTACAATCAATTTCCTTTGTGAATTGCAAAGCTTATATTCATGTTATAGACATGGGGGATACCTTTATTTTCATTATTACTGATTTTTTACAATGAAGCTAGAGAAAAGGCTCAGAAAGACTTTGGAACAGAACAAAATGACAGGTATTCAGACACTCTCCAATTAGTTCATTACCTTTGCTTGTATGGTGTAACAAGTTTTTTTTATGCAATTACACTCACAAAGAATATTCAGACTTTAGGAACAGCTCCCAAATGGTCATAGTGAATGCATAGTCCTTCACATAGAAAGCTCCACCTGTTTGGTGACATGTTGATGAAATGAGCAGCTTATACATGATGACAGGAAAGTCTAACCGTCTTGTCTGCTTCTGCCCCCACTGCCTTTGTTAAATTCCTTCAAAACATTGAATTAATTTGTTCCCAAGGTAAATCAGGGAAAAAACCCACAAATTAAGAACCTGTGAGTGTCAAAAACCATTCTGTTCTACTTGATTATAGTGAGTTATTCAATTCCAAAATAAGAGCTCAAATTCATGGAGATAACTGCACTTTCTAACAAAAATAATTTTCGTATTTCCTCTCATGCAGAAAATATTGTCTTCCTGTTTTAAGATGTTCTTTGTTCAAAAACAAAAATTAGAATTCCTTCCCACTTACTATGCAGCTTGTCTAAATTTGTAGTTTGACATATTCTGAAATCACCAGTGCTTGGAATCAGATCATAAAGAGAATTCAAATAATCACTTCTATTTTTCAATTCACTAAAAAAAAAACATATTAAAGGGGGGGGGGTGGCAGTACTTTTCAGTTTAACTGATTTCTATGTTAGCATGAGTTTTTGCTATACAAAGTGATATTAAACCCTCATGTTATACATCATATTTGAGGGAGTGGGGTGGGATGTACTAAGAACTAGAAAGATTTAAATCATACCATTTACCCTGGTAAGGTGATACAGGTCTTTCAGAACTTTAAAGTGGCCAGTTGATGTGGGAAAACAATAAATCTGCATACCAAAAGTCATTTTCCCAAGGTTCTTCTCCTTATATTACCATTAAAGTTGCATGCTGGTTGCTTCTGGATTGAGAGAATCAGCCGTCTACGAAGACATTGCCCAGGGGACGCCCGGATGTCTTGCAATCCTGCGAGGAGGCTTCTCTCATGTCCCTGAAGCTGCACATCGCAAGTGTTGAACCTGACTCAGCACATAGAAGATGGCTTTGAAAGGCAGCAGATCACAGGAGCTGTCTTCATAGACCTGTCAGCAGCCTATGATACTGTGAACCACCGCCTCCTCCTGAGAAAAATGTATAATATCACAAAGGACTACCACCTCACCCACCTCATAGGAAACCTGCTACAAAACAGGAGCTTTTTTGTTGAGTTCCAGGGCCAGAGAAGCAGATGGCGGAAACAGAAGAACGGCCTACCTCGGGGGAGTATGCTTGCTTCATCCATGTTCAACATCTACACAAATGACCAGCCACTGCCAGAAGAGACAGAGAGTTTCATCTATGCTGATGATCGTGCCATTACTGCTCAAGCAGGGAGCTTTGAGATGGTAGAACAGAAGCTTTCCAAAGCCCTAGGTGCTCTTACTGCCTATTACAGGAAAACCAGCTGATCCCCAACCCATCTAAAACACAGACCTGTGCCTTTCATCTCAAGAACAGAGAAGCATCCCGAGCCCTGAAGATCACCTGGGAAGGAATCCCACTGGAGCATTGCAGCGCACCCAAATACCTGGGAGTCACTCTGGACCGTGCTCTTACCTACAAGAAGCTTTGCCTGAACATCAAGCAAAAAGTGGGTGCTAGAAACAATATCATACGAAAGCTGACTGGCACAACCTGGGAATCACAACCAGATACAGTGAAGACATCTGCCCTTGCGCTGTGCTACTCTGCTGCTGAGTATGCATGCCCAGTGTGGAACACATCTCACCACACTAAAACAGTGGATGTGGCTCTTAATGAGACATGCCGCATTATCACGGGGTGTCTGCGCCCTACACCACTGGAGAAATTACACTGTCTAGCCGGTATCGCACCACCTGACATCCGCCGGGAAGTGGCAGCCAATAGTGAAAGGACCAAGACAGAGACATCTCCAGCTCATCCCCTGTTTGGGTATCAGCCAGCACGTCAACGACTTAAATCCAGACATAGTTTTCTAAGATCTACAGAGACACTCGCTGGAACACCTCAGCAAGCGAGAGTCCAAAAGTGGCAGGCTCAAACCCAGAATCTCAACCAATGGCTCATATCAAATGAGAAACTCCCTCCTGGGCACACAGAGGACTGGGCGACTTGGAAGGAGCTGAACAGACTGCGCTTTGGCACCACAAGATGCAGAACCAACCTTCAGAAATGGGGCTACAAAGTGGAATCCTCGACATGCGAGTGCGGAGAGGAGCAAACCACTGACCACCTGCTGCAATGCAACCTGAGCCCAGCCACATGCACAATGGAGGACCTTCTTGCAGCAACACCAGAAGCACTCCAAGTGGCCAGATATTGGTCAAAGGACATTTAATCAACTCCCAAACCCACACATTTTGTATTTTCTCTGTTTGTTTGCTTTGTTCTGTTAGAAATGTAATATAACTGACTGGTTGCCCTGACATGAGAAATAAAAATAAAACCATTAATGTTATGTATGTTGTGTATTATAACATAATGCAATGTCTGCTGAAAATATTTTACTGTGTTTGTTTGTTTTTTAAAAAATATTTTACTGTGTTTGTTTTTTGTGGGCCTCTAAATGTGGAAACAATGAGAGCAAGCAGTTAATTACTAAGAACACCACATCCATGACATTACCACTGAAACACGATTCACTTGGGGGATCTCAACTAGAATAAAACAGAAAAGTCCAAATCTTTAGAACTTAGGAAGCCTAAAGTAAAACAAACAAAAACCCCAAAACATCAATAACAGTCAGATTTTAAATGCCTGTGCAGACTTTGGTAATTTATAACACACAACCCTAGGCAATAAAACCTAGATGGAAACAGAAGTACACAAATTAGAAGTTATCTACAAAGGTGAGCAACTTTCAGCCCACCAGTCCACTTCATTTCCCCATCAAGCCTCTTTGACCATTTACTATCTTTATCCCTATAACATTAGCAGCCACTTCTTCCTTTTCTCCATTTTGCACTGTTCCCCTATATGTGTAGAAAGGTAAAAAAAGAGATAGAAGAACAGAGACAGGGCCACAAAGAAATAACCTGGAGAGGCACAGAGAAGGAGATAACAATAATGTTCATTTGGTCTCACCCACCTTTGATTTTGGCCACACTAACACTGGCACATGAAACCCACACCATTATATACAAAAGAATGAAGACCTTGAAATGAAAACTCACATAGCCAAACACACTATGCTTCTTCTTCATTGTGGTATGTTTTCAAGCCATTTCTGACTTACGGTGGCCCTAAGGTGACTCTATCCATCTTCAGAGATGGATGATCATTCTTCTCCTCTGAGGTGAGATTATGATTTGTATACTATGCTGGCTCTCTCTCCACTTTTAGTAGCTAAAAATTCAATTGTAACTCCATCAAATACATAGTATGTTAATCTTGGTTTTTAGGTACAAGAATAAGAGTTTCTAGGTCTGAAAACTGAAGTAAAGTGGAAATGGCAATAATAAAACAAACCCTTCTAATCTCCACTTTCCAGGTGAAGTGATTGATCCAGTAATTTCTTAAGCCTGTAAACATCAGTGTCTAATCCTGAAACACAGCTAAAATGAAATACCTTCAGTTAAGTCAGTTAAACCAATGCTGTTGAACTGAGTAGTACAGGTAGTCCCCAAGTTAGGAGCAAGATAGATTCTAAAGGTTGCTCTTAAGTTGAATTTGTGTGTAAGTTGGAACAGGTTCTTTTTATTGTAACTCATGCAAACTATATCTTTATATTAACTTTGGATAGCACAGGGAAGAGTTAAGACCCTTGTGATGTTTTTGTTGTTGTTTTTTTGTTTTGTTTGTTGTCTGTGCCCATGTTCAGAAGATTTCACCTTACTTTCTGTCATGTAGCTTGTGGAAATAAGGATTGGTGAGAAACCTTCAGTTGAAGCACCTTTCCCCCCATGATAACTCTTTCAGGAGTGAATTTCCTCCCAAGGGGTAGCTTTCTCTCACTTCCTGTTGTCTTGCCCCCATTCTTAACTATGAGATGTTTGTAACCTGGGGACTGCCAGTATATGTTTTGTTAGACATTGCTATGCATGCAACCTGTACTTAAAATAGCAGTACAGAATTGGTACCTCAATCATAAACACATTTATTTGACAGGATCTCAATAATATCAATAAAACGCCCCCCCCCCCCCCCCCCCGGATTCTATTACTTTTCCAATGGGAATGAACTGAAGTCTCTTAAGCCACCGCAGCCACTCTTACTATGAGGCTGAAGAAATAAATATGCATGACAGTGTCAAACAATCACACTATTATAGTTGAAGCTTAGAAAGAAAAACATTGAAATCCGTAACAAGTTACCCTTCGTTTTTCTTTTTTTGTTTTGTTAACAAAATCATGTTTTAAAAGCAATGCAACAAATAAAAACAGTGTCCCTTGAATATATTACTTTTAAGGCCAGAGTTGCCAGTCATTTTCAAAATTAACTTTTTAAAAACTTTTACATTTAAAAAGGTATTTTGAATTTATGTTTTATGGCAATTTTTGTATCATTCCTAAAAACCTATTTTTCTCCACCCAAAAAGCAACAGAACTTAATGGAAAAGTAAATAGCAGAGTAACAAGTAATGTCACAGGTTAACATCTTGGTAATGGAGTAGGTTACTTTTAAAACACTCTAACATATAAAAGAACAATTTATTTTCAGGAAAAGTAGTCTTCCAAGTTCCAAATGTGTTTTAAAGGCCTACTTAGAGGGGGAAGGGGGGTTATGTCTCAGGATTTTATTTTATTTTTTGCATTGCTGAACCAGAATATGTAGTTAAGCTTCCTAGTCTTTATAAGACCTTTATTTCTAAAAGTTTTACAGTGAGAAAAAAAGAAATACTTTTAAATGTTTTTTTTCATATTTAGTACATAAAGCTATTTTAAAATGATCTTACAATAAAAAAGAGTAGTGATGATGGAAAAATTGAGGTTTTTTTAATCATTATGCTAAAGAAGCAAATTTTCTGAAGCAGAGAATACTTACTGTGAAGGTAAGGAAATGTGTTAATTATCCATTCATCTGTCAACATTTTAGTTTTTGATGCCTCAATACATTTCAATTGATTTGAGGAGTCTCTTGATTCAATCCAACAAACTGTGTTTTTCTTGTATATAAAATCCAGTGTCTGAATTCCATTTCCTCTCACAGAGCCAAGGGTAGATGCTCTTGTTCCATTTAGATATAGAACCTCAATAGTATCAGAGCTTGTAATCAGTAGAACTGGGGCTGTATCATTAGGCTCTAAAAATAAGCAAAAAGAAGAAAAAGAAGAAGAAGAAGAAGAAGAAGAAGAAGTGATTAGTTTAAATTATTTTTCAAAAAACCCAACCCCAACAGCCAGATGTACATATATGTATCCATGCAACCATTTTCTTTCAGCTATACATGAATTAAAATAATACAATTTACTTTTTCCTCTCTAAACATTCAAATTCTTGCTTTGGATGAGTGTTCTTCAGAAATCTGAGCCACATATAATCACTGTTAAACACATTTATTCTGCATTACAAACTCTTAAACTCTTAAAATTTATTCTGCATTACAAACTCATAACTATGAAATGTTACACATAACCACAACAAAGGTTTTTTCACATCTGCTGACAGAGATTCCTAATACTTAAGTGGGGCCAAGGACATTGAAAGTAGAAAAGGTGGTACTGTTCCGTTATCCAGATGGAAGCCACTAGAGGGTGCCACTAGAGAGAAAGAAAGTCTATTTTATGGGGGGAAGTTGAAGGAGGAAAACCATTTCCCCCATTTTTCCTGGCTTTTTTCCCTCTTTCCTTTCCATATCATAAATGAGGGTTGTTTCAAGAACAGAAACATGGGTAGGGAGAATAACCAGAAAACAGGGGGAAATGGTTTTACTCCTTCAATCCACCTTCCACCCACATAAAATGGACTATACTTCTCTCTCTAGCACCCCCTAGTGGCCTCCACCTGGGTAATAGAACAGTACCAAAAAATCCTGGAGTCAACAATGTATAATGTTTGACTGTTATACAATATTTTTGTTTTGCAAGCTGTGACTTTTTTTAAAAAAAAAAATACAGGTTTGGTATATAAGACAGAATGGCATGCTATTTCAGCCTGCACTACCATTGCCTGTGGCACAAGAATAAAAAAAACACTAAGGGTCCTCTTCACTTGCCTAAAACCTTGGAGGAAACACGTTAAAACCCACTTCCTCCTGGGTTTCAGTCCCCACCCCCAATGAAAATCTTGGGCTTTCCCTTGCAGAATGTCACCCAGGCTCCTTCCAACTCCCCATCCCTCAAAAAAAAAAACTTACTAGAGGGGCCTGCTGACAGTGAAGTACTCCTGATGCAGGAAAATAATGTCAAGAGGCAGCGGGGTGGGGTAGGAAATCACCCCTCCCCCCACCTTGTGATGCACCATTTTCATATGATAGAAGTACTGTGTAGAGGGGCCTGCACTGCCAGCAGGCCCCTCTGGTAGGTTTTTTTTAGGAAGGGGGGGCGAATGGGGACTTGAGGGGAGGGGTGGATGACCTTCATGCTCCAGGAGCCTGAAGACCTGAGATGGCTGTGGGGAATGGCCCCTGAAGCTGCAGAAGTAATCCCAAGAGTCAATCCCCATGGGACCCACACCTGGAAAGATCTGGACCTTAGCTTAAGGTCCAGGTCTTTACAGGTGTTTAATTAATGTGGATTATACTAGGAAAACCCAGTTTTCTCCACTTTTATTCGCTTTTCCCTGAGATGTTGTTTGGATGCCTTGGTAAAGCAAGACAGGTCCTGTGTTTTGGTCTTGTCTGGAAGGGATCTTAGAGTTAAATCCAAAATTGGTTTTACCTTAGGCATACTGAAATGAATGAATCAGTCACAACTAAAGAGGGATTGGTGGTAACTCTATATCAACTTCCAGCATTTGATGATGACATATGCATAATCATGAACCAACAATCAGAACATGTAACAAGAGTGATTCTCTTTGCTTGGATTTTCCCCAAAAGCAGATGAAAGAAGCTATAGCCTCCCTGATCATAGCCTGACCCTCTGATGCAGCACTGGAGACAGGGGAATTCAAGAAAGGATTGCAAAGCCTAGAATCTTCCTGATCTTTTTCTTTGACCTTTCTCTTTCTTTTCCAGTATTGCAAGGGGTGGTATTGGGGAACTCAACAAAGATTCTAGGCCATAGCTCCTTTAACTTCAATGGGGGAGCCAAGAGGGTATTTGGATAATCTACAGCCTCCTTGAGCCTTACTCATGTCCCCCTGCCTTCCATTATCAGATTTGTGGAAAAGACGGGTATAATCTTCTTCAATCCCCTCTTGGCCTTTCCTGACACCTCAGGCTAGCATCCAACCCCACCCCATCCCCCACCCCCCACCATGTGGCAAGACTACTCTGAAAGCTATAATTTTCAAATACATCTAACAATGCAGAGAAAATTAATGAAATTATTATTTCCTGAAGTAACATATAATTTAAAATAGCACAACACCACCACTGGAGTTCATCAGAGTAATATACAAGACCATGTGTTTAATATCTAATCAAGGATACTAGCATTAGTTCCACAATAAGAATAGATTCTAACAAGACACAAACAGATCTGGTCATGGTGTTACATGGCTTGGTAACATCCCATTTGGATTACTGTAATGTGCGCTTCAAGGGACTGTCTTTGAATGCTCAGAAAATTCAGCCAGGGCTGTCTACAAGAAGCACACAACTACCCCATTACAAAATCTACATTGGCTGCCAGCTCATTTCCATGTACAATTCAAAGTGGTGGTTTTGACCTATAAAGCCTTACAATGGCCAGGTTATTTGAATGACTGAATCTGTTTTTATGAGACTTCTGTAGCTCTGTGATCATCCAGAGATAGCCTTCTTTCTGTCCCACCATCCTCCCAAGCTTATTTGGTGGAAACAAGAGAGGAAGCCTCCTCAGTGGCTGCTATTTATTTATTTATTTACTATATTTATACCCTGCTCTTCTCGAAGGGGACTCAGAGCAGCTTACAGATTATGGCAAAATTCAATGCCTCATTATACATACAAATAATAAATATAACATTTCAAATTATAAAACAGTTAAAACATATAAATACGATAAAACAGATTAAAAATAGTTTCCTAATCACCCTCCCCCAACAGGCCATACATAAATCTGCCAGTAAAAGTGGTCTTTGAGTTATTACCATGGAGTAAAGTGATATAAAGTGCTAGTTAGAAGGCTACAAGATTAGGGTACAGGTGCCACAATTTTAAAACATAAGATCTCAAAGTGCAGGAGTGCTAAGATGGAATAAGAGTTTGGCTGCAGGTCTCCTTATGGGTAAGACTAGGACCAAGCAAGATAGCAAAGCTGGATAACAAATGCTCAGGCCCCATGGTCTCTAATACAGCAGGACCCAATAAAGCTCTCCCAGGACTCTAGGTCAGTCCTTTGATGTTCCTTGCTTGGAGGCTGCTGGGTCAGCTGGCTGGAATGAGGATGTGGCTGCAGGTCTCTTCAAGAATAAGCCCAGGACCGAGCAAGACAGCAAAACTGGATAACAAATACTCAAGCCCCAGGGTTTCTCCTGCAGCAGAGCCAAACAAAGCTCTCACAGGCTTCTAGGTAAGTCCTTCGATGTTCCCTCCTTGGAGGCTGCTGGGTCAGCTGGCTGGAATGAGGGTGTGGCTGCAGGTCTCCTCATGGGTAAACCCAGGACCAAGCAAGACAGCAAAGCTGGATAACAAATCCTCAGGCCCCAGGGTTTCTCCTGCAGCAGGGTCCAAAAAAGCTCTCCGACATTGGAACTCTCTCTTCAGAGAGACCAGAATAGCCCAATCTCTATTCACCTTTGTTCAGCAGGCAAAAACATTTCCCTGCCATCAGACATTCATAGTCTTTGAAAGATGCTATGATTGGGATTTTAAAGTTGGCATAAAGTTTTGATACATTTTAATATTTGCAATGTATAATGGTTTTAACAGTAAAATTGTTCAGCTGTTTAAAATTTAATATTTATATTTTAATGTCACAACATTGTGTTAGATTTATTGCTAGCTGCCTTGAATCCCTATATTGGGAGAAAGACAAGAGAAAAATAAAAGAAATAATAGTAATACATAAAATTCCTAAGGTTGACTAACCTAAATATTCCAAGTAACAAATATAGCATTCCAATTAATGATCAGCTAAAATGAACAAAAACAAAATGGATTCAGGAAATCTTTGCATCTTTATAATTGTTCAGAGATATAGTACTTCATGTAACAATTTATATATTTATTTTGGTCAGTGACCAGCATTATACCTAACAATTTAATATTGCACATTATATGTTGGTTGTTGGGAGAACACTTTTAATAGAAGCCCTACAAATGTTCTATATAAGATATTAGTATTGATTTGCATATACATACAGGTTTATGACAAGGGAGAAATGACTTTCACTAATCTATTGAGTTGTCAATGTATATTGCTTTCTGAACTAACCATATTCTCTGAAAACAAACTGAAGAAAACAGCACTGTGCCTATGTTCTTCATAAACTCAACCTGAGCTCCCAGGGGAATATCTACAACACATATACCTGGAATCCAATGGTAACTCACATCATCATTAGTGTCCTTGTCAGTTACATGTTGACATATAATCTATATGTGTTAACACACATTGGTCCTGGAGTGATCTGGCAAGCTGCCATTCTCCTTACGAACTACATTTCAAACAAGTAAGATTGACAATGTCCCAGACAAGACCGGATCAGCAGTGAGAATTCCCTGTAGATATCTGCATTTCTCCTTTAGAAACCCTTATAAGGCTTTTAAAAATAATTCCCTCTTTTTGGCACCCATTTGTGATAACTATTCACGAATTTCCAAACATTTCTAGAAAGTGGTATATGGACACCAAATGCAAATTTCTAAAATATACTTTAAGATATATCTGAGAGTGAATTTGAATAAACCTGACAATATGCAGGTATTAAAGTGTTAAAATATAATTTCCTTATATATTTTTAAATCTTTTCTCTTTTTCAGGCTAACTGGAGGATTATTCTAACAAGATTACAATATACTTGTAATTTGGAATACTCCATTGATTTCATGTATCTACTGGCAGATTGGAAAAGAAAGTTTGCTGCATTTTTTTTTTACAAAATTGAAATATGTCAGTTTGTTCAAGTTGTTCAAGCAAAACAAAGACCAAGACAAGATGCTTGTAAGCCAGGTCCTCTTCAAAAAATTGCATGACTAAAATGCATGTTTTGTTAAATGTACACTAGAATGCATTCGACTTTATGTATCTTTTAAAAATGTACATAAGGGGAAATGCATCAAAATCAAATCAATTTAAATGCAGAAAAGAGGGGAGAGTCTCTGGGACATTAGGAGTGAAGAAGGTACAACAAAACAGTCTGTTTCTAAGGGCTTCGAGCAGCCATTTCCAACATTCTGGTTGGGCTAATAAGAATTAAAATCCAGAAACCCTGGAAGATGCATTGCCAGATTGAGGAGCTGATACCTCTTGAGGCCAAATAGATGGAAATCAGGACAAGAGTGCTATCTTGAATACACACCCACAGAAAGGCATATTTATATGCTGCCCGGCCTTAAAGCTCTGGGCTGCTTTGGTCAAACTACTGTAAATTCTCCAATTTGTTTCACCAAGTCACTTCACCCATCTCTCCTTCCCCTCTCAAGCTTTCTCAAATTCCAGCCAGCATTGGGGGCAATAAGCCCCATACTGATCCTGAAAGAACCAGTGGCTTCCCCCATGAAACATAGCAGCTTCCAATAAGTATTTTGGGGTATTGTGACCTTGCCCTACCTTTGGTAAAATTAGGAAACTCTGGAGATGGTTGGAAACTATATAGTATCCTTGGGCAACATGATAGTCTGGATAGCAGGAGAAGGTCCAAGTTAGTTAGATCCACTGTCCAGACTGGACACTAGCACCACCATTCTTTACCTGCTGTCATCAGCACCTGCATTTGATGTGTTGTTTGTCCTCTCTTTCTTTTCTCATTCCTTTTTCTCTCATGACCAGAAGTTATCTCCTGCTACCCCACTTCTCCTTATTATATTCATCATTTAGAACTCACTTCATTAACTTCCTTCTCTCATCTTTCAATTGTAGGTATCTACATAGTATAGGCTAGGACATGAAACTCCCTTATACGAAAGGTAAGACAGATTCCCTAAAAGTGAAGGTCTTGCAACAATTGAAGATATTTGGGATGGTTGGCCAGGTATTCATATAAGTGTATTAGTTAGCAAGCTTTGTTCTTTAAACAAAAAGGCACTATTAAGGTATTTTAAACAAAATAGAATGAACTAAAAATATTGTTGCATTCCAAAGGATATTGTTTAGAGACTGAAAGGATATATCTCTTCAGTACTACACTGTGAATTGCACATTATGGAGGCCATTTTGCTGGAGAAAACCATAAACTACATGCACTTTAAATGCTTTATTTCATGTTGAGTACTCCTACTGGACATATAGAGCTAAATATATTTGTTAGCTGCAAGTAGAATAAAATGTTTTAAATCAATAGTCTCTTTGATTCATTGGATCTATGCTCATAAGGGTAGTGATTGGATTCAGACTGCAACTTTTTACCAGATAATTTCTGTATTTTCTTTCTTCATTTATTTTCAACGTGTTGTATTTTTTATTTAAGAAAACATATTCAATCATACTCTGAGTCTCCATAAATCCCACTATTGGAATTGAAAATTATATAAATTTTAGTAAGAAAAATATTAATAAGAAGCTACTAATGTATACATGAATATCTTGATTCCTTATCCATTTGTAATAGTAGCTTCCATATACCTTAGATATAAACTCTTTAATAAAGAAGACTTCACTTCTTCAGCTCTCATTTACTTTGAGGGGTTTGTATGCACTGGTGAACTATGTCCTTAATAAGTAAAGACATTAAGTGTCCTTGCATTCTTCTCCCCATCTCTTGTTCCTTTCTTAGAACAACTTGCTGTGTTTCTCTTCTATCTCCTGTGACCTCTTTTCTTTGTGCAAGCATCCCATTTTCTGTTACTATACATACAGCACACTGTTCTAAATCTTATGCCTTGACACACAGTCTCTAATGCAACGAACCTGACACCAAACAGCAAACAAAGATAAACAATTTCAGCATTTTCTCACTGTTTTGAACATATCAATGCAAATCTGCCTAGTTGTATTTGCAAACTGCTAAAAAAGGAACCCAACTGAACAACATGTGACAATGTGGCTATAATTAGGCTAAATGAGTTTAAAAACATTTAAATAATGATGCTGTAGTTGGTGCTTTAATGAGACATGTAATGGCACACCTCTAACCCACGTACAAAAAAGCCCCTAATTATATCCCTCTTGCTCAAAGAGTAGGTAGTTTTCCCCTTGACTAGATGATTAAAGGTGCCTAATCCATTCATATTCTCTTTCAACTTGATCTTCAGATCAATAAACAGTGTCATAGTGCAAAAGAAAAGTAGACAATTGCCTACTTTGCTACCACAAGTTGCAACTCTATTACTGAAGGAAATCTTTAAATGGGCCAGAAGAGGTGTTACTTTGCAGAACGCCTTTTTTCAAGGGAAAAAAATGAAAATATTGTGACATTTTATAATACTTTGGACCTTATCCCACATTTTTAATCAATTGAGAGTATGATTTGTGAGAGAGCTCTTCCTATGACACAGGTTAATTTCCTGTCAGCTCCATCAAGATTCATCAGTTAAACATCAGAAACAGTCATAAAAAGGGAGGGGGTAGAAGATGGTCTGAGACTGTTTTCTGGACTCAGAAATGGGGATATTCCATGACAAAAGTACAAAATCATGTTGGATAAGAGCTGTCAGAATTGCCCACATTGAATCAAATTTATAATTTGGGCAAATAGGCTGTCTTGTGGGCAGTCCCCAGTACTCTGCCAAAATGCAGCCACTTGATTCTTTTCGGTTCAGTAGTCTCGTTTATCCAGCTTTTGCTCATTCAACATTCTGTATTATCCAACGCAGTCTGCTTCCCAGCCAGATTCACAGCTGTTTCAATACATTGGGATGTTTTGGTGCTAAATTTGTAAATACAGTAATCACTATTTATTTATTAGGAACATTTCTACCCCATCCTTCTCAACCTCCGAAGAGGGACTCATGACGGCCTTCCACAGGCCACTATTCAGTGCTGACACAATAAAACATATAACTAAATACAGTTAAATACATTAAACAATTATAAATATACATGAAAAAGTTCACCAAGTTAAAATCATCATCCCAAATCAATCAATTACGGTCAAATCAAGTCTTGTCTTCACCGGTTTATTCTGCAAATGCTTGATCCCATAGCCAGGGTTTAAGTTTCTTCCAGAAGGTAAAGAGGGAGGGGGCAGATCTGACCTCATTCAGGGGAGAGTTTCACAGCCGAGGGGCCACCATGGAGAAGGCCCTGTCTCTCATCCCCACCAACTGCGATTGCAATGTTGGTGGGACTGAGAGAAGAGCCTCCTTGGATGATCTTAAGGTCCTTGGTGGTTCATAGAGGGAGATATGTTTGGACAAGTAAACTGGGTCAGAACCATTTAGGGCTTTATAGGTTAAAACCAGCACTTTGAATTGCACTCGGAAGCTAATAGGCAGCCAGTGGAGCTGCCATAGCAAGGGAATTGTAAGCTCCCTGTACCCCACTCCCGTGAGCAACCTGGCTGATGAGCACTGGACTAGCTGGAGCTTCTTGGCAGTCTTCAAAGGCAACTCCATGTAGTGTGTGTTGCAGTCGTCTATATGGGATGCAACCAGAGCATGGACCACCGTGGCCAAGTCAGATCTCCCAAGATATGGCCGCAGCTGGCACACAAGTTTTAATTGTGCAAAAGCTCCCCTGGCCACCATTGAGACCTGAGGTTCCAGGCTCAGCGATGAATCCAGGATCACACCCAAGCTATGAACCTGTGCCTTCAGGGGGAGTGTAACCCTGTCCAACCCTGTTCGGCCTTCCAACTGACCAGGAGGACCTCTGTCTTGTCTGGATTCAATTTCAATTTGTTCACTCTCATCCAGTTTGTTACAGCAGCCAAGCACCAATTCAGAACCTGAACAGCCTCCTTAATAGCTGGTGGGAAGGAGTGACAGAGTTGGACATCACCTGTGTACAGATGACACCGGACTCCAAAACTCTGGATGATCTCTCCCAATGGCTTCATGTAAATGTTAAACAACTGCTTTTTCTGTTGATTTTTGTAAAACATGATGTTTTGGTGCTTAATTTGTAAAATTTAAATAACGTAATTTGATGTTTAATAGGTTTTTCCTTAATCCCTCCTTATTATCCAACATTTTGCTTCTGTTGGCCCTTTTATGTTGGATAAGTGAGACTCTACTGTATTTTTACATTTAAAATTCAGAAATATCAATATTTTCATAGATTGCTATTTTTCTTTGCCTTTAATAATGCAAGCTTGATCCTTCGCAATGTCAAAGTAACACATTTTTTTTAAAAAAGAGGGAGATGGCAGAGAATCCACTCAATCTTGAGATAATGATAAAACAGTTTGTTATGTAGAAACCAGCAAATTGAAATGACATGAGATAAGTAATGAATAATGGAACATAGTGATTTGCAATGCTATAGGACTAAATGCCACGATTACATATTGTCCCCCCCCTCCTCTCCCCACACACTACGCCCACATGGGATAAGGTCCAAAGAATGATTTTATACTATTAAGGACCACAAAATGCACCTCCAAAAGAAAGGATTTGCTATTTGGAGAAAAACAAGAGGGAAATACCTTTAAAATGATAATTCTGGGCAGTAGGGAAGGGCAAATGTAGATTTGAAATCCTAGAACTTTAATTTAGTGAGTATTGCACAAAGAACACTGTACTTGTAAAGTCAATTTGGACTGGATCTTCTTTTGAAAGAGCAGGGAAACATGCTTGTCAAAGACTGAGCAGAGTAGACAGCTTTTGATCAAAGTTGGGCTCTCTTTTCTTTCATTATGTTCTATTTTTCCTATAGATCTGCTATAAGTGAAACACGTAACCTTGCATGAGCTTTTGCAAGACAGATTTTATTGGAAGCAAAAAAAACCCCTACATTCAACATTGGTAATATTCTTTATTCTTGCACTGACTCTAATCTAGTACAGCTGAAATCCTAGCAAAAAGGAAGAAAGACATTTGAGTCCTCAGCAAAGCTGTATTTCATCTTGCTTTTTTAACCCCGTAGCTCAAGATTTTCTCTTTATCTCAGTACATAAAAATCAGTCTCATTGGGTCCAGCTGGCTAATGAATGATTAATAAGGAGACAGAGTAAAGCCTAATTATCAAACAGATTTTGTATATATAATAATAGGATTGCAGCCAATAATGATAAAAACAAACTCATTAATTAGCCTTTCAACTGAATCGTATCATGTATATAATGGTCACAGTGACATCCTAACTTAGCTATAAATCAATTAAACAAGTATGTCTTTAGAGTCTACCTTAAATATTATTTTTTACAGTTCTTAGATATTGCTTTTATCTATTCATATCATCAATAACATTCAGATCTTTTTAAAACACAAGTTTTTTCCATCCCTAAACCAGAGTAACTTATGAGAAAATTGAAACAAATCACTTTTACTCACCAAATGCAATAGAATATAAAATTAAATAAATACACCTATTGCAAGCATGAAGATACTTGTTTGTATCATAGATATTAAAGATGAAAAACCATTCAGAAAAGAAAAAAGACGTGGCAATCCTAATTCAGTTTAAATAGCACTACAGAATTTCAAACCAAGACTTTAAAGAGTTAAGCCAACAAAGCCCTGGGCTTGCAGGTTACATCTGTCAGTTCTGGTTTTGTTCAAATTCCATTTTTAAAATTTCTGTGATACTGCAGTGGATGCCCCCATAGAAGTAATAACAACCATAACATAGCCCCAATTGGCAAACAAGTGAGTACAACAAATAGCTATATACTAGATGATTTCACAAAGGAGATATACACACAATACTTTGAAAGGTGATTGGGTTCAGTAATTACTATATAAATCTAGATAAATGAAGACCATATCATGTCTTTGAAAAAAATACAAATAATAAAATAGCATGAAGCCCAATGGCTAGTAATCCCTAGCCCCTGCAAACAGCTACAGAATCAGTCCCTGAGGCAGCTCAGGGGTTGTATGGGCAAGCAGCATGAAACTGGTTGGGTGCTACTTATATACACCCCATACCTTGCTCCCCTCTAACTTTCCTTAGTTATGTACACCGGGCACCAAACACTCTTTTGTGCCTGGAAATACACTATCCAGCATGCAGAAGAGATGGGGGAGGGGGAGATAATTGTTCATCCCTTTCCCACTTCCCCTCCAATCTTCTTGGCTCAAATGATATTGCCATTCCATGTGGTGAAGAGTGTTTGCTTCCAGTAAAGTAAATTGGAGGAAAGGTATGACAACCCACTCTCCTTAGCCTGTCTAAAGTGGGATGGTGTGCCACTTCCTGACATTGCCAGACAATCCAAAGCTCCAGACTAACCAGCAACTTCAGGTTAAGGCTGCAGTATGTCGGACAAGCTCCATTCTTCATATAATGAACATGGAGCTGATCCAGCAAACATGCACCATAAACACCTAGTCAAGAAACACCCAAGGATGGCAGTCTAAATCATGTTTATTTGTCCCAGAATCCACCTAAAATACTGGCAAATGCACTTCCCATTGGAGTAAAACAATGGAATATGTGTTTAAGGTACTTTCCAGTTGTGAATATTTTGTGTTTCTATATAAGGAATGATACTTGCTAAATCCCATTAAAATGACATTCTTGAGGAGTGACAGGCGGGAAAAGATTGAAATGGATTTTTCCCCTGGAAAAAGTGTCTTTTCTATTATATTATTGTATTTCAAATCTATTGCTGTACTTTGTGGATCAATATGAAATTTAAACAAGACTGATATTTTGAGCTTATCAATACTTTTAATCATATTCTACTATAAACATTTTCCTAACACTAGAAACACACAGTTTCCCCAATGCTACATGCATTTTCATTTTTCTTCTACAGTTTAATACTTTTTAGAGAACATGATGTCCACCACTACTTCAATATGTCCATTTTTAGAATGAAAAAGAAAGTAAGTCAATTTGAATTTATTTTTCATTCACACTATAGGGTGACTGATAAATTACTTGATTTCTTTTACCATTTTATGGTAAATGTGACCCTTATCATTATGGATGCTTATGGGGGGAAATGGAATGCAAAAATCAACAATAATGCATAGTCTGAATATTGAAGGCACTGACTAGGGACATGCTTTCTTCAGTTTCACTTCATTAAATCAGGCCTGCTAATTCCCTTAAACACATAGTTTGATATTACTAATGAAAATATGCATTAATTATCCATGTTATTAATATCATGAACTCAACTCTCATGGGACTGTTCCAGAAACGAGACAGAGTCTTAGGTCTGATATCCAGAGGGAGTTATCTTCCGATGATTTCATTTATTTTGTCTTAAATTATTAGAAACAGTCATTTAGTTGCACACAAGGGAAAATACCACATGAGATTTAAATGAAGGGTAGAATTGGCAGCTTTACAAACCTTGACTAAGTGGAACTGTCCACTCATGTTAGTAAAACCATGCTCAAATGGTGTTTGATTAACATAAAACCTTTCAAATTTGTTGATAAAGGTTCTAAGCAGCTGCTGTGTCGATTTTCCATTGGTAAAAATCTTGATAATTCAATTTTGGTTTTCCAGTTATATATACCTCTAGCATCATTTGTAACTAATTACAAATTGAATAATCAACTGATTGTATTTTCTCTTAGCATTAATTAAGGCTCAATCAAGATACATTGCAACTGTAACTTAATTAGAAGTAACTTCACTAACGTTTTATCTACTTTGATAATTATAAGCCCATGAAATAACTAAATGATGGGGGAATATTATTATTCAGACTAATGTATTTTCCGTTTGTGGTGGTGATAATCAAAGTGCTGGATGCAAAGGTAGCAAATTTTATATCACAGGCAATAATTTGTAGAAATCATATTTTTCAAAGAAATGCATGACTATTTTAGTTACTTCTGCAAACCATATAACAGCATAGAAAGTGATTGATTACTTTCTTAGCCTTGGAATGGTAACCATAATTATTTTTAAAGCATCTTTCTAAGCTCTGCATATTTGCCCAGGGGCAGGTATTACCAACTGAAAGAAAGATAACTAAATAATTGAAAAATTAATTGCAGAAGGGAAAAACTGGTATTTCTTCTTACCTCTTTTAATTCTGCAAGACTTTTTGTCTGGTTGAAGAAGATAACCTTCCACACAGCTGCAGATATATGATCCATCTGTATTTCCACACATTTGGCTACATGTCCCATAAAGATTACATTCATTCAAATCTGAAGAGAAGAGCAAAATGGTTTAATTGTAAGTAGAGTAGAGATATTTCCTTTCAATGTGCCCTTTCTTTTGTCAAAACATGAAAAACGTCTTGGCAAACTTAACCACTCCTTGAGTGTCAAGCCAAACACAGCTGAAATCTGCAAAGTTCCATGTCTAAAAGTTGGTTTCACAGGCTGAGGAAATTTCTGTAGGCATTAACAAAAAAACCAGTTTTTATTTTGAGCTTATAAATGGTTCACTGGAGCCAGGAATTATGCTCCTCAATGTCTTTGCTTTAAGACAGGGATATGCAACTGCCAGTGGATGAGAGGGTCATATAAATTTCCTAAGTAACTTTGTGGAGATAGTCCTTCCATTTTCATCTACTGTGCAATCCTCAACCCTATAAATTTTGAAGCTTCCAAAGAAGCATAACTTGTAATCATTCCACCCAGGCATGTAGCCGCGAGGGGAGGGGGCTTGGGGGGTTTCGTCATCCCCTCTGAAATTCTGATGGTGGTCCGCGAGAAGGCCTTACTGGTACATTATTTAAACTGTTATGTTTATTCATATCATGATCTGATCACCATGCTCAATATATCCCATATGCATGGGGGTATTGGGGTAATGATACAAAAGGTTTGCTAGGGTAGACCCTCTTTCACTCAGACTCAGCCCCCCCCCCCCCCGAAACAAAATACTGGCTACGGGCTTGATTCCACCTCTTCTAGATCCATACATGCCTATTTCAAAATGATTAGACAGTTACATTCTAGTTTGACAAAATATCAGTACAGACTTCAAACTGATGAGGAGTTTACATAATAATGTGGGAGGTCTATTGACCATTTTGAGTGTGAAAAGATCAAAACAAAAATGTAGATTGGGCATTTGGGAACCCTTTGATCAATGAAAAGGGGAGCATTGGTGTCTGCATGTTGACTATGGAAAAATAATGAAACTATAGAAAAGAGCTGCCAATCAGTAATGTATCTTGTAACCCTAGGTTACAAATTTGTAACTAAGGGTTATGGATCCATAACTATTTTGTATTCAGTAAGATGATGCACAATTTCTATAAGAAAACATAGCAGCTGGGTAGGGCGAAGGAAGATTCCAATTGCAGTTCAAGAAGAATGTTTCCTACTACTGACAATGTGGTAATCAGAAGAACCTCCATCGTAATTCCTTATCTCAGTTTCATTTGATCATCTTAATTGAGTCCTGATTGGCAGCTGAACAGACTTCCTTCACCTGATATGGCTGTTAAGGTAGAAAGTGGGCAGTTTGGTTCAGGAGACATTACTTAGTTATGAACTGACAGTTACGTCACTGATGTGGAATATTAGCTATCATTGGGGGCAATAATGGTATCTGAAATTTATGCAAATATGCAAAAACGTATTGCCACCAATAATGGTATTTGGAATTTAGACTATAGACTATAGACCTCAGAATCCTCCACCCAGCATGAGTATTTACTGGGACTGGAGGATATATACTCTAAAAGAGAACTTTTTCCTATTCCAGTTTGGAATAAAATTAGAACACTCTTTTTATGCTTCTTCCTGTCCCTCTACAAATTGGTCCAACAACTTTGTACATGTCTTCCTTTCCAAAATATGTGTTTTGTTTTAGTATATGGTGAAAGCCTTGCACAGAGATTACTGGGTGCTAGATATGGCATGCCAAGGTAAACTTTTTGGCCAGGAATAGAGGACAACATATTTATATTTGTCATATTCCAAACTCCTAACCCTGGATGACCTTATGTCTCCTTTCAACACTGCTACAATTGTATCCCAATATCTCCCAGTGTTTTAGTGTTTTGTTCTTTAAAATGGGTTCTCTGTTGCACTGTGTAGTAAATCATGGCCAAGAATTTCAGCTTTCATTTACCCCAATATTTGGGAAACGATCTGACTAATCTTCTGAAGAATGAAAAACACAGTAAGGAAAACTCATCATTCTTCACTTTTAGCACTCATACATTTAAACAGTCTCTTATGTAGCTTGCTCCAACTATAACTTTCTTATAATCTTACACTTATCACATACCTACGACTCAAAAATGCCATACTTTTCCATTACTAAGATTTTTCCACTTGTTTAAGATTTATTTTGCTATTATTTCAGTGCAAAATAAACACCCAATTGCAAGAATCCATGAAATTGTAATTTCTAACCATCTCTTAAAACCCAAACGAGGCCATCCGCTACAATTTGCAGAAAGTAAGTAGGTCAACTTCTTGTGCACAATATGATCAACTTCTTGGACTTACCTTGGCAGGTTTTCCCATTGATGCCAACCTCATAGCCTTCTTCACAGTAGCAGCCTGTTCCATTTCTGGTTACAGCACATTTGTATTGGCACTGCATTTGTTGACATTTCGGTAGTAACTCTGTAAGAAAATATATTTGGCATGTGAAATCTAGTCCATTTATATGGTGAAAGCCATGAAGTAGTGAGTAAGATGATCTTTGAAACAACATTGACTGTAGAATCATGAATCCTTGCTATCCTTGGTGAGTATATCCATGGTGTCTAGTGATTTTTGTGTCGATGGGGCAATAAATATATTCCCAGTATTAGCTGTCTTCAAATGCAGTGAAGCTATTTAGGAATACATTATTTGAAACCTGGATAAAAACTAAAAGAAAATTCACTGTTTTCTGACATAAGAGCTGTCTGCTACCACTGCTATGTATAATCTATTTTCACTTCTTTATGAACCAGTCACCATCTTATATAAATGTAAGGATTTAGCTATTGCTAATTGTGTTGTTTCTCTGAACCCCCATCGAAGTTGTTTCACTATCCTTGAAACACTTTGGGGTTGTGTGCAGTTCTAGACTTTTATCTGCACAAAATCAGGATCCTGTGTAAAATGGAGGTCAAACGTTTCTCCCAGTTAAAGAGCAAATTAAAACCCTGCTTCAGAGGAATGCAAAGCCCTCTGGGGTAGAATATAGGTAGCACTGAGACCTGTAGGATAGAGCAACTGCAGATTACAGACATCAAAATTACCACCAGCATCACATTGTATTTGGGGCATATTTTCCATTTCCTTCATGAAAAATCCCATCTTCCAGTACTTCTTTATAGTACTGAAATATAAGATTTTTCTTTTCACTTTTAACCTATTTTATCACCTCTCTGTCTTCTAATTAAAGCATGTTTCAGTGTATTTTTCAAAAGTATGTTTTTTAAAATTTTTGTATCTATTCAGCAAATGTAAATAATAGGCCTGGGTAACAACGGAAAAATTTGTTTCTAAAATCGATTTGTATTTGGGGTTTTTTTTTGTTTCGATATTTAAAATAATTACAAAATTTTCCTTTTAAAAAGTTCGATATTTACGAAATTTCGTAAATGGTAAAAAATTAACGAATCGATTTCCGAAACAATAACGAATCGATTCGTTAATGGCGGACGCGACCGCGAAATACGCTAAAAAACCTCCAAAACCTTCTGAAGCTTCCCTCTCCCTCTGTTGTTGACTGTTGGTGTGATATTATAATTTTTTTCACTAATTAAACCATAAAACTGGCCCAGACATGCGGAAATAATAACGAAACGACTTCAAAACAATAACGAAACGAATACAATATCGAAATACGAAGCATTTACAAAACGTTTTTGAAAATTCGTTTTTTTAATAATTGCTCCAGAATGGTTCGTTATCGTTTTGTAATTGAAAAAATTAATGAATTATTAACGAATTACGAATTAACGAAACGAAACCGCCCAGCCCTAGTAAATAAGTCTAAATCACTAAATCTAAAAAAAAATCAAAAACATTATTCTCACGAAAACAATAGTTTTCTCTGAATGACAATGGGGCATTTTCAAAAAAGAATACAGCCCTAACAAAATTAAAGATGTCAATAGTAGAAAAGTATCATGAAATCATAAAGAGAAACTTTCAGTGAGGTTTGCAATGTCGACAATGTAAGCACTGCATTGCTGCAAAGGTACAACAATTTGAACACCTGGAATTAAATAGTAATTTAAGACAGAATTGATAATTCTGATTACATCATTAAAATTTATTTTCCTATTTATTTATTTATTTATTTAAATACTGATTTAACTTTCAAATAATCGCAATAACTACTGTTAACTGTTACAGGGTATATACAGTTTTGGGAACACCCGTTATTTACTGAACTACTCCTTTGCAGGAAAGGAGGTGCCCAGAACCAGTTCAGTTTGTTCCAAAATAGCCACATTCTAAACATTTGTCTAACTTCTTTGATTTTGCTGGTACTATATTGTCCTTTATTTTGTGTCTAGGCCATAAATATGACTTTTGATTTGTACAATTTTGCAGGATTGAATGATTTATCTGTAATTTCTCTTTCACACATGCAGACCACCACTAGTTAAGTTAAATGGAAATGCTGCATAGTGTGTGTGGCATAATAGATCCAGTACTTTGTTGACATAAAGGCACCCAGATATCTTGAGGAAGAAAAAGCCTATTTATACCATCGCCATCATATCATACCAGTCAAGTTAAGTGAGCTATAGCTACTCCTACTATACATTAATCTTGATTAAACTTAAAGCATATTACAATAATCTATTTCCTATCCATATGCATATTTTGGGTAACCAACAGGCAATTAAAATTATCTCTACCATGAATATGTTTTGTTGAAACAACAGGAAGCATAACCATTCATGTACAACCAGAATATATGTTCTGAAAGCTTGTGAAATACAGCAAAGCAATATGAAAAAAATCAGTGCAAAAGTATTCCCCGGTTTGTAGCAAATTGATTCTTACAACAGCCACTATTCCAGATATGATGGACAAAATATCAAAAACAGTTTTAGTTTCCAATGCAGTGAGTTTTAACAAGTTCTGACTTTTTTATTATTATTTTCATTTTGTTGAAAGAAAATATAAAATGGTTTGTAACACTCTAGTTTAACAAATTCTATCCTTTCATAACCTCTTTAGATTTCTGTACCATTCAGGCCTATCTGGTTCCTTCAGATAGATTGTAAAATCAGCTTAGAGTTGCAAGGCAAGAAAAAGATTCAGGTTACCTATCAGGTAAAATAAATTAGATATTTATTAGAAAAAAATGATATCTGGCTGTTACAATCCTTTCAAAACTTTACTTGAGTTACCATTTTGTTTCTTTTGTTTTTGGCATTTGCTGTTAGGAGAGGACTATTTTCCTTGAGGAGATTGATTCTAGTTTTGTTACTGCTAAATCGAAACAGATCCCAATAATTTGGGTTTGTTTTGTTTTAAAAACACTGGATGTGATTGGTAACTATAATACTGCTAAATAGCCATTGTCTTGTAGATAATGGGGTGTACTGGAATGATGATATGGCTGTCAATATTGTATTTTTGCTGTTTTTACTGTTTTGTTGCTTTGTTCTATTTATTATACTGCTTTGTTATATATAGTGCCATTGAATTGCTGCCAAATGTAAGCCGTCCTGAGTCCCCCTTCGGGGGTTGAGAAAGAACAGGATAGAAATACCAAAAATAATAATAATACTCTTAATAATATCTCTGATATCTCCATAAAGGCACTCCAAATTAATTCCAAAATTGACATATTTTTAGTTATTCAAAATTCATAATAAAGGCCAGCTGTAAGTTTCCCTAATAATAGAATAATTGGAAACTGTGTTTTATCGAAAGAAACCAAGGGACTAGCTAAGATGACATTTTCAGTTCTAACTGGTAACAGAAACCCAAAGTTTACTTAGCTTCAAAAATCAGATTAGATCAGATTGACTTCTAGACATCTTTATAGTCTGGGATTTGTTTCCTTCAACATACATGTAGATAAATTTTGAATAACATGATAAGACTAGTGATAAATCTGGAAATGGACTCTGAAGATAGCACTCCACAAAATTGTGCTGTATTTGAAAAAGCCATTGTTTTCTGTATTGGTTAAATAAAGTGAGTAGAAACCATCTGAGTCAATGTATCTTTTTTACGACACCTTTAACTTTCTTTATTGCTCAGGCTCTACCATGCAAAATAAAAATGCAACATAATTGTATCTTTGTGCAGATCCTCACTGACCCACTATACCAGGGCTGATCCATTGAACCATAACCAAGTTGGCCCTAGGATATGTAACTCTCCCAGCAGCTGCACAGCTGGGAGAAAGTCCTGAATACCCAGGAGCTCCAAACACAATTTGGTGCCACTGAACACTCACATGTACTATCCTTTCTCCATGTTGCAGCAGTGTCTGACCATGGCACGGGTCATGCCTATTTGTCATCACCCGCAGTAATGTCAGCAAAGGCAATAGAGTGATGGGGGTGGGCTGAAGATGGAGTGGAATCCCCCTCCTCTTCTTCCTCCCCTCCCTAATCCACCCGCCATCCTTGCCAATGTTACTGCAGGTGATGGCAGGTGGCAGGAATTATGTCATGCCCAGAGACTACCACAACACAGAGGATGGAAGGGGATGGTAAGTGAATTAGCATGTCCCTGGGCTACCAAAGCCAGTGATAGCTGTGAGAACAGTTGCAACTGGTTTTTGTCCAGAATCTGCCCAGCTATTCAGATGAACTGAGAATCAGCGAATACTACAAATTCTGGAGCAGAATTTGGACAAACCTACAACTTTGGATAATGTGGAGAAAATTTTGAATTATGGTGGCTTTGCCATGCAATACCCCGATTTAGCTCCATGAAGCATTTTGTTACTACAAAGTTGACCTGGCCTAGTAGTCCTTTGCCTAGTTGTCCACTGACATAAACCACAGTGATAGCCCCATCAATAATGAGAACTCCAATCTCCTTCATAACAGATTTTGAGAATTTTTGTATTTTTAAATTGTAAGGTTTGCAGTATCCTTTTTTAATTTACTTTAAATGTTATTTCTAGAAATTATGAAATATTTATGTTCTCTGAACTTCTGTTAGTGCAGTGAAAACTTTTTAAGAACAAAATAACCAGAAGGAGAGCAAGAGTCAACAGTTTAATAAATTATAGGTCTCTCTAACCTTGCTTCAACTTTAAAGGAAGTTGATGCAAGTTAATTCAAGTTATGCTATCCCACAAAATACTAGAACTGAAGTTAATCCAACAAGACATATTGCCACTAGCTTTTGAACAGATCATGCAATCTCACAAAATGCACAATTAATCTATAGAACTATAGATGGGTTTGAAGGGGAATTAGAAAAAAATCACGGCAGACCATTCTATCAACAAATTATTAGCCATAACTTTTCAATGACTTAAGTATACTACTAAGATGCAAGTTGTCATCTATTTTTATGCCAAGCAGGTTACTCCAGAGTAAATCTGGCGCAGAACATCTCTGGCTCCAGCATTTACATGCTGAATCCATGGCCAGTGTTCAGGCGGACTGGGACCACATCAGGCCCATTGGTGTGTCACTTCACCTTCTGTTTCACTACTGCCATTCCCTGCTGGCCACAGAGCTCTATGAGATACCTGTTGCATAAGATAATGACAGAACTGAGCATCCATATGGTCAGCGTGAAGGGAGGGGTCAATCAGCTTTTCACTCAAATGCTGATCAGTACAAAAGAAAATGTGACAATGGTAGTGTCCTCCTAAACAGGAGATTGATCTGAAATGAACCTGATCCAGTTATCCAAACAGCTGCAACAATATGGGATATCCCAGATCTTCTAGAAACTCCAGACTGAACTTTTGACATTGCCTAAAGCAAGGAAAGTCAGATTAAACGAGGAAGGAAGACAGCAATAGATTTGCAGTGAGTCTGAGGACCCTTCTACACTGCCATATAATCCAAATTATCAAAACAGACAATCCACATTATTTGCTTTGAACTGGATTATATGAGGCTACACTACCATATAATCCAATTCAAAGCAGATAATCTGGATTTTATATGGCAGTGTAGATGGGGCTGAAGGTGAGGCTTTGTGGCGCAAAAGGAGAGGAACTGGCGTATGCCACCATGACGCACACTGTGGAGACCTGCCCGAAGTAGCTCTATATTGTGGGATGGGAACTGGTGTGCTCTGTAGGACAAATGGAGAAGAACCAACATATGCCGCTGATTTTGTTCAATGTGGTAAGGTCATAAGTCTACAAATGTTTATGCTATATAAAGTACTACAAATCCCTTTGCATAGTTATATTTCAGGTTAACACAACTAAATAATTAGCTAACAGAAAACAGACCAGTTAAAAATAATTGCTAGGATTAGGACAAAGAAATAGGGAAAGCTGTTGTTCCTGGGCTATGCTTGCAGGCATTCTGATTCAACCTGACTGGTCCCTAAAATGCATTAAATGAATGTTTGGTCTGATACTGCAGAGCTCTTCTTGTACGTTTACACTAATGGCCATTCATTTAATTTTATGGTTGTGAAGTATGGCTGAGAATGAATTGCAGCACCTTTTTATATAATCCCAGGACCTGTTTTGTATGTTTGGCACATTTCCTTAGTTAAATCCCATCAGGAATCTCTGACTTGCACTAAGCTGTGCTCCTAATTAAAAGATCTGGCAATTTTGTTTGTCAGACAGTTCTGACTGTGTTATCCTCACTAAAGAAGCTACCTCTCTTATAACAAAGTCTTCCTTATTGATTTAAGGCAACCTCTCTGTGAGTTCACAAATCTGCATGTTTAGAGTACCTTTTTGATAATAGGGAAAAGGGGGAGAATTAAATTGCCAGATAGCTGCTTCCTTTATTTAATAATGGCAAAAGAAGCCTTTTAACAATCCTACCCAACACACATACTCAAAAATTTCAGATAGTAAAAGGAAATTGGGAATCTTTTAGCTGATTACAACACTTTATTAGCCATTAACTGGATGGATTTTAAGCAAAAACTTGTGTTTGTATGTGTCTTGCCTTCAGATAAGTATGGTTTGCTTATTTGAGAGACATTATCTTTAAAAAACACATTTCATCCATTACATTAGAAAAGAAGACAATTGTTTTGCAGGGATAAAAAAATAGTCAGCTATCTCAGAGAGAGGGTTTTGTTTTTTTGTTGTTGTTTTTTTTTAAAAAAGAAGAGAATGGTGACACTTCTTTCAGGATGTATGAAAAGAGAAGTTTTGCATTAATATACTATGTTTTACTCAATAATCACATGAAGTTCTACTATGATCACACATTCTTCCATTAATCACCCTTTCCAACATGGATACAACCTGGCTTTTTTTAAAAAAAAATGCATACAAATATCTGATATTATCATCTATACACTAAAGATGAAAAACCATGGAAGTCTTAAGCGGAACAATGCTAAAATACAATCTACAGTAAGACTTCTATATATGTGGATAACACATTCCTGTGTTTACCATGGTTAGTAGAAAAACATGGATAACAGTTAGCCCAATTGAATGTAAAATTTCCAGTGAAAACATATCATAGATCTGCATTGGAGAACTTAGGTAATGCCTAAAGATGACACCTCCCTAGGCATCACTAGTTTATCCAACATGATTTAATGATCAGCTTCTAACAAAAACATACTATAAGGTCATGCTGGAGAATCTAGGTGATGCCTTGAGGGAATATATTTTGTAAGATGCAGGTAAATGAAACCATGAGTACTAGTCTCATGGATGCACAGGTTGAACTATATTTTACCACCAATACAAACATAGCATAGAAAGTCGCATAATATAATAGTACTACCAAATAAGTATCGACCTGAGTCTTCTTCAATGGTCTGAATAAGTTGGCATCAGTTTGGGAGTTACCATTTTGTTTCTTTTGTTTTTGTTTATGAAACATCAATCCAAAGAAGCCCTTTTTGTGCTGAATTACATTATATATGACAGTGTAGATGAATCCCAAGAAGGATAGAACAGATTCTACAGTGTATACTGGGGGAAAAAAATCTAGGGCCCATCTACACAGCACCTAAAACACAGCATTTCCTGAATTAAAAGTAGGGGTGGCTACATGACGCTAGTAGTAAATCTGTGCTGATTCACTGCAACAGACAAAACAACATGGGGTAAAAAGGTCCCATTTTAACCCAAATCTAGCCAGAAAATGTGCATATTCGCTTCACTGTATATCCCTGCACTAGCAAACCCCCCCCCCCCCCCAAAAAAATCCACATGATTTCCTTTGCTCTCCCTGTGGAGACTGCTCAAGCACATGTCCACTTTTAAAAAGCTGCAAGCAGCTGATCAGTTGATTGGGCTGTGAAACAGACACACAGGAAACACAAACAGAAAGCAATTAGAACTCTCTGAAACTAATTTAACTTTATAATATTAAATAGACCTTGAATAAATAATTGGGGAAGAGAAAAACCCAGCAGAAGTTTTTTTTTAAAATATCACTCTGTTATGTGCAAAACCTCATATGTGCACATGCAAATCTGTTTATATTTAATGTCCCAGGATTTTATGTATTCCATTTAAAACCCACATTTTTGTGCTGTCTAGAAGTGCCCTTAAATTTCTCAGTTTAAGAAAAATTGGTTTAAAGATAATCCCAGGCAATCTTGAGTGGGAAAGCCCATAAAATTGCTTTGTTATATTCGTTTAAAATCTGACAAATGATGTCAAGCATTTAGACAGGGAAGATTTCTTATATATGCCTTACTGGGGTTCGTTTTGCTGTCCAATTGTTGTTCTTACTGTCTGTATGACATCTTTCAATAAAACAAATCTTGTAATACATGAGAGGGAGAAACAGTACTTGCCATGTTGTAATGACATTGTGCAGCAGGGCATATTTATAAAAAAAGATATTTCATTACTAATAATAAACTGTTGTTGCAGATCATTAGACAACATACACACACATATGAACAGCATGATTAAAACATTCATATTCAATATAAATACTATTAGAACATTTTAAAAATAATATAGAAATCCCTTGATTACTTCTGATATTTTTCTTTGCTGTGGCATCACCAACCTTGAAAAAAGTTATTTTAAACTACATTTTAGGCTAAAGAATTCACAGGAGTGATAACAAATATGTTCAGACCATGTTACAGGGAAGCAGGTAGGTAAATCATCCTGGAAGATAATACAGTGTTCCCTCATTTATCGTGGGTGTTCTGTTCCAGAAACACCGTGATAAGTAAAATTCTGGGAAGTAGGGACACCCCCTCCCTCACCCTCTTTACCTTCCTCTTCCTCCTCCTTATTGCCGCTGGGCCTCTTGCCACTTCTTCTGGAGTGATTGAGGAGGCGGTGGAGGCATCGCGGGGCCAAAGCAGCAGCAAGAGCCCCAGGTGGCGATGAGGTGCCCCTTGCTGCCACTTGGAGCAGCAGCAGCTGTGGCGTCCGAGCCAGGCCTGTTGGCAGGAAAGGAGATGCTGAGGAGGAGGAAGGTAAAGAGGGTGAGGAGGGAAGAAGAGCTACCCTCAGCTCTTCTTCCCTCCTCACCCTCTTTACCTTCCTCTTCCTCCTCCTTGTCGCCACCTGGGCCTCTTGCCATCGCTTGGAACGGCAGCAGTCGCAGCACCCAGTCTGGGCCTGTTGGTGGGAAGGTATCTGTTGGCAGGTGCCCTCCTTGATGGCAGAAGGGGTCGGGAAGAGCTGAAGAGCCAATAGAGGAGGCGGTGATGAGGCGCCGCTCTCTCATTTCTGTTCAGTGTTCCCTTGCTTCTTAAATTCATATATATATATATATATATATATATATATATATATATATATACACACACATACACACATATATATAAGCTAAACAGCGAATCCGTGAAAAGCAAACTGTGAAGTAGTGAGGGAACACTGTATAGTAATGAGTATGGAGTAGCCTTCTATCAAGTGCAACTCATACGATTTCTTAATTTTTGATTCTGAAATTTTCATCTGTCAGTCTCTTATAAATATTATACAAAACCAGCATTGTTTCCTCTAAAAAGCCAGATCTAGGAAGATCTTAGAAATGGATTGAATAGAAAATCCACGACTAGTTATTCATGCTCATAAATCATTTTATCATGAAGGTTCCTTGTTTTAGGACACTGTAAAACAGTCAAAGCTAGAAATATATAACCTGTCATCTTTGACAATAACAATTAACTTTATTGATATAATTTAAATATAAGATATAATTACACGCCTCACTGAAAATTGCTAGCTTACATGTGTCCTTTTGTGAGTTTAATAACTGATGCAGGCTATATTTCTCTTTCAAGAAGGGATGAAGGAGAAATCTGCCATATTTTTTTTTAAAAAATGCTTTTATTAATGAATAGTTTTAACATAAATATGATAAAAGAGAAAATAGGAAAGTTCCTGGGGGGGGGGGGAGGAAAGGGGGGGAGAGGGGATAGGAAAAAAGGGATAGGAAAAAAGTCTCCTATATTCTTAAGAGAGGGGGAAACTTCTTCTAAAATGCAACATTTAATTGGTCATTTTGGAATTGGGTAAAAATGTTTACTTTTTCCATATGTTTTTGCCTACTCTACATTTTCAACAGTGGACTTAACCATTGGTTGCCTGGTGTCTAAATAGAAACCATTTGGCAAGTGTTTCGGGGAGAAATGAGGAGTCCAATGGGCACCTCTGGCACTCTTTTTTTTTCAATAAAACTCCTGTAATATGTCAATTCAGAAGTAAGAGAAGGAAAAATGAGCTTGCTTTAGTTTAGCAGCTTGGAAGACACATTTCAATATTTTCAATGTTTCTACAGGTTAACGTATGTTCCACTTTCTTGAAACTGGCCTCATGTGCATGAAGACTGATAGGCTATTTGGATATTCTTGTCATATTCTTTGTTTGACATACAGAGCATACACTCATTTGCATATGTTTCACCATCAGTCCCACATACTGGGTTAAAGTTCTGTGGGCATCCAGGCAACGAATACAAGTCACATCTGGGCTGAATAGTGCTTTCCCCAGGAAGAGGTGTCAACAGGAGTCCTGCCATGGCCCACAGAAGAGGGGCCGCCACTCTCATCCTCAACAGTGGTGCGACGGCACTCTTTAAGTGAAGGTTAGGATTCTGAAACTGCCCTTCTGAGCCAAGTGGCAAAGGGATTGGGAAAAGGGTCTGTCTTTGAAGCTGGCATCCCTACCAGAGGTTATATTATCTGATAATAAAGACCCATGGATGGTTTGCACATATGTGGTGGGAATGTGAGGAAGTGCAGAAATTTTGGAAGAGGGTAATAGAACAAATAAACTGTTTATTCAAGGTAATTTTTATATTGGCCGGGACTGTTGAAAATTGGAATGATTGGACTACAAACACGGAAGAAAGAAGACCAACAAACTTTGGTGGTGATGGTTAAAGCTACCCATGATGTAATAGCATTGGGATGGAAGGATTTAAAAAATGGACAATGGGCAGATGGAATGAATATATTTATGAACAAGTAAAATAGGATATTATGGAAATAATACAACATCTCCATAGATTATAAAAATACAAAGAATCAAAGAGAACTGGTCAATATATGTGAAATGGGTTGAAGAAGGTAAAGCTAATGATCAGATAAAGGAGAAAATGGGCAGACTCCTGGACTGACTGCACTTAAAATGCTTTGTAAAGCTGGAGGGGGAGAGAAAAAGGGAGGTAAAATGTAATGGTTTATGGATGTATATAAAGTAAGTTGATTTCTATGTATTAGATCAGGGGTGCTCAAACTTTTTAAACAGAGGGCCAGGTCACTGTCCCTCAAACTGTTGGAGGGCCGGATTATAATTTTTTAAAAAAATCAATGAATTCCTATGCACACTGCACATATCTAATTTGTAGTGCAAAAAACACTTAAAACAATACAATTATTAAAATGAAGAACAATTTCAACAAATATAAAATTATTAGTATTTCAGTGGGAAGTGTGGGTGTACTTTTGGCTGATGAGATAGGATTGTTGATGTTGTGTGCTTTCAAGTCATTTCAGACTTAGGTTGACCCTGAGTGAGGGCCGGGTAAATTACCTTGGAGGGCTGCATCCGGCCCCCGGGCCATAGTTTGAGGACCCCTGTATTAGATGGATACTATTGCAATAAAAAGTTTTTTTTTAAGATCCATAGTTTAACCTTTCAGAAAATGACTGGTTGGGGGAAATCCAGATTTTGGAAAGAGCTCCTCTCAAATGCTTAGTTATTTCCACCCAGGTGAAGCTGGGGAGGAGATATAGATAGTGATCAACTATTCCAGTTGCTCCTGTACTAGGTTTCTTCCCCCCCTCCCTTTAGTAGATCTCATATATATTATTTAAATAATGATAGTTTAAATACCATACATACCACAAATAGATCATAGAACATACATACAGACCATAAACAGATCAAAGAACACACATACAGACCACAAACAGATTATATAATCCTTGTCGGCCACTGTTTGGTCAGAGTTTAGTCTTCAACATGTGAATATAAATTCTTAAACCCACATATTTCTACCCAACTGACACACTCTTCCAGACAGCACAAAATGCAGATTTTAAATGGAGGACAAAAATCCCGGGACCTGTGAACATGCTGCCCCACAGACCTGTGAGTCCCAGGATTTCTTCCTACACAATCCTCACAGGCTACCTCTCTATCAGTACAAAATGAAAAACAGATGGGGGACATCCAGATGCTTTTTAAAAAAATCACTTTGTTATGTGCTGGACCATATATGCTCACATGCATATATCATAATATAAATACAAGCAGATTTGCATGTGCTTATATGAGGTTCAGCACATAATGGAATGAATTTTTTAAAAACAAACTTCCTCCAGATTTCTCTCTTTTCCCATTTGTTTATTCAAGCTCTGCTTAATATTATAAAGTTGAAAATAAATAGTTCCAGAAAGTTCTAATTGATCTCCATTCATATTTCATTTAAATCAACTGTGCATCTGTTTCACAGCCCAATAGCTGATCAGCTGTTTTGGGCTTTTTAAAACCAGACATGTGCTTGAGCAGCCTCCACAGGGGGGGAGCAAAGTAAATCACTTTTTTTTTGTGAGTGCAGGGATAGAAAATGATGTGAATGTACACATTTTCTGGATGGAATCCGGATAAAGGGGGATCTTTCTACCCCGTGTTTTTCATCTGTTGCAGGGAATCAGCACGGATTTACCACTAGCGTCATGTAGCCACCCCCCCCCCTTTAACTCAGGAAATGCTGTGTTTTAGGTGTCTTTCTTTGTGTCTGGATAAGTTCTAAGAGACAACTAATAGTTCTCACTAAATTCCAGGTCTGCTAGACTTCAATATTAGCAGTAAATTTCAATGTTTGGACTTAGAAAGGACCAGTTCAAAGAATAACTTATAGTTCAATGGTCAAGCACAATGTAAAAACCAGAAAGCCTAGCCATTTCCAATTGTTAGATTTCTGGCATCATTAGAAGTACATGTAAGACTTCCTTGTATGTGCACAGCATTTTAGTATATTTGTGGTGTTTTTAGTGGGATTTTGCAAGATTCTCCTATTATTCCCCACTGAATTCATAAATTACAGTTTATGCTGTATTTTAAAAGTGTTGCTTCCTCTGAGAATGAAATCAATGAAGAATTACAGCCTCAATGTCAACTTCAATCAATGCTATTTCACAGAGCTTCCTGATTTTAAAATCTAACCTGATTTCATATTTCATATCATCAAAGTCTACGATGGCACCAACAAATGAAAGAAAATAAATGTACAAGCTCATCCTAAACTTGGTTACATGAAAAATATGTTTTAGGATTTACACATTTGTAACTTTTTTATTGTTCAATCAGACATGTTGCAATGTGTTTTGTTATTTTTAATGTGCCCTGTTCTTTAGGAAACTCCAAGAACAAGGGAAAAAAGACTGTGCAATTAAGACATTACAGCTGACAAAACATTTTGTTGCTTCAGTCTACAAAGTAAGGATATGAGGAGAATCTTAAGGACAAGACAATTCAATACCCTGTCTAGTCTTGATTGCTCTCTTCAACACAAACACAAACACCCACATGTAGGTATCGCTGACACATTTTCTTTGTATCCAGGTTCTGGTTTTTTGAACAGTTTTACAATAAGTAAAACAACAAAACAGATAAATCCTTTCTCAACTTTGTATCTCTATACTGAAAAGGTGCTCTCTAAGGATCTCATCATATTACGCCCCCCCCCCCCCCCCCCCGGCCAAGGGCCTGGCACATCTCGCATTGCCATCTTTCCCCTAACCTCATCCCACGGGGAAGTGTCACCACCTGGTTTCAACGCAACACAGAAAGCCTTCCATATTGCTAACACTGTCATCTATGCTGATTTAACCCCTCTTTAGACATAGTAGATCCACATTGTATGATGGGAGTTGGTGAGTCCCACACCTGAAGAGGGATGCAATCAATATAGGAAAGGCAATTTTTCCTGTCTGATGAGGCTGTATGTACAAATTTGTATGCTTACAAATCTATGGAGTAGAGCTGAATGATGGAACTTCATATCACATTAGCAACAACTCCTGTCCAATGACTCGAGGAGATTATTATGAAAGGAACATGGAGAATGCATGCAGTAACCAGTCTACCAGGGCAAATACAAAGTAATTGTAAATGTCTTTGCCACCCTTTGTTCTGGACAAATATACTTTATTTCACACTGAATTATACTTAAACTTTAAATTGTGTACAGTATAAAGACTTCAGATATTGGTTCCAACCTCAAGTTCCACAGATATGAAGGAATCACACTGACTTCGCTGTTATGGTGTCCATGTCATTTCTGACTTATGGTGGCTCTAAGATGAACCTATCATGGTGTTTTCTTAACAAGATCTTTCAGAATAGGTTTTATCATTGCCTTTCTTGGACACTGAGAGAATATGCCTTGCTCAAGTCTGCCCAATGCTTATCCATGACCAAATGAAGATTCAAATCCTTTTTTTCCAGAATCTTTAACCGGTAGTCAAACTACTATAGCGTAGTGACTCTCATTTATGAAGATACTAATTCTTCTTGCAATACAAGTATAAGTGAAAAGATTGAAATGCCATTCATATCCCAAAATTAATATTTATGTCAATTAAGTGTATTAGGGGGCAGTTTGACTGAACTCGGCATGATGAAAATAGAAGTCCTTGACAGTTAGTCAGTTTTAGGGCATAGGATAATGCCATTGGGCTGCAGTCTTAAAACAAGGAATTGAATAGAATACTGCAGTGCACTTCATACAAAGGTCTGTGAAGTTATCACTGACAGGATAGAATTATTGGGAAAGACTATTTCCAGCTTCTATTCCCCTTTGTGGAGATTTTTTTTAAAAAAAAAAACTTTAAATGGAAGCACCATATCGGAAGACAGATACACTCAGAGCCAAGTTTAAATTTCCCTTTGTCTTGGGGTTGTGATCTGTGGAAATCAATTTACATTTGAATATCCTCCAAAAGAATTCTTGTGTCCTATATAAAAATTCAAGAGCAAGATAGAACTGCTAGTACTGAGAAGGATTTGCTTACATGCCTTTTGTTTATTTTTAAAAATGCTTTGTTGAGCTATAGTGCTTTTGCTGCTCTGATTGTTTTACATTCTAGAAAGAAACATGCTGTAAAACACAAATGTATATTGTGGCATCTTTTTTCCCTGTCTATTTAAAATGACCTACTGTGTTATGCTGAGGAATCATTTTTCACTATACAAGCAAGAATCGTTCAATCCTGCCCTGTCCTTGATACATACCAAAGGTATAAAAAACTATAGCGCAGATTACAAATGGAGGTCTTCCCAGAAACCATGTTGTAATTGTATGCCATGCATATTCTAACATTGTTTGCATACTGTAATGTCTTTCAGCAAGTTTATACGTTTATGTATTTAAGCTTGATTGTATCTATTCTGTTATTATTCTATATTCACATGTTGAAGACTAAACTCTTATCAAATATATGCTATAACCTCTAATGATTTTCTGCCCACTTCCAAGACCTACTCCTTCACACACATTTTTCAGGTGCATTTCTTTCGCAGATTAGTTTCGATAATTTAATTTAATTTGACCTAAGTTTTTTGTCATTTTTACACGTAAGCTTTTCTTGTTTGCCTTCCTGACAGCAAAGGATATCATGATTGATAGAATTCAATTGCTGCTTTGAAATAATGCAGGCGGCTGTTATTTTACAATTGTCTGCCTTTTTTATGAGATTGTACCTATTGTACCATGAAGAATGTGACAAAAATTTAATGATCATTGGTCACACACCTGCTTCCATGATTCCACAACATCAAATGTACTATGGAGAGCAGGTATGGAGATTTGAATTGAGATTCATGCGTTGCTTAGTAGCCACTGATGTGCAGAGTCAAAGGCCAACACAGTAGCAAAATGATTCAAATTTCAGATAATGTGAAATACATGAAGAGAGATGTGCTTGATTAGTTATTGCATTAAGAACTTAGAAACTTATACCAACAGATTATTTCACTCAGTTTCAGTTTTACCTAGTTTCTTCAGATGTGCTTAGTATACAGCAAGTTTTTCTTACCTAAAAATGGAATGTATCATTATAATAAGACATAGTACTGTATTTTGGGTTTGATTTTCTCCTCTGTGGGCAAAACATTAAGAAAGCTAGATTCTGACTATTTGCCTAGCATTTCTACATCTTAATGTTTATACTAAATTTCTGTACCAGAGTTTCCTGTCTTACACTGGCCAACATACATTTTGGTGCCTCAAATGTTTGCCCTATTTCTGGATGTATTGGACCTCCTGCTTTCAAAAATAACACAATTAACTCTCTCCTCCCTTTGCTGATAATTAGGTCTTCAGAGGAACTCTCAAAGCGGAGCATGGCATTTACTGCAAAAATTGAGCTACTTGACTGCCTAACAACTTATTAGGAAATGTTGGCCAACACATATCCAACAGCATTTGTCAGATGTCAAACAACATAAATGGCTTAACCATTATTATCCTCCACTACACTCTGAATAATATCCAAATAGAAGGCGACATTCAGAAAAAGGAAATACAGGTTTGATTCAATATTTGGAGGAAAGATTACCAATGCCAAATGGTGCAAACTATATGTCAGAGTAAATTGATGGCAAGTCACCTCTGTTTTGTTTTGTTTTTTTAAAAAGGTCTATGAAGGCCTGAAAAAAAAAAACCTATGAAATTCATGCTTGGCAGATAATTTGATGGGACACACATACACAGACGAACAGACTAAAGAGATTCCAGAAGAAATTCCACAAGTAAAAGTCCATCTAATGGAATAGCCTAGAGCAGGGGTTCCCAAACTAAGGCCTGTGGGCTGGATGCAGCCCTCCAAGATCATTTACCTGCCCCCACCTTAAATGTTAGAGATAGGGTCACCCTAAGTCATAAATCACTTGAAGGAACACAACAGTCCTAATTAACTAGACTATCTCATCAACTAAAAGCAGGCTCACAGTTCCCACTGAAATACTGATAACTTTATGTTGGTTAAATTTATTCTCCATTTTAAATATTGCATTATCCTTTCATTGTTTTTTTTTTTGCACTACAAATAAAATGGGTGCAATGTGCATAGGAATTTGTTTATGTTTTTTTTTCAAACTATATTTCCCTGCCCCTCCCCCCAACAGAGGGACCATGAACTGGCTCTCTAATTTAAAAGTTTGAGGACCTCTGGTCTAGAGTCTCTGCTATCTTGTAGTGAAAGTAAAGTCCAGATAGGAGATAGTTAAATGGAAGACACTTTTCCAGGTACATATTTTGTGGATTTCAAGTAGGCTAGAATACAAGAACCTTTCCAATAAAGGACAGATGGATATATAAAAGGCAATTTCTTGTGTTTCCCACTGTACAGAATGGTTAAGTTTTGCTCCAGAGTTTTAATCTGGGAGTGATCTTTTGAAAAAAGTTTAGGAAAATCCACAAAGACTTTTCTTCATTATATAGCACAGCGAAAAGTAATTTGTAGGAAATTTCTTCAAACAGAGCTTTTGAACCACCTGAGAGAGAGGACTCAGATTAAAACATGTTCCCAGTTGGATATAAATTGCCCTTAGATGGTTGTAGAATAGATTGGCAAAGCATATCTCAATGATTCCTCTCAAAGCAGAAGAAAAGGAGCAAGCAGCAGACCTTTCAGCATGACTTGAAGCTGAAAGATTCCTAGGGAAGCTGTGATGACCACTCATTAATATGTGTTTCAGTGATATATTGCAATGTCCAAAAAGATGTACTTTAAACCGCTCAGGTTGCCGATCTTTCCACCTCACTTTAAAACACTTATTTAATCATTTTAGCAAATATGCAGCAGAAGGGGCTGCCTATTTTTCTCCAGCAACAGGGGGTAGGAAAAGGTTTCTCCTCTTTAGAAAAAAATAAGTCAACAACCCTCAAAAAGAACTTTCAAAACCTCTGAATGAGAAAAAGACAGCGTTGCACAGTCTGGGAGAGAGAATTGGTGGGGCACAACTTTGTATGGCATATGGACTTGCACACAATGCACACCTGGTTTCCCAATCATACCTTTATACCAAGAATACACAAGCAGACGAACCCCCCCCCCTCCCCAGCACACATACATGTGGATACACTCACAACAGCAAGAAATGTTCAGCTGGCTATTTTCAATGGGTACAAATACATCATTTATAATTCAAGTACATTTGAATACACTAATAAGATATTAAAAAGAATGAATGTAAAGGTAAAATAATGAGAGTGTTGGTTTTAGATTTGGGAGGAGTGAACTTCTCCAGCTCCTCCAACCTACAGTCCCCTTTGAGCCTCTTGAAAATGCTAGCTCATGACTAGAGAACCCTCTTGAGAAAAATATCTTGTGATTCCAGGAAGGATGAAATGACCCAAACACATCAGACACAGCTACCTTCCGTGTTCATTTCTAGAGAGTTCCTTTCACCTGCATTCCTGTATATGGCAGACTACACCTTCCTGCAGGCAAAGTCCCCTGCTCTGAGTTTTCAAGACACTGTTGAGGGAGGAGGGCATAGAAAGGATGTCAGCCCATGCTTGTTGTATGGCATGATCCAGATTCAAAACAGTAAAGTATGAAAACTTAAGAGCATCAGTTGCCCAATCTCAATGCATAGGAATAAAAAATGCTAACAAGTAGGGTTGTGCAATTCGGCTAAAGCATGATCTGTTTTAACGAGCCTCCTGAAAACGACCGACATCTGAAAACTGTTTTTGGGTCTGCAGACGAAAAATGAGGGAAAATCCAGCCCATTGGCAAAATTGGGAGACTTCCTGGGCTCCCTTTCCCATCATCTTTAGGACTATTGGTTGAAAATTGCCACACTTGGAGTATACATCTACCATTGTTAGCCCTCCAAGTTTCATAATGTCATCCCCTGATTTTTAGGAAATTGTGCCTTTGTTGTGAGCTGCCCTGAGTCCTTTTCGAGGTGAGAAAGGTGGGATATAAATGCAGTAAATAAATAAATAATATGAAATCTCTTGTAAAAAAAAATCCCCAAAAAGTATTTCCACTGGCCCTGCCCTATAACTTCTTCAGGAGCAGCAGGAAGGCACCATTCCTTCCTGCAAAATGCCAAACTGTCAAAGATGCAAAGCCACCCTATTTTTTTAAAGAAACATAACCATCCACCAAAGAAAATAAAGGAAAATCAATCAATAAAATTAGATTTAAAGAAATAGATTTTCTGCTGCTTATGTGATTTGTTTTGAAGCAAAAATGCTAATAGAAGGTGAAGCCAAGTCAACCCAAGCCAGCCCAAAGCTAAAGCTGCAAGTGGCTATCAGACAGAAGCACAATCGATCTGCCTCTCTCTAGAGCAAAGACGCAACTGAGAAATGGAGGCACTTGCCCCATTTATATAGATCCCACTTGGGTAAGACACATCACAACGTTCTTCAATTATGATTGGCTCAACAGACCTCACAGGGAAACCCCTTGCGAGCACTTGGCAGCCTCTCCACACTCCATGTGTTCCCGAACAGAAACTGAAACTAGCCACAATTGGGAGCCACGTGGTCTGTTTCAGACAAAAAAAAAAGAAGGCAGTGGAGCCCTTGCCATTACAAATAAGCCAAATCAGCCAAACCAGACAAACCATCTGAAGACTGTTTTTTAAAAACGAATCCATGCACAACCCTACTAATCAGCTATCACTAATTAACTGATTATCATTCTATTAATTGTATATGCATAAACATAAAAAACCCAATATCTTTAATATCTATTTATAAAAACAAAGATGAGAAACATGGAGAACCATTGTTAAAATGTCTTTTCCTTGAATGTGAGATAGAAAAATGTTTATGTATTGTCACCTCAGCCTACACAGTTGCTGTGGTTCTATTAAAAAAATAGATAGTGCTCAGATAAACAGTAATACACCAATCATATATAGGGGGCATTATAAATATTATATTAAAATTCTTACTAACCACTTTTAGGGGAATGTCAAGGTACAATATTCAAATGAATTCCAATCATGTGACTTGTTAGCAAAAGTGTGCTTTAAAAGTACAATATCATTTAATTGCTGATGCTAAGGCACCACTATTATAAAAAGATACTCAACAAGATATAATTTCCAAAGTGAATAATTTCCAGATAAATGTCAGAGTGAGACCCTCCGGTCTGGCACAGCGAAAGTGAGGTTTCCAAAACACACAGACTCAATTACCACACAGCATTCTTCTTCGGTTCCAAAATAGCTTTACTAGAAGCATCTATTCACAAGCGACTACATTTTGATAATGAAAGATGGCGACTAACAAAGTACAGGACTAAACACACAGACAAAACATCCTGCCCTTCCGGCTGGTTAACTCCCTTTTTCTTCTCTGGGCAAAAGAATTTCTGTTATCTCAGTTTCAAGGATTTTACTCTCACTTACTCTAGTGACTACAATTCTAGCACACAGCTGAACATAACTGAATCCATCTTTGAAACACAATACTAACACATTGAAAAACATATATGTGAAATAACTACAACTATCCTGACAATAAAGCTTCATACTGAGATACACAATGGACACTTTCCACTTGGGATGAGGGGAAATCCTACCAAGATGAAGAAACAGATTAAAGTGGATGAGATAGTAAGGTGTTTCTACCTTAGACTGATTAATGTAAAGCTGTAATTGCAGGATATGACGTGGATACAAGTTTATAACAATGACTACTATTTATATGGTGGGCACAGTATCCCATAGAACCTAAGGAGCTGGGAGTCCATATTGGGAGAAAAGTGAAATCAAATAAACATTAATGCTTAAAAGAAACTTTATCTAAATCTCAACCAGTGATGTGTGTAGATTGGGTTGAAAGCAGTGCTGAGCAGTGGTGGATCCTTTGGCCAAAGTTATAGTTTGTTCTCTGCCTTCCTGCTCAGTTTCAGGGTTCATTACACCTCTGTGTTTCTCCTGGGGGTGTAGCAGAGTTGATATCAGTCCTACCCAACATAAGTAAATAAATAAATAAATAAATACATAAAACAAAATCAAATAATATCAATTGGTCCTTTGAGCTATTGTTGCATATTAGGTATGCCAGTTCTGGTTTTGCTTTCCACCATGGAAAAGAAGGGGGGTTTAATTGTAAGAAATAATTTGATTGAAAAACATTTGAAATTGCTAAAACATTTGCATTAAGTGTTAGTTGCTTCTAAAAATATTTTTTATACCTGCACCTGCTGTGTAAAGGATACCATGTATTCAAATTGTGTGATCTCTCCCTCCTCAATTTCTTCCTAAAGAATATTGAATGGTGTCCAAAATACATTAAAATTCATTTTAATTGAATGAATTTAACCCAATGACACTCAATTCTAACTTTAATAACATTGAATGTAGTATATTCCAACAAATATTTGTCAGATACAATTGTTGATTTCAGCTTTTCCAAAACTCCAGCACAGGGAGAGTAGCTGCAGAACTCAGAGACAATGGCCCATATATGGATACCAACAGCTGCTACAATTTCAGCTATTGTTATATTGTTCCAGAGAGTGAATTATATGTAATCTGTAACACTAGAAATTGTAACTTAAAGGAAATAATAGAAAATCCTGATCTGATAACATTAGAGATATTTTAAATTACAACTCCCATGAGCTCTAACACACCCAAAGTGGAAGAATTACAGTATCTGAAGTACAAAATACCTGGAGGTCATCAAGTTGTGAAAAGCAGTGCTAGCCAAAATCCTTTCACTGATTGAGACTTTTATTATACAGATTTTCTCTAGTGCTAAACTACCTGGCTTTTCAATCACTTCAGGAAGAAAAAATGAGTCTGCATGCATTATTTTTTATTAATCTGAGGCAGTGAAACCTAGAGAAGAAAGGGAGCAAAAAATCCCCTTTTGCACTGAACAGGATGAAGGAACAGCATTTTGTGTTGATTGCTTATGATTTTAAACTGACTATATCCACCAGCTAAAACATCCAGTAAGACATATATGAATTACACTGTGCCTGTTTTATTCTTATTCTTTTGGCTAGAAATACCTTTGGATTTCTGATTCTATTCCTCCATTTCCTTTTAATGGTTTCGATCAAAATCTTGTGTTGGACATTTAAGTCAATATCCCAGTTCTAATGACTTCATCACACAGGCAAATTTACCTGTCATACAACACTTTCACCACAGTTCGAGGACGGAGCCTGCTGGATCCCATTAAATGACATAGAACTACTTCCATTGGGTGTTATAATCCAGCCTGTGATTGTGTCTGATGTCAATGGGGATGATGGTTTTTCTGGGCCTGAGTTGTCAAGTCCTAGCCTTGTTGAAAGGCTTGGTTCTGACCTTGCTGAGAGGCCCGAGGTTTCTCATGAATGGGGTGCTTCTCCTATAGATTCTCAAGGTCAAATTCCTGAAAGGGACCCATGGCAGCCATTCTCTGAGAAACTGTCTTCTGAGGATTTGTCAGGTGCAGAATTTAATGAGATTGAAGATAGAAGACAAGACTTTTGTAAACTTAAGAGAAAGTTCTCAGGCTCACCAAAGGTGAGCCCATCTACTAGAAAAGAGGGGAAAGAAATCCTTATCTAGTTGTAAAGGCAAACAAAATGTTTTCCTTTCGTTTCATGAGACAGGAAAAGCTTTATATGAGACAGGGAAAGGATTTTAGCTTAGTCTGGTCACTGTTGAATTTTCATGACCATCTTGTTTCCAAGTGGATTTCCAGCTTAATGTTTCAAGTTTTGCCAGATTCCAGTTATGGGTATTGGATTTCTATGCTGTCTTGTCCTTAGATCTTGTGTTTTTACCTTTTTATCTTGAAGCTCATGGACTATTTGTTACCTTTGGAATATACTATTTTGGACTATAATGTCTCTATCGTTTTTATTGCTTTGCTTACATATATCCTTCAATAAACTACTTGCTGATTTTACCATACTGGTGTGGTGTTTAAAGACAAAGGTGTTCCTGCTCTGGGATACAACAGTGGGGCTCCATCTCTGAATTGTGGTGAAAGCGGTGTATGACAGAGCAATGAGGCAAGCATGGGGGGAAACACGGCAGTAATTCTTTCCCCAATGAGAAATTATCTATGTATCTACTAGGGGTGGGCACGGAAAAATTTGTTTCTAAACTCGATTCGTTTTTAGGGTTTTTTTGCGTTTCGTTATTTAAAAGAATTCCGAAATTTTCCTTAAAAAAAGTTTGATATTTACGAAATTTCGGACATCATAAAACAATTACGAAACAATTACGAATCGATTACGAATCGATTCGTTAATGGCAGCCGCGATCGCGCAATACGCTAAAAAAACTTCTGAAGCTTCCCTCTCCCTCTGTTGTTGACTGTTGGTGTGATAATTATATTTTTTTTTCACTGAGAAAACAAACAGCAACCCTAAAACTTGCACCAGACATGCGGAAATAATAACGAATCAATAACGAAACAATTACGAAACAATTACGAAACGAATTGGAAAAATTCGTTTCGTTTTTTAGTTGCTCCTGGATGGTTCAATATCACTTCGTTATAAAAAAAATAACGAATTTTTAACGAATTATGAAATTACGAAACGAAACCGCCCAGCCCTAGTATCTACCAATCTTCCTCTATCTATACTTCCACACATATTTAGATTTTAGCTGGAACAGTTTCTGCCTCCTTTATTGGGGATCTCAACTCCACATGCTTAACAGGAGTAAGACAAAGAACAATTCCATAAGCTCCAACATTTCACACACAAAAAAACAGGATGTATGTGACCAAGTAACATAAGAGTGTGATTAAGATGACAGAAGCTATTAACAAAAAATGAAAAGAGAAGCTAGGAAATACACTTTGGTGCACTCTAAGAACTCTACCCTTCCCCAAAAGAGTGACAAGGTGTACATTGCATTATTGTATTTTCCCACTGCTACCTGTCAGTGTCATCCTATTTTAAGAACCCCAAAACAACTGTCAAAATCCCAAAGATCCAGTATGAGCTAGGTGAAAAGCCCCAGGTAAAGGGTAGAACATTCCTACATTTCCCTGGTGACCAGTAATGCTCACACTGCACTGAGGGCAGGGGTTGCAAATTGAAGCTCTGAGAAAGTCCATGAGATGGTGGAATTACAGATGGGAAGGTCTGGGGAAAAATTAAAACATTGGGAAAAACTCAGGTAATTTTCTATTTTTGTCCAAAAATTGGAAAAAAAGGTATGCAGAAACAAAAAGTCTCAGAAATCTTTCAATAAAGTCTTCATGTTACAGGGCTTGAATATCATGTTACAGATATATTATTTATCATTGGAAAAGAACATATTCTACATAGTTATCAATTTTTCCAGAAAAAAACATTATTTAGGAAAAACGGAAAAAAACCTGTTTCCCCCCCAATTTTCCCATTTTTCCAGGTGTTTCCATCTCTAGGTGGAACAGCTTTAAATACCTTGCAACTCCACTTACAATTCTATGCGAAACCAGCAAATGCATTGAATTTTTGATCTCTGATCATGGAATAAAAACAGATCATTCTCACTAGACTTCATCAGATAGAGCTTGGGAAGCATCCTAGGACATTTTCCCACCAGTTCAGCAATGGATGAGTATGCTGCTTATTCCATGATGTCACTGGTCTTCCAATGGAGGCCCATCCACAACTGAAGTGGAAGCATCATATGACGTTTCCTTCCTAACACAGTAGTCTGCCCATGTTGTGCTGGCTCCAATTGAGCTAGCACGATCCTCACAGTTCAGGTGACACTTTAGTGTGTGATGGGACACTTTGCCTGGCTCATATGATAAAGTCGAAAGTGTAGATCACCCAGTATGTGCTCAGATACTTACTTATCCTGAACACTGTAGAAATGGTAAGGTTTTGCCCCATCCTATCCTTCCCTTCACCTAGTTAAATGAGCACACACTGATTTTGAACTTAGAACTACATCTGTAGTAATTAAAATAAGTTAAAAGAGGATAGTGAAAAGAAGAGAAACTAGGACATTTAAAGACAGCAAAAATAGTGGGATGATAGATGATTAATCTGGATTGCTCCTGCATATCCAGCTGGAAGGTATGCAATTTGCCCCACAGTTTTTTTTGATTTCCATACATAGTCATTTTCTTATTCACTGGAACAGAGAGCCAAGTTGTACCTACTCATCATACAAGCACTTAACATAATAAGCTACTCAAAATAAAAAGACATTTAAAAATATTGTTCCTGTTTCAAAACTTATATTTGTAGATGATAATGGTCAACTTTCTTTTTCTTAAAAAAACAAACGAACATTTAGCTCAAAGCACTCTAGAAATATTAATTATTCATTAAACATTTATTTGTTTCCAGAGCTAGCTAACCATGAAGTAATGCTCTCAAGGTTAGAAACAAATTCCTTCTATAAGCTCAAAGAGAAATAATTTCCATACCTTCTCTTTTAGGCACTCGAAAACTCTAGCAAATAAAGAGTTATTGTGATGTTCTTTTACATTTAATTAAATGCAGAATAGATTTTTGCTACAAATAAATTTGGAACAAAACATTTTACAGCAATACTTAGTATTGAGCCAAGCAATTATGGCTTGTTCTTGGCCCCGTGGAATCCACTTATTTTCATACTGTATCGTCTATCACAAAGCATATTTTGTTTTAAAATGAGAAGGGAGTGAAGTTATTGCATAAATACAGATCAAATGGCAGTCTCTGGAAATAATTTCTCCTCTCCGAAGAATGGTACATTTTGCAGCTGCTAACCAAAACTCTCATCCTCATCTTCCAATCAGATTTATTACCACTGGCCAAAATAAAGTCAGGTGAAAAACAATACACAAAGGAACTTAGCAAAAGGATAGGAGAAGGTAAATGGTGACAGCAAGATATGTTCTGCCCCAACAACATCCGTTTGGGATTCCATTTGCAAATCACTTTGGCAAATTTACAGTATATTTTGAAAATGAATGTGCTGGCCCATTGTTATTTGGTTATGACAAAAAAGATAAATGTATTTCACAGTGCTTGTTGTCACAGTAAAATATTTCAATAGTTCATGTACATTATTCAAAGTGCTGGTAATAACAATAACAACAACATTTGCCTCAACAACATTTGCATCGGCTGGTAACAACAACAACAACATTTGCCTCTGCTAATAGCTCAAGGTGAGGTACAACAAAGTCAAAACATATCAACATAAAATGCATATAATAATATACATATATCAAACACACCATTATAAAAACACACACCAAAACACAGGGTACAAAGATCAACATACAGCATCAATATAGTGCAAATCAAAATCTCATGATTCAAAATGGACTGGGTATGCCTGCTAGAAGAGATGAATTTACAGTTGTGTCTTAAATTCTGACAGCTCATTTAGCTGTTGCAGCTCTTCTGGCAGGTCATTCCACAGTCTTGGGGCACCTGAAGACAAGGTCATCTGGGAGACCATTGCCAGTTGGCTTCTGGCTGCCTGGAGTACTTGACCTTCCCCCCCCCCCCAAAAAAAAAAGACCTCAGTGTCCTAAGTGATGGATTGTGTGGGAGAAGGCAAACCTGTAGATAACCTGGACCCATTTATGACCTATAAAGCCCTATGTGGTTCAGGTCCAAGCTATTTGGCAGATTGCATCTCTAGTACAAACCTGCCTGGACTCTGAGATACTTAGAAGAGACCCTTTTAATCCCACCACTATCATACACACCATTCATGGAGATATTAGGGAGACTTTTTTCGGTGGCAACCCTGGGGCAGGCCCGTAGCCAGGGTTTTGTTTTGGGGCGGGGCTGAGTTTGGTTCGGGGGGGCTGAGTCTGAGTGAAAGAGGGTCTACCCTAGCAAACCTTTTGTATCGTTACCCCAATACCCCCATGCATATGGGATATATTGAGCATGGTGATCAGATCATGATATGAATAAACATAACAGTTTAAATAATGTACCAGTAAGGCCTTCTCGCGAACCACCATGAGAATTTCGGGGGGGGGGGGGTGAAGCCCTCCAACCCCCCCCCCCCCCCCCCGGCTACATGCCTGCCCTGGGGTATGGAACTCCAGAATGCCCCTCTCCTATTGTCTTTTCTGTAGCAGGTGAAAACCTTTTTATTCATGGAAACTTTGGAAGCAAGACATTTTAAAAATGGCCTAAGGGGTGCTGCATGCTGTTAGGAATTGCCTTTAACATTCTTTTTTAAAACCTGTTTTAATAATTGTCATATTTAATTTAATTTTAATGTTTATATTTTGTACATTTTAAAATTACATAGTGTTTAAAGTTATAAGCTGCTTTGGGTCTCAGTCCTGGGTGAAAAGTGGGGTACAAATGTATGTAATAACAACAACAATAGCATGGATATTTCTTGTCATACATTAGATAGGATGTTTTTTTTTCTGTAAGTATAATGAAAGAATAGTTCCTTTAGGTATGCAAATCATACCTTTCCCCTGGGCAGGGAATAATCACAATCAGATATTTATTTCTTACAATTATTTCCTGCTTTTCCTTCAATGAGTTTAAATCAATGCACAAGAGCCTCCTCATTCAACATTTTTATAACTAGAATACAGGTCATTCTAATAAAGTATGGGTGGCCAGCCCAGACTCTCCTTCCTCTTACTCTGGAAAAATGAAGATACTTTACCAAGTTTTCAAAACATGAGTGTCCACTTTCAGTTCTCTTTTGCAGTTTGTGCAGCCCATAGAAAGTCCTAGGGTGGAAAAACAGACTCGTGGTGCTTGTCCAAATACTATATTACAGTTGAGCATCTGTTTCAACTTCCACTTGCTCAACAAAGTTCACTTTGTATTTTCTAGATCTACACAAATTCTTCAGATTGCTATTGTTGTGTTATTAGTGCTCATTGATCAAAATATTTGTAGCAACACTTTATCCAGTACACAAAAGCCAGGAAATTCTTACTGTTTTTAACCTTCTTATTGTCATCTTTCACTAAGGCCCCATCTACACTGACCATTTAATTTAGTTTCAAATCAGTATTGCCAAAACCTTTTGCCAAGCAGATGATTACATATGAAATCCTGGAACCAGTTTGAGGCCTGGAAAGTGGTTACATAAACCACAGAGTACTGATGTACATTAAGGGCTTTCTTTCGTGCATTTTTGTGGACACTTGTCTGCTCACGGCAGTTTGAAGCTAACTTTGAACTGCATTCAGTGGTTACTGTACATGAGGTCTAAATAAAGTGATTTAGCTTTTTCCCAATATTATAATTAATAAATAGTTGCCAGTGTGTTCTCATTTGCCTATTCTAAAATCAGAACCCAACCTGTTACTTTTCTCCTTTTCTAATTTCAGCCGGAGAGGAAACCGGAACAGGAAGCTACTAAATTCATCACCACAGAGATACTAAAAGCTCAGAGGTGCAGAAAACGCGAGGGACGGAAACGGAAGTGAGATAAGCAAGGGGAGCGGCAACATAGAGCTACTAAGACATAAACAAAGACATAGACAAAGATTCAGACAAATACAACAAATATATATATTTACATAAAAAGAAGGGAATACAAACAAGGCAGAAAGGAGACGACGGACCAGGAGGAGAAGAAGACGGGCAGCGGACCAGGAGGAGAAGAAGACGGGCAGCAGACCAGGAAGAGAAGTAGATGGGCTGCGGACCAGGAAGAGAAGCAGACGCACATTGGACCCGCCCCAAAAGTAGAAGAAGAGGAAGAGCCAAATAAAGAAAAATAAGGAGGGAAAGGAAACCCCAACATAAAAATTTGAAAAATAGCAATCAGACTCAAAAGTGGAAAGATTGGAACAAATTTAAAATTAATTAAATAAATAAATTAAAGCAAAATACCAAAAATAAAATTAAATTCAAACCTCTATATAGTAAACAGCTAATTAATTACACTTACACTGAAATTAAGTAAGTCAAAGACATTTGAAGGGATATTATTTAATCTCTCTTTTTTAAAATTCTCATACCCAAATAGGTAATTATGGTATTAATATAAATTACAATAAATTAGTGGTATCTTCTGTTATAAAACTAATTAACTAAGACCTAGAGGAATACTCCATCTCCTCTCCTCAAATATAAAATTAATATTGAACCTTCACATTAAGTTCTTAACTTAATTGATTTACTAATAAATAGAAACAATTCATCCTGATTAAGATCAGCATCCTTGAAATTGATTAAGGGACTGGACACTGATCGACTAAAACAACACAGACTAAATTTCAAGCAAACACAAGAAAGCATAGAGAACACCAATATCAGAGATAAAGATTTATAAATAAAAATACATATAAATATACAATAAACCCTAAAACCAGAAGGACTGTAAGTTATCATAAAATGGTGACTCCCAAGCATAAGGCGGAAAAAGAGATGAAAGATTTAAAGGCCACAACTAGAAGAGGCTCAGGACAAGATGAGCCTGTAATGGCGACAACAACAACAACTGCGGCAACGGCGGCAATGCCATGGAAAGAAATTTTAAAAGAAATACAAAAACTTTCAGAAAAACAAGATGAACTACAAAAAGATTTTGAAAATAAGGCAATCAGACATGAGGAACAACAAAAATTGATTAGAGAAGAAATGATAGGACTCAAAAAAGAGATAAGAGAAGACTTAGAAAAGATGAGTAAAGATATAAATGACTTAAAGAAAGACAAAATAAAAATAGAGAAATCCCAAATAAAACTACAGAAGAAAGTAGAACACCTACATAACAAAAATACAAAATTAGAAAAACTCCACGAAAGGATGGAACAAAATGAGGCAGAATACCAGCTAAGATTCCGAAATGTGGTAGAGACCGAAAATGAAAACATAAGAGAAATAATAATTAAAATAACGGCAAAGCTATTAGACTGTACTGAACAGGAGATAGATAACGGAATAGACCGAGTGTTCAGAATTCAAACTAATTATGCTAGGAAAAACAAAGCGCCAAAAGACACAATTGTAAAATTTGTGAGAAAAAAGGTTCGGGATGATGTGTTGAAACAAAGTAGCCCAAAAACCAACCTTTTTTTAGTGATAATAGAGTATCCATACTCAAAGAATACCCACTTTCGACTTTGAATAGACGGCGAAAATATTTTTTCCTGACGGACGAATTGAAACAACTCAATATCAGATTTAGATGGGAGAAGTATGAAGGCATTATGACAACCTACAAAGACGAAAAATTTTGGCTTACATTGGAAGAGAAGGCCAAAGTATTTTACAAAAGACTAGAATGAGAAAAAGTGATTAAGACAACCCCAAAATCAACAGAAAAGGGGAAAAACCGAAAAGGAAGAGATCTAGATCCCCAGAAACACAAGGAGCCACTGCTAGTATGCAATCGACGAATGAAGACAGTGATGATGAAGAGGAAGGTGAAGAATCGGAAGGAACACAAATTACAGAATAACATGGCAGAATTCACATACCAATTAAAATGTTTTTCAAATGAAAAAGAATTTATAACCAATTAAGATGTGGAAATTATAATGTTATTGCGTTCCAGGAGACGCACATTAAACAAAATCACATATCCCACCTAGAACAAAAACAATTAGGCAAACTTTATTACTCGTCTGCACCTGAAAAGAAAAAAGGTGTTGCATTGTATATAAATGAACAAATCCCATCGGAACTGTTGTTTAAAAATCAGGAAGGAAGGATGGTGGCGGTAAAAATAACTTTAGGGACTGAATCTATTATGATTTGCAACATTTATGCCCCGAATGGCCCGAAAGCAAAATTTGCCAAAATTCTTAAGGAAAATTTATTAGATGTACAACTAGACCATATGATTATTTTCGGGGACTTCAACGGCATTATAGACAAGAAGATTGATTCTACAAAGCATCAAAGGAAATACAATAAAGAAAACCAGAGCACCTTGCCAAAGATATTTTTATCACTAAAATATCACCAAAATATCTCTATTTATCTGTTTTTAACACATAAGCATATCTAACTATTATAGCCACCATTATTTCTATTTTAGATTTTCCTAATGAAAGGCCACTATAATTTAAAAGATCCAAACTATGTTGGAATAATTTGTAGTTTTGTTGACATTGCAATATTGTTTAAGAAAAAAAATCATTGTAGCTTACTTGAGCTTCTCATCTTGTTGAACATCAAAACCATGCTCGGGCAAGCAAGCATTAGAGCCCCTTAGAAAAGTGAATTATTAAAAGATACATTAATTTATATTGGCTGCAAAGAAATGGTTCTCTTTGATATTTTCACTCATATCTTTCATTTGTTGTACTTCCAAAGTCCAACTGATCTTTTCAGCCTTCGCTTCATCTCCATTGGAGCCTATACTATCGAAAATGGCATCATTAATTGTCACAAATGCCCTATTGATTGCCACTAACTCAGCTAAGGTTAATTGGCTGCTGCTCCTTGACATCTCTTTAGCATTTGACACCATTGATCACAAAATCCTCCTTGATCAGCTGAAGCCTGCAATTCAGTGGGACAGTGGTAAATTAGTTTACATCTTGTCTTGGAGGCAAGCAATTTATAGAATCGGAAAGGAGCCTTTCTGCCATCTACCAACAAGACTCATCTGGGAAAGAGCAATGGGCTGCCAGTTATTAAGAGTTTTCTGGGGATTCTTGTTTCCAGCTATTATAGCACAGTTTTGAAACTATTACATCTCTTCTTTAATGAGTGAAAAGAAGGTAGTAATCTTGCAGGATTTTATTCTGCCTTAGGAGCTTATGTGCCAAATTATAATAACCAGCTGCAAATTTGAAAACTGAATGAAAATATAACACATATAAGGATAATTTCAAAACATCAGAATGTTGAACCCATTCAAAGTTTTACTGAATTTCATCACATAGCCCTGAGCAAACAAACATCACTTAGTTTCAGTTATAATGAGGACAATAAAGACTATGATAGAGTTTGTACCCATACATTACAAACTTAAACTTTTCTGAAGAGACATCTATGGGTGTATTCCACTATGTTCAAATTACAGATATAAAGAATATTTTAAAATATTTTAAATCATAAAAAATATGTTCTTCAAGTATTAAAAAACCCTGGACTGATAAGAACCTTAATAAATTGGAACCTGTTATGTGCAAAATTGTATGTTTTGCACAGAAAACAGCATTTTTTGCCATTTTTTTGGTAGAAAATAATATTTCAATGAAAAAAAATATTAATCCCTGTATAGAAAATGCAGTTTTCTGCACATTCAATTCTTTTTCTATGCAAATCAGCCATGTGTGAATTTTATGTAGAATATGTCCCTAATTACAGCATTCTCTATGTGGAAAATGGCATTTTCTGCATGGGAAATTATATCTCAATGTAGATATATTAGTTTCTGAATTATAAAAATGCTGTTTTCTAAACAGAAAATTATGTAGTGAGGAATTTATTCTAGGAAATATACACATGAGGCTGATAGGAAAATGCATATTTTTGCACTGAAGTACTGAATATGCTATATCATGCACAATATATACTGTATTGTTGAAGGCTTTCGTGGCTGGAATCACTGGGTTGTTATAAGTTTTTCAGGCTGTATGGCTATGTTCCAGAAGCATTCTCTCTTGACATTTGACCTTCATCTATGACAGGCATCCTCAGAGGTTGTGCGGTCTGTTGGAAACTAGGAAAATGGGGTTTATATATCTGTGGATATATATCACCTCTCAACAAAGGATTTCCCCAGTCAATAAGAAACTACACCTTGAAACTGCTAGGTCATTAAATGTTAATCAAGCTGATCAATTGCAACATTCACACATGCCTCAAATAGACAAGAGTTCTTTCTCCCACTCTGGACATTCAACAGATATATAAACCCCATTTTCCTAGCTTTCAACAGACCTCACAACCTCTGAGGATGCCTGCCATAGATGCAGATGAAATGTCAGGAGAGAATGCTTCTGGAACATTAACATACAGCCTGAAAAACATACAACAGCACAATATATACTGTTTGCTACATAAAACAACCACATACAAATTTTGTATGAAATAAGCCTTGGATTATGAACAGCCTTCAAAAACTATGGTTTTGAAGATGTTCATGCAGCACAAAGACAACTGTAGAAATTACTTGTTGCTACCTTGATGAAGAAATTCAGTGAAGAATGACATAACTTGTTCAAATGCTACCAACATAATTGGCTGTATGATTAAACCCAATGGTTATGTATTTACTTAGGATAGCATCCACTGAACTGAGATAAAATTCCAAGTAAACACACACAAGATCTGGTGGTTAAAAGTACACTGTGGGTGATTAACAGTTATCTTTTATCCTATTAAACTTCACCTAAATGACAGTGGAAGGCCAAGAACGATATTCTGTATAATGTATTTCATTTTGAAACATTCCAGTATAACTATTCAACACCTGCATTGGTTTCCCTTCACAGTCCCTGAATTTTCCAAGAACGTACCTTGAGAAGAAGTAGGGAAGAAAGAAAGGAAAAATCTAACCCAACTCATAAATCAACAAGCACGTGGCATATTGTGCAGATAAATCCCTTCCAATCACTGGCAATTTTTAGTGTAAGGCAGCAGTAATATTTTAAAAAATGTATTTGTGGGAAATTGCTAACAGCTTTTCACAAAGAAAGGCACTGAAGCATATTAATAGTGGTTACAATGTTAATAAATGTTATGGTCTTCATCGGCTGCCTTTTCAACTCCAGAGGTGTACGCTGAAAAGGTTGATATATGACCAAATCTATGACAGAGCAAAAGTTCTTAACATTAACTACAGGGTGTCAAGGCTTCTTACAGATTAGCAGACCTACATTTGTCAAAGAAGTCTCAGAGGGAACAGCAGTGAGGGTCAGATACAGAGACTTTCAGAACAAAGTCAACTCATTACCAATCTATGTGACAAATAAGGAAACATTCTCATTCTTTTTGCTCTCTCTAAGATAACTGTTCTATTTGAATTTTACTTCCTAATTATTAGAAGCAATATATATAAATCCATTTTGACCTATACCGAGATTATTGGCTAGTTTTTGCTGCATTACTTTTGCAGATAAACTCACCCACCCCAAAATAAAAACTACTGAATTGAGTAGGTTAAAATAGAAAAGGGGAATTTCAAAAGGGTTATAGGAATAAATGTTTAGCTCCTGCCCCGAGGGAGTCTCAGATGCCTAGGGAATATTTTGAAATTTGTGGTCATTTTATTTTTTACAAAAAAAAAAAAAAGACCTGGAGTTGAGGGTGTCATGGGCATTTTAGGGCTACAGTGCTTTATGAGAAGTCTTTGTTTCTGTTCTTTGCTTTCTGTTATCTAACTATTACTGGGTGAACTACAAATAAATTATGCAAGCTTTTTAAAGATTAACTGTGTCTTCATTAGGCAAAAATATTGTCAGTTATGATGGTATTGAGAGATTTCAGTCTTGATGAATCCCACTCCCCTTATTGTTCATTTCAGAACTAGAAACAAAGGGCAATAAATAACAGGGTTTTTTATAAAAAAAATGTCAGGTCTATTAGCAACAGAAAAGTAATTCTCTTGTAATTCAGGTCTTGTACATACTGGTAAAATAATCCCCATAATAGCCATGATTGAACTGGCTGGATCACATACACTCTTTCTTACTGGTTGCATAGGTGCCCCTTTTTGATATCAGCAGAGATGTCTGTGATGGATTGGGCCCTGTAGCTTGCAAGGAATAGCAGTGGCACCATGAAAGAGCTGACCTGGAAGGGCAGTTTCAGCACAAGCATGCAGAATCTGGGACTAATCTGGGACAGATTATAGTGGACTAAACAACCTAGTATAGATGAGCCCTCAGACATTCCTGTCTTTAGTAAAGCCAACTGCTCCTTTCTTAGCGCACTTCCAGACAATGTAAAAATGTGGGTTTTAAAAATGGGGCACGTCCACAGACCTGTCAGTCCTGGGAAATGCCTGCCCCCCCCCCCCCCATCCTCACACCTTCCTTTAAAGCAGATCAAGATGGATGGGGACCTCCAGTGGAAGTTTTTAAAAAAGATTATCTGGACTTCATATGCACAAATGCAGAGAACCCCGTGTACACACAAACAGATTTCTTATCTCTCTCATCATATAATTGTTCAATTCAAGCTCTGTTTAATAATATAAAATTGAAATAAATGCTTACAGAGAGTTCTAATTGTTTTCCAATTGTGCTTCCCTTTAGCCACATGTGTGTCTGTGGCTCCATTTTTTTACAGCTTGATCAGCTGTTTCAAGTTTTTAAATCACATGTGATGGAGTAGTCCAAACAGGGCGAAGGGAAGGAAGTCACTGTTTTCCAATACTGCAGGGATATACAGTCATGCGAAAGTGCACGTTTTGGGGGCAGAATCTGGTTTTAAGCACACCTTCTAAACAGTTAACCCGATTCTGCTTGCACCTTCCCCAAACATCATTTAGCCACCCCACCCCCTTGTCCTGGTTACTTCCAGGTTTAATGCATTTGTAGAAGGATCCTTAGGCACAGGTAAAGCAGTTAGCTTCATAGGTTGCCTGAGGTTTGAGAGAAGTACAGTTTAAAAAGTGTTTGGGTGGGTTTGAGTTGAGAATTTGAAATAGATTGAGTTACCTTGAAATGAATGTGTCTGAAAGAGTGAATATGTGTTATCTTGAATAATCTCCTATGTTATATTTAACTCCTGTATATAAAGAATAGGTGTTTATTTTGTTTTACACTTTTGCCTTCCAGAAACACTATCTATAAGGCCTTTTTACATTTCTATATAATCCAGATTATAAAAGCAGTAGTCCACATTATTTGCTTTGGACTGGATTATATGAGTCTACACTGCCTTATAATCCAATTTCAGGAGGTCTTCACTCTTGGAATTGCAGTTAGAATAGTGGAAATCCTCACACTGCCTGTATTAAAGTGTAGAAACACACATTTACCCACATTGCAAGTACTGTCCAATAGGCCTGTTTGATCAAGAAAAAAATTGTTTCTAAAATCGTTTTGTAATTGGGGTGTTTTTTTGTTTCGATATTTAAAATATTTACAAAACTTTCCAAAAAAATGTTTTGTTATTTACGAAATTTCGTAAATATTTACAAAACATTTTTTAAACTCCATTTGCCTAGTATTTTAAATATCGAAATTTTTTCTTGATCAAACAGGCCTAGTTTCCAACAGACCTCTGAGGATGCCTGCCATAGATGTGGGCAAAATGTCAGGAGAGAATGCTTCTGGATTGGTCATACATACAGCCCTGAAAAGTAAACTCACACAACCGGCCTCCCGCGCCATCCGGCTCGGGCTCCTGCGCCCTCCTCCTCCTCCTCCTCCTCCTACCAGCTGTGTTGCAGGAAGTGCTAGGAGGAGGAGGAGGAGGAGGGCGCAGGAGCCCGAGCCGGATGGCGCGCGCGCGCGCTCCGCTCACCTTTACAACCGGCCTCCGCTCCTGCTGTTAGCCCCGCGCGCCATCCGGCTCGGGCTCCTGCGCCCTCCTCCTCCTCCTCCTCCTCCTCCTCCTCCTAGCACTTCCTGCAACACAGCTGGTAGGAGGAGGAGGAGGAGGAGGGCGCAGGAGCCCGAGCCGGATGGCGCGCGGGGCTAACAGCAGGAGCGGAGGCCGGTTGTAAAGGTGAGCGGAGCGCGCGTGCGCGCCATCCGGCTCGGGCTCCTGCGCCCTCCTCCTCCTCCTCCTCCTCCTACCAGCTGTGTTGCAGGAAGTGCTAGGAGGAGGAGGAGGAGGAGGAGGAGGGCGCAGGAGCCCGAGCCGGATGGCGCGCGCGCGCGCTCCGCTCACCTTTACAACCAGCCTCCGCTCCTGCTGTTAGCCCCGCGCGCCATCCGGCTCGGTCTCCTGCACCCTCCTCCTCCTCCTCCTCCTCCTCCTAGCACTTCCTGCAACACAGCTGGGAGGAGGAGGAGGAGGGGGGCGCAGGAGCCCGAGCCGATTGGATGGCGCGCGGGTGAGCGCGCGCGCGCCATCCAATCGGCTCCTGCCACGGTGCACTCACTGCTGGGGTGCTTGGGAGCGCCGGATTGGCTCCCAGGCACCAGCACATGACCACAGCACTGAAGTCAGCACAGCAGCCGCCATTCCATTTACGAGACGAGCTGAAGCTCGTAAAAAAAATGGGGCTGCTGTTTCGATATTTTCAAACCCTTCCGGGTTTGAAAATATGTTTTGATATCGCGTCGGATATGCAAAAAAAAAAAACGAATTAAATACGAAATAACGAATTAACGAAACAAAACCGACAGGCCTACTGTCCAAGTGTAAACCTCACAGTTGGTGAGATACAGCAATAGGAGAAATGGCAGAACCTCATGTAAATGAAGGAAATCTCACAACAACCACCAACCAAATGAGAAAAAGGAGAATGTAAAGGAAAAAAGAGGCATGGCTGATAAAATGTTTCCTTTCACCATCACTTTCCTTCAATTTCTCTACACAGAACCTTAGATGACATAGTAGTCCCCTTCTTTTCCCATTCTCCCATATCTCTCTGGTAAGCGGCCAGACTCTCTCACTCCTTTCTAATCCCTTGGTGAGAATTCTCCCAGACAAGCCTTTTCAGTTCCACTGTATGAATAGGTGGGTGTGGGATCATTTTTGAAATGAAAACTGCAAAAAGATTAGACTCCTAGTAAGGCAAAATGTGCTTGAGTCCTTCAACCACCATGACATAACAAGCCATTTCCCAAAGACTCTACAAGTAAAGAAACAATCCAAAACATTCTAACCTTTGAAAAGCCTATGGGAGAGAAAGACAATTTCTCTCGGACTGTTGGAGATCATTTGTCCTATTTTAAATTGAGACAAACAATCTCTTTCTGGTTTTTTCTCTCTCAAAATCAGCAAGAACCATCCTCAAACCCACTTCTCATTTACTGCCAGATTGCAGATCAGATTGCTGAACTGTTTTTTGAATATAAGTTGTAAAACATATTCCTCCCTTCCAGTTTCTTCATCTAATGCTAGAATGCAACTCTTCTGAGCTAGCCTTAACATAGAGATGTTCCCGTCACTCCTAAAGAATATCTGAACGATACACTTACTCTCTCACAGCACACTTTAACACTCTTTTTGAGTGTTTCTCTTCCAAACAAAAGAGTACAGAATGTTCCAAAACAGAACTAAAAAGTAATCTTACTAATACTAAATCAAAATGCCTCAAATAGTGTTGCTTAAGTTTTCCATTTTGAAGCCTGGATTTCTGTATGTTGCCTAAACATTGTGTACTTCCTACAAAAAAGTGCTGATTATATGTGAGCTAAAGTGAGGCACCATCTACACTGACCTTTAAATGCAGTTTCAACCCAGTATTAAAGAAAGTTTCACTTTTGTTAATTCTGCAGTTTCACTGTGCAGATAATTGCATGGGAAAATCTGGAACCAATTTGATTACACAAACTGCAGAACACTGATGTGCATTAAAGGTTTTCTTTCACTTGCTTTTGTGGGAGTTGGTTATCTGGTCACTGCTGTTTAACTTTGAACTGCATGAAATGGGCAGTGTAGATGGGGCCTAACATAGAAAATCTCTACTTGGAGGTGGATGAAATTTCTTTTGTCTCATAGCTAAATAATTGGTTGTGTGAGAAAAAAGGTGGCTCTACCCCAAAATACAAACCCTGTCCCCTCAATGTTTTTTTTCTAGCACTGAAGAGATTGAGATCCGGAATTCGTACATTTGCTGTGTTCACATTCCTTTGGAGTCTTGCCTGCTTATTTTCTGTATATGCATATACTATATTTCTAAACATTGAACCAAACTTTTGTGTTAATCATTGCTACAGGTTTCAGGATAGAAGGAAAATTTCATGGGAAGGCTGTTAGGAATTGTGGTAGTTGAAGTCCAAAACACCTGGAGGGCTGAAGTTTGGCCATGACTGATCTAGATGTCCCTTGATAGTGTCTGTGCTACAATTTCTGTTTCTGGGTTATACATGTCATTTCCTAATTGGTTCTGTCATAAAAACATTGTGAAAGTTTATTACAGTAGAAAAAACTTTGTCTTTGGTCAAGGGACAAAGCAGCAGATTTTTCTTTGTTGAGTCTTCACCCATTTAACAAACTTTCTGCCAGAAAAAACAAAGTTTCTGGAGTAGAGCAACTACTTTTGAAGTAAAGACCACACAATGAAACAGGAAATAACACTTTCAAACCAGGAACAGATTTCCTTTCTTATTACAAATGTTTTTATAAAAACTTGAAAATATTCTGAAATTTGGTGAGCTAACAGTGGTAAATGTGTTCTACCACAGTAGCAAGTTTCATCAGGATAGCTTGAAAATGAGGGAGAAAGAAGCCTCTCAAGTTTCCCTGCTGACAGTAACATTTTCCTTAATGAGCATGTGTGACCGCCATTAACGAGGTACTTACAAAGATTCACAAGTTTTGTAAAGTTTCAAAATTTTATCCCCCAAATTTTGAAAGGACTTTAGAATATTATTATTATTATTATTATTATTATTATTATAACTTTATTTGTACCCCGCTAGCATCTCCCAAGGGATTCGATGCGGCTTACAGCAGGCCGAAGCCCACACAATACAACAATACAGTACCTAGCAAATAAACAGTTAAGCAAAAAACAATAACAATAACAGTACAACAAGACATTATTAAAACTGAGCCGGCCAGAGTAGGGGTACAGGATTAAAAGTGCTGATGTGTCGGAGGAATATGGGGTTATAATATAAGTGTGGTGTGCGGTGTGCGGTGATCTTGGTTCTGACTAAAGTGCTTCTGGGATTTGGTACTGGGGTTCCTAGTCTGAAAAGGCACATTGGAACAGCCAGGTTTTCAAATTCTTTCTGAAGACTGCCAATGTAGGGGCATCAGCACCCCCTACTTTTGAACACAATTTAGACCCATTTTTTATCACACATGCCTAGTACATACAGACACCACCACAATTATCCTTTCCTTGCAGGGGATTGGGATGGGCCATTCCCATCATGGTTACATCTACTGAGGTCATAATGGGGTGGCCACATAACCAGCTTGAAAGAGGGGGTCATTCTACCCCCTTCTTACTGGCCATGTGGGCACAGTGAGCTCTGTAGTTGAACAGGAGGGACAGCAACTTGGAGGACAAGAGGATAGCCAAGAGGCTCGATGAGGTCTTGGTCTGGCTGAACCAGCGGCACATCCACAGCACGTTGCATGTGGCCACTATCACAGTCGCTTCAGACTGGCCTCAGATTAAGTGACCTTGGATATAACTGTTCAAGTTATATGCTGTTTTATAACAAATTATTTATAACTATTTGGTTAGAAACTGAGAAAAGGAAGCATACAGCATTATAAAACACTATTGAGAATTAAATCTATAAAAGTTAGCAGCTCAACTGTATATATGTCTATTAAAACCTAAACCATATTGAGTTCAACATGGTTTCCTCCCAAGAAACTAGGGATGGGATCATAGCCTCAGTGCAATTTATTGCAGTAGCTCAACTAATGCGTGTCTGTTTACTTTTTATTATTAAACCTGGCAACACATTTAGGATATCTAGAATCTCAACTGCTCTCCTCTCTCTTTCTCAAATATGAACCATTAAATTTTTGATTCTCCACCCCCTACAGGCATATTCTCAGGAAACTGAGAATTCATAACCACTTTGCAAATAAAAAGACAATCGAACAGGTAGTGATCTAAAATATATCAAAAGCAATGAAATTTTTCCATGAGGAAAAAGCAGAAACTGAAATAGAAGTCATATCTTCAAAAATATAAATAAAAGTACTCGTTTGGCTACTTACAGATAGCATATCGTGGTTTTCACAGAATAATAAGAAACAGATTTTGACAGATAATGTTTGTATGTTTTCATATTTTAAAACAGTAGCCGAGTTATTAGTTACATTATTTTTGAAAAACAAGCTGAAAAGGAGTATATATAGAACATATTCTTTTTTTTTTCATGAGAAATAGGAAATATGTAACTTTCCAAATATTGCAACTCCTTCACCTAGTATGTCTGTGCATGTGTGACTTCAAACTGCCTATCAATCTAGGACAACCACATGAATTTTATCCATTTTACTTAGGCAAAGAATACTCCAAAATAGTTTTCCCCCCAGTTCCTTCCTCTGAAATATAGCATATAGCACATGATATTCATTGGCAGTCTCTTATCCAAGCACTCTCCAGAACTGACCCTGTTCACCTTCCCCTCTCTTTAATCCCAAGAAGTTTTGTGTAAGTGCCTCAGAGAACAACTCTCCTGTTTTCTAGCCCTTAAATAATTTCTCAGTGAATTTTAGCAGATGTTTTTTTTTATTCTAAGACGGATACTGCCTGGACTTTCAACTTGACTACTTTCTCATATGTGGCAACCGAATGCACTGTCAATTATTTCTCATTTTTGAATTGAATGATTACTATGGTAGACTACCCTTTTTGCTTCTAGGAAGCCCCCCCCCCCCACCAATTCTGAATTTTCAGATTTAAACCCAGAACTACCACATGGATGACAACTAAAAACAGGCAGCCAAATTCTATATCACTAATTCCAAAATTAGATTTGTCCTCTTTTCTTTCTAGTACAACCCTGGAAGTATTGGATTTTTTTTTACTTGAAACTCAGTAAAAATGATAATTTGAAAATGATTTGAAGACACACAGCTACAGTTCTTTAGCCCCCTCCCAGAACCTCTTTCATGCTAAAGAACATTAGCAGCATCACCTTCAAGATCTGTTACCTATTGATTGATTGATTGATTATTATTTACTTATCCTATTTGTACCCTGCCTTTCTCCACCCCAAAGGGGACTCAAGGCGACTTACATATAAGTAATTATTCAATGCCTTAAAACACATACAATTCCAATAACATTAAGATATTTATGACAGAGCCCTCTTTTAATTCTAAATTTTCAAGTTGACACTAGCCCTAGAGGTGTGCATTTTTTCATTAGTCCTCATAAATTGTATCAAATACATTAAATTCGTACTTTCAAGGCAATATCTAATATGTGGGTGTGGCCAACACCAACAATTTAAGAATTGAAACTTTCCTAATAGTTATTCATTTTAGTTTTGTTAATTTCAGAAGGCTCCCAAAGTCAGTTTCATATTTAGTGCAAGGAAAGAAAGCCGGGGGAAAAAAGCCCAAAAGACTGCCTTAGTGCCTTGCCTTTCCTCTGTAAATTAATGGAGACTCACCATTAGGAGCAGGGAAAATAGGGAACTGTGTTTACTGGGAAAAGCACAGAACTCTGGGAAATGTGATTTGGGAAGGGGGAGCCCTATGCCAGAGAATTCAAAAGGCCCTGCCCTAAACTAAATTTTTCAGAATGCAATGCACTGCTCAGATTCAGAGAGATTTGCCCCTCTCTAGTCAACCAGAGTTGCAATAAATTTTATATTATACACTATGATTTTTGTTCCTGGGTTATAAATGTTATTTCCTAATTGGTTCTATCATAAAAATGGTGAAAGTGTATTAAACTTGATAGGAAATAATAAAACTTTCAAGTTTTGGCGGTAACCCCGCCCAGCCCCGGCAGGGGATAAAAGGGCGCCCCGCGCACACCGATCCAATTCCTACGCCGCTAGTAGCGAGAAATTGGAGGTTTGCATAGAGGGGAGGCTGGGCGGGTTAGTGTGAATTCGCAGAGCACCACTCGAAGAAAGATGGTCACAGGTATGTAACCTACCATTTTTCTTCGTGGTTTCTGCGAATGCACACTTGTGGAGACTAGCAAGCTCAGGTCCCGGAGGCGGGAAAAATGCAAACCGACTAGTCGAGTCAAGGGCCAAACAATTTTATTAAGTGCAAACAGTTACCAAACAAGAGATTGCAATCACTTCCGAAGAAGGGTACCGTGCATAAACTTATGGGAGTACGTGATCCTCCCGGTCACGTGAGGGTGACCAATCAACAGTGAAAGACACTCAATAAATGAGGGCATTCTTGAACAATAAGAACTGTTTCATGACCCTTGAATTAAAACACATGGTGATTTCCGAAGACACTCATTGGAATAAGGGCACATTAAGTGGTTACACAAAAACAGCTTTGTAAACAAGTGCAAAACACATTAGCGAGGCAAAAAAGGCGTCGATATCGACACAAACACTACCCGTGGTGAGCCCCATTAGGCTATAGTGCAAGGTTGCCTGTGCCTCAGGCAGTAAGGCATCAAGTGTAAAGGTGCAATTACATTCACTGGCACCAGTAAACAATTGAATTCAAGTAAAACATGGTAAATAACACTCACAACAATATACGGTACCGAAGAAAGTCTCGGTATCGACCAGCAGAAGAAAAAATCTTTGGGTCCTATGAAGGACACGATCCCAAAATCGCCCTCCCAAAGGCCATGTCAGGTGTACACCTGGTATTTAGACTATAATGTGAGACAAATGTCTGAGGATTCTTCCAAATGGCCGCTTTGCAAATAGCGTCCAGGGGAATCCCCTTAAGGAAGGCTGTCGATGCCGCCATAGCCCTGGTTGACCGAGCCCGGACAACCAATGGGGGTTGCTGTCGAGCAAGCTGGTAACAAAGCTCGATCGCCGAGGTGATCCAATGGGACAGGCGTTGCGCCGTGACCGGCAGGCCCAATCTCTCTCGGGCGTACGCTACAAACAGTCTCTTAGTCCTTCGAGACTGAGCGGTTCTGTCCCTATAAGAAAGCAAAGCCCTCCGCACATCGAGCATATGAAGTCTTTTCTCCCTCGGGGTGGAGGGGGACTGACACAACGAGGGAAGGACAATGTCTTCATTCACGTGGAAGGGAGACACAACTTTGGGAAGGAAGTTCACGTCGGTACGGAGGACTGCTCTGTCCTCGTGGACAACAAAATATGGTTCATCCACACGCAGTGCTGCAAGTTCCGAAGGCCTACGGGCCGAGGTGATAGCAACAAGAAATGCTACCTTCCACAACAAAAGTCGCAGGTCGATCGATGTCATCGGCTCAAAAGGCTCTTGTGCGAGCCGGTCTAGCACAAGGTCGAGGTCCCACCCCGGAGTCGGGGAGCGGACTGGGGGGTGTAGGTTGTTGAAACCCCGCAAAAAGGTCTTCACGGAGCTCTCCTTAAACAAGGAGGCCTCTCCTGTTCGTTGAAGCTGCCAAGAAATGGCTGCCAGGTGAGACTTGAGCGACGACAACGACAGGCCTCGTTCGGTAAGGTGCAGCAAGAACGAGAGGACTGACGGTATCGAAGGCTGATGGTCGTCAAGGCCCTTCTCGGAGAGAAAGGCCTGGAAGCGGTTAAGGCACGCCGAGTAACACTTTTTGGTTGCTGGCTTGTGAGCTGCCTCCAGGATTGGGAGGACTCCTGGACACAGGGACCTCAGAAGTGGATCCTCCACGCCGAAAGATGCAGAGAAGCGAGGTCGGGGTGGAGAAGTTGACCGTCTTCCCGGGAGAGTAGATCCTGCCGAAGTGGAAGGCGTCTCATCCGTCCCTCGGATAGTTGGAGAAGGACCGAGAACCACGGTTGTCGTGGCCATTCCGGCGCGATCAAGATGCAGTTCGTTTGCGCCGACTGGATTCTCTCGATCACCCTCGGGATGAGCGGGAAGGGAGGGAAGAGGTAGAGCAGATGCCGTGACCAGTCTAGGAGGAACGCGTCCCCGAGACACCCCGGTACCGTGTTCAGAGCAAGCCGAGCACCGAACTGAGGAAGCTGAGCGTTTTGCGGCGACGCGAAAAGGTCTGCGGTCGGGAGGCCCCAATCCCTGAAGATCTTGGCCAACTCGTCGGGGTTCAACCTCCACTCGTGAGATGTTGCCTTGGTTCTGCTGAGTGTGTCGGCCTCGACGTTGACCTCTCCCGGGAGGTGCAAGGCTGTTATCGACACCGACCTGGCTACACACCAGTCCCAAAGTTCCAGCGACAGCTTGAGAAGTTTTCTCGAGCCCGTTCCTCCCTGCTTGTTCACATAGAACATTGCCACCATGTTGTCCGTGAGGATCTGGACCGACTTCCTCTCGACCAGGAGAGCAAATGCCCTCAGGGCTTTGAAGATTGCCAGCAGTTCCAAGTAGTTTATGTGGCACTGCTTCTCCTGTGGAGACCAGAGATCGTGGACTGAGAGTTCTCCTGTATGGCATCCCCATGCGAACATCGAGGCGTCTGTCGTTATTGTGACAGCTGGAGGCTCTGGGTGGAATGGAACGCCCCTGCAGACATGCTGGCAGTTCATCCACCAGTTTAGAGAGTCCTTTACCGACTTCGGTATCAGCAGGCGTTTCGTAGGACTGTCCCGCATGGGATTGAAGTGGTCCAAGAACCATCTCTGGAGGGGACGGAAGCGGAGCCTTGCCAATGGTGTCACCATCACGGTGGAGGCCATGTGCCCGAGGAGGACTTGTATCTGCTTCGCCGGGACCACTCGGGATCGACGTACTTTGAGCGCCTCGGCCCGAAGAGCCCTGAACCTCTCCTCCGGAAGGAAGGCTGTCTGGGAGAGAGAATCGAACATGGCGCCGATGAACTTTATGCAGGTGGTAGGCTCGAGATGGGACTTCTCCTCGTTCAGCTGGAGGCCGAGGTCCTCGAGGAGGGAAAGCGTCCTTGCCACCTGGAGTCGCAGAAGGTCCGGGGAGCGTGCTGCCAACAACCAGTCGTCTAGGTATGGGAAAATGCGGATTTTTTCCCTCCTGAGGGCTGCCGCGACCACCGACATGCATTTGGTAAATGTCCTCGGTGCCGTCACGAGACCGAACGGAAGAACGTTGAAATTGTACATCTGACCCGCTACCCTGAAGGCCAGGAAGCGCCTGTGACGCTTTCTGATGGAAAGATGAAAGTAAGCGTCTCGAAGATCGACGGACGCGAAGAAGTCCCCATGCCTGAGGAGCGGGAGAATGGACGATACCGTCACCATCCGAAACTTTTGAGGTTCGATGAAGGAGTTTAAGTCCCTGAGGTCGAGGATAGGGCGGAGGGAGCCGTCCGGCTTTGGGACAGTAAAGTATCTGGAGAAGAAGGCTCGATGGTTTTGAGAGTCTGGGAGAGGGGAAATTGCCCCCTTTAGAAGCAAGGTCTCGACTTCCTTCAGAATCGCTGAGGACGGTTCGGTATCGACGATTTGTCCCGTTGGTGGGAGCTCTTCGAACTCCAATGCATAACCTTCGTCGACAATCTTTAAAACCCATGCATCTGAGGTGATATTTTCCCATGCAGGGAGAAAGTTTGTCAGGCGATCCCCGAACGGTGTCGAGCCGGATGGAAGGAAGAGGGTGGGTACCATCGGGAGGGACATGGGAACAACATCTGTAACGAAAGAGCTAACGGTATCGTCCATTAGGGCGTCAAATGCGGCGCCTGGCTGGGTTGCCTCCAGAGGCCTGGCGGGACTGGGAGCGCTGCTGCTGGTGCTGCCTTCTCTGCTGCTGGGGTTGTTGAGGGTGGGTTTGCTGGGAGGCTTGCAGAGGGCGGGTAGGCTGCCTGTACTGTATGGTGCGGTACGGGACCGTGTGTCGGCGTTTGTACTGGAACCATCTGGTCCTCTGCGCCTGGTTCTGATTCTCGAACCCACACTTCGAAGCCAAGGTCTTGAAGTCGTGATTTGACTTCAGTTTGTCGTCCGTTCCCACGTTGAAGAGCCCCAGGGCGTCGAACGGGAGGTCCTCGATCACCTGCCTCGACGATGTAGAGAGGCCAGAGGATCTAAGCCATGCATGTCTCCTGATTGCCACGGCGTGAGCAATCATCTTGCCCGCAGTGTCCCCTGTGTGTTTGGCCATCTGTATCTGGTGATGCGCCAGAGAGTTCGCCTCCTGAGCCAGGGTGGAAAGGGCAGAGCGGTCCTCCTCAGACATTCTTTGGAAAAGTGGTGCTGCTTTCTCCCAAAGAATTTGTTGGTATGCGCCCATACAAGCGCCATAATTGGCCATGCGGGCCAGCAGGAGGGCACCAGAGTAAAGCTTCCTGCCTACCGCATCGAACCTCTTCTCTTCACGGTCGGACGGCGCCGACGATTGTCTTCCGAACCTCTGAGCCGCCTTCATGACCACCGAGTTAGGGTCGGGATGGTGTTTCAGCCACTCCAAGCCCTCATCGTCCGTTCTATACCAGGATTCGATCTTCTTAGAGGTTGGAGGGATGGAGGAAGGGGTCTTCCAGGAGCCCTGGATCACTTCCAGGAGGTAGGGAAGGAAGGGCAGAAGAGGAGCAGGTGGGGATTCCTCTTGCACCCTTTTAAACACCGGGTCTTGCACCGCCTTGGAAGTCTGTTTGACCTCTAGGCCCAGGGCTTCAGCCATACGAGCCATTTGATCTGCAAAGGCTCGGACATTGTCAGTGGGAGATGGAGGGTCAGCCTCATAGGCGTCGTGAGTGGGTGATCTCTCGATCCCGAGAGACAGCACGGACCCCGAGTGTACCGATCCCGGCAACTCGCCATCTTCTTCTTCGTCATCAGCTGCCACTGACTGAGGGGGAGGGGATGAGGAGACATCCCTACTCGGGCGCTGCGGCGGAGCCACTAGAGGGGCTTTTGAGGTCGAAGCCTGATTGGCACGGGCCAAGGCTAGTCTCATAGTCTGTCTGCACCTTTCTGGAGTCTCCAACACTGGAGAACTCTCCTGTCTTGCCGTCACAGTTGTCAAAGTCGTGACCGACGGGAAAAGCTCCTGTCTGGCTGTCACATGTCGAGTTGGTGCCTCGATCACCGTGTCCACCAAAATCACCGGGGACTCGGGTTGCTCCGACGGCAGCTCTGGCAAGGGCTGCGGCTCCTGGGTAGGTTGAGGGGCCGGTTGGGGCTCGACCAGCTGCAAAGGCGACGACTTCGCCGACGAGGTGGCCGAGGAGGCGGTGGTTTGCTTTCGGGAAGAGGAAGAAGACGAGGATGGAGGCGGCATCGTCTTCTTCCTCTTTGCCGGCGGCTGAGCTGTCTTCGACACCGACTTGCCCGGGGTGGGCGGGACGGAGGAAGAGGTGGAGGCACGCCGAGACTCCTCTTGAGACCGGCGGAAGGCAATACGAACCGCCGTGGAAGATGGCGGAGTCGCCGACGTCGACCTCGTGGACCTGATCGATCTCACCGACGCCACAGAACTGGTGGAAGAGTGCCGGATACGTACGGTCTCGGTCGTGACCGTGCAAGGAGCCTTCTGCTTCGTAGGCTTTGTAGCCTTGGAAGCTGTCGACACCGAAGCCTTAGAAGTTGTCGACATAGCTGTTCTCGGCCTCTTCTATGCAGCCTTCTTCGCCCTTGTCTGGCGAGACTCGGTCTCCGCCGATGGACCAACCGGTCTTGATGTCGATGCTGTCTTCGACGTCGAAGCTGATGTCGAAGGCCTGGATATCTCAGCCAACGTCGACGCCGATGCCGATGTTGAAGGTACCGGAGCCAACGTCTGCTGATACAGAAGGTATCGAAGCCGGTGGACCCGATTTTTATGGGACTGTGCCGTCAACGATTGACAATGACGGCACAAAGAAGTAATGTGTGCCTCACCGAGACACAAAAGGCAAAGAGCGTGTTTGTCCGAGTCAGGAATCTTCTTCGGACAATTCGCGCATCTTTTGAAACGAGTTGTTGACATAATCCAGTCAAACAACTCGAGGAACAAACTCTGACGAGAAGCTATCCAAATCTATCCAACTAGAAGCACCGAAGCGAGCCGTGCGGCGGAAAAAAAGGAATTGGATCGGTGTGCGCGGGGCGCCCTTTTATCCCCTGCCGGGGCTGGGCGGGGTTACCGCCAAAACTTGAAAGTTTTAAAATGTAGAAGTTTCCATTGGAGCCCGCGCAGGCGCAGTCTCTCCACAAGTGTGCATTCGCAGAGACCACGAAGAAAAAGTAGGGTTGTGTGGAACGGCCCTAAGTTTTTAAAAAATCTCCCACTACCTGAAGAACAAGGGATAGAACCTCTAAATGTTTGGTTGCAAAACAGGTGTTTAACAACAAAGCTATGCCACCTTCTCCAGATATGATTTCCACAATCCAGACACCATAATTTGTCTAAAATTATTGATGTTAAAACATGGCTATTAATGTGCCAAGTCAATCAATGTGCCATAGAGACATCTGTAGGATAAGTAAGCTACATTGGCCTTGATGATGTCTTTAGATATCATCAACATTTGTAATGAGGTCAGAACATACTACAATTCTTTAATAAGCTGAAATCCAATTCAGGGCATGCTTCTAAAAGACATTAACAGAGAAGGTATGGATATAATGATAATTTAAGAAACTGCAAGCATAGCTCTGCTATAATAAGAATTCTTTAGTCAAGAAATGTGGTCAATACAATCAAATGTCCAGTAGTGAATATGCCCTTTAAGAATGACACATTTTTAATTAGCCAAACTGGTTTAAAGTTTTTTTTCTTTCTGATTGTGTTTGTTGCTTGCTGCAGACTCTTCTTACTTGGGTAGCCTCAAGGACATTGGGAGTTGCAGACCATCACATCTGAAGGGCCTTTTGATGGGAGAAGATTGCCTCACCTATTTGGTCAAGAAATTATCTTTATTTTAAATGTCGTATACACAAATTAAAGATACTGTGCAACTTTTGATGTCCTCAAATAATGAACTCACAGTACCAGCATCTAGTCATTATATGCTGCCTACACCTCTCTATTTGTATTTCATCAGCTTCTACCTAAGGCAGATTCTTTATAAATGTATTCTTTAAGCAATTTGACAGCCTAGAAGATGGAAGCACGACCTATACCCTTTTCATTTTATTTATGGATTTATCCTTCTCGGAATGACGGTTAAGAAAATGGAAAATGTAGCATCCATAAAATGAATTCAGTCTGTGAAAAAGTTTATTTTGATCTATACTACTAAAAGGGGAAGTATTTATTATTATGTATTGTGGGGTTCAGAGAGGTGGCTCAAAAGGCTGACTTTATATTCTCTTAGTAATTCTCTGAACTGTCCAAGATCTTTCTGTCTCAGAGAAATGTTTTCAATAGGTTTGCCATAAAAGGTGACAGCTATCACAGGGTGTTAGAACATTGTTCTTCACTGACAATTATTTCAAACATTTATTTCACATAGATTTCATGCTTTTTCTAGGTGGGCTAAATATGTCATCCTTCAGATTTCTGAATTTGACATGAACTGTTTTTTGTTATTTTGCCTTTACTGGAGAGAATTAAAAACTGTTAAAAATAAAACCAGTTAAAAATATTAGCAGATACTGCATGTTTCCAAGGCTTCAATTCATATTAGTTTTTAAACACAGTTATAGAAAAGTATTCAAAGTTGCTGTAAGGTAGAGAGCATTTATGTTTCACCTTTGAAATGTGTCTTGAAATAGGAAGGTGATCTGCACAGATTACATCTAATACCTACTGGTACCCTTAAAATACCATGCTGAAACATCAGTGCCATAAATAGCATCTGAAAGGTGACACTTTTTTGAATGTCACCAAGCCTATTGAACTAAACTGTAATTTGCCCATTAATCCTAAGTACTTTCTCTATCATGGGCTAATAAAGGTTAAGCTCTCTAGCACCCATGAAAACATTGCAAAATTTATTTGGTCCCAGAATGAAAAATATTTTATACAGGCAAACTTTATTCAAATTAAAGAGAAACAAGAAAAGAAATTGCTACAGTAAAAGAGAATGGGTAGAACATTACCATAGCGTGAAAGATAACAGGTGAAGACTGAAGTCTAATATCAAAGAACAAGGCAGTAACCAAGTCATCAAAATTTGCAGGTGCCAATATCTTTCTTTTCAAATGTGAGCTTCTTTGATACGTTTATAAACATGTCTGCATTTCAAATCCGATGTCCCAAAAATTCCTTGGAGCTACCGATATTGTCTTATATATTGTTGATGTCAGATCTTTTGCTCATTCTTGTAATTAGTAATCAGTTTAACAAAGAGAGTAAAGTTTCAAGTAGCTTGTCAAATTATATCTTTATTGGATATATAGTGCAAAGTTCGATTAGAAGATATGGTCTTGGGCTATCTTTGATTTCCTGACCTTTAAAGTGTTTAACATGTATAGAAAAACTCATTCAATCTCTGCCATCCTCTTTTCTACTTAGCTAGCAAAGCAAAATAGTTGTTAAGATGGTAAAATATAATATATGATGTTATATGTATATATAGCTAACATTGCAATTATCTTTTTTTTTTCCAGAGATCAGCTGCTACCAACAGTGCTATGGGATTTGAAGAGGTATGAACAGAGGGAGAAAGGGAGAAATGTACCAAGAGGAAGACGTATCAAGCAAATGGGACAACCTTCCATATGGAAATCTATGTTCTCATTGTGACAGACCAGACAAGAAGAAGAAGAGGAAACCTACTACGTAAAATTTGGAGTTACTGCCTCTCAACTTTGTCTACCTCATAGGGTTGATTCAATTTTCAACAATCCCCTTTTATCTTGAAATCCTTTTAGAGAACAAACAACAAAACATCCAAGGAGGAATGTAGTTTGAAAAGGTGATGACCCCTGTGCCAGAGAATTTAAAAGGCCCTGCCCTAAACTACATTTCCCACAATTCCGCTTGCTTCCCACATTAAAGGGTCAATGTGATGGTCTCTGTCTGTCTCTCCCTGGGTTGGCCATGTTCCGGAAGGGCTTCTTCCTTGCCCAGCAATTTAGCCAAGCATCCCTCCCACCCAGGGTCCCCCTCTCCGACCCCTTTGGGGAAGGAGTGGGACTTCTGCCTTCACTCCAGATTTACCATCCTCCTCAGGGCCCTTTGGAGGAACCAAACCCAGCCCCCTTTTTGGGGGGGGAGGAAGCAGCAACCATGATGGAGACTTATTTTATGTGTTTTTCCACTTTTTCAGTTCTATTCAACATTTCTATCACCATTACAAGCAGCAACGGTGGGAGAGGATATCCTTGTCTGGTTCCATTCTGTATTGCACATGGTTTTGTCAATTCTCTCTTAATCTAAATATGTGCACTTTGCTTGACATAGATCTTCTTGATCCATTCCTAAAAATTTGGTCCGAAGTTCATGTTATCCATGAGTGCCCACATAAATGACTGTGATACATTATCAAATGCTTCTTTTTAGCATCCAGAAACACCAGAACAACTTGTCTTTCATTTTGAACATTGCAGTATTCAAAAGTGTCCTAAACACATCTAATATTATCACTCCAATGTCTCTATAGGAAGAATCCATCTTGATCTTTGTGTATGTAAAACTTTTTTCAAACTTTGCTAGAATTGCTGCAAATATCTTATAATCATTATTCAATAGAGATATCGTCCTGTAGTTTTTTGGATGTCCAGGATCTTGAAGATACTAAACATCCAAATCTACAGTATCAGTTTCAAAATCTTGATACTACCAAAACATAATCCTCTGAAAAGTCTCTCCTGAGATATAATGTAAATATTACATACTACGTGGGAACTGAACAGATTCATGAGGGACCACAACGGCCAGAGTGCCAAATAGGAATTCCAACATATAGATCATCATCATCATCCATCATCATCATCATTTTATTACTTATTATTCGCCCTCCATCCAAGATGCTCTAGGCCAGTGGTTCTCAACCTGTGGGTCCCCAGGTGTTTTGGCCTACAACTCCCAGAAATCCCAGCCAGTTTACCAGCTGTTAGGATTTCTGGGAGTTGAAGGCCAAAAACATCTGGGGACCCCAGGTTGAGAACCACTGCTCTAGGCGATTTACAAGCTAAATTGTAAAGGATAAAATACATACATACAGATATTGATAAAATTAACATAGATCAAAAGCTCTAGTAAAAAGCCAGGTCTTAAGTGCTAGGGTAAAAGGCCCTAAATCATGCATGGCTCTCATATAGGGCGGCAAGGAATTCCATAAGGCAGGGGCAGAAATGGAAAAAGCTCTGTGTCTGGTACTTTCCAAGTGCACTTCTCTAGGACCCAGTATATAAAATAGGTCACATTGGGATGGTCGTTGCGACCTCCAATGATGGGAGAAGGAGAGACGGTCCCTAAGGTATGATGGACCCTGGACATAAAGAATTTTAAAGGTCAGAACTAGCATCTTATATAGAACATGGTAATCAGTTAGAAGCCAATGCAGCAAATGCCGCAGCACTGGAGTTTTATGACATTTCATGGGTGTTCTTGTGAGTAGCTTGGCTGCCGTGTTCTGAACAATACAGAGCTTTCAGGTCGTAGACATCAGAAGGCCAACATACAGGGTGTTGCAATAGTCCAGCCTAGACGTGACCGTGGCATGGATGACTGTTGCCAAAGCCTCATCAGATAGGTAGGGTGCCAATTGTCTCACTTGTCGTAGATGGAAAAAGGCCTGTTTGCTGGCAGCAGCGACCTGATCTTCCATTGTCAGCTGCGAATCCAAAACGACACCCAAGCTCTTAACGGTAGGCGGAGATAGGACAGCACCATCAAAGGTGGGTAACAAATGGGTCAGACCTATTGAGCGGCCATGCCAGAGAATCTCAGTCTTTGCTGGGTTCTCCTTCAGTCTACTAGCACGTAGCCAGTTCGACAGAGCCTCTAGACATAAGGTGAAATTGTCTGGTATTGACGTTGCTCCAGACTCCAAGCGCAGAAGAAGTTGGATGTCATCCGCATATTGATAGCAATCTAGGCAGAAACTCTGAGCCAAATTAGCAAGGGGTCTAATGTAGATGTTGAAGAGAAGAGAGGAGAGAATTGCACCTTGGGGTACCCCACATAGGAGGGGAGATCTTTCAGAGACTTGATCCATATACTCCACACATTGACTCCGGTTTCGGAGAAATGAATTGAACCAATTGAGGGCCTGACCGTGAACTCTGGATGCTGCGGTAAGGTCGAGAAGTACCAGTAGCACCGATCCAGGCTTGGGAATCTTCCATGCCACACAGTTACACAGTTACAACAATATGTTGCCTATTTATCTTCATGAGATTTGCAGTTCATTAAAACATGCTGAGGAATCCTGCAGTAGGGCCACAATTCCCTAAAGTATTCCCAGTATGAGTTATTCATCAACTCAACACCACCCCACATGTTGATCTGCCACATGAAACCATCAGAGAAGCAGTGTTCTAACTTACACTCAGATTAAGATTACCAGAAGAGGTATACTGGATCAGAACAAGATCCAACATTCTTCTCTCACACTGGCCATCACATTCTCTACAGAAAGTCCACATGCAGGATGTGAAAACATTAGCCATTCTCTCATTTGTATTCCCCCCACAACTGGTAGCGCAACATAAATAGGACACACTGGTCTGACATTCTCTTTCTAACATTGACTATGAATATGGCTCTTATTGCTCAATAATGTTTCTCCTTAGTCTGTGATATTCCACATTTAATTCATTTGAGAAAAGCCTGAAAACATAAAGGAAATATCACAAACAGAATAGATGGTGTGAATATAAATTCTCTAGAAGTCAGTAAGCAGCTGCCACTTGACCTATGCATAGCTGTATTCTGGGCAAAGATTAAAACTATTGCTAGAATAAAGCAAGTTTCAAGTTGAAACAGGTTTCAAGGGAAAGTAGCTTCTAAATACATAGGCCTGGAAAATGCCTTCTTGGTTTTTATGTGACCTTAAAGGTTCTGGCTTCACTGTGGGCACTTCCAGCTAACCCTCAGGGACTTTAAACTGTCCATCTTACCTTAAAGGTTGTACATGCTATTTTGTGCAGCAAAATGCAGAGGCCCTTTTGCTCTGTCTAATGTAGAATATTTTTCAGATGGTATAACAACTACTATGGGCATCAAGATTTTTCTAGTCTCTGCACAAATAATTTTTTTTCTGTAATAGATTTTCAAACCCTAAAGTTTGCCTGTGTGATGCCAGATAATATAAGGGCACACTAACAAGCCAATTATTGCCAGAATGCTTTCTTCTTTTATGCAGCATTTTGTTTCACTCCCACCAGACCTATTTCCACCAACAGCCACTTATTTTAGCTGAGATGCAGGTTGTTCATAGCAATATTTTTCATTAAAAGGACTTTTCTGGGCCAAGTTGGACAATATACGGAAATCTAAGTTACTGTGTTCATAAAGTGTATCTGATAACTGATTTGCTGTCATCACTCACACACACGCACACTTTTAAAGTTTCCTTTGTGTCAAACCCATTTCTACAACAAGTACATTGTAACAAAGAAGCCTTTAGCTGGATTACATCCAAATAATGCACCAGCAATTCAGTTCAGGTACATTTTACCTTATTTTCCAAGTTTCAGGCTGGGCACAACTAATAATCTAATAAATCTTGTCAATTATTTATATTATTACACGTTTCCTTATATTCCTATTATAAAGTGTAGGATAAAATGCTAAAATAAATAAACAAACAAACAATCCAGCCTTCAAATTCTTGATCAGCATCACTGCTTTATGTTTGAAACATAATTATTTTGTAGGATGAAGCCTGAAGAAAAATATTAGGAAGACCTTTTATTTTTCATGAAGACGTTGCTTGACACTAGACTAGGTTGCCTGAGGGGGTGGATTCTGTATTTCCAGATATCTTTAACCAGTGGTTGGAAGAACGTCTTTACAGAGAGCTTTTGTTGTGTATTCCTCTGGTATGGTAGGGGGTTGAACTAGATGACCCTTGTGATCTCTTCCAACTCTGTGATTCTATCATTCTCTCTGTGATTCTATCATTCTATCATTCTTTGAACCACCTCTTTCATCAATCCATAACATAATGAAGAAGTCTCTCTCATTAACACAGAACTACTATTAGGATGCATTATTTCATTAAACTGCAAATTTCATATATTAACATTGATCTTTTCATACAACATAGAGAGCTGGTCATATCTAGAGAGCATGGACATCAAAGTAAGGTGGCCTGGGACACATATAAGAAAATATTTTTGTGAGAATCAAAAAGTTCCATTTGAAGTTAAATGATGTGTAGGACCTGTTGATATGCAAATATAACTCTTTTAGAAAAATAGGTTCTTGGATCTTCAACCTACTTGATGCAGGAAAGACATTGTGTATGTCTACTCCTTATTTCCATTGTAAAGCTAGCATGATGACTAATACATGGAGAAGTACATCCTATGTGTCAAAACCAAAATGAAAAACAGTTATAAAGATTAACTAGTTACTGTTGGCTTTATCTTGTAAGACTGTTTCATTTTTTATCACTTACTTTGCACTTGATTACTCTTAGATGGCCCATGTGGTCTCTTTCATTTCTATTATTCTATGATTTTATGTTGCATGTTCAACAGAACATAAATATTGTTCATGAAAGACAAATACATGCATTTCCTTAGTGTGTATGATTTATTCAACCCCTGCAATCTAGGGCTTCAAAGCAACAGTAAGGGCAAAAGTTTAAGACATATATTGTGAGTCTCCCCAGATATCTCTTGTATTCAGAGTTAGCATTTTTTAATCTTGGATCTGTTTTGAGCTTTAGCAACAGTGTACTCCGATAATGTCAAGGAGGAGATAAGGCCAAGAGGCCCCTAAAGATCAAGCCCACTATAAACTCTCACATTTCTTATCCCTTCCATGCACTTTAAAATTATCAGGTGCTGATACATAAAGAGGACTTACTGATGTGGCCTTGATTAGTCCTACATTGCCATATATTCAAACTGTCCTGATCTGGCAAAAACAGCATCAATTTCACAAAAGGAAAATGTCTTAAAATCTCAGAGAAGGAAAAAGAAGTAATACCAGATTATACCAGATGCCTCCTTTTCCTCCCCTACCACAAGGCAAACATCATATGCTTATTTATTCTTTAAAACAATTAAATAATCAATTAAAACATTAATTTAAAATGGTTTTCAAGCCGTTACAACATAACAACAAAGAAAAGGCACCACCATCCAAAGACCCTTCTGAAACGGCTGTTTTTCATACCCTCCCAATTTGGCAGAGACGGTTGTTTTTAAGGATGTTCTTGTTTCCATGTAAATCAATTATATGCAAATTTTTAACCAAATAAATAACCAACATCCTGCAATTTTTGTACAGGAAACAGTTTATTCTGTAAAGGAAATGTTTTTAGAGATTTATTTTCTGTGCTGAAAATTATGAGGGCTCTTTTGCAAAAATCTGCAAATTTTACACATTATAAATTATAAACTGTAAAGCTTCTCTTCAGGATTCTAATCACCAGTATTTCTCAATACACACATAAATGCATGTTTTTAATATGATTTTAAAAATATTTCCAATATTATTTCTATTGCTATTCTTAATTGCTATTTTTAATTAATCTTCTGTCATCCTCTATTTTCAGCTGCTTTTATAATATCCCACCTTCTTTCTAATACCCTCATTTAAACAAAAAGAATAAAAAAACTAATACTGACCAGAAGAAACCTTCACATTCTAAAAAGCAATTTTATGGCCAAACTGTATCAACCCCACCTACAGTTACTGCATTATATGGGAGGGGAATGAGAAAGCCTTCAGAATGAAGTATTGTGTTGTATTCCAAAGACATGAGATATAGCAAGCACACAAGTGCTTTGTGCAGCATATAGCACAGCATAAAATCTTACTCTCTTAAATATGACACTTGTAAGTTCACTTTCTCAGCATAAAATGTTGCTCTCTTAAACATGACACTTGTACATTCACTTTCTCAGATGCTCTCATTTGATATAGGAAATATACCTGCATGTGCTCCACATGAAAAATTTATATGATTTCTTGAAAAGGGGTCTAAAATTCTACAAACTGATTATCAGCCTTCAGTATATAAATAAGTGCATTTATCAAAATTTCTGTGCAGCAGTGGTAACCCTCCAGCTTGCCGTTTGAGGCAGACAGGCTCTTATTAAGGAAGAACCCGAGTAAAGTTATATATACATAAACATGCAGAATAAATCCAAAACAGTTTTTTTTGATTCAGAGGTTTATTTCCCGAATAATACAAAAAAAAAAAAAAAGAAAAAAGAAAAGACATGATCCCTTTCAATTTTTGAGTTTTCCCATCCAGCAATGCTTGGATAGGGAGGGCTATTTGTCAACCCCAATCAATAGAGATTAAGTCTGGAGGCAGAGTGCAACATTTAAGGCGTCTGCCCCTCTCAGCTCCAACACTGGAGCAGCGATCATTGTCCCAACCTCTCACCCTACAGCAGTGTACCAAGGGGTCACTTCAGGGCTAGGTAGGAATTTTCCCTCCCTTTAACAGGGGTTTTTTTCACCTACCATAGACTGTTGAGGTTATTTGGTAATTGACATTAGGTGGAGCCATCAAATAGGCTGCCATGCAGAATACGGGGACACAATGTAGGTGTGCACTTAAGGCTCCCCTTTTGGTGAAGGCCAGGAATGAGAATCCCCACCAGCAAGTTTGCTCAAATGACATGGGAGCAAACAGAAATGCCCTTGGAATTGTGGGGAAATTATGATCCCTGAAGGAGCAAAGGTGACCTCTATGCCATGACTTGTCACATAAAAGTTGAGTTTTCCGCCATGTAGTTGTTGTTCTTCTCTTTGGAGGGAAGCCATGAAAATTTCTAAGGTCTCCTGGAATCTCAAATGATCCATTAACCTTTGAGGGTGGACCATTTTAATAGGTCATCCACCCCTGAAGGGATAGATCTTAGCTGTGATACTTGGCTCTGAACAGAAAATGATCTGCCCATGACAACTTGGAGGTATTGGTTCCCTTCGCCCACAAACCTGTATGTTCCAAGCTGAAAAATGCATCAAGTGCATGATCTGCCAAATGCATAGTTCCAGAAATCTATTGGGATAGGCACATGTTTGTCATGAATACTATGAACTCTAAAGTTGCACCTGAAAAACTGGCCTACAGTGGTTTTTTGAAGTCATTGAGAAGCAAAAGACTGGGTGACTCCAACACCTCCAAACAAAAAAGGAAAAAGACAAGACAAATAATAAGACATTTAAAAACCCACTTAACACACAGTCAATCGGTGTACTCCCAGTTGATCCAACCAATTAGTTGGCTAGTCCAGCAGCACCCTACTCCCACCAGAGGATTTCCTTGTAACTAACTAGATGGTTCTGGGGAGCCCTCTTGCTGCTACCCAGACTTCCAGTTGGTTCTCTCACCACAAGCTGGTATAACAATCAAAGTGTGACTGTTATCCACCCATTAAACCGATTTTCTACGAACACAACATATAACATGTTAAAATAGAAGACATCTTTCCAGCCTTATATTTGCTCCTCACTTGGAGATTGCTGAGTCACACCCAGCTGAAATGGGTGTGGGACTGCAGTCTGTCTATTCAGGAGAAGTACAGAAACAAGCAACAGGGGAGCTGGATTGTGATGCTCTTGCTTTTGGCCTCTTCAACAACAGCAGCTGGCTCAAGTCCTCCCAGGTTTGGTGGACTCATGTTTTATACTTGCTTCCGCCTGAGAGCTTGCCGAGTCACACCCTGCTGGGGTAGGCCTGAGCTGCAGTATAATGAGAACGGGAGAAGAAAGCAACAGAAGAGCTTGATAGTGATGGTCTTCCTTCTGGCCTCTTCAACAGCTGTAGCACATTCAATGAGTTAAATTTCTTCCTGCCAGCTTTTTAACCAGCCAATTACCTTAAAACAGCTACATTTTGAATTGTTACTCCCCAAAGCATCATGAAAATACACAAAAGACCCAAAGCAGGGGGAAGTGATGTATGAGTTAAAAACCTGCAAAAGCAAGTGATTCTGTAAAATTTTAAAAAATCAGATTGGGGTAGCTAACAACAAAACAGCAGAAACCCACTCATGAAACAAAAGGTCTGTAGTAACACTACAATTTGTCGTAACAGAGTGATTGCTGTATCCTAAGATACAATCATTTTTCAATTTTTTAAAAGAATGAAACACCATTACAAAAAACAACCCCTTCAAGAACAATGGGCAGCAGCTGCAACATATTCCTTTTGTTTTTCAGAAAAGGGAGGAAAATGTGACCTGATTGAGAAATGTAACTCAGCAGCAGTAACTTTGACCTGCTCTCTTTCAGTACAAGAGAAGTGCACCTTGACAGAGAAAGCAGTGGCTGGGAAGCACATTCTCTTAATCTCTCTGAGGAAACAGGATCCAGCTGAGTTCTCCCAGGCAACAAGAATCTTTGTTGTGTTCTTTTTGTATCCTTCTTTAAAGGGTGACCAGTATACTTCATAAATAAGAAACAAAATTAGGAATCTGTTCTTCTTTTACTTGCTTATAAGCAAAGAAACTGAAAAAAACCCAAAAAACCAAAAATGCCAGACATTTAAAAAGATACATCCCATATAGCTTCAAAGTAGTCCTTAAAAATTTGTCTCTTTCAGAATCTTCCTTTCCAGAGTTTAGGCTACCATAAAGGTGAACTCTCCCATGAGACAGGGTGACACATTCATGTCAAGCAACAGAGCAAAAGGAATGACAGAAAATCCTCCTTGACATCATGTGGTCACACACAGACATTGCTCATAATACTGTGAGAAGATTTTGACTCAGCAGATGCTTTAGAAAGACCCACTATTCACTCTTCTGCTATTGGAAATGGTGCAGCGGGGAGAAGGAAAAGCTACCGTGGTTCCTCAGGGGAGTTCGCGAAGTGCAGCAATAACCCAGTATTGCTGAACTGTTTCTATCCGCACAGCAGCCCTGCCAAGATTTCCAAATTCTTAACAACAAATTGTAGGTTGAGCTGGAACCTACTTGGAAGAAGTTCCAATAACTAGAAAGGGCTGAATTGAAATCTCATTCCAGTCCTCAATGCAGCACTCAGAAAATATTAGCATTGACAAACACACATTTTGGTGCCTCAGATGTTAAACCTGTTTCTGAGTATATTTGACCCACTGATTCCAAAAATGGCACCAGTTTGTCCTATCACCTCTAGTTTTTGAGATACAGAATATATTCCATACACCAGGCATCCTTAAACTCCTCCAGCTGTTTGGCCCTCGAACTCCTAGAATTCCTGACCATTGAACAAACTGGCTAGGGATTCTGGGAGTAGGAGGCCCAAACATCTGGAGGGCTGCATATTGAGGATGATTGCCATATACCACTCTTCACTCTGCTCGCCATAGAAATGAGGATATTTTAATATAGTGTCTAAATTAATATATTTTAAACATGAAGTAAACGTATTAAATATGAAAAGAAAATCTACATGAAAATCTACTTATTCATACCAAAAGCACAGAAATATGAGACAAACTTTCCAAAAATTCAGCACACCATATCTAAGCAACTATAGCTGATGCAGTCTAGCCAATGCAATTTTCTGAATCAGTGCCCCCAAATTACCCCAGAACAGGCCTAAAAACCAAGACACCAAGAAATATTTTTTTGCTGGACAAAGGATACTTCTACATAATAAGGTTTATATTGTTAAGCGTGATTCTACCCAAACAAGCAACTTTACTTAAAAAGGCAATAGAAATATTGTGCATATTTTTACTGGATCCAATCTGTACAAGACACAATACTTCTGAACAAGATAAATGTGTTCTAGATTAGATCAGACCTAAATTCTCTCTTGAAATCAAGATGACTAGACTGAGCCTTTGCACATATCACAAGACAAAAATGACATTAAACAATCTTATAGTGTTTGATAACGTGAGACACAGTGGAGAAAAGGATGACAATGTTACAGGTGATTGATTCAATTAAGGAAGCCAAAATCATGACTTTGAAAGACTTGAGCAGAACTCATTGGAGGACCTCATTCACATAGAATCAAAGCTGACTTGATGACAAATAGCATCAATAAGCACATATAATCTAATCATATGCAAGTCCATTCACACGCCCGACCTGATAACAACTGCAGCTGGAGAGGTTCACTGACTATCCAGCATGGAGTGAAGCATTGATGTTGAAAATGCAACAACATAAATTGGTTAGTACAATAGGAATTGGCTGCCCAATGCTTCATTCTGAGGACTCATCTAGGTCCATGATCAGGAGGTTAGTCAAACTTCCCATGCATTTGGATAGTCAGACACAAAAGCTTCAGTATTTCAGAAAAATCACAGTGGCAAAGATGGTCAAAATGAATGTCATATTATGATAACATGAACAGACCTAGTGGTTATCACGTCATAAATTCCTTGTTTTTGGAAGGAAGAACTATAGATCAGGCAGATATGAGGAAGCTGCCTTTGGTCGAAGAGGAGATGCAGCAAAGGAGGAAGCAGCACAACCTTCCATCCTAGCTGCAATCCTACAAACACCAACCTGGGAACACTGAACATAAAGGAAGTGGTTTCTGAAGAGGCATGATGCATAATTGCACATGGTACTGCCAGTTAGTAACAATCGCTTTTTCAAAAGTCTGCATTATTGCAAAAGAGTAAAAGCTAGAAAGGATAAAAAAGAGATCAGTTTCAAGCTGCTTCAGGGCAAAAATAATACTTCTGATTCAAACTCCACAATATCTTATCAATCCCTGACTATTCGAGTTCAAGAATAAATACTTTTTCCACAGATAACCTTCTGCCATCTTCATAAATTTCAGCAGGAAATTGATGAGGGAAGAATATTATTAGCCTTTTTGAACCAAAAAGCATTATGCTTAGTAAGGCCGCACCACCCAACAAATCATACCCCAAGAATAATATATGCCATTATTCAAGCCAGCTAGTTTGAATACATTTCATTCACTGACTATTAGGGATGTCATTCTTCACTACGTGTCTTCTCAACAGAAATGATGAGTAGTTTCAGCAATTTTTTTCCTGCTGTGAAAAAGCCTTCAAAAACTACAAAGGTTTTGAAGCCTATTTGCAGTTCAGGACTAATTCTGTGCAAAAGTTGAATGCAGTTGTTTTGCATGTTATATCTGCATGAGGTACAACAATTTAAGTACACAAATGTTATCCTTAATAAAAAGTTTGTTTTCTAAGCAAATAGCACATGTAAATGAAAGAAATAATATTTCTGCATATAAATACCATTCTCTGAAGAGAAAATGTTGTTTTCTGTGCAAAACAATCACATGTGAATATTGCACAAAATAAGTTCCATATAGCGAATATTCACACCAGTCAAAGATTCTTGTCTGGATTTATTTATACTACCCCCCCCCCTCAATGTTTTGACCATTTTTCCAAACACTTTTATGCTGTCTTTTCATACCTACTCATTACATATAACTGTATTAAATATTACCATTTCAAATAATTAAGGACTTTTTCACCATCAGCTGACCTGATATCCAAACTTTAGAACACATCAACTAAATGTAACTAAGTAAAACACAATATAATAAAACTGTTATCCAAAAGAAATCATTTGTGTTAATGAATCTGAACAAGCTCCTTTTGCAGCATCATTGTTACATCTTTGCATAACCCTTGCATGAGTCAAAATACTAAATTGGCAATTCCTTAGTCCCCTGCCAGAGTGTTCTTTTGAATCAGTGGGTACAAGACATGTTGGAATCAAGGCATCAATTATGTATACCTATTATGGATCCAATGTTTCAGAGATAACTCTCACATAAGCAGGATCCACCACATAATGAAGCCTAAATTGCCCTGTTCTCTTGTTATTTCTACAGGGATATGCTGAGGAAAATGAAGATGTATGATGGCGAAATTCTGACAAAGCAGAATTGAAAGGCTTTTCAACCTTTGGCTTTCATTTTGTATTGGTATAAAAGAATAAAATTCAGACAGAAGTCTGAATTTTAATGGCACTTCTATTGTTCTTGAGCTTTTCAAAGTCATGTCTTGTTAGCTACCTCATTTTTCTTTTAACCTTTCCTCTTAAAAAAAACAAACAAACCATGTTATGCAGATGGGATGGAGCAGAATCTGGCTTGTGAAGCCACAGATTGGTTGATAATTCTGCTACTGTTATGGATACATGACCCAAAATAAAATCCAAATCTTCTCTGGCTAAGCTGACTTAATGTTGGAAAAAATTCTCAGATTCTTTTGTATTTCAAATAATCAATTTGATGCCATTAAGCACACACAGGGAACATGGCCTGGCGGTGGAGGAATGATAATTTCTCAACACAGCAAAACCTCCAACCAAGAGCATGCAATTTCAGTCACTGTTGTTCATATGTGCATGCCAGAGCTATTGTGAGAGTCTTAATTCATAAAGGAAGTGTAAATTGGCACTGTAACAATAAGCATTATTATTTTTGCCTCTTTTCCAATCATGCCTAACAGTATTTCTCAGAGTTAAGAGATTCACTATTAAAATGCATGTGCTTGTTTTGTTTTCTGTGATTTGGAAGTAAATGATACTTTTTAAGAATAAAATTGTGTGTGCAGAAAACATACCAACATCCGGTTCTGGAACTTTAGAACATTTTCAAATGCAACACATAACAGTGCAAAGGGAAAGAGGCTAGCAACCAAGGGCAGGCACACACAAGACAGGACAGATGGATGCTATAACTGCATATATTATATATTACATGTTAGATTTTCCTTTGCTTCCACCAATTTATTATTAAGGGTTTTTTTGCTGCCACCATTAATTAATCCATAGGCCACCTCCTTGCTACAATGTTCAAGAAGACACACAAACTCTTCAGGTGAAATAAAACAAGAATATGATGGGTTTTTTCTTGAACAGTAAAGATGTGTAGTGGTTTCAATAAACAGTCAGGATTTTCTTGTACAGAGAATAGTTTTATATTGTGAATTTCTTGAAAACAATGTTCCTCACACAGGAATATGAACAGGTTGTTTTAAACCGTTTGAATCCTCTTTATTTGAGGCTTCAACACCATCACTCTAAAACTGTAGAAGCTCACTATATTTCTTAATCCTTCTCCCTGAAGGCTTTAATTACTTTCCACAAAGAGATATCTTTCTAATAAAAGTTCCCAAAACTCTTCCTGCCTCCCTTCCCCTTCAAATTTCCTAAACTAACTCCCTCTTCAAACTCTAAACTCCAACTCCCAACTGACAAAACTCTGTTGCACAGCTCCTTCTTTCCCTCTGGCTCTGCCCATCCCCGGTTGCTAAGAACTCCCTCCAATTTTATCAGCCAATCAGACTGCACCAGCTATGAGACTGCCTGATTGCTCTTCCCCCCTGCTCTCCTTAGCTTTTTCAAGCCAGGCCTGTTACTGCCTGTACGCCAACCTTATAAGGTAGGCTAATCTGTTACAAACAGCATTGATTCCCAAACTTTGGTCCCCCATGTGTTTTGGACTTCGGCTCCCATAATTGAATAAGCTTCATGGGGCTTCTGAGAGGTGAGGTCCAATCTACCTGGAGGATCAATGTTGGGAACCACTTATATAGAAGAAGCCAACAAAATGATGAGCAAGAAAAGAGACTGTATGATTAATAAAACTTTTCATTCTGGTTTACAGCCTACCCTCCCCTTTCACTAAATAAAGCAAAGGGAAATAAATTCAGATGATCACTCTTATTCGGTCTCTGCACCATTTGGAAACAACTGATCTTCCAGGCATACATACCTCCAAATTTCTCCTTGGAGGTATGTATGCCTGGAGTACACCTAATACCAGAAATATATATTTATTAGTTACTATGCTGAAAATTTGAAATAAAAATCAAAGGTTTTTTTTAAATCACTAAGGTTGACTTGATGCATCAGTTTCCTTTTTGTTTGCTACCTGATCAATTAGCTGTAGACCACATATTTTCATATCAAAGACAAAAATAGGCCTTCTCTTTTATGGTTGTGATTATATTGAATAAACCCAAATATATTACTCAGTTCTGTGTTGTACTAATAAAAATACATGGACAGAGAAATTATAAGATAGTAAAACAAAATATGGAACACATAAAATACATAAACTGTTTTTTTTCTAAAAAGTGAGAAATAATAAAATATATGCCCAGCAAGCAGGAACCCATGCCGAAGTGGGCTATTTAAAACCCACTTTAGCATGGGTTTTAGTCCTGTTTAGAAGGACCCTATGAGAAATTTTCAACATTTGGTGACCAAGATGACCAATCTGGTTCATCCTGAATTCCTAGTATGCATGAATGTATCTGTGTAGATGTCTGTGTCTGTGAGTCATGCCGCCTCTGTCCTGTTCTTATATTTCAACTCACAGCATTCATAACTTTTTATGCTGGATAGCTGTTGGGGGTTGCAGTCCTCCAACATCTGCTTTCTACTCTGTAGAAGCTTTAATAAATGCTAGAATTATAGATCTTTAATGACAATTGGTTAAATTTAATCCCCTGGTGCATAAAGGGAATTTCATAGCAGCTGAAATACACACTGAGTCACAGTTCAGTTTTTGTTTGGTTTTGTTTGCTCCCTGCTCTTGCTGTGCAAAGATAGGAATAAATATACTTTCCCCCTCTAACTGAACTTGATTCATAACCATGACACTCAATTTATTCCTTCAAAGGAAGAGAAGTTCTATTGCCCAAGGATATGATCGCTACGTGGCTTTTTTTTTTCTCCTTTTGTGCAATAATTACACAGAGATGTTTTTCCCTCCCTCGAACATATTTATAATTTAAAATTGGATTTACTTCTGAAAACATTTCCTTCCACAATAAGCAATGGTAAAGAATATAGTATTGGGAAATATACCCAGGAGGGAAAAATCTCCTTGGTATAGTAGCCACATCCATTTCCTTTAATAGTCAAAACAAAATGAACACAGTGCTTAAAGTAATAGGTTTTAAAATGTTTTCTGAGATGAAGTGCTATCACTCCAAGCCTAGCATGACTTAATTCATGCAGTACTGTTAGAAAACTGGAAAGAATGAACAATTGGGCTTAATGTATTTGGTTTGAATGTAGACATAAGACTGTTTGTATTAGCTTTATGATATTGTTACTCAAATTATTATTTTATTTGCACAAAACCTTGCATCTGCAAACCTGAGTTTCCAATGTGTATTTCCCTCATGAGTTAGGAAATAGCATAAGGTGGTACTATAAAATGTTCTTGTCTTTGGTAATGCTTGTTGCACTGGTAATGTTTGTTGCACTGTAGCTCTGCACCCAACACCACATAATGTTCAAGTAATCCAATAAGTAAAAGTTTATTAATGAATAAGTATAAAAGGGAGAAAATCAAGTCAAAAAAGAAGCAGCAAAAGTACAAAAAGTAATTTGTAACGAGATCAAGAGATTATCAGCTTTTGAACCAAGGCAGCAAAAAGCAATCCACAGAGGCTTGAGTTAACAAAGCAGGAGAAGGTTAAGCATGGTATTGTTCAAAAGTTATATCCATAAACATGAAAACAGGAACACAAGAAAGGCAAAACCTCCAAAAACATAAAGTTATAAACAGGAATCAAATCAAGAATCTTGAAACACAGGAACTCAGGACTAGAAACCTTTTACAACGTTGTTCCCACTAAAGGCCCGAGAGTCCAGTAACCACTTAAAAGGCCTCAGTTCCTCCCATGACAACACTTTGCACACACCTGCTTTTTTCACTCAGCTCTAAGTCTCTTAGAAAAATGATTTGCCTCCTAATTTCAAGGGATCTGGAAAAACTTTGGTCGCCTACATTCTCCTCCAAAAGCCACTCTAGCCTATTCTCCTGGGAACTGATATCACTTTCTCCCATTGCCAGGGAAAAGCCTGGAGATTCCAAAACATCTCCCTCCAGGCCCCTGCTATTTTCCACAGACTTCTCGGAAATTACAGGTTGCAACCCATCATCCCCTTCCTCATCCTCTGAGCACTCAGAGAGCACATTGGATGCTTGCCAGGCTACAACTAAGCTCTACACATCAGATTTTTTAGTTCCCTGAAAAGAAAAAAATGACCTTGTTTTATCACTTATCAGGAGACTAAAACAATTATGAATAAATACTCATTAAGTGAACAAAGTTGGTAGCATTTATAGACTTATGGGTCATCTGCAACAAGCAGATTCACCTGATGTTAACGTGCTCCAAAGGCACTGTTCACATACCAAGGGACTGCAGCCGTTACACTGGAGTGATGTACATCTTACCTCCACCATGTCACTGTCACTCCAAACTGACCACCAACCTCCTGGATGTTATAGGTACTTTTGCTGACATTATAACAAGCAATCACCATGAAATAATGATTTATTCCTTCTTTCTTCCAGTGATCATGAAGAAGGTGTGGCAATAACTTGACCATGTGGATAAGAACAGGGCATCCACATGATCAAAAAGACCTTGTTGGTTGTATGGACTTCCCATTCTGATGTCAGGAGTTTGCGAAGGGCCTGGTGGATGGCTAGGATTAGCAGCAGTGATGACACAGAAGAGGTAAGAATCATGCTGCCACAGAAGAACTATTGTACTCCCCGGCTATGTGAACAATGATTCTGGGGCTGCTCCAGGGTACATTGACACCAAGCTAAGCTGCCTAGAGTAGTCTGCAAAATTTTTACTACCAACGTTTTCTGTCTCTAAGATCCCTGAGCATAATGATATTGTATGCCAATGAACACAAGAAAATGGTGATGGTGCCAATAACCAGTTTGGTCAGTAAATTGAGCCAAATCAAGCATCATCTAGCTGCCCAGAGTGCCCTGGGCAGGATGCTCCAAAATTTGCAGTAAACTCTGGAACATCGCTGAAATTCACCCACAGCTATGCTAACAACCTCATCAGACCGGAGGAGGGGGGGGGGAGAACCTCACATCCTAGGATGTTTTCAGCTCATCTAATGGATAGAACCTCATTCTGGCTATTACACAACATTGCATGAATTTTGTCAGAGACCCCACCTCAACCAGGATGAAAACATCATCAGATGCTTTCCCCACAAAACAGGAGGCATCCTGTGTTGTGCTGGATCCACTGGACTTGCCAGGAGGGTCATGCTTCCCACATGCGATGGCAAATGCTTTGCTGAGAGGGAGTTGCGTGCAGAGTGATTGATTCACCCTACTGCCTCTCTCCTTTCTTGGCAAAGCAGGCCGCTTCACCTGGCCTTTGTAATGAGATCCTAAGCCAGTTCAAATACAACACTGCTGAGATATTGCCATCCTTCCATTTAAGGTGAATCCAGAGGTTTTGTCTAATGTAGACAAGCCTTAAATCCACTTCCTCCAAATCAATGAAGTTTGTAGCATGAGCTTTCTCACACCAAGGGTGCATCTACACTGCAGAATTAACATTAGCTTATTTTTGAAATCTCTGAATTGGTTTATATGACATTTGTTTGTCATTATGTATGTTGTTGCTGTTAAGGTAAAAGTAAATGGATGCAAATGTCAGTATATAAAGGAAGTATATTCAAGAAAGGGCACTATACTTTTTACAAACTGTTTTTCTTACATTCTAGTCAAATTCATTTTATTTCAAATGAGATAGTTTATTTTTCAAATTGCCATAAAACTACCCACAGAAAATTTAACTCAACAATAAAAATACTACTGCTCAGCACCAAGTACTTAAAATAACACAAAGATTCAAGATCTTTGGCTTGAAGATAAAGCCAATGTAATTGTTTACAAATAATTATTGCCCAAGTTTTTGTAAGATTCTGTTACTTCAGATGAAATCAATGTTAGCTGAAAGACTATATGCCATGATGTGGGTCAAACATTGTATGGTCTTATTGTTCTTCTTCTTGTTGTGTCCCTTCTGTGGCTGAGAAAGGCTGTCTTGTCCAAGGTCACCAAGCAGGTTTCCATAGCTGATCTGATCTGAACCCTGGCCTTCACACTATCTTTTTAAAATATGTAGCTTTCCTACAACACAGAAAAGCAAAAACTCTGGTAATGACATCATCTTCAGCACCTCTCAGACAGATGAAGCATTCTCCTCTTAACTGTCTCTTGTAACTCTTCTTAGAACTTATTGTAGCATTAAGGATGATATATAGTGTGCTTATAACATTGTTGTTTCATGTGATGAGGTCTTGTTAACATTCTGATATATTGAGATAAAGCACCATCACATTCTAAACTTAGCTGCAATGCCATATAAAACCTTTCTCCATGTCTACATGAAGAAGAATCAGAATTTTGTTAATAAAAGGAAACAGTGTATTTTATCTCTCCTAAAAGTGTCCACATTCCCATTAAGGATGGCATGGTTGCATTATTGGAGACTTTCAGAGAGGGTGAGAATAAAATCATTCCCCTGTAGATCCTGGGTACTCTGTGGTCAAGAAACACCATCTTCCGATTTCCATATTTTCATGTGGTTGTGTGAGTGATAAAGTTTATCTATTCTTGATCAGTTGCAAAGTAAATAATGAAACAGGGATTTAAGTTGTACTGGATATGGTTACACTCTTCTTGAAATCTCAAGTTTGCAGGTTGTGCACATGCCTAGATTTTTGGCAGTTGCTAGGAGTATGTTAGCACAGATACACCTAATAGAACTAATGACATTTCTCAACCTATCACATCTGGCTATAATCCCTTCATTAAAACCTCTTTGGATTTTGCTCAATTAACTAGTTCACTGCAGAGTGCCTACACAATCACACCTGAAACCATTTATGAGACTGGGATAGTGACCACAGTATCAACTGAATGTAGATGGGAACCAAACCCAAGAATCACAATAACTGTGTCTAGCCAGCTCCTGCAAAATACAAAGGGTTTTTTTCCTTAACTAGTCCACAGAGGCCGAGGCTCCTTCTATACTTCCAGATGTTTGGAACTACATTATATAGTCAGTGTAAACCCATTATTTGGCAGTGTAAATCTGGCAAGTGATGTGCTGATACATATATCTATGTCTGTTCAGGATCATTTGACTTTCAAGCCCTGCATGGGATATACTCTGATCAGCTGTAGCAGATTATCTGGTTTAGTCAAGACTTTCTAGTGTTTTTCTTTATTTAAAAAAAACATGCTGTTTCAGGCTTAATGCATGCTACAGCAGGCTTGGGGTGTATGTTTTGTAGACACTCTGACCTCTAGATGGCTTCAAACTGCATTATAATGCCCGTGACACTGACCATTTAATGCAGTTTCAAACAAGTATTGAAGAAAGTGGTTTCATTGTGTATATTATTAAATAAAAAATCCAGGAACCAATTTGAGGCCCAGATACTGATTACACAAACTATAGAGCACTGGTGCATATTAACACTTTCTTTCATGTGCTTTTGTATGAGATTGTTGTCCACCTACACTGCATTCAATGGTCAGTGTAGATGGGATCTGTTAAATTGTTTTTTAAACTTGACTATGTAATATTTTAGGGCCCCCTGGTAGCACAGTGGGTTAAACCACTGAGCTGCTGAACTTGCTGAACAAAAGGTTGGCGGTGTGAATCCAGGGAGCGGGGTGAGCTTCTGCTGTTAGGCCCAGTTTCTGCCAACCTAGCAGTTTGAAAACATTCAAGTGTGTATAGTTCAATAAGTACCGCTTCTGCGGGAAGGTAAGAGCGCTCTATGCAGCCATGCTGGCCACATGACCTTGGAGGTGTATATGGACAATGCCGGCTTAGAAATGGAGAAGAGCGCCACCCCCCAGGGTCGGACATGACTAGACGTAATGTCAGGGGAAACGTTTACCTTTACGTATAAAATATTTTGGCTGATTTTGTTTTAGCTCTTCTCTCATTGTAATTGAATTTTTTAAAACTTTGAGTTCTTTGCTGGGAGAAAAGTGGAGTGTAAATTAATTAAATAAAATAATAAACAAATACCCTGAAATAAGTCCTATGGGATTCAGTGGTGCTTACCTGAAGGGAGTGCTTGTATCTCTGCATCCTAATCATATCATTATCAATATAATTTTTCATAAAATAAATTAAATATATTCCAGCTTTCTGTTCTGAACACTAACAACAATATTAAGTACAATAATTTTATGTGTCCATATAGTTATCACCTACGTAACATTTCTCTCACACAGAAAATAATACATTTAAGAAAAAATGAAACTTCAGCCAGATCAAAGCATGAAAGAATGTATTAAGTTGAAATTTTGTTGAAAAACCAGTCAATTTGCTGTCTATCCAACTAATCTTCAGTAGACTATATAAAAGTCATTTGTTATCCTGCCATCATGTTCATGACAATTGTTCTCTTCTTCTGAAGATTGTTTTTTCAGATCTCAGAAGAAAAACATATTTCAGTCTCTGATCTTCCTCAGAGTATTTGTGAGACGTGGTTCTGTCTGCTTAGTTTAGAAGAACATGACATGCCAACAGACAGGCAAAGGGATTCAGATCTTTCCAGGTGCTCCTGTTTACTTGATCAATATTATTCACCAAAACCTATAAGTAAAGGATACCCAAGGCTAAAGCTTAAAGCTCCTTTTATTGTAAAATTCATATTAATGCATATAATTCCTGCTGGTTTGCCAACCAGGTTCTCAGCAACCTTCCTTGCTAGATCCATACAATTGCTTCTGCAAAGAGATACGCACCTAATCTGCCACCAACAAAGATTTTCTCCTATTCTTACACCCTCAGTATTGTTTCCAGTTTCCGCAATATTCTATTTTCCATTGCTAAATTTACCATGGACCGTATGGTGTAAAATTGCAAATGGTGCAAATACTAAATTCCACAAAATTGGGCTCCCAAAATAAAAGACCTTCCAATTAGAAAAAGTTGAAAACTTTTCAAATGTAAATAAAGTGGAAGTATACACATTATTTTCCATCTTAATGTTTTGTTTAATTTCAAAAAGCCGAATTTATTTTCATGGTTTATTATGGTTTATATTTTGAATTCGATAGAGATATATATCGGGGCACCAAAGTCTTTTAAAGATCTTAATCCTCCTGTGCTCATAAGTACTGTGTTTTTTAGCTCCCAGTTTCTGTATCCATTATTCTGCCCTTTTTCTTTCAAGCATTCAGTTCTGAGATCCATACACTTCTGTACTTCCAATGACTGCTTTGCAGTTTTCAGATTTCCTTCTACTTTCACACACAGTGTCCTCTCTCTCTAGAGAATCAATGAGGCTTTCATCCAGCTAGACTGCAATCATATTCAAACAAAAATATGTGAAGAATCAATCCATGGTGTAGGTGAAGCGGGACTGTACCAGCTGCCCAACCTTCAAGTGTTTATCCAAAAGTCAACATGGAAGATCTGTTCTGGTCTTAGATCAATGCACTGAGTTTAGTTTTATGAATAGGACTTACCTTTCATTTTTAGTGAAAATCTAGCTAGTGAACATTTTTTAGCAACACAGTAGCTCAGTCATATGTTTCTCTACAAAACACTGCAATGCACTGTTTGATAACTTTACAATATGACTGATAAAAGAAAAAGAACTGATGTTAAATTTCTAAACTATTATTACACTTAAACAAGAGCACTTTTGAGGAAATATCTAAAAAGTTTCAGGATTTGCTTTTTTGCATTGTATAGCTATTTTTTGCTTTGTATTTTACTGTTTTTCTCCAATAGCCTAGAGTGGCTTTTGGAGGAGAATGTAAGTGACAAAGGTTTTTCCAGATCCTTTGAAATTAGGAGGCAAAATAAAGTAGACAAATAGAAGCTAATGGTACAAAATAACTCACAGATATTTATATGTGCTTTTGTAAGTATAATATGCATAACATGCATTTATAATATGGGGATTAATAGCCTCCATTTTTTTCTTTCAGAAAAAATATTGTCCTCTAGAAAAAAAAAGTTCTTCACAAAGCCCCATCAAATAAACCATAGCTTGGTCAAAAACTGTATGAAATCCAACTGATTAATATGTATGAATGATCAGATTTTTAAATGAATGTGTTAGATGAGGTTGTGTTGTTAAAATGATACTCTTAGTGAAGTCTCCTTTTATCAAGTACATTTCAGAAAATACTGAATCATAATTCACAGAAAAAGGAAGTTCAGAGGTGTTGAATGTTCATGTACATACAAGTTTTACTAGCAAAATCTGGAAACCAAACTACATTCATGAAGCACCCATCTGATTGGTAATATTTATCAGGGTACATCCACTTGAATGTCAAGAATGATTGACAATTGGGAAATAGAGGGAGAAAATGTAGAGGCCGTGACAGACTTTTTATTTTTAGGTGCAAAGATTACTGCAGATGCAGACTGTGGCCAGGAAATCAGAAGACGCTTACTTCTTGGGAGGAGAGCAATGTCCAATCTCAATAAAATAGTAAAGAGTAGAGACATCAGACTGGCAACAAAGATCCGCCTAGTCAAAGCCATGGTATTCCCTGTAGTAACCCACGGATGTGAGAGCTGGACCTTAGGGAAGGCTGAGCGAAGGAAGATCGATGCTTTTCAACTGTGGTGTTGGAGGAAAGTTCTGAGAGTGCCTTGGACTGCGAGAAGATCCAACCAGTCCATCCTCCAGGAAATAAAGCCCGACTGCTCATTGGAGGGAAGGATACTAGAGACAAAGTTGAAGTACTTTGGCCACATTAAGATTTGTTAATTTAAGTAAGTTGTTTTTGGAATAAAGTGCCTCAAAGTGTACTTGAGGGCTATCAGTTTAACAATAGATATTTAAAAAGTACATTGAGCTAAGATCACATTTTCTCAGACTGTTCAACAGATGAAACAGGTGTAATGCAATAGGAAGCCCTTACCTTGATGTGAATAGTCTTCTTTAGGGCTAACTAACTACATATGTATGGAGGAGATTACAGCTGCCATAAAACAAGAGTCCCTTGTATGTGAAAATGCGTCTCCAAATCCTGAAAATAAAGGTTTTCAGGACTGTGTGCAGAACCTTAACCCGTTAGATGTTCTATAAATACACTCATCTTTTTTCATGGAAATTGAGCACAATGGAAGAGATGCTCTTCTTACTGTGTTTAGCACTTGAATTCCTGTCTTGATTGCATCTGGAGTTGCAAAAGTGTAAGGTTTAGTTCAATGTTAAATCCTGGCCAAGTGTACTTTTTGCCTTTGTGGATTTGAATGTTTTTTTTTTTTAAAAAAAAAAAACTGGCTCCAACTGGTTTATTTTTCCCTTTTATTGATCCCAGCTCTCTCATTAGGCCTTTCCTACTCAAGAATGTGTTTTTTTTGTTTTTGTTTTTGTCTTACTGATGACTGGCCACATCGCTGAGATATTCTACTGAGACTTCTTTGCCCCAGAGCCCAGGGCTTTGCAAGAGAGCCTCATTACCCTTTCCCCAGAAGACCTAGTTCTGCTACTGAATCAACACTTTTGGTAAAGCACAAAGTGGCAATACAGCTTTTTCCAATACTCCATTTTCTGCAGTTGCTGTAGGAATTCCATCAAACCTCGGTGTATGTTTTCCTGATGATTTAGTAGGATCTCAGAAAAGGTATGGATCAAAGGCCATCTTTTATTCAAGAATATTTTCTTCTATTCTTCTATATTTTTTGTATCCTCTTTCATATTATACTTGGTATGTATGAGTTCTGAGAGATGTGTTCTGCCATTGGTTAGACATTTGGTTACTGAGGCCCCATCTATGCTCCCATATAATGCAGTTTGAAACTGCATCATATCATCAATGGATACTCATATAATGCAGTTAAATGCAGTCGAACTGCATTATATGAGGCTGTACTGATCATATAATGTAATTCCACATTACATTGAATGGCAGCATAGATGGGACCCAAGTGATGTAGAATCAGCAAAAATGATTAGCAGATTGCTATTTGAAGTCTGTCTTATCTATGGTTCAAGCACCATCACTATTCTGGCTACCAAAATTCTCCAAGATAGTGTGAGAAAGTGCAGTTCCTAGTTCTCATGAGCTCTTTTTTTGTATCCACAAAACCATCAAAAGACATCCATGGAACTACACAAACCCGCCCTAGAACATTAAAGAACATAACAGTATTGCTTGATTTTCTATGAAGACCTCCAACACTCAACCCTTTGAAACCAAAACAATATTTTCAAGTGCATTAAAAAGCTAAAGCATTGCCCAACATAAAAGTAGAGGCAACCCCCCCCCCCCCAGTCTTTTGCCATGTCACAGCTGCCCAAACTCTGCTCCTTCGGGTGTTTTGGACTTCAGCACTCTGAAATCTTAGCCAGCTTAGCAGCTGTTAGGAATTGTGGGAGTTGAAGTCCAAAACACCTGGAGGAGCATGGCTTTTTTATTTTAATTTTAATGTTTCTGTATGGTTTTCCTTTTTGGAAATTGAATGTTTTGCCTTATATGTTGGAAAGTGCCCTGAATCCCCTTGGGGAGATAGAGCAGTATATAAATAAAGTTGTTGTTGTTGTTGTTGTTGTTGTTATTATTGGAGAAGTATAACTTGAATATAACTTGGAGTTATCTAGACTATAGAATTAATTCAGTTTGGCACCACTTTAACTACCAAGGCTCAATGCTATGGAATCCTGAAAATTGTAGTTTTTCAAGAACTCTAGACTTTTTTTTTGCTGGTATCTGATCAAACAAATCAAGCAATTACAGTTAAACTATCAGATTGCATGAATTCTGCATTGTAGACACAGCCTTGTTACCAGTTATTTACCACTAAAGATTTAAAAACATTATCACACTTTATTACTGAAAATTTATGATGTACCTAGTAGGCTTGGTTGATCCAAAAAAGTGGTTCAAAACTCATTTCAGATGTAGGGGACACTGGTGGTTCGATCCTAAAATCACTTCTGAATATATATTTTTTTAAATCAAAACTTTCTGAAAGTTCCAAAACTTCCAAATCACTTTGTTAAAGGCAGACACACATGCAGAGTAGGGGGAAAAAACCAGCACTGACACTGGGGAAACTTCAGGGGATTCTCCCTCCTTCATTTTTATACCAAACCTGATTTAACTTGCTACAGTGGTAGAACACATGGACCATTGTTACGTCACCACATTTCATAACATTTGACTTATCCATGGATTTTTGGTGAATTTTCAAAGTTTGTATAAAAACATTTTTTAATAATAAAGAAAATCTGTTCCTGATTTGAAAGTGTTATTTCCTGTTTCATTGGGTGGTCTTTACTTTGAAAGTAGTTGTTCTACTCCAGAAATTTTGTTTGTGTAGTACAAACTGTGTTAAATCATAGTACAGACCCCATCAAGGGACATCTAGACTGGCCCCCTTCTTCTGGGCAGAAAGGCACCTTCCAGACTCTCCTGACATCCATTTGCTTCCTCTACTGAGTTGGAGGCGACCCTCAAGACACATACACTCATTTTTTCCTATTTTCAGATGCAATAAATCATTTTATTTTATCATTACTTACTGACGTAAAGGGCTGGCCGGCTGTGGCTGGCTACCCCAGTGCCTTGTTCATGGCGATCAGGCCAAAGTGAAATGATTGGTTTTTAAGCAGCTTATGTTCTCTTGGCTTTGCAAAAGTTGCTTATTGCTTTGCTGCCTTCTTTACACCTCTTTGTAGATTCAATCAGTTTATTTTGTATTTAGACGAAGACTGCTAAAGACAGCTATAGTATTTTGGGTCCTTCAGCTATTTTGGCTAATGAGCAGCCAGGCAGTGTGGGAGATGTGGTTTAACAGCAGGATCTTTTGCAATCTCTACCATTGGGGGCCTGGCCCTCACAAACTACAACGCTGACTGTCCTTAGCCATGCCCACCTCATCCCTCCCTTGTATCGCCAGTGGAGGGAAAGCATGAGATTTTAAAACTTTTTAGGCTTTACCAAAGTTGCGTAATGGTTGTGAAAATTAAAATAACCTAGGGAGACATCTGAACATTATGGAATATTTCCGGAGGGAAAAGGTAAGTGGTTCAAATTCAGATCCCCCCCACCCCCACTTTTCCTGTATGGTTTTAAACTGCTTCAGAAGCCCACATTTGGAAGTTTTCTTCCAATTTTCAGGCTCTTCCGAATGAACCTATCCAACTCTAGTATTTCACCCCTTTTCTAAAACAAAAAGATTAGCACTTTTCATCATCATCAGCTGATCCTGATACACACTCTTTCCAAAATGGACAAGTGGTGATCTCAAAGTCATTGTCTACCAGTTCCTTGAGCTTCTAATAAAGAACCATTAGACACATATTTGATGTCAGTCTCAAGCACATTACAAAAAAAAAGATTCCTGATCCTCTACCTCAGATATCTCAACAAGCATTTTTCCAACATATTTTGTGGTTAAGTGCAGCAATACAGAAACATAACATAACAGTTGGAATGAATAAAATCTTGGATGTTGTTGCTATTGTGAACTCTAGCACATTTTTTTATTTTCCAAATAAAAATAGGGATAGAAGAAATGAAGCATGTTTTTTGCAGGCGGGTGCAGAGGGCAGTAAGAGTCCAATACACAACAGTCAACAGATGGCAGGGTCAGTGGGAAAGCAACACCAAGCTATCAGCAGATGGATAGGTCAGCTATGGGGTAACATCATGTAGCTGGCAAGTGGCTGCAGCAGTAGAAAGACTTCAATGGTTACTTCTCAACATGGCATTAATCATACCTGTTGGAATTTATATACACTTTGAGGAAGAAGGATGTCGGCAAGAATTAGTGTTAAATTTAGCAAGTCATTTAGCATTGTCAAAAGCCAACCACTTTCCTCATGTTAAGCCTTTTATATTTTATTTAATCTTGCATTATAGGTAGTTAAGTGATAGGAAATCTTTACAAAATAAAGGCATGAAAAATGTATCAGAACCTTTTTTTAAAGCATCTATGTCTGTTTAGGTTACAATCAGGACCACACTTGAGAACTAAAATAAACTGAAGAGGACAAAAAATAAAGGTATTCTAACAGACCTAAATGAGAATTACATTAAAAAACTGGATGTATCCCACTGATGACTGCTATTCTCTAACAACAAGAAAATGACAATGTTGAGGAGCAGTGCTGCTTACAAGATGGGTTTGGGAGGAGAGCATCAGGAGATTAAACTATAGAGATTGAACTGACTGATGTGTGTGTGTGTGTGTGTGTGTGTGTTTGTGTGTATCTCCAAATCTAGTAGCTGATATTTCAATGACCCTGGATTTGTTAAAGGACAGAAATTACTTAACTAACAGTGTCCGAATTTGGAATAAAATTTTCTAATCTAATGGTTCCCTCTCTGCCTAAGGGAAACTAGCATATTCCTGTAACATAGAGCATCAGGACAATTATAAATGTGTGCAGATAAAATGCTGTAGTTGCAGGCTACATTTTCTATTTTCTGATTTTCAGACTTAAAGGTTGTCCTGAGAAATGGTCAAAAATATAATTAGCATTTACCAGGAATTGTTTCCAAAACATGGTTTAATTGCTCAAATCAAGGATAGGATTGCAGAGTTGGGCAACCACATAGTTTATGTATATTCGCTTAGAAAGGGATATCTACATTTCTCATTTAACTGTATGCAAATCATCCACATGTCTATGGTAATTTAACCCAAAAATGAAATATTGTATGGTATACAATAGTGAAATATTGTATGACAAATAAAAGGCAAAAAAAAATCAAATATGACATGTTAACAACACAGCAGTGGGAAGAGTTAAAAACAATTCATTTTACTTTTACTTTTCCATGAATCTATATATATAACACATTTCACCACTGTGACAGTTTGTCTAATTGGAAACTAGCCATTAATTCAGTCAGTGAATATCCAATTTGCATTTCTGTCAAAAACTGGCATGAAGAAAATCCTGAAACAGTGGCTTTATTTCAACACTTCCTTTTAGCTCCTGACCTCTTTTCCTCACATGTTGCCCCATTAATCCTTTTCCTGTGAAAACTGGGCCAACCATCTGTATACAAAATGCTGTCCTTCTCACAGCCAAACTTTTATTATTATTATAATAATTATTAACTAAATATGGAAGGAGGAAATATAATTATGTCTCATGAAATACCAATCACCTTAACCTGTTTTTGGTAAACAAACTAGAGATGCTGTAAAAATAGTAACTAATAGATATTCTCTGGTTCATTTCCATGTTTGTAAGCAGTCTCCAGGAGAACGCAATAATATTATCATCATTTGAATCTCTGTCCCTAAATAAATTTGGCAAATAATACAGCAGCAGAACAATGCACCTACAGCAATAATACTCCATTTTTCAGTTAATTACATCAACATGAGTAGGATCACTCCTCAAATAACACAATATTCTACCTTATTCAGGTTGCGGAACATTCATGTTTGAAATGTCTAATGCATATCTAATTTTTTTCCTCAAAGGTAGCAAAACAAAATTTCAGTGCATGAAACTCTTTTACAACCACATTTTTGGAAGGCTGTTCATAATTCGAGACTTATTATGGTCAAAATGTTCATGGTTATGGTATTTTTTTGCAGAAAACATTATCTTCAGGAAAAATAGTATTTCCAGTAATCTATATTTTCTGTGCACAAAAATTCTGATTTCTGCACAAAAATGCTATTTTCCATGCAAATGAATCATATATTAATTTTATGCAGAATAAATCTCAAATTATAGTATTTTCTATGCAAGAAACAGCAAATTTTTGCACAAAAATTAACATTTCTGCCTTCAAGTCTCATTTTTTGTCAGGGTGGATTACAATGCACATATACAGGACAAACATTCAATGCCATTTAGACATATGACATTTATAGACAGACACAGAGGCAATTTAACATTCCAGCTTTTTCCAGTTTCATGAGTGTATGCTCGGTTACAGCCACAGGGGGAGCTGCCCCTTCAAAGTCCACGTGTGACACTGAGTCATTTTGATGGAGTACTTCCTCATTCTTCTGCATACTTCTGGAAGATTTTATGGTGTAGTAAATTAGTTAAATTAGCCTCTCCACATAAAGTGGTACCCAAATTTCCTACTCTACAGATGCAACTGTCTTTCAGACTGCATAGTTCAACAGCAAGGTAGACTATTAATGGTTGGAAGCTCACTCCGACCCGGGCTGGCTTCAAACTCATTACCTCTTTGTCAGTAGTGATTTATTGCAGCAGGCTACTAACTAGCTGCGCTACAGCCTGGTCTTGGGCAGAAAATGCTGTTTGTGACTTAAAACAACCACATACGAATTGTGTGTAGAGTATACCCTGAACCGTTCAAACTCCCATCAATCCAGGTTCTTCTAATTCGGACTTCTCAACACTTGAAAGAAATCATTTTTTTCTTTTCATTTTTCAGAATATTCTTATCATTTCTATTTTTTGGAAGTTCAGTTACCCTTTTGCCCAAGTGCAATTGTTCACTTCAGTTTTCTTCGACATCTTCAATTTGCAATCTTCAGCGCATGTTTCTTTACTTTTGCTGCTGAAGATTTATTAAAAGGAAACATTAGAAGAACATTTCAGTTCACTAAGGATTAGAACTTAGAAGAGTGTGCTGATACTCATTCTGTCTCTGGACAACTTCCAATCTATAGAAGCTTCAAGCAAAAGATTCAAATGTCCCAATCTCTCATCACCATATCTACTTAGTTGAGCTCATAATGAAGAAGCAAAATAAATGATGGAGATAATTTTCAATGTTGAACATTAACTATGTAATTACTGACTAGAGTTATCAAATGCTGTAGCTGACTAGAAATTTGCCTAGCCCACCTTCCTATTTAGATACAATCAATAGAAGTAATACTTTTTTTTCAGCCCCAGGGTGTGACGAATAAAGCTGCAAAGATGGTGAATATAGGTATGCTGAAGAAATTAAAGCTGTAAAAATCTCAGGGTTGCTTCAGATGTTTAAGACTGCTCCACACCAACCCAGTGGGCAAAATCATATGTGAGAATTAATACCTGACCCAGAGCTTGAAAAATTACTCCTGGAGGCTTAAATCCAATTTCTAATCCCAATTTGAGAGCTCCAATTACATCATTTTCTGAATGGCAGGTTCACAGTAATGTAAGTCAACTTGATTTAATAGGTCTACTCTCATTAGGGTTAGCAATCAGATTTTGACATTGAATGACATCCCCCTGAACTTTCTAGGCAATTTCTGTGGTGACTGGATAATTCTGGGAGCCATTGCAATCTGGAATATCAAGAAATTAAAAGAAAATTGTAACATGCAATTTTATTATAATCATAAATAATAATAATTCTATTCTAACATTTTAAAACAAATTTCATATTAAACTTCATAGCAAAAGAAAGAGCATCACACCAAATAAGATTATGGGGGGTCACAATCCTGTAGTTGTGCATCTTCTAGTAATTTACAAGTACACAGACCCTGTCATAGGGTTTTTGACAATGTTTATTCAGAGTGAGTCTGAATAAAGTGTGTGACATGGCCAAGGTCTCTGTAGAATGGATGTATTTTAAAACCAATTTAACTATGAAATGCTATGAAAAGCAAAGAGTTGTAGTTATACAAGGCCAAGGCCTTTAATGGGTTTTTTTGGTGGGGGAGGGGTGGTGGTTGGCAAAAGTGCTGGTGCCTCACCAAATTACAGCTCCCAGGATTCCACAGTATTGAGCCATGAAAGTTAAAGTGGTGTCAAGTTGCATTAATTACACGGTATAGATGCACCCTGAATGGATTTCCAGGGGAAGGTAAGACTTCAAATTCTAATTTCCTGGAGTCCAATACTTGAGCCCCTGTCTTAAAATAAATTTCTTTATAACAAGAAAAGGGAAAATAAATTATGTGCAGGAAGATTGTAAGGAAGCATTTTACTATCTTGTAAATCTTGGTAGCAATTCAGAAAGAAAAAAGTTGAATGCTATTCTTTACTGCCATTACTTTAGCTTTGAATTCTTGGAATCCTCATAACATGTAGTTGAGATTACTTGGCATTTAGAGATCTGTGGACCAAGAATTGTGTTATTGACAGTCTTCTATCAGTCAAAAAAATGCTTTCTGAGATTGCAGCTGCTGTAGCAGAACAACAGGATTGATGGAGGGCACAAATGTCCAAGTTATTTCCTAGATGGTCTTTTTCCTGATTGGCATTCCCTTGACTGCCTTTAAAAGGATTCAGCCTTGAGCAATAAATTGCAGATGTGTGCTGTTCATATGAAACAGAGGTTTGCCCTGCAAAACAGCCAGGCAAAAACCAAAACCTCTCATATATTACTAGAAGCAAAAACTGACAACAAGCTTTTCACAAATGTTGAAATGGTGCTCATTCATTCATTCAATTCCAGCCTGGAAGCATGTGGTCTAAGCAATAAGAGGAGAGAGTGAATTCAAAGTGGCAGGATGAACCCATACTTCTTCCATTCAGGCAGCATCTTGAAATTGTGTTCACCATGAAACAAAGATTTATTGTGGTCCCCATGAAAGTGGAAAAGCCAGCAAGCTTGCTTCTGACACTGCAATGCAAACTACTTTTAAACTCACTTAAAACCCCTTTACATGCTGTTTCTTCCTCCCTGGGGATTCATTCCACTTTTGTTATACTCCTCTATTTAAAGTGGCTGCAATGTTTCATGTGTCTTATTACATTTTAATTAGTTACAATATCTGCAAAGTTTTTAAAGCTAGTATTGTTCAGTTATAATAACCATGTGTATAGTATAAACATGTATTTAATGAGTACAATAGTAGCTGCAAAAATGGCATGGAGCCTCTACTCCATAGTTGTTTGACATAGTTGTTTGACAGACAGCCCTTTATCCCAGGAGCATCCACGTTTAAAATATGTGGATGTTCCTGGGGGTCTACTCACACCCACCTCAGAAAGTGTGTGCTTTCTGGGATGGGTATCCAGATGTTCAGCTGGGACTGGCCCAGCAGAACACCTGCAGACCCTCCCCCCCCCCACAGCCCCCAAAACCCCTTTAAAAAGTAAATAAACTTACCCGGCCTCCATTACAGTCTTGCCAGATCTCTCCCTGTGCATAGAAATGACACACCAGGAGAGCGAGGGGGGGGGGGAGGAAGGAAAATTGCTCCTCCCCCTCCCACTCTCCTGGCGTGTCATTCTACATGCTGGGAGAGCTCCGTTACTTACCTGTAATGGAGGCCAGGTAAGTTTATTTACTTTTAAAAGGGGGTTGGGGGCTGTGGGGGAGGGGTGGGATTCCCCCAGTTTTCTGGACTAATTAAGTCTGGAAAACAGTGGAAATGGTGTTTGGACTGCAGACACCAGAAGTATTTGGTTTATCCTGCACCTTCCAAGAAGGTACAGAATAAATCCACTATGTAATAATTAATTTGCCACAAACAAGGGTTTTCCTGGTTTGTGGCAAATTAACTGTGGGTTGGCCAGAACGTCATCTGGACAGCCCCCTTTGTATTGCGGAAGTTTCCGCAATAAAGGGGCTGTCTCGATGGGCCCTAAGGTCTTGTGTTTTTTTTCTAAAGGTAAGGGATATTCAGAAGAGACTGTAGCATTGAATGAATGTTAACCAATATAGCTAATTACAGTAGGCTAAAATGTTGGGTGGCTGAGTGGTTGAGAAAGAAGCCTTGTATATTTTCTTTTGAATTTCAGAGTCAAATAGTATTTTATTGTTTATTGTTGTTAAGTATTTTTATCTGTTTACTCTCTCACTCCATGGTACTAATTTTAAATGGTGTTACATTTTTCTTACTTACTTCCCCCGGCTATTAAGTGTCAGCACTAAAGTGCCTATTAAATTGTGCATGTATTACATGCAATTCTATAGGCCCTTACAACCGAAAGAGTTTACAGCAAATAACATTTATGTAACCCTATTAAAGCTAGGCTTCTATCTTTTTGCCTCACATTCCCCACAGTTTGTGACTGGTCTGTGAGGCATTGCTCTAGTATATAAATAGGAGTAGAATCAATTACCCTGTCTTCTCTCCCAGTCCCAGACAGTTTGCATTCTCGGCTCAGGCAATTATACAATGGCACAGACTTTTATGGAGTGCAGAATCTCTTCCAAAATAGAATAGCCTATGCCTTCCTAAAAACAGAAATGTTCTACATCTTAAATTGATGGGCAAAGCCTCTGGTAGTGATTAATTGAAGTGGCTTGATATCATAGCAATGCATCATTTCTCAGAATGCACCATTCCTTAGCAACAATATAGGGAAGGGAATGTGCAATTAGATGAGCCTGAGAAGAAATGAGGTGAATGAATAACAGGAGTAAAGGACTTAGGAAAAGGACAAAATGGTGGGCTTGATGCAATAGAGGACCTAACAGGTCCAAAATGGCCTTTTCTGAATGTGGAACCATCTAGATTAGTAGGAATACACTGCCCAACATCGCAAGATCGCATGGCCATCAGAGAAAATATGGAATGGTAGCGAGAGAAGAGGAGTGACAGAGACTCCACATGAATTGAAAAAAAAGAAAAAGAGCAACATATTGTGTTTGAGAATAATTTGTTTCTATCACAGGAGTAGGTACCTATTTCATAACAGGTACCTTTTAGGAAATATAACACAACTTTCTCTTTGATTCCATACTGACTGAATATAGATAACTTACTGTGCAGCTGGATTTTCTACTATGTATTTACTTTGTCATTCTACTTTTACAAACATGATATGACCTTTTTCTGCCATGTATTCTTAACTATCATGTTTTAATTCAGGGTAGTATAGATGGGTCTGAAACTGCACCAGTTAGTTCTGCCCATGATATGGGCAGCAACAGCAACCCCGTTATACAAACAATTGGCCTGTGCAAAGCATATCCTTGTCTATATTCACAAATGTAGGAGGGACCATTTGAACCACTAGGAATTGTCAAATTGTAATAAATGCATTTTTACTAACTATGGGGTACACTAAAGCAAGTTTTAAAGAGATTCTGGCTGTGCTACCTCCCAAATGTTGGCACATGAAGGAGAATATCCCTAGCCTGTGAAATGGCAACTAAAACCTGTTGCCTTCAGAAGCCATCTAACACTGGCACATTTTTTTACTCTAAATGTCAGGTTTTTTTCTTTTTGACAGCATATGCAGCAGATCTATTTATTTTGAAGTCAGATTCCTAATTGCCAAAGATCAATTATTGTGTCTATCCATATTTAGTACAATGCAAAAGAAAGTCATGTTGTCATTTTTAAATGGATAGTTTAAGTAAAATGAACGGTTGCTTCCATTGTTTGCAGGAGAGAGTAGTGAAATTCTTAAAATCATAAGCAGAAAAGTTATACAAATTTTTGATTTATTTTTTAAAAATCCAGAATCCATCTTTGGACAGTCTGCAGAGAAGAAAAATTGAGACTTTCACATCTAACTGAATTCTCAAATATTTTATTTTAAAAATGGAAATAATGAGATTTGCCTGAGCAGCATGCTTTATTCATATGCATTGGAAAGATATAAGTTCATTATTTGTTATTGTATCTGTTAAACATCTACACTGTGAGCATATACATCTGCACTGTGATCATATGTACAGAGATCCAAAGAAACCAGGCATGTATCCTGAAGCATGGGATGGTTAAATGGCAGCATTTTTTATTGATTACAACTTCCAGAGTTTTGGTATGATGTAGGGCCTGGATTAATACATCGGTGTGGCCAAATGCTCATGATTCTTATTCTCAAGCTACTAACTGTGGATATGCTGCAGTAGCAGGCTTTCATGGAATAGTCCCACTTGATCACTGAAGGAGATCCACAATGCCTGCAGTGATACAGTTGTGACAGAAATGATAACACAATGATGTGAACAATAGTATTCCTACAAAGAAGGGTGAAACTCACAAATATGCCAGCATCAATGCCTGAGATTCCTTCTCAGTCCCATCAACCAGGGATATAAGATCAGCTCCCTCCCTTCTGACATTCTGCAAAAAGGTTATGACCTGGCTCTTCAAGCAAGCTTTTACTACTGGAGCATAATTAGACGAAAATGAATATATGGAACAACCGACGATGCAATTGGACAATGATTTTAGTAAGGAGAGTCAGGATTTTGTTTTTACAGGCTGTATTGTTTTTTAATATCATATTTAAGTATTTTAATTGCTTTTATAACTGCTTTAACTGTATCTTTATAATTGCTATGGCTGCCGACTGTGAACCGCCTTGAGTCGCCTCTGGCTGATAAAGGCGGTATACAAATGCGGTAAATAAATAAATAAATAAACCAATGGTGAACACCAGTCTATGGCAATGGCAAAATTAGTGCAGTATAGTCGATATGGACACTGACAAGGTCCACACTGGTGCTTTTGTTAAAAATGTTGCAAGTCAGTCAAAAAGAAAAGTCTCCCTTCTAGGCCTTCAAAACTCACTTCCAAGATACCTGCCAACTCATTCCATAGGTTGTTCCTAGCCTACAGAATAGTCATACTGATCTGAGTCAAGTCATTTTGAAGATGTTGGCTGCCATGCCTTCACTTCCTATCTCATGTGGTCGTGTGGGCAAGAATAATCAAAATCCAGCATAATATTTTATTCATGAAGAAGTTTGGCAATGCACACATGGCTTCTGTACCTGGGGATGGAGCCACTTTACTGAAACTAAGAACATGCAAGTCTGCTCAGTGCATGAATCACAAATGGCTTTTGGACTTTGTGAATCCTGCCTTGAGGTCAACGTTTGACAAAAACACTAGCATAAATGCTAAAGAAAACAAATAACTTCATATGCCAAAGATTAAAACTGGCACAATCATCCTGTTATTGTTTTCTGCTATCAATCTACACAAAAATTGGGTCACATGTCTAGTTTTTTACTTTGATTAAGCCTGTTATTTTGAGAACCATCACAATAATTTGCTTAGTGTGCAATTAAATTGTACATTACAGAAGATTATTTGTTTGAGCAATATAAGGAGAGAATTATGCTAATATTTTATCCTCAGTTTGACTGAAATAGAAAGCACAGCTTACAAAAGGTTAATGTCAAAATTATGTGTAGGTATATCCTTATAAAACTGTCCAATTACCATGGTCAGCTAATCAAGATCCCAAATAACTTGGTGCTAATAGAATACAAAACCGATCACCTTTTCCTCACATATAAATATGGGTTGAACTTTTCAACTGAAACAGCCAATTGGGGGCTGGTTAATCAAAAAGGGTGAGCAGTCACATCATTTCATTCCCACAGCATCACAATAAACATGTATTGATAGAAGAAATCAATCTTGGATAAATGGTTTCAAGACTAAAGATTCAGCTTGAAATCCCCTACCAAAAACAAAACATACACAGCCGGGGAACAACCAACATAGCCCTCATTATATTCATTGTATTTATTTTGCTAGCTGATGAGGCAAAAAGCTTAATAGTGAAAACTGAATACAAGAGTGGAGTCCACCGATTCTTCAATGATTATTCTCTTTTTTTCCCTCAGAAAAAGAGAGTATGAGATATCCAGTTGATATGTACATATTACACTTAAATAAACTTTTCATATCTTAGATATGAAAAGATATAACTTTTAAAGTTGCAGTAATTAACCTGAAAACTTCATAGTAATATAAAAGCATTTCTGAAAATGCAGACTTGACCCCTGAAATAGTCACTGCTCCTAAATTCAAGCTCCTAAAGGCACAACATATAATTTCAAGCCTGACAACTACACTCGGATATTTTGATATTTGCCATTGCAATGCTCTATTTATATGATTTTATTTAAACATGCATGTTCAAGTTGCATATCAGACTAAATGTGTCAGTCTGTCCTGGCTGGTTAATCAAGGACCAGTCTGGAGCAGAAGTGGTGGTGGTGGTAAATTGGAATCCAGTTGACCACATTGGCCTTGCTGGACCATCACTTTACCATCCATGTTGCCATTACCATTCCTAGACCGCCACAGAGCTCTGTGTGAGCTCCTAGCCAATGTGGGTGGCTAACATCAGCAGAGGTGCCTGAACAACCATGAAGGAGGAGGTAGCAACCTCCTTCCTTCTTGTTGAATGTATGGGCACCTCTGCTGATGCAAGCATGGGGTGCCTGCAATAGTCAAGACCTCACATGAACATCATTGTCCATCTGCGAGCAGTGACATGACCCTGATCTGTTTTCCCCTGCTCTGATGAAAAGGGGAAAAGGGGGTGCTGATGGTGCCCTGTGTAGATAGTGAACCAGTTCTAATTGGACCCAATTCTGCTAGCCAGTAGCCACACTTCTTCAAAACTGTAGGGTTGTGCTGGAGTTTCAAGAAAACTCCAGAGCATCCCCTGACTTTTATTAATAAAGGGCAATATCAGATTAATGGTTTACCTTGCAAGGCCTATCAGAAGTAGAGGAAAATTGTGAATCAAAACTGAACTTGCAGGGAGTATTGGATATTATGCCCATGTAGATGCTCTCTAAATAGACCTACTCCAACATTTTACTTCAATGTAATCTTTGTCTACACAAACACATATTCTGAAAACACAGAGACTGCCAAAATACTATGAATTTGCCCTCACATATGAGAAATGCCAAAGGAACAAATGTAGCACAAGTAACTATTTTTAATATAGCCATCTCTTTAAAATGTGGTTGACAAAACAGAAACATATGAGCTTAGAAGATGTTAATCTTTTTGGTAAATAAATTTTCCACTGAGCTGACAAACACTATCATGTTTCAACCTCCTGTGATTTATAACAGCAGTGATATTACACTCCTAAAATGGGGCTGTATAATGGAATCACTGACAAACCATAAGGTGCAGCAGCATTCAGAGATAGTGAAGTGAATATGTGAATGTTGTCTATTTAGCCTTAACATTTCTGAGTGCATGTGGTGTTGAGAGTGAGTAATGCATTGTAGTAGTATGCTTTTCTGTCCAATGGGAAATACACATTATAGATATTGGAGAATCAATGGCTTGCAGATGAAGTAAGACATCCATTTCTCATAGATAGTGTTAAACCTTTGTCTTCATTGCACTTCTTCAGATATGGCTCAAAGCCTTTTCATAAAGACCCTTACACAAGAAAATCAGATGCAGTAATAAGTCTTCTAGTATAATATCCTACTTGGTTGACTAACTTTCTACCTGCAGAGAATTTTTGAACAGCAGTGTAGCAATTAATTGCTTGAAAGCAAGAAGATGAGACATGCAGAATTTGGTTTATCCAAATCTTTTATGGGGGAAAAACACTGTGGAGGGTTTCTACATACTTCCCAGTGATTCTTGTGAATATTGAATTTTTTCCTTCAAAATCATTCAAAATTGTAATTTAAAAGTCCCAAATATGGCAAATTTTACAGTAGTTATTTTCCCCACCATTTATATTGTTTCTTATTGATGATGAGGAAAATGTCAATGTTATTTAGATCTCCTGGGGAAACTTATGTCAGCATCCTTCTGATACATTAAAACAAAGTCCTCGAAAAGTATAGTTTCAGTAATGGTAGTTGCTGCCTGGTAAACCTTGCCTGATCAGGGAAATATTTAATCTGGTGGATGAAAATGGTATTACAGAGTTCAAACACAAAATTCTTTTAAAATAAATTAAATTAAATAGGGACATGAAAAATATTGACAATAGTTTTCATCCTTATGCATTGAGATATCTTCTCAAAAAAGTATCATCTCCCATTTAGCACATAAAATCTTTTTCAATAAGGGGGGGGGGTATAAATGTTTTTGCAGAAAATACTTGTCGCCACACAAACTATTTACAGAAAGGAACACAATGTGAAAAATCACTCAAACAATTTGTTATTTTACGAAAAGCACGTGGGGGGGGGCATTCTGATTTTTCTTTTTGCTGCCCCATGGAACAACATGATAAGCAAAGATCTGAACTTCTACTTCTCACAAGGTAATGTAGGTTGCATGCTCTTGAGGCTATGGCTCTGTCAGACACAAAGACAGACAGGTACAAAATTTATTTTCTTATCTTCAGAGGGTAACTTTGCAGTTGCCTTACCTTCTCTTCTAATAATGTACCTTTATCTACTCTTTCTATAGGAATTTGAAATAAATGGCCACTCTGCCTAATGTTCTTCCCTTCTTTGAAAAAAAACCCCAAAACAAATAAAAGAAGCCAAAGAAATATTGAATTGTTGTTTCCCCACCCCAACCAAGGTTGACTCTGTGCCATCGAAATGATACTCACACATGGACAATATAATAAGATGTCAAAACAAAGTTGCTTCTTGTTTCAATACAACTATAATGATAGATAAGGAATTACATTGTCTGAAGCTGGTTCTGAAACAGACCATTAACTATCCCTCCAGAAATTATTAAAGGAGACAGCATACCGATTGATACCTACACAGGAATCTTCACAGTGAGCTCGCACATGCAGTCTAAATTGATCCAGTCTAGATGCAGGTTTACTATCTGATCCTCTCCCTGCAAGAAATAGGGCACTGCCAACACAGTCTAACAGAACTTCTTGAATACATATAATTGGTCCTGTGGGCTTATATATCAGAAGTAATTTTTTGCTCTCTGACTTTTTAAAGGTCTCCCAAATTCATGAAGGTGTTGCAAATACAAGAAAGCCTCTCACTTTCCAAAGGCAGAATCCAATTAGATGCAGCACATTATGCTATCAATTTTTGTATATCTAATCCAAAAATACAAACAACCATCAAACTGAGAACAATTGATATAGCTTTTCAAGGGTCATGTGTTGTATCAGGCTTTACTGTATTTCTAGAAGCCACCAGCACTTTTTGTGGTAACAATGTGATAATTAATTAATTACTTTGATAATTAATTAATTAATTAATTATTGCCATACTTAATTAAGTCATTGCAGCATTTCTCATGGTCATAAAGTTTGGTTAAATAAATCACATTAAAAGACCTACAGGAACTGGACAAATTTAATTGAGAATGTGAGGATAGGCTAAAATGTAGTTGAGAAAATGTAGCTGTTTTAGTTCAATCAAGGGAAAAAATAGTATTTTTTTTTTGGCCTTGGAAAGCCCCTACATAAAATCTTAGTTTTTCATGTTAACATGATATGGCCCACAACCAAAATACCATATTTTGCTGAATCTAAAGCACCATTGAATGCAAGGCACACCCAATTTTTGAAACTTTGGTGTTAGAAAAAGATTTTTCTTAGAATATTTTAAAGCATTTCCTAGGCATGTAAAACACCTCTTTTTGTTTCAGTGTGACTTTGTAGGGCTATCTTTCCTGTGGGGTGAGGGGGGAGTGTGAAGAAACCCACAAGTCATCTGTCTGCATGCATCTATCAAGTATGAAGTCTATGGGTCCACTGGGAAGGCAGTGGAAGTAGGAAACAGTGCTTAACAAAAATACCAGTAAAAAGTAATATGGATGAATCTGAATACAAACTGGTGATGGCTGGCAACACTATTTGGGACCGGGGCTCTTCCTCCTCCTCTCTCTTGGAGGTAAGATTTTTTTTCAGAAAAACAAAAACAAAACTGGCAAATCTAAGGTGCCATCAAATCTAAAAAGCACCTCATTTTCAAAGCCATTTAAAATGGGAAAAGTATGCCTTCAAAGTAATTTGGTTCAAGTATCAATTATCATTAATGCTTGGGACCATAATATGAATTTTGGCCTTGAACTGGTTATTGATCGTAATAAAGTGAACTTGACTAACTTGGATTTTAGGATATTTATACATAGCCTGAAAGTAGCTTTTTACATAATATATTTTATAATATTGTGCATGAAACAAAATGTTATATACATTGAACCATCAGAAAGAAAAGGTGTCACCATCTCAACCCCTCATGTAGATTTTTTTGTGTTGGGGTATTTCAGATAAGTTATATACATGTTGTAAGGATGTGAGAGTCTCAGCAATTCATTACTTTTCTTGATTTAGCACACAAAAAGACTATTGCATACCAAAGTTACTTGATGGCATGCTTTTTACCTATGTATTTCAAAAGACAAAATAAATAAAGACTAAGTCCAAAATTCATCCTGCCTTGGTATTTACAACCTCAAGAGCACATAACCATGGTCTTTGAAGAAGTAAAGCAGGAACTTCATAGAGTTTTTTTTTTCCCCTGGGAAGCAAAGGTTGCTACATTTATTTGACATGATCATGTGCCCTTTTAGGATAGTCAGAATGGTAATTATAATGTTTGCTGAAAACCAATAGCCAGAAGATTTCTCATTTCTTCTTTCTCCCACTAGCTTACCTGTCTCTAAATCTAAGAATTTTTTAAAATGCATTTGTTAAATGAAAACTTATTGACAAACCAGTGTAATATACTGGGTGTAATACAGGATGTAAGCCAGGCCTCTCAACTATTCTGCAAAATCATTTAAACAGTATGAAAGTAATAGAAAGTAAGCAATAATAAGCAAGCACTGTTTCTAAATTATGCAGGCCAAACATGTTCCCAATAAGTCACACTGGTGTTTTGTTATCTGTATCCGTCAAATATGTCAAGATGTTTGAGGACATGGATAAGAATGTCTGTATGTATTAATTTCCCTTTCCTTGAAGTTTTTATATTGTTTCCTGTGTAAGAAGGTCTCTTCCTCCTTATTTATTGTTTTCTCTGAGATTGAACTTTGAAGAATTGCATCCCTAGATTGAGGAAAATGCTTTAAAATTTACAAATGTAATCATTTAAATTAATTCTGGAACATTTCAGATGGTTAATGGGAGAATTACATTTTAATGCAGCTCAAAGTAAAGGAAATTCCATATAAATAAAATTGTGTCTGGATGTTCCCATAACCAATCTGGCTGCCATATTTTGAACCAGCTGGAGTTTCCAAATTTCGTACAAAGGCAGCCCAATGTAGAGTCCAATTTTGTCCAATGTAGAGTCCAATTTTGAGGTTACCAATGTGTGCACTACCATCTTAAGGTCTTCCAAATCTAGGAATATGTACAGCTGGCAGATCAGCCAAAGCTATTAGTGAGGAAGACAATACAATAGTAAGCACTCCTAACTGTCACATCTACCTGGGCTGACATTTGGAGGGATGGATGCAGGAGCACTCCCAAACTGGGTGCACAGTCTTTTAGGGGACTGCAACCCCATCCAGAACCGGCTGACACATCTCCAATCTCCAAATTAGGACCCTTGATGGCAAGCACCTCTGTTTTGACTGAATTCAGTTTCAATTTGTTTTTCTTCATCCAGCCCATTATCTTTTCCAGGCATTCATTCAGAGGAGACACACTATCCTTAGCTCTTTTTGAATTAGTTTCACTTATGGGATTATACATCTTAGGTTGTGCTTTGGTAATATATATAGTATGCATTTTCTAACATTCATTCCATGAGCCAGAAGCAGTAGTAATAATCATGGTTTTTGATGGGGAAAAGGTAGACTAATAAAGACCCATCTCCTTCTAGGGTGGAAGAATTAAGGAAAATACTGGAGTCAAAAGTACCGTATTTTCTGGCATACTGGATGACTTTTTAAGCCTGGAAAATCTTATGAAAAGACGGGGTATAAATTAAAATAAGTAAAAGAAAAAAATATCTCCCTTAGTGGCGCGGCCTGAGGAGGGAGGAGGGAGGAGGGTGGAGGGAGTGAGGGCATGGTGAGAAGTGGCAGGCCGCATTGCCACAGAGACTGCTGCCACAGAGACTGCTGCCACAGAGACTTCTGTGCTTTCCCTGCAGCCCCTGCCACTCTCTGTTCAAGGACCTCCTCCACCCTCATCCCTTACCTCCTCCGAAGGCCACTGGGTTTGCCTAGGCCCAAGGAAGTACCTCCGGATGCTGACTCCCAGCAGCACTGCGTGGCGATGTGCCTTGGATGTGCTCCCAGAGGAATTCTGGGAGCCATAGGAGCCAGGGAATGTCTCTGGGAGCACATCCAAGGTACGCCGGCGCCCAGGGCAGCTGGGAGTCGTCTTCCAGAGACCCAAGAAAGCATCTCCGGATGACTCCCAGCAGCACTGGGCGGTGGTGTGCCGGGGATGTGCTCCCAGAGGCATTCTGAGAGCAGTAGCTCCCAGACTCCTACTGCTCTCAGAATGCCTCTGGGAGCACATCCAAGGCATGCCACCACCCAGGGCAGCTGGGAGTCATTTTCCAGAGGCCCAAGGAAGCGCCTCTGGACAACTCCCATCAGATTCATGATCAGGAACTACTGAAAGTCTGTACTGATGAAGAAATGTTTCCAGCCTAGCACTTAATAAGGGCTCTATCCACAGGCATTCTCATAGATAGAGAGAACATTCATCTTTCTTTATACTGTATATTTTCTGAAGCCAATGTGCTTCTATTCAAGGGTGCAGTCTCAGGTGCCACTCAAGGCCACTGGTGTATAGAGGCAGTCAGTTCCTAGCCAGTCCCTGACTCCTCTGTCTATGATAAAATAGTGAATAACTCCAGGACAGAGGGATCCTTACCTCAAGTTTGTGTTAAATTTGTCACAAATATTTGTATATTTCAAGACAAAAGGATTGGTTGCCTGACTGACTGAATGATTTAAGGCAGTTGTCTATTTCTCAAATCACCAGCACCCGTATTCAAAACATTACATATATTAGTTAAAAAAAATAGACCCAAGTTTCTCTTTACAAGTGGTCACACTATCCCATGCCTGGCCCTTTTTTTTTTAGCCTGGTCACAACCATTGTATTACTGGTTATTAGTTTTTGTTGAGCATTGTTTTGATTGAGTTTCAGCACTGCTGTTTTATATTCTTATGTTTTCTTTAATTGTGTTTTATTTGGATTGTTATATTTTATTATGCTCTTATTTTAATTGTGTTTTGTCTCAATGGATTGTTTTGTATTTATGTCTTGTGGGCATTTTGTCCCATTTGTAAGATGCCCAGAGTCCCTTCAGAGAGATGGTGGCAGGGTATAAGAATAAAGTTGTTGTTGTTGTTGTTGTTGTTGTTTTACTGACACAAAAGAACAGTGTTGAGATTAATTTCAGAATTCAGCAGCAGATCAGTTGCACAACTTCAGCGCTTTCCAGTAGCTTCTTCCTGCACAGTATTTTCAGTCAACTGCTCCCACAGCCTGCAGTCACGCTGGAACCTTTTACAGACACTTGAGCACATGCCCGGCCATTGTCAGTTTTACCATTGTCTTTCCCCCAGTCTAGATGATATTACAAACTTACCACAGCATACAGTTATATCTTGTCTTAGCAGACAGGTTCTTTAATTACATATAGCCTTTGACAAACAACATCACAGCACAAGGAGAAATATACACTGTACATGACTTCCTTATATACAATTCTATACAATTACATATAGCAATCTCTGATTGGTTCCCAACTCATTAACTTAACTCAGACCCAGGATTACATCATTCACAATCACCTGGACTAGGCCAGAACACATTCCCCAAATGATTCCCTATATACAGTTAATACATGACTCAGCATTTCCAATAGAAGGCCATTAGCAGTGCATGACTCAGCTATATTACATTACAATACATTGTAAAACCTGACAAACAGTATGTCACAGCAAACAAGATCTATATGCTGGATTTTGTATAAAAAAATCACAAGTCGAACAGTTCCCAAGCGTCTAGGACTGTGTGATATATTTTCGAATGATGCACGCAGATCCAAGTAAGGTGGCCTTTTGCAGTTGACAAATCATGATTTTGTTGATGTTTATTGTTTCTCAATTCCGGCTGAGATCTTTTGGCACAGCACTCAGTGCGCCAATGACCACTGGGACCACCTGTACTGGTTTATACCAGAGCCTTTGCAGTTCGATTTTGATGTCTTCATAGCGGCTGAGTTTTTCCTGTTGTTTTTCCTCAATACGGCTGTCACCTGGTATGGTGACACCATTAATCCAGACTCTTTTCTTTTCCACAATCATGATGTCTGGTGTAAAGTGTTCCAAAACTTTGTCAGTCTGGGTTCGAAAGTCCCACAGTATTTTCGTATGTTCATTTTCCATGACCTTTGCGGGTTTATGATCCCATGAATACTTTACTGCTGGCAGGTGTTACTTGTGACATAAGTTCCAGTGAATTATCTGGGCCACAGAGTTGTGTCTTTGTTTGTAGTTCGTCTGTGCGATTTTCTTGCAACAGCTGAGGATACGGTCCATGGTTTCATCAGCTTCTTCTTCTTCTTATTATTATTATTATTATTATTATTATTATTATTATTTAAACCAGCCAAAATGGGTGGTATCATCATGCTCCACCTTAAGAGCTCATCTTCATTGGAAGACCAGGTCACAGCAGATGCCTGCCAACCATCCAAACCTTACTTCTGCTTTGCTGGTCCACCTAGGAAGAAAAGTAGTAGGAATTTTCCCCTGAATTCCAGAGAAAGGCAGAGGCTCTGGCATCTGATACAGACCTTTTCTAGAAGTGAAAGATTGCAGTCAAGGCATCCTGAGGAGCAAGCTCTGGAGTACAGACCTTAAATACTGCCTGGGATCTGGGCATGGTTGAATTTGTCACTGAGGTAATTATGACCACCAGCTACCTTGCTGAAAACAACTTCAATCTTCAATTTGGGTGTTGATGTTAGGAAAGTGTTTCTGAGTGTTTTACAATCATTGGACTGTTTAACAACTCAGCTACAGCCACTCTTGGCAATCCTGACTCTGATTTATGGTTTTTATGACCCTGGATTGTTTGCAATGTGTAATTCTTGCTAATGATGGTTACTGACCTGCCTTTTGATGGACAATGGCTTATGGACCCTGTGCCTTGTTTCCAGTTAAGAGCAGAAATACATGCCTGGACCAGGAAAGCAAAGGTTGCTGCTATGAAGGCTACTGTTTTGATTGCCTCCATGATTGGAGACCAAGATGCTTTTTCGTGTAGTGCAAAATGTCGGAATGCACCATGTGATGGACTGGGGTCATAAGCTAGTCAACGCCTGGCTTCATGCCTCTTTGAATCATTGCATCCTGGCCCACTTTCCAGTTCTCAGTGCAATGTGAGTTTTCTGGATGCTTTAGAGCTGAGTTGGGATTTTCTCCCTTTTATGATTTATTCAAGTGTGTGTGTGTGTGTTTACTTTTTGCTTTTTTGTTGTTGTTGCTTACCTCATACTGTAATTGAGGGGCTTTAGCAATTGGCTCAGGATGGTGTTTGTAAATAGGCTGCCATTTGTCAGATAGAGTCGGGGGGAGATTCAAAACTTGTAATCCTTGGTACCTTTTAGTAAACGATACAGATGGAATTATCACCACAGGTCCTAAGGCTTGACAATGGGAAAGGCTGACAGAGATGTTGCTCTCACTTATAAGATCCCGGGACTCAGGTGAGAGTTCCCTGGGTTTGGGGTCCAGTAAGTGATCAGCTGGGGAGCAGCCCAACTACTGGAGTGTCCTGGAGATTAAGTGTTTCACCCAAGAGAAAGCTGAGAAGTTAGTCTACGATAGATACCTGGCCTTACTTGGACCTGAGTCATGTTACTCCCTCTTCTTGCTCCTTCAGGTCTCATTAATTTAATTTGGATATGGATCAAACAATGTGGCTCTCATTCAACACAACTTTCTGTGTCTGCTCTTGTTATCCCATGGTTGGTCACCAACATGCTGAATAATAGCCAATCCCAATTCTCTGCAAACTCATTCCAATCTCACCACTTCAAAGTTTACAGCTTTTCTTCTATTTGTGGCCATGCATTACCAGAAAGCTGTGAGCCTTGTACAATGCCTGGTACTCTTTTAAACTAGTATCTCAATATTCTGTTTATCAGCAAGGGATATGGTATAGAGGACTACAAAAGGTAAGGTGGGCTGGGAAATCCTGAGTGCCTCATCTTGTGTGCAATGTTGCTTGGTGGCTCCCATGTTAGGAAGGCAATGAATCCTCATCTGCTTTTAGCCCACATTACAACAAGAAATATCCAAAGAGACAAAAGAGGTTCAACAACCTGGACAACACCTTTAAGGTTTGTACTAAATCCCAGAAAGAATTAACGATTCCAATAATATTGGAACCAACAGTCAGAATTATTTGCATCAATTGAAACAATTTCAATTGGATTCAACCCATTACAGTTTCAATCCATAAAAAGGGGTGCAAAAGTCAACATTAATTTTTTGAGCAAAGAGTGAAGAAAGGATTTTGATGGATTGAATTATGGCCACGTGCAGTAATTGCTCTGTGTAAGGTCAGCCGAGATGAAAATGAAATAACATTACCATTAAATTAGGTGTTAACGAATTATTTAACATGCACGCAGAGACATTGTGTGAGCGGTCTGCTTGCAGGTGTCTTGTTTTCAATATCCCTTTTGTCTTTGTAAGGTTAATAGCATAGAATCTTTCAGCTTGTTCATATATTAAAATAAATCTACACAGATATTAGCCACCTGTTTTTAATACACTTTACATGGGTCTTTATTTTTTGTTTGTCTACTCAACAAGTATAACATATACTGGTTTCTAAATGAAGCATTCACACTTAAGTATTACATTTTTCCCATGTCACAGAATTTTCCTTTCTTACAGCCTCCCTACTCAGTATGTAAGGCTTTACTCTCTACTGAATCTGTACAGCCTTAAACTATTAAAGCATCTGAGAATGCTTCCACCTCCTCCGTTTACTGCCACTAGTTTGATGAGTGCAAGACCCATTATTCCCATCACATTTAAAATGTATATGAAAAGGGATGGTGGGTGACTGGAATTTCCTTTTAGTATTGTTAATTAAATATTTCTTATAAGGAAGCAATATACAGAATCCCTTTGCTTGGTGTATCTGTTTAAAATGGGCTAGAAAAAGGAAATGTCAATAAAGTGTCCCAAAACTTACCATTATATTTCTTTCCCTACTGTTTCTTGTACTGGGTAGGTCATCTGAATGAATGTATTTACTATCCACAAGTTTTCTTGTTCAGCCAAAACGTATCCCAAAACGTATTAATTTAACACCCCCCCCCCCCACTCCTAGGTTTGCAGTCTAAAAAGACAATGAACACAAGGAAAAGTGGAAGATTAAGTACAGCAAATGCTGGCTGCTTTTCTTGCCTCCAGAGGCTAGAGCAATGGTGAGGGTGAGCCCGCCCGAGGCCCCTCTTTCCAGCTGATCTGAACAGCTGCAGGGAGTTCCACAGTTCCTGGATGCCCCATTGGGCCAACCTCAATGGAATGTGTCTCTGCAGCAACCTCAACCAGGGATTCCAGGGCGAGACCCTTCAAAACTCATGCTCGACTTCATTGGCACTTGGGACAGAAGGTCTTTCCTTAACAATTGGATTCAAGGCACAATGTTACTGTGTTTGGCTGTTTTTCTCTCCTCCAGAAGCCAGAGCAATTGTGATTTTGTTTTTGTTTTGTTTTGCTCGTGAACTCTCCCTAATTTATCAGGTGAGGAAAGCACACTTACATTTGCAATTAAAGCTTTAGTTCATTCACTAAAATGACAAATCAATGAGGTCAATTTGCCCACCTTTTTATATTGCAAAGCTGTTTACTAGTTCAGCAGTGAATAATTTCCTAAATGTTGCTTATGGCTAAAAATTATTGAAGCAGTTCCTTGCAAAATTTTATCAATAACTAGATGACAAGCAAGAGAGAGCCCACAGGGCTTCATTTCATTGTACAGTCATACTTGCTATTTATCATCAACACATAATCCGCTTTCACCCATTGCTTAATATAAAGTACTTCTAATGAACCCAGTATCAATTCACAATATCCACATTGCACCATTTCATTTCACCTCTCTTCTGTTGGGAATAGCTAACATTGCAGCAAATTTACCAGTTTCATATTTTGTCCTGTGTAGACCCTGAATTTACTTCCCCTATACAGAACAATTTGTAGTAATTCTTTACAATCAACATCCAATACTATTGTCTGTCTCCTGGTAGGCATTTTGTCCTTTTATAAAACAACCATGGTAGTGGGTGCATGTTGTGTATTTGGGGACTTTCAATGTAATGGATAGTAAAATGCCTTCACGACTAGCAATTCTGAGGGTCATTTTTTAAGAAGTGTTTTCTTTTGGAGTTCCTCTCAGAGTAGAGTGGCTGCTGATTTTAGTTCAAGCTGGGAAGAAATTCAAGAGTGACACTGAAAAAGCCCAGCCACTGGCTGATGGACTCCACTAATTGATTCAATCTATTCTAGAGCTTGATCCAGGTAATTGAAGTCAGTGGGAGTCTTTCCACTGACTTTGAAGGGAACTAAGCTTATTTCTGCTTAGATGGTAAAAGAAGTACTTTAAAACATACATACACACAGAGAGAAAGTTTGCAGTTTCTACCACTCCATCCCAATAACAATTGCACAGATAATTTCAAATGCATGTAGAGCTAAAACTAATTATCTAGTAGTTAAAGAGAAGAACTGAGAATATGTACCTCTGGTTTCAGTTTCATTTCCTAATGATTTAGTATTCTCTTGGGGCAGATGCTATAACTTATGAATGAGAGTGAATCCCTAATTTAGCAGACATAAGATGGCTAAATGGCCATTTATTTCAACTGGGGCATCACAGCCATTATGGCTCCTCAACTTTAAACAAGGGTCATTATCTTTAATTTGTGAAGTTCTCAATGCTGTTAATAATTTAAGGAGAAAAATGGTGTTTAACAACAGATATTCTTATCTCTTGCCTGAGCTCTTGGGGAACAAGACTTAGCTGGCAATTTAATACAGATTCCCTTTTTTTCAAATACTACCTTGAGCCATTTGGATTAGCAGCCCAATATAATATTGATAAATTAACATAAAAAGCCACAGATTCTATATCCATAGATTCATCTATCTGTGGTTTGCAAATATTTTCTCCCCCTTCAAAAACAAAATTCTAAAAAAAAAAAAAAGCAGACCTTGATTTTGTCATTTTATATAAGGGACTAAAGTGTTTAATCAGACTACAACCAAAGCACATTGAAAACTACTAGTAGAGGAACACACTTTTTTACTTTTTTAATTTTTTTAAATAAATTATGCCTTTTTAAAAGTTAACAGCAATGACAATGTACTCATAACATACATATATCCAAATGAACTAAATGTTAATAGGAATGGGAGCAATAAATATATAATTTATGTTAAATTAAACAAATAAAAGTTCACCCCTTGATTAATATTACCATATTTACTCGGATCCAATGCTTACCTTTTTTTGGCTACATGGCCTTGTCAAAATTAGGGTATGCATTAGATTCACGTAATACAGGAATCTTAGTGCTGGGCCAAAGCAAAAGGGAAGGTGTTTCAGGAGCTGCACCTGGAGTTCCTCTTTGAGAGATGTCATCTCTAATACAATGGTCACAGCTTAATGCTATGCAATTCTGGGATATGTATTTTGGTGAGGCACCAGCATTCTTTAGCAGAGAAGGGTCAAAACCTTGCCAAACCACAGACCCAAGGATTTCATAGAGTTGAACCAAGGCAATTAAAGTGGATTCTACAGCATAGATGCACTCCAAGATTTTCTTTTCCATCCCTGGAAACTTTGGTATTCTAACACAATTGTTTATAATGAATGAATTCTAATCAGGTAGCAACAATAATGCACACCTTTGTTTTTGGCCAAATCATGAAGCGTGCACTTTTTGCCACTGTGCATTACATTCGGCATACTTTTTTGGTTTCAGGGTTTGTAAAATTGAGATGAGCATTAGATTTGATAGTGCATTAGATACCAGTAAATACGGGGAATGTTCTCAGGATACCAGTGTGGACAAACAAGTTCTTTAACAAGTAGTTTAATATGACACAGTTGCAACAGTATTTGCACAGCAAAGTGAATGCAATCTAGACCTGTCCAATCTGGAATTCACAAATCAAACACAGCCAATGTTTTAATGCCCACTATTTCAGAAAGAAGCATACAGGTCCTAGCAGACCCGATACTACTACAATAGATTTATGGAAACATAGTGTCCTCCACATGCATAAAATTATGGGATTTTTTAGAGCAAAAACAAACAAACAAATAAACAAAACAATGAAAGACCTCATTCACTCCAGAAAAAAACATTTTCTATGCATTTCTCATGGTTAGTTGCATTGTGAACACTAATTTTGCATAAAGTGGGGTTTTGGGGGAAAATGAGAAAAAAACCAATAATGATGCTGAAAAAGTGTATTTCTGTCAAAAGTAAGTTCCCAAAATACTTTAGACTGTAAAATTACTACCAAAAAAATCTGCACAGAACGTTTCATTTTTTTTCCTACAGCTTGAAGCACATCTGGCGAAATCTGAACCCACTTCTTTCTGAGCCCACTTTACCCACCTGGCTGAGTTTTCATCCCTCCTCAGGTGCCGGTAGAGCTTGTTGCACATTGCTAAGGCAACATCCAGGAGGCTGCCCCAGGGGTGACTCATAGTGGACATATCGAGGGGGGAAGGATCATGAGTTCCAACTAAGCATCTGGTTTGAGGGGAAAGGGCACACCCCTACACTATTCTTCTGGAATTACCATGTCACAAAATGACGCATGTCTAAAAAGCATGTCACCAACATGAAATATTTGGAAAGGTCTGCTCTAAGGCCTTGAAGATTTTTAAACAATGTCTAAGGAAATAAATTACCACATGAAGCAGCATCTCCTAAACCCAAAGCCTCCTAAATGAGCTAGTGAAAGTTGTGTTGAAAAGCATCCAACACCTAAACACACAATCAACCAATTATTTAAATGAGCAGACTAATTAAGAAAACAATATTTCAATGTTGATTAATCAATCAACAGTATCCATATTCTAAGAATGTTTGAATCGGAAGAGAAGAAAGCAATTTATTAATCACTATTGGGAAAAAATTCTGAATTAGGTGCATTTTCACTTTTCATATAGGAGTCTACATAGGGACCACCAAACGCAGCATTGCCCAAACACAAATCAAGAAACATGAAAGGCACTGCAGACTACTTCAACCAGAGAAGTCAGCCATAGCTGACATGGTACTGAGACAGCCTTGGTCGCCTTAGTGGATGATCTTCGCCGGGAATTGGACAGGGGGAGTGTGTCCCTGCTGGTTCTGCTGGACCTCTCGTCGGCCTTTGATACCGTCGACCACGGTATCCTTCTGAGAAAGGGAATGGGCCTTGGGGGTACTGCATTGCAGTGGCTCCAGTTGTTCCTCGAGGGTCGTTCTCAGAAGGTGTCTTTAGGGGGCACCTACTCGACTCCGTGGCCATTGTACTGTGGAGTCCCACAGGGTTCAGTTTTGTCCCCTATGTTGTTTAACATATACATGAAGCCGTTGGGAGAGATCATCTGGAGTTTTGGGGTACAATGTCATCTGTACGCAGATGATGTCCAACTCTATCACTCTTTTCCACCTGCCACTAAGGCGGCTGTTCAGGTCATGAACCGGTGCTTGGCTGCTGTCACGGACTGGATGAGGGACAACAGATTGAAACTAAATCCAGACAAGACAGAGGTACTCCTGGTCAGTCATAAAACCGAACAGGGTACGGGGTTACAGCCTGTGCTGGACGGGGTCACACTCCCCCTAAAAGCACAGGTACACAGTCTGGGAGTTCTCCTGGATTCATCGCTGAGCCTGGAACCCCAGGTTTCATCGGTGGTCAGGGGAGCATTCGCACAATTAAAACTTGTGCGCCAGCTGTGTCCGTACCTTGGGAAGGCTGACTTGGCCACGGTAGTACACGCTTTGGTTACATCCCGCTTAGATTACTGCAATGCTCTCTACGTGGGGTTGCCTCTGAAGACTGCCCGGAAGCTGCAGCAAGTACAATGCGCGGCAGCCAGATTACTAACGGGTGCGGGGTACAGGGAGCACACCACTCCGCTGTTACTCAAACTCCACTGGCTGCCGATTAGCTTCTGAGCACAATTCAAAGTGATGGTGTTAACCTATAAAGCCCTAAGCGACTCCGGCCCTGTTTACCTCTCCGAACGTATTCTCCCCTATGAACCATCAAGACCACTAAGATCGTCTGGAGGGGCCCTGTTCTCGGTCCCTCCGCCTGCACAAGCACGGCTGGTGGGGACGAGGGACAGGGCCTTCTCGATGGTGTCCCCTCGACTTTGGAACTCCCTGCCATTAGAGATCAGAACTGATAATGTTTTAATGTGTATGGTGCTGATATTTTAATTGTGTAATGAAGTGGCATTGTGTTATTATTGTATATTTTTTGTATGTTAACACATGTTGTGAACCGGTCCGAATCCCTCTTTGAAGGTGAGAGGGTCGGTATATAAAACCTCGAAATAAAAAAATAAAAAATAAAAAAATAAAAAAAATAGCAGAGCACCTGATGAACTAACCTGGACACAGCATATTATTTGAGAGCACAGAAATGCTGGACCACTCCAACAACCACCATGTCAGACTACACAGAGAAGCCATTGAAATCCATAAGCATGTGGACAATTTCAACAGAAAGGAGGAAACCATGAAAATGAACAAAATCTGGTTATCAGTATTAAAAAACTCTAAAATTACAACAGCAAAACAACAGAGAGGAAACAATCTGGGACATCTAATCACCTCTCAACAAAAGATTGCCCCAGGCACTGCCAGGCCATCAAATGCTAATCAAGGTGGTCAGTTGAAACATTCACACCTAGCTCCAGCAGACAAGAGTCTTTTGTCCCACCCTCGTCATTCCACAGATATATAAACCCTTTTTCCTAGTTCCAACAGACCCCACTAATTCTGAGGATGCTTGCCATAGATGCAGATGAAACGTCAGGAGAGAATGCCTCTAGAACATGGCCATATAGCCCCAAAAAAACCTACAACAACCCGATAGTGCATTTGTTAACACTTTAGTCTGAGCCATTCTGGCAGAAATGGCAACTATCGATTTATGATCTTGACAGATTAGAGAGATGGGCCAAAACTAACAAAATGAAGTTCAACAGTGACAAATACAAGATACTCCACTTTGGCAGGAAAAACGAAATGCAAAGATACAGAATGGGGGATGCCTGGCTCGAGAGCAGTACATGTGAAAAAGATCTTGGAGTCCTCGTGGACAACAAGTTAAACATGAGCCAACAATGTGATGTGGCGGCAAAAAAAGCCAGTGGGATTTTGGCCTGCATCAATAGGAGCATAGTGTCTAGATCTAGGGAAGTAATGCTACCCCTCTATTCTGTTTTGGTTAGACCACATCTGGAATATTGTGTCCAGTTCTGGGCACCACAATTCAAGAGAGATATTGACAAGCTGGAATGTGTCCAGAGGAGAGCGACTAAAATGATCAAGGGTCTGGAGAACAAGCCCTATGAGGAGCGGCTCAAGGAGCTGGGCATGTTTAGCCTGAAGAAGAGAAGGCTGAGAGGGGATATGATAGCCATGTATAAATATGTGAGAGGAAGCCACAGGGAGGAGGGAGCAAGCTTGTTTTCTGCTTCCCTGGAGACTAGGACGCGGAACAATGGCTTCAAACTACAAGAGAGGGGATTCCATCTGAACATGAGGAAGAACTTCCTGACTGTGAGAGCCGTTCAGCAGTGGAACTCTCTGCCCCGGAGTGTGGTGGAGGCTCCTTCTTTGGAGGCTTTTAAGCAGAGGCTGGATGGCCATCTGTCAGGGGTGATTTGAATGCAATATTCCTGCTTCTTGGCAGGGGGTTGGACTGGATGGCCCATGAGGTCTCTTCCAACTCTTTGATTCTATGATTCTATGATTCTATGATTCTACCCCATGTATCTATTTTGGCATGGGACCTTATCATACAGACCACAGGAAATATCTTTTTAGAAGGCAACCCTGAATTTTCAAGGTTCAATGTGTCTAGATACTTTCTAGATATATGCAAATCCCATCACACTTGTGGTTCTCTCCTTCCCATGTCTATTAAAACAATATGCTTTGACTTATCACATAGCAGACAGATGACTCCTCCAAAACCACCTGACCTTCCCCTATGTCCTTGTCATTCCTTTTTGACAGATCATACGCAGCTATTTTCTCTCATCCCAAAGGAGAAATGTTAAAACATTTTTCTGTTTCCAAGCAATTTTGATTTTTTTTAAAGAAAACAAGGGAAAGTAGAAAACATGTATGGCGTTAATGATTGTCTTTCTTTGACTGTCAACAGAAGTGTACTACCAGTCATTTCAGCAAAGGAGAATTGAATGGTAGGAAAAGACCACCCCAAAACACGCAATCAAAGACATGTCACTGGCACAGCTGACAAGCTGCAATTGAGCTGCAGATGGGTATATGATCACACATCGAATACTGCACTTCAGATGTGTGCAGAGATATAAAGGCCAAGGAAAGACATTTGGAATTTTGTCTTACAAAGGGTACTGTCTGTAGATTCTTTGCATACAGGGATCTATGGGATATCGGCAAAGCAGACTATGTGCCATGTGATAGGACCCGTAGGAACCAGTATGCAAAGAACAATCATATAATTCAATAATGCTAAAAAAAGTGTTTTACTACAAATGCAGGCATAACAATAAAATATTGTAATGCAACAAAAGCACACAATATAATAATACAACTGTGTGTGTGCATTTGCATGTGGTTTTTTTAAAAAGAGTTAACAAGTTGTGGGCATTATTAGCTGTCTTGGTTGTTTTCATAAAATATGTATTATGTACCTTAGTTTGTATTTAAAAGAATCATGGTTCCCTCTAACATATAATATTATTCATATCTTTATCCTTTTTAATCCTGAATAGTGGTGCACTTCCTATATTATTAGATATGATTTATTTCTAATTCTTTATCCCCTCCCTTAATATTTAAAAGGATGCTCAAGAAATACTGGAGTGGAATGGGTGAAATGCTAGAATAGGATAGGGAAAAGGTAGCATGTCAGGGACAGGGCAAATCTGCGCCATTTCTGCTGTGAAATTTTATGGGTACCTTGATGGCAATTTTAATAATTAATCCATAAGGCCCGTGCAAACTCTCACCCTATCATCATTTATAGGCCACTGTAATGCAATATGGCAGCTGCAGTTTCATGGTTTGGAGAGGTCAGCAAAACTAAACTTGGAATTAACCCAATGGTTAATTGCATTAGAATCAGCTGGAAAGACATAACAGACTATTTTAAATGTAAAAGGCATTCTTGCGGCTCAGAAAACTCAGGAATCCTAGTTTACTTTTTCTGCTCTTCAACAATTTTTTAAAATAGTACCTGGCAGTTGACTTTATTTTTTTTCCTAATTCTTAGTTACAAAACAAATGTTGGTTTTAAATATCTTATTCTTCTCCTTATTCATTCATTGCCCTTATTTTTATTTTTGGAAGCATGGTGAATGTGCTTACACTTTCATTGCCAAGAAGGAGGAGAAAACAAAGGGATAATTTAGGCCATGGAGTGGAAGTAGTGGTCACAAGGTGTGAAGACCCAGAAGCCTCAGTAAAGCCAAACACAAGATTAAAGGTCCAAACACAAATTTATTGTTCACAACAGAGTCTTTGGAGTACTTAATATCAGTGCCCCAAGCTCAGCCAGTAATTTGACATCAAAAAAATAAGGCAATATAAGTAACTGAAAAATAACCCGGATTATACTGGCGTTTAACACAAAAGTTCAGCAATCCGCTTCAAACTCGCAAAGTTCCAAGAGTACAGTACAAAGAAGCAAAAACAAAATCCAGAAAACGTTCCAAGGTCGAAGCACGTGGTAGGCAAATAGTCCAAATCCGAGTGGCAAAAAAGCGTGGGTCAAAATGGTCCGGAGTCAAGCGGCAGAGTAGAAGTAAACACAGGAACACAGGAATCCAAGGACCCAAGCTCAAGAATTGGCAGCAACAAAGATTCACACCCCAAAAGAGACACTTTGCCTTCTGCAAAGATCCATACAACAAAACCCCATTTTTATCTTAAAGCTCCTCATCAGAAGTTGAGGAGCTCCCCACCCTTTCATCATCACTCTCAGCTGCCCCGTTCCCTGCAGCTGAACCCGAGCGCCCATCCCTCCACCTCTGCCAGCGTCTGTCAAGACTTAGATCTTGCCAAGTGCTTCCCGGTTGCCATTCCTCAGTAAACCCCTCAAAGTCCTCGCTGGAGGTGGGTTGATTACAGATATCCCTAATTTCTTGTACACGGGTCCAATCCAGCTCATCCTCCTCCCCCGTGTCACTCCCAGACCCATCACTCTCTTCAAACCCCAAGAAGTCCTTGTCCTCTGTAGGAGCGCTAAATATATCACGGATACGCTTCCTTTGAATCTCCTCGTCGGACTTTTGTTTGCGAGTAGCCCGCTTGACTCCCCTGCTTTCCTCCCCATCCCCCATTTCACAGTCGGAGAAGCCCTCAAAGGTTTCAGAATCACTTGGAGCCATGATTATCTCCCTAATCCGCTTTCGCTGCTGCTCCTCTTCCAACACCTGCGCAGCCCTCTTCTCCCTTCTACCAATAGCAGCAACATTACCATCACATTGAACTACAACACCAGGTGTACATGTATATGTTTGATTACTTGAGATTTGTTATATAGAATAAAGGGGAAGTCAAATGTAGTGATATATGTTCTGGACTAATAAAAAGTTGATTTCAGTAAGCTTAAGTAAATACTGGGTGAAATTCCATTATCAAAATGCTCTAAGTAAAGCAATTAATAATGAATGAGAGTTTCTTAAAGGTTGATATTGAAGGCACAACTGGACACAAATGAATGAGAAAGAAAAGTAGGAAATGTCTAAAGAAACTATGATTTAAATAATTATAAGGTGGGCCAAGGTTTAGAAGGGACAAGTCATAGAAGGAGTGGGAGTGCAAGCAAATAGTCCATGGTAGATGGTATCAAAGCTGCTGAGATATCCAAGAGAACTAAAGAAGACATACTCCCCCTGTCTGGTTCCTTGTGGAGGTCATCAACCTAGGTGATCAAAACTGTCTCCATTCCATGACCAGGCCCAAAACCAGACTGTGATGGATAAAGATAAACAGTTTTATCAAAGAGTCCCTGGAGTTGACTAGCCACCACCCACTCCAGAACCTTTCCCGAAAAGGGAAGATTAGAAATAGGCTAGTAGTTGTTCAATATTAGTGGGTCCAGGAAAGGTTTTTATTTGTTTTAATGGTCTTACTACAGCCTTTTAAAGGCATGATGGAATTTCACCATCCCAGCGAGGGGTTGACAGTGCTCGTAATCCAATTGGCCAATCCCCCTCTGATCGGTTTAATAAGCCAGGAAGGGCAAGAATCTAGGGGTCCAAGGTTTTCGTCCATGTCATCAGACTGAACAAATGGAAACAAATCCATCAAAATGGGACAGACAGTTGCTTTAGTAACATCTATTGGAGCTGCCACAATGCTGGTGACTAAGTTGGAGCAGATCTGAACAACTTTGTCTTCAAAATGTTGGGTGAAATCACCACATCGAGCCGCTGAATGGTCAGGGCCTTCTCCTGGAAACCAGGGTGGAGAAGCCCTCTAACCACTTGAAATAGCTACGCTGGCCTATTGGCTGCAGGTGCAATGGAGACAGCTGAATGGGTTTTCTTGGCTGCCCTCATTGCCACTATGTAGGCCCTAAGAGAGGCTCTAGCTAGTGCTCAGTCAGATTTGTCCTGAGTTCTCCACTAGCGGTGCTCTAGTCTCCGTCTTGCTTGCTTTATCACTGTTAGCTAAATCAAGGAGCAAAATTGGTTCTGCTAAGCAAGAGGGGACATTCAGGAGTAATTGTGTCTACCACCCTGGTCATCTCCTTATTCCAGAGATTGACCAAGGCTTCGACAGAATCACCTGCTGCCATGACAGGAAAATCCCCAAGGGATATCAGGAATCCATACACCTCTTGGGGGCAGACTATTTTAATTGGTCCTTTACACCTGCAGAGGTTAGGAGCCACCTGATCTAAACCTGATCAGGTGATGATTGGTCCATGGCAAAGGAACAGTAGAAAGTTCCCCCACACTGATCCCATCATCCCCTCCTGATTTCAAAACCAAGTCTAAAGTGTGTCCAGCCATATGGGTGGGCCCAGATATAATTTGGGACAGCTCCATGGTTGTCATGTTGGCCATGAAGTCCTGAGCTGCTTCTGACAAAGTGGTCTTGTCATGGACATTGAAGTCTTCCAGCCCAACAAACTTGTGGAACTTCAATGCCAGCCCAGAGACCAGACCAGCTAGCTCAGGTAGGGAGACTTGTGCAACAAGGTGGCCAGTACACAAGCAGAATCCCTATTATGTCCTGATTACCCACTTTGAGCTGGACACATTCAAACGTGGATGATTGTGGGATAGGGCACCTGACCAGGGGGATGAAGTCCTGAAAGAACACTGTGACTCCACCTCCCCACCCCCGAGGTCACGTTTGTTGGTGCACCCCAAAACCCAGGAGACAGAGCTGGGTGAGATTCACTCCCTTCCTCCCCCAATCTTATCCAACCAAGTTGTGGTAATACAAGCCAGGTCCACATGCTTATCAAGGATCAAGTTCTGTATGGCAACTGTTTTACCATTTACAAACATTGCATTTAACAGCAGGACTTTTAGCTCGGGGGCCTGTCATGTTGGCTATCCAATCTGCTTATAGTCTTAAAAATCTCACATATTGATAGCAATCAGTTTGATTATCTGGGTGCAGTGCATTACATTTTTATAACAGAAGCTACAGTGGCTTGGATCTGAAGTCAGGGAGGGAGTACAAATAAAAGAGCCAAGTATCATAAAGTGCAATTTTCCCTTTTTCTGAGTAACCATGGAGGGAGAGGAAGAACAGACTTGATCATAGATGACATATAGACAAAAGGTAGGATGAAGAAGCCAAAAGTTCAAAATGATTTAGCATTAGCAACATTACTTCGTAGAAAAGAAGGAGGTAAATAAAAAGATTTGGGGTGACTGTCAGATAATGTTTTGGGTTTGGTTTTTTTCAAGATGAAATAACAAACTCTTTGTTTCTGTTTGTAACTCAGTTTGACATTAATTAAAGTCTTGCTTGTTAATGTATTTGCATGTTTATTATGCCTGGCTATTAATGACTGGAACACAGAGCGATTGCTCACAATGTATGAAATTGTCACACAGTGAGACAAAGTATTCATCTTATTTCAGTGCTTGTATTCTGAAATCTGGGGCTTGGAGTAGCAATAACACCAGTATTTGTAGTCATTGTGGTCATCAAGTGAACAAAACTGACACACACCGAATTCTGAAACGGCTCTCCAGGGTGAAAAGAACCACCAAGGGTCATAGAGAATGGTGTCATCAACAGCTCTCAACTCAGTAGCCTAAAGCATATCCCCTCAGTTATCTGTTGACATCCCTGGCCTATGAAATGACAGAAAAATAATTAAATTCCAATCTCTTGGTATTTTTTGGAAATAAAAACATGTTACCACCTGTTAGGACTGTGACAATCAGATTGCATTCAACTGCAGAAGCCTCTTGATGGTGAGTGTTTACAAAGAGAGACAAAATGGAGGCGGAGGTGAGAGAAAAAGACTAATAGACTGAAGTGAAAAATGTCTATGTGGCAACTTTTTTATTCTTCTGTCAATCATCCTGCATCATGTAAGACATTTATTCATTACACCTTGACATCCCTGTGAACAGCGAATGTCAACCAAGATTCCTGCTGGCATCCAAAAACTATGATCACATTTAAAGTACATAAACTGAATTGTATATGAGCTTCGTGGTGCAGAATGTTTACAAAGCTGGACTTTTACAATCCCATTCTACTTCTGACTCCATCTCACATGTGCATCCTATGAAGGATTTTAGCCTTCTTTATTTTGTTCATGGCATCCTCTCATTTCAACCACCGAATTTTGCAAAAAGCTAGTGTTAGATATTGATGATTATAAAAGAAACAACCCCGTGCCAGATCAAAATGTTGGTCATGTTTCAGGCAGAAGTATGAATAGACAAAAAATAATGACAGAAATATATTGATTCATAAAAAGCATGGAAGGATACTGTGATAAAGATTTTAAAAGTCTAGTTGCTCTTATAGTGAGAATGGTGTAAAATGCAACGAACAGAGACTGCAAAATGAAGGTTTTAAATGCCTTTATCAATACCACACCTTTTTGCATACAAGACAAATTATGTCTCTATTACCTTTACCAGCTTCTCTCCACTCCCTCCCCCTTTCTCTCCTGCAACATAACAAATAAATTAGTAAAGAGCTTGCCTAAATGCTGGATGTATCATGATGCCCTTCCCCACAGCTGCTGTAAATAATTGGAACTGGGAAAATCCACCTTGCCATTCAATAGAGTTGATACTTTTGACTCTCAATTATCTCTAGCAGGTGTCAGAGCAATTGTCTGTAATTCAGCAGAAAGGTTATACAATACTGCAGAATCATTTCCTCCAGCTAGCAGACTGTGAATAAGAAGATCAACAGGAGGCCATGTGCTCATATAAATAAATTGTCCTTCCCAGCTAGTGGTGGTACTTTTCAAGTCTAAAGAGTAACCTGCAACAGCTTGCATGTTGACATCAAGGAGTATCTTGAATTGTTATTTTCTTTTCTCAGAAAAACACTAGCAGGCACATCTTGAGTCCCCAACCATCAAATGTAGCTGTGTGAAGTTTATTGAGTTTGCATGCTATTTCAATAGAGAAAAAATGTTCAAAATTATTTTTTTAAAGTCTTAAAGCATTCAGACAGGAAGTTACACTAGAATGCAGTCCTTGAACAAGGAAATTACAAATGAATGTGAGAAAAAGCCCATTTGAATTTAATTATATTCACAATTTTCATTCCATTAGAAGAGATATGAACAAAGACATTGGCTTCAAGGCACACAGCATATACTAATACAAGAGTCCTCACTAATGCACATGTAACAAAAGGAATATTTTCAGAGAGTTTTGAATCATATGAAACTGACTCTTAGTAGGTAGATTAATTGCTTTCACACATCTACTATTATACTACAGGCGATCACTCATGGCGGAGTATATAGAACCTTGTCAGACATGCTGCCAAAAATGTAGAGGATCGCTACATCCTGGCAGCGGCCATGTTACCCCATGTCCCAATCTGTCATGGCTTCCTTTCTTCCTTCCTCCCTCCATCACATGGAGGGAAGCCTGTTTTGATCTATCCTTATGGAAAGCAATGTGTGAAAGCAATTGCTCTACTTTCCTTATGTGTGAAAGGAATTAATCCACATACAAAGAATCAGCCTGTCATTGTCCAGCATTGCCATTTTTCCACCTCCAGCAGCACTTCAGCCATGGAGTTGTCCCAGAAGTAGTTATCCTGGGTGAGATGGGAGCCATTGGGCTCCATGGCTGAAGATTAAAAATAGTGTCGTGCTGCAGAAAAAAAAGAAAGATATGTGGGTAGAGCTCATATGATTGCCTTCCAAGGGTGGAGTCTTGGTGGTAGGTCCATAATTGACTGGGTCCACGTAGCCTTTCAGAATGAGGAGAGAGATTTCCAAATGAATGACAGTCACAAAAAATGTTTGCTCAATGCACCTTCTTCTTGGCATTTTCTCCCTTTCACCCTGTATTGGTGCCTCTTCAAAATCCCTTTCACCCTGTATTGGTGCCTCTTCAAAATCCATAGCACTGTTAGTAACAGCTGACCCCCCCCCCCCCCGTGGCACAGTGGGTTAAACCTTTGTGCTGGCAGAAATGAAGACTGACAGGTCATAGGTTTGAATCCAAGGAGATCACAGATGAGCTTCCTCTGTCAGCTCCAGCTCCCCATGTGGGGACATGACAGAAGCCTCCCACAAGGATGGTAAAACACCAAAACATCCAGGCATCCCCTGGGCAATGTCCTTGCAGATGGCCAATTCTCTCACACCAGAAGCGACTTGCAGTTTCTCATGTCGCTCCTCACACACACACACACACACACACACACACACACACACACACACACAAAGCTGACCTCCAGTGAGAATATTGGAGGGCCAGGGCTTCCAGTTCTAGTTTGAAGCAAGCTTTGAATCACATTAAATGGTCAGTGTAGATGAGGCCTTGGTCTCTTAAAGTAACTTTTCCACAATTTGGTCTGCTTCAGCTCTGTGGTAAGTTTGATTTGAACTAAACAATCAGATTTATTATATGCTTAATCTTAGGTTGCAGAGTGATGTGTTGGAAAAGACATCTGAACTAGAAAGCAGGTGTGGAGAGTATGTGACTCAAAAGTTGCAAATAGCTCTTGGAAGAGTCCCTGTGTCCCTTAGTTTCACTTAAACACACTCTTTCAGAGATCATCTCCTTGAAAAAGCAGGAGATGCCATCCAGAGACAACTGGGTCCCAGAATATATCTTCCAGCCCAACAGAATGGCAGCAGAATGGTCCATCAAAGTCTGTTCAACCCTGGGATTGTGCCCAAGTAACACAAGAATGTTACTAACCTTATGTGCACGTTTCTCACAGGCACCTAGTAGGCAAAGGTGGAACAGTATGCTGGGGCATATCTTACTGTTTTTGCAATGCTAGAAACCCTGCACCAGCTGAGATTGCTTGTGAAGGAATTTATCTCTCACCTCAAGAGAATAAATTACAGATTTTGCCAAGATTAGCATGAAAATAACCATGAGACAACAGCAAGTACACATATAAATGAGGTCTGTTGATTCTTATTAGAGAGCATTCCACATAATGTATATAAGTTATTTAATTTTAATACATAAAATGGAATACTTAATCTTCCTGTTAAGAAATGGTACTGAATAAAATAAAATAAAATGACTTCAGAAACAGCTAATTTGTTTTTGCTCCAGTTATCTAAAACAAAAGCAAGTGCCAAATCTCAGAAGAAGATAGATTGGGTGGATGGAGTGTTAACCACTAAAAAATGCAGAGCCATGGCATTCTGTTGCATGAGTGAGGATTATTCAGGGGCAGATTACTTAGCTTCTCAATGTGAGCCAGTCAGTATTGGAGTAGAAAACAGCAAATGCCATGCTTCAGTGTTTCCTTATCGCTTCTCCCTGTGGCATAAAGATCACAGTGATAATATAATGTTTTCCTTTGATGGATTGTTTCATGTTCCCTTGCCATGTGATGAATTACGGGTAAATACAACTTTGCCGTGGTACATGGCAAATAAAGAAAACACAAACGAGCAGCAGCTGTCACTGTTGAAATAAGGATCACTTAGCTGCTGCTAGCATCTCTCATCTGAGTGTTCATTCTGTAAAATATCTAGAAGCACACCCCAATCACCCCATGATATACGCCATACATGGTGCACCCTTAAACTATCATTGAGTATTTAAGTGAATTGTGTTTAAAAGAATACATAATCAGCATGTAGCCTTCATATCTGTCTCGGTTGTGCCTCCCACCATGGTTTACTCAGTGGGGTGCACGATCAAGCAAGTCTACTTCTTCAGGCTACAATAATAATGACAACAAGGTTGTTGGTTTTCTCAAGAGATATGCTGAACAGGCCTCATTAGCTTCATTTTCAAAAAAGTATACACTGTTTCCCCAAAGAAAAGCAGACAACATATATGTAGAAGAGATGGCACTCAAAATTAAGAAGCACTTGAGAAGCCCTCAGGTGACCCATGCCTGATAGCTTTGTTATTCATTTAAAACACACACACACACACACACATCCAAGGGCAAGTCTAAATTGTAAAAATAATGCAGTTTGACTTCACTTTAATTGACATGGCCCAATACTATCGGATTCTGGGATTTGAAGTTTGATGAAGCATTAGCACTCTTCGGTAGAGAGGGCTAAAACTACAAGTTCATAGGAAAAAGCTTTATCTTTGTTGGCGATAGACCCCTCAAAGAATTAAGTCCCAGTCCTTAGTTCCCTCTTATGCAGGATTCCACTGTTTCAGCTGAATTTGGTTTCTTCAAATCTAGTAATCATATTCAAAGGTAACCATGTTGGCCATGCAGCAAAATAAAACAAAATCCAGAAAAGAATTATTGGGCAACTAAAATCTATCAAACACATCAAAGCTCCTTTGGCTTTTTCACAAGGCTTAGGCTACCTTAATGCCTTTGCCTGATAAAGAAACCAGTAGAGCTTCAAAAATTTGTATGATCTGTTTTATGCATTTTGGTTGGCTAATAAAAGTATCAATATGCTATTATGACCATGTAAAAGCAACCTGTGGGGGAAAAAATGCTCCAAAATATTAACTTTCAAAGTTTGTTTCAGGTTCAATATCTTGTGAAGTAGCTGTCATTTAAGATGCTATAGTATCTTATATATCTGTTGTGGTATAGATTGTATTGACCACCATCTAGTTATTATGGAAATTATTCTTAAGCTCCGTGTTCAAGAAATAAATAAAGTCCATGCAATGAAATACATATTACTATATATTATGGGCTGGCTCAGATTACTAAATTTCACAACTTTTCATTATCAATGGAGGGGAAATCAATCTAATTCCATTTCCCCACAGTACACAACTCCCCTTTGATCTTTCCTGCTAAATATATCATCCCTTGGTACGTAGAAGTTATGGCAAACATGAGCTTACTCATTTCCAGTTGCCCATGTGATTACATAAACTCTCTAATGAGACTTATTTTTCTTAGAAAATAAATAAAATGTGCAGGTTTGCTGTAATAAGAACTAAAGAAGTATAGGGATAGGCTTTGGTACAAAAACTAATTACGGAAAAGTGAATGCCTGGGGAAGTCAGTGATGTTGGTCTCATCAGTATTCACAGCTGGGATATGGCACACAGGCAACAAAGCTGAAAGAGGACATAGAGGAGAAATAGAGGGGTGCTTTGCATAGCTAAAGTTCTTCTTGCATCTCTTGTGCCTGCCTCCCAAGCATAACCCATTCTCTTAAAAGTCAATGGTCTTTCAGGTGGGCAGAGCCTCCAGATGTTATGCCCACCTGAGCACCTAGATGAGATGCAAATGTCCATGACTAGCAAGATGCAGTCAGCTTTATTTTTCCTAGTGGGTGGATCTCCCCAGTGAATTAAGTACAGATGGAGAATGCTGTTAATTACCAACAATAATAATACATCTTCCATGAGCGCCTTAGTGCTTAGACTACTGCTCTCACACAGTGTTGGGGGATTTTTTGAAATGTTATTGTCAACATGTTCACATATTTCCTTATAGCAGAATCCAGAAAGATAACAGAAGGAAGATAGTTATTCTTTTTGAACTCAAGACATTGACTGTTCTTTTTGGCACAGAGATTATTATAAGGTGCCACTGACTTGGACATGAAGACTGGCAGAACAAAGACTTCTCTGCTTTGAAATGTCACATTTTGTGTTGGATGGCAACACAACTCCATTGCATAGATATGCTCCTTCAAAGTCCCTTGAAGGAGACATCCGCCACTGAGGACTTTATCACACCAGTCTGTTTCCTCACAGCAGTTGTGTTTTTGAAGCAAACAAGAACATGTTGATGATGTACCAGTTTGAAAAAAAATCAGTATTACACCTGTGGCCCTGTCCTTTGCTTTTCATCTCCTCTCATGGCCCTTTCTTTTCCTGTCTTGCCTCCTATTCTCCCCTACTCCCCCCTATTTATAGGTTTTGAAAAGTAGATCTTTCTATCTCAAAAAGCTTTTTTTTTTTTTTTTTTTGCAAAAAGCAGATGTGGCTGCCTTTCTCTTGCCTCTGTCGGGGGGGGGGGGGGATTTTTACACTGATCAAAAGAGGATTTGCTTGCAAAGTTATCATCCCAAAGGCAGTGAGTGTTGGACTAAGGAAGGAATATTTCTTGGAGAGAAAACTGAAAACTAAACATACTAAGCCTCCCTCTGTCTTACCTCAGAGCTTCCATATATAAAACCAACTTCTGCTGCTTAGAAATAGTGAGGGTAGAGGAAGGGTAAGCAATCCAAGCCATTGATGTTTTTTATCACTTAAAAGGTGCACTCCACCAACGTCTTAAATGCAAAGCAGCAATGAAAGAGATGCAATGTAATGCAGTAAGTGTCAGCTACAGACATTGTTACCTTGCTATAATTGTGATTGACCAGCCTCATATGATAAAACCTTGCTAACCTCATTCTTTCACATTTATTTAGATTTCTTAAAGAATAACATGTCTGAAGCCCCTTCTACATTGCGATATAAAATCCAGATTAGTGGCTTTGAACTGGATTATATGGCAGTGTAAACTCATATTATCCAGTTCAAAGCAGATAATGTTGATTATCTGCTTTGATAATTTGAATTATATGGCAGTGTAGAAGGGGCCTTAGAAGTAGTATAACAGGGCAGAGAAATTCATTAGCAGAATTCTAGCTAAGCAGCTTCTAGATTCATGGAATGACTAGACAGAAACGTCTGGTTTGCCCTGTTTTATATCAGGGGGCCTAGGAAACTTACCAAAGGATAGTAGAACATTGGATCTACAATTAGTACTGGACATCTTAGGCCTCTTCCACACAGCTGAATAAAACCCCACATTATCTGCTTTAAATATATGGCAGTGTGGACTCAGATAATTCAGTTCAAAGCAGATATTGTGGGATTTTCTGCCTTTATATTCTGGGTTATCTGGCTTTGTGGAAGGGCCCTTAGTCTAAGGGCTTGATTACAGTAACAAAAACAATCTTGGACTCACCCTGAATAGATGGCTTGCAGTCTTTACGATATACAGCTAGTCAGCTATTTCCAGTGAGTATCTCAAGTGTTTTCCCCCTTTAGACTAAATTTGCCCCACTTTAGGTAGAGCTGAGGGATGTCTGGGTAGCAAGATCAGGTCCAATTCAGCTCAATTTGCTGTCCGGATTTGACACCAGTGCCATCACCCTTTTAGTGTGCTTCTCACCTTTATGTTGGTCATATGGGTGTCCCATTCTAATATCAGCAAAGGCAGCTGTGATGGCCAGAAATTCATACATAACTCCATAGGTGTTACGATATGAACCACCACAGTATATTATATATGCACCCCAGCCATCTGAATAATAGATTGTTCTGCGGCACCTTTATACATGACTAAACTGCCAGATGTAGACAAATCTTACATTGTCATTTGAATTTCCCAATATATGCTGAATGATATCATGGCACTGTGGCAAAGGGGGTCTTACAGGTGTATCAAAACATAGCATGCAGGTTCTGAACTTGGATCTAAATAGTATTTTTTATATATAAATCAAACAATAAGATATGCCAAATTTTGAAACAGGGAGGTGGGCACTTATTAAGAATTATAGAACAAATTGCCACCTAATTTCAGAGACAGAACAAGAATTTGTTTCTCCCCCCCCCCCCCAAAAAAAAGGAGTACAAGGTCCTTTAGGTTTTCTTCCATATTTCTTTGATTACCAGCTTTTTAAGGAAGCGAGATCTTTAATTTTCCATTTGTTTGCAATAAACTGAATTAGCAGACTGCATGATTACATACAATCAATGAATTCAGTTTAAAACAACTCCGAAGCTCAAACAAACCAGTCCACTGCAATCTGGTTATTAAAAAACCAAACCATGGTTTGGTTTCACAATGCTTCTGTAGATTGTCAGGCCTTAATTTGGTGCTTAAGTACATGTGTTCCAGTGACAATTTAGCCTCTAATGGCCTCAATATTTTCAGTGGAAACTTCTATTGTCAGTACAGTGTGGAAGATCAGATCTGTATTATGATCGCAATGGGAGACAGCCTATAGAAGTTGACAGCTGAGAAAGCGCAATGAAATGCAGTCTTCTCTCTCTAGCACCTGAAATCTTGAAACAAGATTTGCTGCCTGCTGTAAATCAAGATATTTCAACATTTCATATTATTCCTTGTAAACACAAATGGGGATGCTTTAATTGCCACCACTATCTGATAAAATCAAATATGTTCAAAAGGAGTGTCATGACTTTGAAGTAATGCAATAAGACCACAGCCTCTTTAAGCAGCTTGTCAATAAAAATGGATTTGCAATCAAATTATCATATGACAGTAATCACTGCCTTCTGGTTACTGGCATTTCCTCTCTAAAGTTTACTTTATGATGGAGGAGAGAACAAGCACCATTTTGTCACTGCTGAAAGATGGATGGAGGGGAGGTAGCACATACACTACTGCAAATAGGCGATGGCTCTTTGTCAATATAAAGGACAAAGCATTTCACTTGACAAGAAGCAACACAGACCAATACCTCACTCTCATGGAAGAGGTTGTCATGAGAACCATACAAAGCAAACATTAATTCTTGTTAACATGAGTTGATGATAGAATGAAAGGCAGCAAACACTTAACCTGTCGTTCGAGTGGATTTGTTGCCAAGGCTTCAATCCTCTACCTATTTATACTAAAGTAAGCCTTATTACACTCAATGAGACTTACTTTTGGATAGACATGTAATCAGATTATATTGGTGTACTCTAATTATGCTGTTATATTTCAGTGTAAAATATTATGCCTATATTAATTAATTTTTCAAGGTACAGGTTGAGTATCTTCTATCTAAAATACTGGGGACCAGAAGTGCTTCGGATATTTACATTTATGAGGTATCTTAGAGATGGGACCCCAGTCTAAACTTTCATTTATGTTTCATATACACTTCATACACATAGTCTGAAGGTAGCACTATACAGTATTTTAAATTTTGAGCATAAAACAAAGCTTACATACACTGAACCACTGGCCACCCCGAGTCCCCTGAGAGAGGGCAGGATACAAATACAGTTGTTGTTGTTGTTATCATCTCAGCTATATATATGGACAATTTTGAATTTTGGAGTATTTCAGATTTCCGAATTCCAAATAAGGGATGTTTAACCTGTATAGTATTCCCTTAAACATAAAAACCTCTCTTTCACTTTTTTCCTTAATATTGTGTCCCTGTTAAACAATAAATGCAAATACAGATCCCTCCCCATGCCCCCATTAGGACTGCAGTATTAATGTTCTAACCTGACAACTAGTAACTGATTACTATACCAGTACTGCTAATATATTTAAAATACTACTGATTAAACACATGTAACTCAGTTACTCTTGGAATCAAAACAGATCTTCCTGTTTTGAACTTTTTTCAGTTAAAGAAATATATTTTCATTACAAGCTCAAAAATTATGAAATATCCATGTAATAGCACATACCAATTCCTCTGCGAATTATATAAAAGATAGTCTGACTTTTATAAGAAATTAATACATTTCCTTTTGCTATCATGTCCATTAGAAGCAGTTGCAGAGTTGCAGTATTCATTTATACCTAAAATATTTGCTCCCATCAGATTGCCAGATGTTTCTATAGAGATATACAGATAGAGAGGGCAATGTTAACATCTGGTGCATTTTAGCTCATGAACCCACAACTGAATGACCTTTTCCATATCTGAATGCATGTGTTGTGTTAAAAGTAAGATCCTATCAGCATTGCTCTTGTCTGTATATGATATTGGATATTAAATACAATATGATGTAGTGGCTTGACATGGGGGACCAGGGTTCAAATCCCTGCTTGGTCAAGGAAACCCACTGGGTGACTTTCAGCCTCAGATGAAGATTAAGGGCAAACCCCATCTGAACAAATTCTGTTAATAAACCTTAGAATTGCCATAAGTCAGAAATGACCTGGAGGTTCACAGCACCAAGCAACAACAAATTAAAGGGCAATATGCCTCCAGGGACCTCCTTTCAACTGAATTCAAATTCAGCTAAACCTCTCTCATGAAAGGCATATTGCACTCACACTCAAATCTAGTTCTAGGGCCCACTGATTGCTTAGGACATTAACAGCACTATTACCACCTCACCAGCAGTAAATTTCCATATGCTTTCCAGGGACTGATGGTACGTGTATTACCTTAGATTCCAGGCCAGAAGAAAAATGGGGTAGTTATTCAATAAATGAAACAAACCATTATGCAGTAGTTGGAGAAATACAGTAAGGTGAGCATGATGTTGTGGAATTCATGCAGTGACATACAGACTGTCAAGACTGGAGAGCCCAGTTACTCTGTACTTAAAAAAAATTAAAAAGGTGAAGAAGAGAGTGCTGACTAACACAAAAACTGTATTCTAAATATGCAGTATTGCCAGGCAATGTCTGAAACATTATTGGCATGCCCCCCCTCCACAATGTCCATTACCCACTGAGGGACCAGAGAACTATAAAATCTGTGAACAGTTAGATGTAGCCTATGTTCCTGCTCCTCATTAGCAGCTCCATAACTCTTGACATAGAGGCCTAGCAGAGTATTTATTTATCAAAACGGGCCATGAACACATTGTGGTCCAGCCCCATAGTGGAATCAGACCATCACCATGAGTGTGATCGAACTTTTATTGTTCATTGGTCTGTTGGCTATGGTTTGGTAGTCTAGCTGTAGCAGCAGTCCGACCAGTTTTCCAAGGACTTATGAATAAGGGACAGAGGTAGTGGAAGTTTATGCTTGGATATAAATGAATCACTAAATGTTAAAACTTTAAAGAAGCTACCCAGGTTCTGAATCTATTTGGGGAGAAAAAAGTTTCAATATCAAACTCAATGGGTCACCGCCTCACTGACATCCAAGGCCCCTTCCACATAGCTGAATAAGACCCCACATTATCTACTTTGAATTGGAATATATGACAATGTGGACTCAGATAACCCAGTTCAAAGCAGATATTGTGGGATTTTCCACCTTGATATTCTGGATTATATGGCTGTGTAGAAGGGTCCAAAGTCTCCACTGGCTCAGGTTTATTGTGGCTATTTTGATCCTATCATTTTGTACATGTAATTCTGTTGATAAAATATTATGTCAGCATATCAGGAGAATTCTGCTGGTGTATCCATCATGACAGATGCATATCCACCTAGCAAGACCTCTGCAAAGCTCCAAACTGCATCAGCTGGTGATTTCACATATAAGATTGAGTCTTAAATAAGATTGGGAGGAAAATTGTTTCAGGCAGCTAAAGACAGCTGTTTTCCCATTTGGGTGATATGCTTGCTATCATACTTCCATTGCTTTGAGCATGTTATTCACATCCACTGATATTAGTAGCTTTCTTACATACTTACATAACAAACAAGTGAACACTGTTTCTAGTAACTGGGTACCATGTTTATATTTACAAATGTTCAAAGAAGCTCTGCCATGTAACCAGATGTTTTCCTATGTTTGGATGGGCAATGCAATGGCAACAGTAACTATTTTTACCTCTGCCATATGGAAAGAAAAATTTTAAAAACAGTTTTTCAGGGAATCTGTTTAAAGAAAGTCATCATTTATTTGGGTGTTCTAGAAGTATGCCAACTTAAATATATACGTTATAAAAACTCTCCAGAAAACATTGCCAATATTTCTTAAATAGTAAGTGCATGGTAAAAAAAAAGTCTACTTGCCTTGAGTGCCAGTCTATTTACCTTGAAAAGATGAGGTATTGCATAAAAATGATTATTGGTTTGCCACTGAAGTGATCTGTTCTTCAAAAATTTACTAAAATCTGGACACACATAGCTTGGGAATAGAAGTGTCCAAAACATCCATTCAGTAGACCCTCAAAGTAACACGATAGATATATAAATTAAAGATATTTCATCAGCATACAGGCCATAGATTACAGCCCTCACTTCTACTTGAAGCTTAAATCATTGCTTACTCTAAGAGAAGTAACTGTAACTCTCCCACCATAAACTACTATTTTTTGGCAAATAGCAGCCCAGCTGTATGGCTGCAGATCACCATGGGAAGCACTTTCTCTGTTAAGTACAAAATCATGAAGTATTATATGTGTTTTAACTTTTTTCTTCTTCTACAATACAAAACATTGGATAGACATTCACCTTGCTTCAGATGTGCCAGCTTTCTTCCCTTTCCCCACAGCAGAGAAGACTAAACCTTAAGTGCTGCTTAGTTCTGTAGTGCTTTCATGCCTCTTCTCAAAAGTAGTGAACCAGCAGGGTTTTCCTAAAGAGCTGCCTCATGGCTTTCTATTTTATATATTACAGTTATTTAGCAACAAACCCTATAAGTGAAATAAATGCCCCATGTCAGGCAAACTCACAGGGGGTTATGAACAATTCCTTGAAGAATGTTACTGTACAAATGCTGGTGATAAAACATGGAAGAAGCCTGGCTTTGCATGTCATGTGAACATATTTAATTATAATGGCTGGAATTCACACAGGCAGTTATACATTATGAATACATTACCTAGATGCACTCATGACTGGTTTGTATTTACAGTCCTTACATATTCACTAGTATAAGGAATATGTAGGGAACATGAAAGTTCCTATGTATTGTGCAGCAGCAGTTGTGATCAACAAAAGTCTATTTTCTTGTTGGTTGGGGTGCTCCCTCATGTCTTCTCCCCAATCAACTGCTTCTTGATTGACAAGGGAACTAACCCTGAGGTTAGAGACCAATGGTATGTTATTTTCAAAGCATGATCTCTCATATGGGAAGATACAGATGTTATCTTCCTTCGTCTTTCTATGGTATTTTCCATTTCATATCTGTTACATTTGTATACAGTTCAGTTCCTATGCTCTCTTAAAGTCCTTGGACTTAGGTATAAACTTTACTTTCTTCTACATTTACATTTTGCAGATTGTGAGATTGATAAAAAAACCTAATGAAATAATATCTTATTCAGCCCTCGTTTATCTGTCAGATGTCTTAATTTGAGTTAATGATTTGGAATAAGGATCTAATACAGTGGTTCTCAACTTGTGGGTCCCCAATTTGCCAGAAATGGGATCTCTGGGAGTTTAAGGTCAAAACATCTGTGAAGGATTTTCACTTACAATTCTGATCTCAATATATCTTATTTCACGTGAATTTAATCACTTGCTAGCTGTAATCCTAGTGCCATTCATGCTACAGAATTATAGCACATTTACTCAATTTTAATGGTTATGGAATCCTGGGAGTGGTAGTTGAGGGGAGGGTATTAAGAATTCAAACCTTACCAAAGTGTAAGCTCCAGGATTCCATAGGATTGCCAATGTTGGTTAAATAGTAAATAGGATACAGCCATGGTAGTTACAAGGGAAATCGTAGTTCTATGATAGTATGGTCTGAATGAGCATGATGAAGAGTGGGGAAACTGGATTTCACTGGACAAATATTTTATTTTTTTATTTATTTTTTTATTACAATGGGCCCTTTTATGCCATGCAGGCTAGAGTGCTATGTTAGCCCTTATGTGTCTTAACTGCATCTTTTGCACCTCGCCATTTGCAGTTTTGTCAGACATCAAAAGACCTCTCTGGCTGAGAATTCTCAATGTTTGTTCTGAAACATCCCAGGATATCACAAAAATGCAGACATGACAGTTAAAGTGGAATCAAAGCACTATCATGGTGTAGTGTAGAATGAGTAGCAAGTAGTGGACATTTCATTTGCGTTCCATACTTTTTGTGGATTTCAGTCAATGTATTTTCCGTTTTAACTATCAAAAAGTCCCATGCTATAAGGTGGGCTGAAAGACTGTAATTCAATTTAGATATAAACCTATCATTTCATTGAACCATAATTTTGTAATTGAGAGAGTGCTATAGGCCTGCACACTCCATTATTTGTTCTCTTGCACAGGTCCCATTCCCTGGCTTTTGCAGGCAAACTGTAGAGACACATTTTACAAAGTCTATTTAAATCCTTTCTGTTGTTATTGAATAAATAATTATAAAGTCACACAGATTTGCAAGGGGAAGTTAATTAAATAAATGTGGGACCTTCTCAGGAAGTCCCATAGAGCTAGAACATTAAAATTGAGACACACATTTCAAATGAGATAAAAAGTCAGTTTTGCAAGAAAATGTCAGGTTGTGTGTTTGTGTATATACAGTCAATAGCTAGCTTGGTGAGGCACGAGCTCTCTTTGTCAGGTTAAATTGAAGACCTTGTAAAACTACAATTCCCATAATTCCATAGTATTGAGTCATAGCAATTAAAGTAGTGTCAAACTGCATTGATTTTACAGCGTAAACACACTGTTAAAGGGCTAAATCCACCAATACAATCACTTGCTAGCTACATGATTTTGTTCACATTTTTATTTGTTCCATTAACTGTTCCCATAATTTACAACTTTTTTTCCAAACCTTGATCACATTTTATTTTACTAATAACTCCTCTCATCAATTCAACAAGTATTCACACTATGCTTTGCTTTTTCCTTACAAAAAGAAAGAATAAGAGTGAATGAGAGAATAAATATTTCTCCCCATTCCCTTCTTGTTTTTCTTTTCTTTCAGAGAAATATGCAGATTACTATTCCCAGACATGGTTATGAATTAAGAAAATTATTTTAGAAAATTAGTTATGCTACAAGTCTTTAGAATGTGAGCCTAAAGGGCACAGTTCTGCAAACATCAAACAATGAAATGTCTTCATATCTGTTTGTATGGTGTCCCCAACTGAACTGGTGTCTGTCAAAACGTGTGCAGCTCCAAATATGAAACAAACCTTGTTTATTTGTATTTAATAGATGTTCTGTGGCAAGCTTCGTATTCTGCAAGTGAAGCATGCTGAAGGACACATGCTATCCTACGACTAAAATTTAAACTCACCTCTTCTAGTAGTTTCTTGTATTTATTTCTTCTATTTTTAAATGTATTAATAAATTCAGTACAGTTTACGAAATCTAAAAAAAATTGAACTCAAATAGTATAAACAGTAAAAATTGTCTTGATAAAAGGCGTAAAAACCATTGAATTTCTGATGATAAAAGCAGGTGAAAACAAGTATAGAAGCTAATTTGCAGCACACTGTTTTTAACAAGCTTGGGATAATGGAAAGGTTGCATATCTAAAACTTAAAAGAAAATGAAATCACCTCTCTGTGGAGAGTGTTCCATCATCTGAGTATAGCCATGGAGAAATGCTTGTTTCCCATCACAAAAACTATGCTTCTGAAAGTTTGAGATGCACATTTGAACATGTATTTATTTATTACACCAATTTACAAAGAAATCTACCCTCTAAGCAAGCTCTAAAGTTGTCTCACTAAAATTATTCCCATCTTCCTTCTCCTTCCCCTTTTAGTTAGAAAAAAATCAACACATGATATTGATCAATCCAGATTGAATACTACTGTGTCTAGAACTTTTAGTCAAAAAAATAAATTCCAACGTCAACTTATTAACGAGTCAATTTAAGTACTGTACCCTGATTCATCAAAAAAGGAACCATCCCCTTCTCTGAGTAGAGTGGTGAAAGGCAAGTTCTTAGTCTGCCCCAAGAGAACCTGTAATAAGCACTGACCCCCTTTACTCTCTCTACTTCTGGCTTCTTTGAATGCCTGGTTGGAAAAATGGTGGCAATGGCAAGGGACAGCTTTACTTCAGAATTGGCAGCACTGGTACTTTCCCCTTTTCATGGAATAACCCTCAAACTATCCATGGGCACTTGACATGTACATGGATCTATTTCTACATGAGTATTTATAGTATTTTCTAAAATCTAAAATAAGACGGATATTTAAATTTAAAACTAGAACTGCTAAAGCATGTTTATTTTAATTTAGCATCAACAAAATTGTGGAAACACTGTACGGAAAATACAAAAGCTCAGTTATTCCTGTTCAGTGAAATTAGAAGACACAAGATAAGAAAACAGACATAAGAGTACTGGGATAGTTTACAAGCCCAAGACAAGAACCCAAGTAGGGTCTATACCCCTTCAAGCTTCACGATACTTATACTGTATTGGTCAAGCAGTGTGGAGCACATACAAAATGTGGAAGTTGAAATCTAGAACATCAGAATAGGATCATACTCTGTTATGCTAAATTTCTACATACAGAGAGTTTTATTTTGTTTCATTTTACAGAAAATGAAATAAAAATTCAGAAACATAGTTGGAAAATGTAATGACTTAATAGATTTCTGAACCCATCTACACAGGCCTGAAAACCCAGAGGAAAGTGGGATAAAAGGGGGAAAGTGGGTCAAATATGCACACTGAAAATGTGTGCTTGTTCATAGGACTGCATAAAATCCAATATTGGGCAAAAAATGTGCTGCTACAGAGTACTGTATCTTCCAGCACTTCCCCAAAAAAGAAACTTCCATCTGGTGTGCCAGTGTAGACTGATCCAATGCTTATCCTCATTTTAATATCCCAAAACAGCTGATGTGGGATGTAAACAAATGAAGCCATGGACACACAGGTGACTAAATGGAAGCATGAGAGGAAAGCAAGTCCCATGATTCCCTGGATGGCCATCCCTGGAAGCAATTCCCTGGGGGGCCATCTGTTGAGGGTGCTCTGAATGCTATTTTCCTGCTTCTTGGCAGGGGGTTGGACCGGATGGCCCATGAGGTCTTTTCCATGATTCTATGAGAACTCTCTACAACTATTCCTTTGTCCTCATTTACTATGTATTGCTGAAAGGGAACAGATCTTGAATTTACACTGTGGACGCTAGCATGCCAGGCAAGTGATCCCAAAGAGAAATGAGGTTCAAGAGGGTAAACCTAAAGGCACCAGGTATGAGGGTGAGGAGAGACAATGACAGGAAATCTGCTTGTGTGCACTTTGTTAATATCAGCATCAGCGCATTAGCACTCATAACCATTTGGCAAAATTCTTATGAGGTGTGGAATTTTGGAGAGACATTAAGAAAAAAAATTAAAAAAAACTTCCAGCAGATATCCTGTACTTTTTGCAGTTCCCTTCAATCCACATTAACCAAACCTTTATGGTTACCATGGGACCATTTCCCAGGATTAATGACTCCATGTGAGAGCTCTCCTTAAAATACCAGGATTTTTAAATATCACCTCTGGATTAGAAGGTTGTCTGTAAGGGATCTCTGTTCTATCTAAAGCTCCCTGTAATTAGGGGAAAAACAGCTCTCAGAGACAAGAAGGGTTTGGCATGCTGAACCCCAGACATGTGAGTTTCCTGTATGTTCTTTGTTTGTGGAAATGTGTTCAAACAGACAATATTCCTGGAGCATATAACTGTCACCACTAAGCCCTGAGCTGGTTTCTATCACTAATAATTTCCTTTTGCTTTCTGTCTCAGCTGCAAAATAATGCTCTGTCACATTCTGCCTCATTTCTCCAATACGACAACTGACATGTGACACTTCCTAAAATCAATTCATAATGGACTGAACTAGAATTATATAATTCATTATGTATTCAATGCTCAAAGTTAGCTATTTTAATTCATTTTATGTTTCAGAAGGGCTATGAGTGGCATGACAAGAGTGCAAGAGCCCATATCCAGGGATCATTATTAGCTATCCCTTAATATTCTCCTGTCCCAAACTTGGCAATGGCAGAGAAGACTTGCAGCAGGGTTTCCTTGATGCCCTAAAAATTGTTTTTAATATTATATGAATCCATAAATAAATTAACTATTGTGTAGTCTTTTGAAAGTAGTCATCCACAGTTGTCAAATAGTCAATTTCTGTATCGGATAATGTTATCTCTGTAGCTATAATATCATCTGACATTTCCCGAAACTACAGCCCCAGTAAGGAATGCTGACTGTGAGAAGAATGCATCACTGTTAACCTATATATTGAAAGAAATATCAAAGGAGGCTGATTTGAAAAGAGATGGCAAATTTTCATCTAAACATTTTGTATTTTTCAGTGCAGATAAACGATTGCCCTTAGTTGTATTTGTTAGTTTTAATGTTTTTAATGTTCACAAAATGAAAACAAGTAATTTAATTAATTAATTAATTAATTAATTAATTTACTACATTTAATATACAGCTTTTCTCCCCCCTAAGGGAACAAAAGTTCCCAATATTTTAAAGACAAAATTAATAGTGTACATACATCTGAAAATCAAAAGAAAATAGCAAGACAATAACAAATAACTATAAATTAACCTAATCAAATTAAAACATAAACATAAAAGAACATTGAGTTACCACATACACACTACTTAAAATTGACAACAGAATACATTCACAGAAGCAAAGGATTTGTCTGAGCAAAACTTCTCCAAGTGCAAAATCAAATGATTTGGTTCTGTCATTTGAGGTAATACCATTACAGAACTCAAATGATTTTTGAGTCAAAGCATGTGAGTGAAAACAAGGAGACATTATTCTGCTGTAATAGCCCTGAGAGCTCCCAGAGTTAAATGTACAAAGCTTTAATTTTGTTGAAAATGTAATATTATTTCCAAATGAGAGTGCTATTTGCTTCAACTGTGTAAAATTGACTGTAGTTGTGATTAACAATTTGCAGCTAGTGCAATTTGAATGAACAAGCAAACTGTTCTACAATATTACATGAACCAACTGCTTAATGACTACAATATGTAAGCAGACGTAATCTCATTGATTTAAGTGCAACAGCAAACAAAATTATTGTTATGTTGGTTAATAGCACAATTCCATACTTCTATGTTTACAACTACTACAGTCCTATTCAATTTTGGCATATTCCTAGATAGTGAATTTAAGACTTCCACCTATATCATAAAAGCAGAAATGGGCAATTATGTCCTACCAGATATTTTCTGACTGCATTTCCCATCAAACCTATCCAGAGCCACTAATGGTGAAGAATGTTGGAATTTACAGGCTAAAACCATTTGGAGTGACATGGTTTTCAACCTCTACAGAATGTAATTGACCTGGAAAGATTAAGGGGATCACTACTATTCCCTGAGGAATGTGCTGTTCCTACAAACGTTACAAATCTTGTATTCAAACAAAAGCAGTAGTAGAAAAGCTTTAACTTCATTAAATTGGTGGAGATTCAACAAAGCAATATGTGCTATAGTGTTGGAGTTCAGCCTGTGATTGGTTCTAATGATCAGGGTACTCTGGATGTTGGGAAAGACAATACTGTTTTTAATGATGAGGGTGCTTTAGATGCAGAGAATGACAATGGGATTCCTATTCATAGTGTCTTTGCTGATGAGAATGTCCTTGAAGAGTTTGGGGATGATGGTATGATCTCTGGAAGAGGGTCTGGATTGTTACCAGAGAATTCCCAGGACTTTGAGCCTGAGAAAAGCTCGGCACCTGGCCCAGCTGCAGAAATTAATGAGCCAGAAGATAGAAGGCATGTTTTCAGATAGAATAGACTAACACACCAATTTCTCCGGCGTTCTGCCAGGCTGAGAGAGAAACTGATAAGAGATGGCTGCAAAGGAATCATTTTCTGGCAGCTTGGGATATAGAGTACATTAGGGGATAGAAGTGCCAAGTATAGAATTTGTAGCCAGACAAAGCAACGTTGGAATTTAATTAAGATATTTGATTTCTTGATTCAAGTTTAGAGTTTTACCTTGGGAGTTCCCGTGTTAGTTTTTCATGAACTCTGATGGATTTATTTCCTAGATTATTTGTTCCTGCTTATCTTTCTACCTACTTGGATTTACCTATTTCTATGAAGTGTTTTTACTGCTAATGCTTATTATCTTCAATAAACTACTTGCATTTTTACTCAGGTGTGATGTTTTAAAGTTAGCAGGTTTTCCTGGCCTGAAGTACAACATATAGGACAATGTCCCTTGCGCAAAGAAACAGTTTTTGCAGTGTAATAAACTTTCACCATGTTTTTATGACAGCAATTAAGAACTGCCATTTATAACCCAGGAACAGAAATCATAGTATAGAATATTAACAAATGTATTGGAACTCTGGCTGGCTACAGACCGATCTCCTCTCCTAATTGGGGCCTTCTGATGCTGATCCATACTGGGAAATGTAGTTTAGGGCAGAGCCTTTAGAATTCTTTAGCACAAGGCTCCTCCCCTTCCTAAACTAAATTTCCTAGAGTTCTATACTGTTCCCAAAATGCACTTCTCCCTCCTTTCATGGCTCCTAATGCTGAGACTCCATTAATTCCAGGCAGGAAGGCAGCCTTTTTGGCTTAATGACTTTGCTTCCTTGCACTGAATAGGAAACTGAGATTTACAAAACAAAAACAAAAAAGTATGGGGTAAGTTTCGATTTTAAAATATTTGGTGTGGGCTTCTGACTTGGTGTGGGCTTCTGACTTTTTTTGCACATGTCTAGTATTTATCCTTGTATTTAAGGAAAGCAATGTGAAAATGAACATCTCAATAAGAGAAGCATTCATTCCCCAGCAAATAGCTCTAGGTTTAGTTTCATAGCTAGTACCTTCCTCTGCACCTTCCTACATTCAGTCCAGCTGGGCCAAATTTAGCTGGATGGAGGTGGCTTGATGTGGCAGTTGGGTTTATATAAAGCTTCTTCCATCCTTTCTCTTCAAGCAGAACAAATGGAAAGCAAGAAATGCAGCAGCACCAAAAAGAGTAGAATAGCAGAAATGTTTTCAAGGGGGAAGTTGACCACTGATGAGAGGAGGCAATTGATTATAAGGGCCCATCTACACGTGCTATATACATCAACAATGATCTGGAGTGAGGTACTTGATCAGCGTGGCAGGAGTCCACACAACCAGCAGCACTGAGCTGGTGTAGCAACTGGATAGAGTCTGCATTGTTCAAAGGTGCTCTCTCCCCCCCCCCCGCCCCCCAGTCAATGAAACACAGTATTCCTTTGCTTTTACAGTCTTGTCTTGCTATGTAGTAAGCTCTGAGGAGGTTGTTTGTCTCTGCCAGGAGTAAGAGAAAAGGAAAAGTTGATTTTGATTGAGCCAGAATCACAATGTGGATGATAGAGAATTTGTGGCTCTGTATAGACTCCTTTGCAGCTTGCAGCCAGTTTGTGTGGTGCCTGTGTAGGCACTCTAGAACAAAGTAGATTTCTGTAATCCACATTCTGATCCAGATAAATTTTCTGTATGGAAGGTCCCACAGTGGTATGGGAAAGGTGAAGGAGGAATTGCTCCTTCTTTTCCACCTCACTTCTTCAGTTGCTTTGTTGCGCTGATCAACCTTAGTGGATGCAATGACCAATATGCCAGAACTGAATAGGACTGTTAACCAAAAATTTAGTTTCTTTATAATAATAATAAAAATATATAACTTTTATGTATACCACTCTATCTCCCCGAGGGAACTCAGGTTTCCAGCATAAGGCAACACATTCCATTACCAACACAAAATAATACAAAACAAACCATTACAAAACATAAACGTAATACTATTAAAACAACCGTACCACATTTAAAAACCAGTCCCAGTATTATTCCATCAGACAAGATTTGAACTACCAATGGCCAGAATTTCAAAGTGGGCCTAGACAGCTATTAGAAGGCTGGGCAAGTGCATAGGGCCGGGGGAGTGGGTAAAGTGCAAAGGAGGGTCCTAACTGATGGTCAGAGTAGGACCAAGGGCTACTTATTTCCAAGGCCTGCTGAACAGCTATAGGAGGGCTTATTTAGGAAGGAGATTTAACAACACAACTTTCCATTTAAGAATAGGGTTTTCATGTGGTGGAACATGGTGTTTTGTTTCGTCTCTCCCCCTCTATCCATGATTGTTTGCCACACCAATGGTAGAACTTCATAGATAATCCCCTGTGTCCCCCTTTACTCCAGTGGGCCATTTTGCCAGTCTTCCATTCCCGTGGCTGGCAATTGCTGTGCACTTCCCTTGCAGTGGAGCACTTGCAAGCAAAAGCTGGCATACCACAATTCCTCCTGGAAGTCCAAACTCTCTCACACACTTTTAAAGTGCTTGTGGTGAATTAAATTTTAAAAGGTTTGGACATTGACAGTCACAATGACTTTAGATACTTTTCACAACTTTGTTTAAAACCTCTGAACCTTTCAAGGCTCTGTCTTCTCTTCATTAACACTTTAAAGAATGCTGACTGACCAAACTTCTAACAAGCTCCCTCAGGACAATTTGCCCCTTGACAGATACTTTAAAGTCATTCTTTTCTCCCCCAAAACTTCCTTCAAAGTCCAAATGTCTTTATTTCACCCTGATGCTTATAGCAATTTTCTTCAAAGTGTATTTTAAAATGCAGCAGTCAATACAAAGGCACAACAGCAAAGATCTAATATTCTATTAGTATATTTCACACATTTGGACTTATTTGTTAGAAGAAAGATGTGAAAATTATTTGTTGGATTCACACCTCAGCACATAAATACCAGAGAGAGAGAGAGAGAGAGAGAGAGAGAGACGGAAGAAGAAAGGGAGGAAGAAAGGGAGGGAAAAAAGACAAAATCCAATGCCTCAGGAATTCATATGTTCCAAGGCTTTTGATGTACTTCAGAGAGGAAACAAATGCACAAAAACACACATTCATTTCATTTTGTAAAAATGTATGAATGTAACAATTAGTGTAAAAAAGCATGTACAATAGGAAAATATGCAAAAATACATAATTTCATTGAAATATACAAATATCTGTGTGGGGACAAAAAAAAAAACCCCAGAAGGAATAGGTATGGCAATAGGAAGCTAAGAAAGTCAACAAAAGTGAGACTGACAGAAATGCACATTTCTTGCAAACAGAATGAACATTTGAAGACAATTAACTGTCCTGGTTGAAATCCAAAAGACCACAGAACTTGTTTTGCATGCCAACTAGTAGCTCCCCTGTGCTACATGGCAAACTGTGACTGATAATGAGGAAACTTTAATATACTTTGTTATACAATTCAAGGTTCTTCAGTTCATCATATGCTCTGTCTACACTGCCATATAATGCAGTTTGAAACTGCATTATATGGTCAGTATAGACTCATATTATGCAGTTCAATGCAGTTATGCTGCATTATGAGTCTACACTGACCATATAATGTAGCTTCAAACTGCATTATATGGCAGTGTAGATTGGACCATTGATATCCGTTATGAAGAAGTATGTGGACTCAAATACTGCATTTGAAATTTTGGGAAGATAATACAATTATGTATAGTAAACTAAAATATGTACCACATGTCAGTTGTTCTACAGAAGCTCTCAGTGTAAAGCTAATATAGTTTAGGAATCTACTACATGAATATTTGGAATTCTGTGTCAAGAGCCTACAAAATAGCTGTTATGGGGCTGAAGAGAAGCAATGCTAATTCACAAAATAGTTCCCTTGCAGATACATTCAGTCTCTTTCAAAAAAGGGAAACCAATGAAATGAAATGCAAATAAATTGTGCAGGTATACATCAGACATGTGGGATCTGAGCTTCATAACAGAAAACCTACAGTCTTCTGCTCCAACACCCACTTAACAGAAAGCAATTATAGTAAGAGGTATACAACATAGTGAAGAAAGTAAGCACAAAAGACAAATGAAGTCAGGGCTTCAAATGCCAAATCCTACAATGTAAAAGAGAACCAAGAAGTCTGGGAAAACCCCAGTCACACAAACCACTCTAGCAAGAGGACATACACAGATGTATGCCTGTGCCCCTTATTAAATGAGCAAAGTGATCCTCAGTTTCCTATTTCCTCTAGACGCCAAGGGGATGTTAAAGATCCTCCCCCACTGTATAGTTGGATATGCTTTAGAATAGAGGCTCTGCCCCCTACCACCAATTTCCTGATAATGGCTCTCTTATGTGGGGGCACAGAGATACTCTTCGCACAAGTCTCTTTGGCATATAATTTACTAAAAATGATTTCTAAATCATTTGAACTTGATGAGAAAAAATTCTGGATTGGTTTCTTTTTCTTTTAAAGTCTCTATTAGCATATAGAACAGGAGAACTATTAGAAAGATCACTGGGCCCTGCTCTAAACTTTAGACTACCACCACTACTGCCACCTTCTTCTTGCTCCCTAACTCTCGTTTCCATTCTGTTCCTTTCCTTTCCTCTCTCCCTCCAAAACAATGTGACCCTTTCCACCCCCTCTTGCTTCTTAACTCTCCCTTCCTCTCCTCTCTCTATTTTTCCCCAAAATGAAGGAAATCATTTCCACACTCTTCCTGCTCCCTCCAAAAGGAAGGGAGGGGAGGGAAGAAGGAAGGAAGGAAGGAAGGAAGGAAGGAAGGAAGAAAAAGTAAGAAAGAAAAGGAGGGAGAAAAAAGAGTGATAAAGAGAAAACGAAGAAGGGTAGAGAGGTAATAAACATAAAGGGAAGGAAGAGAAGAAAGAATGGTAGTTTGGAAAAAGATAGTGAAGCAATTCATAAAGTGTGGTGCAATAGTTTAAACCTCAGACTGTGGATGTGAACCCACCGAGTAACTTTAGCCAATTCACATTCTCTCAGCCTCAGATAAAGACAAGAAAACTCAGTGATAGGATTGTGTTATGGTCACCCTAAATCTGAAACAACTTGAAGGCATACCACCACCACCACAACAAACTATAGTCTGTCCCTCCCCAACAGACTGAGTCCTCTGGTTAAAAGGTTTGAGGACCACTGGTTTAATGTATAGATCTAATGCCAAAATGTTTATGGAGTAATTTGCAGATGAAGAGATGAATCTATTGCCATTTACACCTAGACTTTGAAAGCATGAGTGTTTGCATTATTTATTTACAGTATTTTTATTTACAGTATTTATATTCCACCCTTCTCATCCCAAAGGGGACTCAGAGTGAATCACAGAACACATATATGACAAACATTCAGTGCCGATTATACAATGACAAGACAGACAACTTGTACATAGAGGTGTGTGTGTGTATATATGTGTGTGTATGCTTTTCTGAACTTCAGCATCTTGGAGGCTGTGCTCGATTCCGGCCATGAAGGGAGGGGGAGGGGTGTTGCTCCCTCTTTCCTGCCAAAAAGTTTTTGTTTGTAAACTTTCTTCCTTGATCGAATCGTTGGCATTTTCTGGCATTTTCCTTATTTATTTATTTATTTATTTATTTGGTATGCTTGTATACCGCTAATATCTCAGCCTGTGCGGCGACTCATTGCGGTTTACAACATGTTAAAATATACAATTCATTTAAGCATATAAAATTAAAATAAAAATACATACAAAAAACATACACAGTATTGGGCCACCAATACAGATCGGGACATCTCATAGTTAAAATCATCATCCAATCCGTTATCTTGATTGCTAATCCATGGTCAGATAAAACATCACATCGAAGGTCAATTGAAGACTTGCTCAAACATCCAGGTTTTTAGTTTTTTCCTAAATGCCATTAGCGAGGTGGCTGATCTTAATTCAGTAGGGAGGGCATTCCAAAGCCGGGGGGCCACCACAGAAAAGGCCCTATCTCTCGTTCCCACGAGCCGCACCTGTGAAGCAGGTGGGATAGAGAGAAGGGCTTCTCCTGAAGATCTAAGGGTCCTGGTGGGCTGATAGGCCGAGATACGTTCGGATAGGTATGTAGGGCCAGAACCGTTTAGGGCTTTAAAGGTCAAAACCAGCACTTTGAATTGGGCTCGGTAGCTAATCGGTAGCCAGTGAAGCTGGTACAGCAGAGGAGTTGTGTGCTCCCTGCGTCCAGCCCCTGTTAATACCATGGCTGCCGCCCGTTGGACTAGTTGGAGCTTCCGGGCCGTCTTCAAAGGCAACCCCACGTAGAGAGCGTTGCAGTAATCAAGACGGGATGTAACCAGAGCGTGGACTACCGTGGCCAAGTCAGACTTCCCAAGGTACGGTCGCAGTTGGCGCACGAGTCTTAACTGTGCGAATGCTCCCCTTGTCACCGCCGAAACCTGGGGCTCCAGGCTCAGCGATGAGTCCAGGATCACACCCAAACTGCGAACCTGTGTCTTCAGGGGGAGTGCGACCCCGTCTAACACAGGCTGTAACCCTATACCCTGTTCGGCCTTGCGACTGACCAGGAGCACCTCTGTCTTGTCTGGATTCAATTTCAATTTGTTCGCCCCCATCCAGACCGTCACAGCGGCCAAGCACCGGTTCAGGACTTCGACAGCCTCCTTAGTAGCAGGTGGGAAGGAGTGACAGAGTTGGACATCATCTGCGTACAGATGACACCGCACTCCGAAACTCCGGATGATCTCACCCAGCGGCTTCATGTAGATGTTAAACAACATGGGGGACAGTATTGAACCCTGAGGAACCCCACAAGACAAAGGTTGTGGGGTAGAGCAGGAGTCCCCCAGTGACACCTTCTGAGACCGACCCTCGAGGAATGACCGGAGCCACTGCAAAACAGTACCTCCGAGACCCATTCCCGCGAGGCGTCCCAGAAGGATACCGTGGTCGACGGTATCGAAGGCCGCTGAGAGGTCGAGTAGCACCAACAGGGACACACTCCCCCTGTCGAGCTCCCGACGGAGATCATCCACTAAGGCGACCAAGGCTGTCTCGGTACCATGTCCCGGCCTAAAGCCAGACTGTGCCGGATCTAGATAATCCGTGTCTACCAAGAATGCCTGGAGTTGTGAGGCCACCACACGTTCCATGACTTTGCCCAAAAAGGGAAGATTGGAAACAGGCCGATAGTTTACCAATTGAGTGGGGTCCAGTGATGGCTTCTTCAACAGCGGTTTTATCACAGCTTGCTTTAAGCTGGCTGGAAAAATGCCTTCCCGAAGGGAGGCATTAACCACCACCTTAACCCACTCGGCCAATCCCCCTCTGGCCTCCTTTAGAAGCCAGGATGGGCAGGGGTCTAGGATGCATGTGGTGGCTCTCATCCCTCCAAGCACCTTGTCCACATCCTCGGTTTGAACCAATTGAAATGAATCCATCAAAATCGGACAAGCAGATGCTCGTGTTACATCCTCAGAGACTGCCGTTAATGCGGCGTCCAGTCCAGAGCGGATCAAAGCGACTTTGTCTGCAAAGAACCGAGCAAAAGCTTCACAGCGAGCAGCCGAGTCATCAGGGCACCCATCCTGAATGGTGGGTTTTAAAAGGCCTCTGACAACTCGGAACAGTTCAGCCGGACGGTTCTTTGCAGACGCAATAGTGGCCGTGAAGAAAGTTTTCTTAGCGGCTCTTATTGCCGCGGCATATGACCTTAAAAAGGCCACAAACCGTGTTCGGTTTGACTCGCTCGGATCCGAACGCCACACGCTCTCTAGTTCCCTCTTCTTTCGCTTCAACACCGCCAGCTCCTCAGTAAACCAAGGGGCCGGTTTAGATCGGCTACTTGAGAGGGGACGTTCTGGAGCGATCGTGTCTATTGCCCTGGTCATCTCCCCATTCCAGAGAGCGACCAGGGCATCAACAGGATCACCAACCGCGGTGGCGGGAAAATCCCCAAGAGCCATCAGGAATCCTTCCGGATCCATAAGCCTCCTGGGGCGGACCAATTTAATAGGTCCTCCACCTCTGCAGAGGTTAAGGGGCGCAGTAAGTCTAAAGCTGACCAGGAAGTGGTCGGTCCATGGCAACGGAGAGATGGATAACTCCTCAACACCGCCACCTTCCTCCCATCCCTGACAGAAAACCAAGTCCAATGTATGTCCAGCACTGTGGGTGGGGCCAGATACTTGTTGGGACAGACCCATGGTTGCCATGGTAGACATGAAGTCCTGAGCCGCTCCCGTTAGGGCAGCCTCAGCATGGACATTGAAGTCCCCCAGCACAAGCAGCCGCTGGGACTCCAATGCCAGGTCCGAGACTGCCTAATACCTGCATGCCTAAATACCTCCCTTTTTTTAAAGCAGTTTTTTTAAAGCAGTTTTCTACTCACAATTGCTGTTTTCCATCTGCTAGGTTGGCAGTAGCTGGGCTGCAAGCCAGGAGCTTACCCTGATCCAGGCTTTGAACTGCCAACCTTCCAATTAGCGAGATTTACTGCAGCTGGTGGTTAACCTGCTGTGCTAAAGCCCTGCCCTGGTTACTGGATTCATGTTTACTTTATCTTTGTGAATCCATGTTCTTCTGAAGACATTTCTGGAAGAAAACCATTTATTATGACATTGTTCAAATAGTTTTTACTATGACTGTGCAAAATTATTGTTAGTCCCATAGGTGAAGGTAAAGGTTTTCCCCTGACATTAAGTTCAGTGGTGCTCCTAGCTCAACTGAGCTCAAGGTCATTGGCTCTTCTTTCACTGAGCTCCTTGCACCCACTTTTGGGAAACAAGCAAAGATGGGAATGGGGACTTCCGGTTCAAACAGGCAGAAATAAATAGCAATTATACACAAATGCACAACCCTATTACATAGACATTCAAGGGAATTTCTGTTGTGATTTTTTTGGGGGGGGGGGGGAGTCACAATATTTTTTACATATATACTTCTTTTTATCTCTCTTCTGCTTTAGTTTTGAATACAGTCATTTGTATACTAGATACTGACCTTCAGTTTCCAAAAACAAAAACATACAATAAAAAACATTGGAAGTATAAAAGAACTCCAGACAGACTCCCTAGAAAGACAACGGGGGGTTTCTTTTCTAACAAATAATAAATTAAATTGATCATGTTCATCTATGAATTTTCCACTGTTGTCTTATAGGCTTGGGCGGTTTCGTTTGTTAATTTCATAATTCGTTATTAATTCGTATTTAGATTAGCTTACGATCCAATATTGAGCCATGCAGGAATTGTGTGTGGAGTAATAAAGATTCGAAACAATTTTTTCAATTTATTTCGTAATTATTTCGTAATTATTTCATAATTATTTTCACATGTCTGGTGCAAGTTTTATAGTTGTTGTTTGTTTTATCATACCAACAGTCAACAACAGAGGGAGAGGGAAGATTCAGAAGTTCCTCCTGTCCCATTTGGAGGGTTTTTTAGCATATTGCGCAATCTCGTCCGCCATTAACGAATCGATTCATAATTTTACGAAATTTCATAAATTTTGAAATTTTTTAAAGGAAAATTTCGGAATTATTAAAAAAAACGAAACACAAGGGCCCCCTAAAAACAAAACAAGTTTAGAACCAAATTTTTCCGTGGTTACCCAAGTCTATTGTCTTACCCAAAGCAATTGGCACTGCTGATTATTAATGTCAAGACACCTTTGGCGTTTTCCATAAAAATAACTAGGAATTATTTAGAAATAGTCAATAGTGACTGTGTGTGTGTATGTTTTTAAAATTATGTGCCTTACCTCATCATACTCGCTTTTATGTTACCTGAAGAACTACTCTAAAATCAAACAATATAATGGAAAAACAAATGCACCACTAAAACCTTAGAAGTAGTACGTATTTTGTATCACATTTCTGACTTGCTCTCATATATTTACATGCATCTCTATATATGCAATTCCAAGATAAACAATCTTCTAGAGTCAGGTGTCAAGGACAATGAAGTTCATAATGTACAAAACAAACCATAATGAAACTATTTGTATTATCTACTGCCATGAAGATTGCAATTTACAGTCTGTTCACCAAGAACAAAACAAAAATAAACTACTGAAGTACCCATAACATAATGAATAGGATTGCCACTGTAACATCACCTACTTCATTTGTTGTTTGAGTTCATTACCACTTCATGCTTCAAATGGAAGCAAAACTTTGACCTTGAACTGAAAAGCACTGTCTCTTGTATAGGTCCCTTTAGAGTGTTGTTACATTGAATTAATATGAGAATAACAATGTCTAAAAGGCCTTTGATCACTTAAGTGTGTCCTATGTGCCTTCAAGTTGTGTGTTGACTTTTGGTGACCCTTAGATATTGTAAATGAGAGTGCATGAGGTATGGAACAATGTTTACTACCCTACCCGGCCTGCATAATGAACAAGTATAGAAACCAAGGAAATAAATGGCAATAGGATGATAAAGCAAGGTTTCATTGAGTCATAGGGAAATTTCTTTCATTTCTTTATTTTGAATAGAACACTTCTGAAGTCTGCCTTTGAGATATTTCTCAACAACCCTGAGGAATGGGAGACTTTCTATCATAATATATATAATTATGAAAGTTTGATATTTTCCTTTAAATACACATCAAAGCATTTTTAAACACTGATACAATATTTAGAATGAGAAGATAGAGGTACCAGTACATAGAATGTGAGATCGGTCATCCCAAATGCTCCAAAATCACAATACATGTTCATTTAAAAACAAGTAATAACAGTTGTAAAGCCACATTTCTAAATAAACAAACAAACCCAGGTTGAAATGCACATTTTCTAAAGAAAATAGGATAGGGAGTAAACTTTTTGTCTGTTTTTTTCCCTTTCACAATAAGAGATGTTCTATACTTTACTGGTAATCTCATGCCACAAATCTATTCTCCTTGCTCTTCACATATTTCTCATTTCCCATTCTCCTACTGACTATCAAAATTAACTTCCTGCAATACATACTTCTTAGGAGAGCTAAAAATAAGCATACTCCCAGGATAGAAGTGTAATGATATATCTCTTTTTTATGTTAGATGTATCAATGTATCAATAGTTTCACAGCACAGAGGGTAGGTAACATTACTGCCATGTTACTTGTCACTCATATTTCACCTTTATTCTCACATTGAAAGCAAATTAGTGCAAAGACCTTGACATATAACAGGTGACCACCACAGTCACCTGTAATTTATGGGTCATGAGGACTTCATGAAAATTTTAAAATATATATATATATATATTTATAAACACCAACTAATGTGACCTTTTCATGTAGCTATATAAGGGTTGAATTGTTGGAGCCATGAAATGCTCCCCCTGTTTTAGACCATTTCCTTTCTTTTTTTTAAGCAATGAAAAAGTAATGAGTAACACTGTAATTGTCAAACTCTCCTTCCTCCCAATTTGTAGTAATGATAAGTTACCTTGAGGAAAACACTTCATCACAAGTAACTAATTGACTTTTAAAGTACGTTTCCAAGCTCTGTCAATGGATTACACACAGCTAGGAAAAAATGGAGAATGCAAAATGTTAAGGTCACTATGAGATTAGCCACACTGTAGAATTATAGCAGTTTGGCTATAATTCTGCATCTGCATCTGCATCTGCATCTTAATATTAGTCTGATATTATAGAGCATGTACAGCTCTGTGAGGAGTCCCCAGTGGCGCAGAGGATTAAAGCACTGAGCTGCTGAGCTTGTTGATCGAAAGGTCGCAGGTTCGATTCCGGGGAGCGGCGTGAGCTTCCGCTGTCAGCCCTAGCTTCTGCCAACCTAGCAGTTCGAAAACATGCAAATGTGAGTAGATCAATAGGTACTGCTCTGGCGGGAAGGTAACGGCGCTCCATGCAGTCATGCTGGCCACATGACCTTGGAGGTGTCTACGGACAACGCTGGCTCTTCGGCTTAGAAATGGAGATGAGCACCACACCCCAGAGTCAGACATGACTGGACTTAATGTCAGGGGGAAACCTTTACCTTACAGCTCTGTGAATCCACCTTCTGACACACAATGAATTCCAAAGGCGTTTTGCTAGTATTCTCTGTTATCTAGTTAAGAACATCGAAATATTCTTCCATAAAGAGATATAAAATGTTAATTGCTGCAACAAGCAGTGTGGAGCCATTATGTTGCGCCAACTTACTAATTAAAAGATGCCTCTCATCAGAGAGGCATCCTTTTAACAAAATTCAAGGAAGTTCAGTAAAATAGATCAAAATCTCATTTCCTGAAAGGTCAAATGATCAGTACTCTGAATTTAAAACAACAACAAAGGAGTGAATGCTCTTAAAATGTGTGGATCAGATTTGCATAAAGTTCAGAGAATATTATCACTTTTGGTTGGCAATTCTCCCACTCATTCAAGTTATAGAGCATACTATATGCAACATGCCATTATTTGACCCAGGGACCTCCTATAATGAATTCTACTCCATCTCTATTATGCCATTAGTGGTTACCATCAAGGCAAGAGAAACAGAATTATGCTAGACTTATTGGTTTTAATTAGTTAATAGTAGCCCTAGTATATAGATACAAATATTCCCTCAGATGTTGTATTTAATGTGAATGCAATAGGCTGGATTTTCTTTGCTACAAAGTAAAACAGTTCAAGATAGTCACCAAAGGCACCTAAAAAACCCACTTAAGAACCTAATTTCAAAATAATGTTATAACCATTTGGCGGTTGACAATGAGTCATAAGAGTCTGAAATCATGAAATAAGAAATAAAGGTGATTTCTAAACAGGCGCAAATATAGTGGCAAGTTGTTGTACAAGCAGAGGGTCACTGGGTGCAGATATGGTTGTGACACAATAAGCAACACGGATATTAGAAGAACTGTTCTACAAATAAATCATCTTAAGTTCTAAGATATGTCTTATTAGTAACCAGAAAGACAGCTCACATCTCTTATAACATAGTTTGAAATGAATCTGCTCCACAAATAGGGTGTCCAGAAGAACAATAGGATATGTGTACAGCATATTAAATATGTATATTTGAGTTGGACCAGAACATTTTAAACCTTGGTCATTGTTGCTCCAAGGAAAGAAATTCAATTGATGGCAACTTGGTTAGTCAGTCTTTATGTAAGTTCCATTGATTCACTGGGAACTTCAGGAAGATTTAAACTAACCACTTATTCTGGGGAAAATCCACTGTGGCAAATGCTAGATCTGCCCCAGGATGGTTTAACCAACCCTCCCCCTCCCCCCAGCTGCTGTGAAAGCAGGAGAGAGTAGTGACTATTCAGCAGTGACAAAGTTGGTTTTGTGCTGTTTACTGTCATTCCCTTCTCATAGTGGCATCCATGACATGGGTTGTACCAGTTGCTCATCGCTACAAGGTTGGTAGCTGTGAGGCCAGAGTAATGTAGGAAAGAGGAGGGGAAAAAGATGAGTCACCCTTTTCTACCCCCCACTCCTTCTACAATCATTTTTTTGCTCCAGCCATCATCACTCCAGGTGACAAGTGATTGACACAAGCCATGTGGCATCTGCTGGCCACCATGAAGAGGAGAACAGGAAGAAACAATGAGTAGTATCTTCTATCCCTAATCCTTCTGAGTCAGGAGAACGTGGAATGACCATGTAAACAGTTGTGGCTGCCTCAGAAGTAGTGGATTGCAGCCGATTCTGGGGGCAACACACAACTTTAGTTAACATGGCTCAAGGCTATGTTAATGTGTATCAATTCTGTGCATCATTAAAGCTGCCACAGAACTGATTGACTGGCCCTTCACATATGGGCCAATTTTAGTGTCCTAGGATGCTTCCACCCTGTTTTGGGTGTGGAGCCCCACACAGTCTGTCACATGACACTGTGACTTCCAGAGGAGTTCCCATCCCCAACCAGGGTGGAAGCATCCCTGGGCACTAAAATTGCCCCATCTAATGAGGCCCCTAGTGTGAATGGCCCACTACCCCCCTCTGTCCAGCTGCGAAGCCAGGTCAAGTAGGCCTTTGTGATTAGGTTGTAAGTGATTAGTGTATATATGCTCTTTATCTACATTCAACATCTATATACATTTCATAGATTAATTGCAACTCCTTCAACTGGGAATATCAATTAGACTTAGGTGAACTATTAAACTTTCAGAAATACTTGGATTGCACTTCCCAGCATTTTTCAGCACTGGCTATACTATTTAAGGCTGATAGGAGATGCGATCCAATACCAAATAGAAGGATACAAGACTTGGTTTCTATTTTATATTTCAAGCTATTTTTAGGGGAAAATATCCTGCTAGATCTATCCCTTTTATGTACTTATATACTTGAGTTTTAATCCATCTATTCCCTAGATCCTACCAGAGTATTTATTTCCATGGCACTAAGCTTTTAAAGTGACAAACAAAAGCCATTATCTGTAGCTTGAATGAGCATCCAACTTCCTGTATCTTTTAATAAATTTCTATACATATCAATTGTGAATTATATTGATCAGCAGTTTTTTTCCCGTTATAGTCACATGAGTATCAAATTGATGTGTGTATACCATTTATTTGTTGCCAGGCCAGGTTCCCATGCTTCAGTCTTAATTATCACTTTTAAAATGGAAGTAACATTCACATTGTCTAAAGAAATGTTGTCATCTACCCTGAGTTGTGGAGAACTGGGTTACACCTGTTCTAGAACCTATGGAAGGTCTTTTCATGTTGGAAGGTAACATTAATTTAGATGTAATTCAAGAAAATTCAATTAGATACCTTAAAATTTTCATTATTTTGTAAAAATCTAGCTATTATGTATTAATTTCAAAAAGTGAAAATTATTTGTTAATTTTAAAGTTAACTAAATTTAATGGAGCCCCCGGAGGTGCAGTGGGTTAAAGCGCTGAGCTGCTGAACTTGCTGATAGAAAGATTGCAGGTTCCAACCTGGGGAGCGGCGTGAGCTCCCACTGTTAACCTCAGCTTCTGCCAAGCTAGCAGTTCTAAAACATGCAAATGTGTCTACGGACAATAGTGGCTCTTCGGCTTAGAAATGGAGATGAGCACCAACCCCCAGAGTCAAACATGACTGGACTTAAAGGTCAGGGAAAACTTTTCTTGTTTCCATATTATATTCAGAAATATATCCCCTGCAGATATAGAGGATACCCTGTAGCATTAAAACCATGACTAAAATAGTAACAACAGGTTTCACACACACAAAATGGGATGTTTGCATGAAAAATACCATTTATCTTCACAAATAACAGTTATGCACAGAAAACATCGATTTCTGATGAGAAAAATTGTTTTTCTTTCCAGAAAATGCAATTTTCTAATTTAAAAGTTTTGGTTTTGGCACAGAATAATTCTCAGATTACAATTTTAAAAATTTCTACTAATAAAGAGAAAAAAGTAGACAGATATGTCTATCCTATACTAAGAGAGTGCAACAGAAATGCAATACAGCTGAATGAGAAACACTTGTTCCATTAAGAACTATTTGGTTTTCTAAGAAAAATCTAGATAAGGTGATTGTGCAAGAATTAATTTTCTTTTACACAAATAGCATTGCTAGGTAAACCAGAGTTTTCTACAATAAAGTTTGAATATAAAACTTTTGCTTACAAGTAGCTCTACTACTTTTCTTATAGCCATATGTGATGTTCTAATTTTCTTTTCTTTGAATGGATAAATTCAAATGGCAGTTCTGTCAGTTTACGTACATTGTCACTCATCTGGCAGATAACAATGTATATCATCAAAATGAACCAAATGAATTACATTTAATTCTTGAATATTTGCACATTTGTACCTTACTTTCATTTTAATTGACATGAGCTGCCTTTAAACATGTACCAAAAGAAAGGGACATGATAGGATATATATATATATATATATATATATATATATATATATATATGAAATAAGCAGCCATATTAATTAGCTGATTTACAAATTCATAATATTTTAGATTAATAATTCACTTAGCAAAACTCTTTGGTGGGGGAAATCTCACTTAAAACTAAGAATAAAACAAGAAACGCTTTAAAAAAACCTGCTAATTAAATGCCAGGCATTTAAAAATATAATTATGTGAATACCAATTTCTACCATGAAGATCTTAAATTAGCTCAATGGCTAATTTAAGAATTTCATTAAAGCCCAAATTCCCATAGACACAACATAATATCTAGTGACTCCTCAATTCCTACTTTGACTACAATCTTGCCTTCATCTCCAAAACTAATTTGGGATGCAGACATGTTTTACATATAATAAGTTTCTACTAACATAAAACATTGTAAATAATCACTGAATTCCTAACAATGGGAAGCAATCTTTGAAATTCGAATATCTTTGTGCTTTATATTACTCAACACTTGTTTCAAGTATGCCAAAAAACCATATGTGGAACAATGTGTTTTAAGTGATGACTTTGATCATGCATCTCCTATATGGGCTGAATTTTATTTAATGTATGTAATCAATATGTATGCTACTTATCACATCTACGTTCATATCTGAATTTAACCAACTATTAATGCGGAAAACTAGAAGAAAGTAGAGGTACTGAAAAGCTGGATTTTGGTTGATTCTGAAGAAAAGGATGTCAAATTGGAGTGAACTCATGAATATAGAATGGGAGGCTCACCATGGTTTGGTAGTATACACCAGACAGTGCAATATTATAAAGATTCAACTAATACAAAATAGAAGAAATGAAAAGGAGGAAAAATTAACAAAATGTAGCAAAGAGATATGTAGAGGAACTGGTGAATCATATGGAGTTGGCATAAAATTATGTTTTAATGTACTAAATGTGGCAAAAACATAACCAACAAAATATGATGAAGAATTAGTGTTTAGTGTAAGGCAAGTTTTTTAGATAAAAGTTCAAACAAAAAAGGATGGATCTTGGAAATTAATTTTAATTGAGCCTGTAAAAGGTATGTTCTTCAGTATGCTTGCAGTATGGTATGGCATGTGATGGAGGAAGGCAGTTTATAAATGACAGTAATAAAGTGAAACCATTGCAATCATCAGATTCCCCGAATTCACAAAGTCCTTCACTTCTTATTAGTATCTCTGTGAAAGGAATGTATCTAATGGAACTGAATGCTCATATTCTTTTTTGGCAAAAGTCACAAATGCTGAAAATTGCATTTAAAGCATCCTTGACAATAAATCCAAACACTAAAAGTAACAACCAACCAACAACAGCCCTGACATGAAAGCAAAAGTTTTCTGGCTTGCTGCAGAAAAGCATTATGTTGACAAACTTATGGGCATTTAACCCCAACAAAGCCACTTACCCCGACAATGTACACCTTCATCATATCCATCAGGGCAGTCAATAATGCCGTTGCAGAGTTGGGACAAGTGAATACATCTGTTTGTCCCAATGCATTTCATATGATTCAGAGGACATTTGAATTCTATTTCTTCAGGACCTAAAATAAGAAAGGATACAGATAATTAATATGCAGTTTGATTCTGTTCAAATAAATAAAGATTACTAAGGCAAAGAAAGCACTGTACTGACATGCATTTGCATAATATTTCCACTTTAATGCTAGCTGCAAGCTCTTTTATGCATTTGTCTACTATGCAGCTTTTCTGTGCATTACTAGCAGAATTATAGTCTCTTAATAAGGATTAACATAATTAAAAGAAAATCAACTGCTTAAAGAGGATTATTTTATAAAATGAAGACTGTGCAATTTATCTTTTTTTTCCTGGCAGATTTACTTTCCTCCAAAGATTAGGTTGCTGCAATTTATATTTAGAAATATTAGGAATGGTGTGCCAATTGTTTCAAATATTATTTAATTATTATTTTTCAATCTGATCACAACATGAGGCTACAAGTCTACTATTAGTAAACCTAAGGCAATAAGTAAAAAGTCATAGAAAAGGAAGTGGCAAAGAAAGTGGCAAATTGAACAGAAAGATGCATCTTGTTACTTAAGCCCCTCATCAGAGGGGCCAATTTGCCTGTTGTACATGGCTTCACCTCCCTTTTTGTGGCACAGATCCCTTCACACAATGTAAAAGAACTTCTGGATGGGCTCCGTGTGAAAAAGGGAGGTGAAGCAGCATCTGCTGCCACTGTGGCAACATGGTAGCTTTTCCGTGTTGCCTTCCTTTTAATGGGGGAGGGGGGAAGCTGGGATAAGAAGGAAGGTAAAGCAGACAATGTGGGGCAGGGAGTGGCAGCTTTTCCATGCCCCCTGCCAGGAGCCCATAGATTCGCCCTGATTTAGAAAAAAATAAAAGCCACAAATAGATTTGATTAAAATTCTAGAATCTTTTTCCTATTGTAACATATTGTCCACTGACTGCTCTCTATGAATAAAGCAAAAAATGTTTATATTATTATTATTATTATTAGTAGTAGTAGTAGTAGTAGTAATAGTAGTAGTAGTAGTAGTAGTAGTATTTGAAACACAACAAGATGAGTCCACAGCAGACAAGATTACTCTGCTGGCTGTTGTATTGGATCACACGTCGGACACTTCCCAAGTGTCTAGAGTCCTAGACAATTGGGAAGTGTCCGACGTGTGATCCAATACAGTCGTGTGATGTATCGGCAAATAATGTGTGCAGATCCCAGTAAGGTGGCCTTCTGCAGCTGGCAGATGGTAATCTTGTCAGCGCCGATTGTGTTTAAGTGCAGGTCAAGGTCTTTAGGCACTGCACTCAGTATGCTGATCACCACTGGGACCACCTTGACTGGCTTCTGCCAGAGATTTTGCAGTTCGATCTTTAAATCCTCATATCGTGTCAGCTTTTCCAGTTGTTTCTCTTCAATCCTGCTGTCACCTGGGATTGCAACATCGATAATCCATACTTTGTTTTTTAACATGATCATGAGGTCAGGAGTATTGTGCTCCAGAACTCTGTCTGTCTGAATTCGGAAGTCCCAGAGGAGTTTGACATGTTCATTTTCTGTAACTTTTTATTACTATAACTATTACTATTGTAGCCTGGCTTTCCCCCAGTTTGGGACTTGGTGTTGCTCCTTGCCTCAAGTTTTCCCTTACCAGGTTGAATCCCCCTGTTGTATCTCACAGGATCCTACAATTCATCTCAATTTCTGTCTGTATTTCTGTGAGGGGTTATTAATATACTGTTTTCTTTTCTTACTGCTCTATTATCCTCTCTGCACCTCTCACCTTTTGGCATCACTTCTCTCTCTCTCTCTCTCCCCCCCCCCCCCCAATTTCCCCCTTGGGTTTAGTAGAAAACATAATGAATTTATTTTCCAACATATTCACATACTAAGATAGTTTCAAATGCTGGCTGTTGACAAGAGACCTGAGAAAAATTATTTCACTCATCTTCTTTTGCCTTTTCACTAGATTGCTAACAATCAGACTGTAGAAAAGGCTGTCGCAAACATGTCACAAAAAGTCCAGGAGGTGAGAGAAGAGCTTCATAGAATCACAGAGTTGGAAGTGTCCTCATAGAACTTTTGAGTTCAACTACCTGCTCAAAGTAGGAGGTTCTCTACAATGGGCATCTCTAGTAAGGCAGCTGTTCAGTCTCTTTTTCATCAAAAGGAGATCTCATTGCCTCTTTAGGCAGTTGGTTCCATTGCCAAACCACTCTTACTGTCAAGTTCTTTCTAACATTTAATTGAAATTTGCAATCCTATAACTTAAAACCATTAGACTGGGTCATTCCTTGGGACAACAGAGAACAAACCTTCCCACTCCTCTCTGCAAAAGCCCTTTTGGCATTTAAAGAGTGCTGGCCAGTCATGTTACTTCTCAGTTTGGGAGGCTAAATCAATGAAGTGCTATTTAGTGGCTATTCCATCTGTTCAATGGAAATATGATATTAGCAATGCACTTTTGAGAATGGGTGCATGATGTGAGATGAACTGAGCTTGATTTGCTTTAAGTCAGAAGGTAAGAGGACAGAACACTCTGAAAGGAACATTCTGAATTGCACTGTTCAATTGCTTGAGAAAAATCCTGCTTTCTTTAGCTGGGCTACTAGGAGAGAATTGATTGTACATTGGAGACTCTGCTAACTGTTGATAGAAAGAGACTGAGTAAGCAATCAAGATCCTTTTTACAATGAGAAATGGAAATTTTCATTATTTTGTTGATTGTTAAAATATCAGATATCAAAATTCACAGCCTTGAATAAGATTATCTTATATTTTATAAAGACAGGTGGCTTTTTGTATTTTCTTCTGCTACAATAAAAACATAAAGATAACAGGGACATTATGAAATCTTTAAAATATTATCTGACTGCAGATCATTGAAGGGGATCACAATAAGCACTTGCAAAAAGCCTATTTGTTTGTGAAGAGAGGATAGCTTGAAATGAAGATGAATAGGCTTTCAGAAATATATATTAATCATGAAACTACAGTTCCAAGGGAATTTTTCTTATTCTGTTTATGGAAATAAATAAACAATAATTTACAAGGACCGATTAACATACAAATGTGATTATTCTGGCACTGAGTAGTCTGGCTATATGCAATCCTATAACTTAAAACCATTAGACTGGGTCATTCCTTGGGACAACAGAGAACAAACCTTCCCACTCCTCTCTGCAAAAGCCCTTTTGGCATTTAAAGAGTGCTGGCCAGTCATGTTACTTCTCAGTTTGGGAGGCTAAATCAATGAAGTGCTATTTAGTGGCTATTCCATCTGTTCAATGGAAATATGATATTAGCAATGCACTTTTGAGAATGGGTGCATGATGTGAGATGAACTGAGCTTGATTTGCTTTAAGTCAGAAGGTAAGAGGACAGAACACTCTGAAAGGAACATTCTGAATTGCACTGTTCAATTGCTTGAGAAAAATCCTGCTTTCTTTAGCTGGGCTACTAGGAGAGAATTGATTGTACATTGGAGACTCTGCTAACTGTTGATAGAAAGAGACTGAGTAAGCAATCAAGATCCTTTTTACAATGAGAAATGGAAATTTTCATTATTTTGTTGATTGTTAAAATATCAGATATCAAAATTCACAGCCTTGAATAAGATTATCTTATATTTTATAAAGACAGGTGGCTTTTTGTATTTTCTTCTGCTACAATAAAAACATAAAGATAACAGGGACATTATGAAATCTTTAAAATATTATCTGACTGCAGATCATTGAAGGGGATCACAATAAGCACTTGCAAAAAGCCTATTTGTTTGTGAAGAGAGGATAGCTTGAAATGAAGATGAATAGGCTTTCAGAAATATATATTAATCATGAAACTACAGTTCCAAGGGAATTTTTCTTATTCTGTTTATGGAAATAAATAAACAATAATTTACAAGGACCGATTAACATACAAATGTGATTATTCTGGCACTGAGTAGTCTGGCTATATGTAGTTAATATTCTTTCTTGGCATATTGCTTTTTCAAGGCCAGGTAACAAATACAGAATAAATTTATGCTAGAAGCTGAGTCAGAATGCCTTTATGTAATGGGAGACTGTTCTTCACCTCCATTCAGGGCCACCTTGCCCTTAGGCTTTTAAGACTCTGACTGCAGAAGGAGAATGACCTTAATTGGTTGCCATGCTGGCATGGACTTCCTTACTCAAAAGAACACTGTTTTGTACTAAAGATAGTACCTTTGTGTTTGATTACTTTCATGTTGATACTGGTGGTTATGTCCTTAATTTGGAGCCCAACTATATTTTGCAACATATCTAGCACACAGGTTTAAAGATAGACTTACAGTGGGCCTGCTCTGTCTGCAGAGGTTCTGTTCCAGGGCTGCCTCACATGGATATGAGAAAATGTGGGTGACCATGCCCCATGTTTTTACATGGTGGCAATATAAACATATATGATTCACTATGCTTGCATTCATGTCATCACCATTTAACATGAAGTGCAATAATTCGTGGTTGGTGGAAATCATGAATCTGGAGGTTGCGGACCTGGAGAGACCAGCATATCTAATTTGACCTTATATTATAAGAAAAGGTTTAGGATACTGGATTGCATCTATGTTTGAAGAACTATCTAGAGCAGGGGTCCTAAAACATTTTAAACAAAGGGCAAGGTCACAGTCCCTCAAACTATTGGAACGCCAGATTGTAATTTGAAAAAAAAGCATGAATGAATTCCTATGCACACTGCACATATCTTATTTGTAATGCAAAAAAAAAAAACTTTAAAACAATACAATAATTAAAATGAAGAACAATTTTAACAAATATAAACTTATTAGTATTTCAATGAGAAGTGTAGGCCTGCTTTTGGCTGATGAGATAGGATCGTTGTTGTTGTTGTTGTTGTTGTTGTTGTTGTTGTTGTTGTGTGTTTTCAAGTCATTCAGACTTAGGTTGACCTTGAGCGAGGGTCGGGTAAATGACTTTGGAGAGCTGTATCCAGCCCCTGGGCCTTACTTTGCTAAATCAAATCAGCTCTGTGTGTCATGCAGCCACCATGGAGCTGATTCACTCCACCTTCAGGATAATGTTACAATGTCCATGTTCCTGAGGACTTTCTAGAAGCAGGAAGGAAATGGCTAAAACCACACTCCCAATGTAAACTTCCTGACATTGCTGAACTTCAAGTGCCAAAGGCCCTAATCAATCAGGATATTCATTAGTGAGTAACTCTCTGGAGTTGCAGTCCAACTGTAAGGAAGCACAGATCTGTGATTGCTCTACACTCTCATTTGCTGGCAAGTTATACCAACATAAACTTAACAGTGCTATTTCACTGGAAGACCCAGGGGCCATCCAGTCCAACCCTCTTCTTCCAGGCAAGAAAATCACACTCAAAGCACCTATAATACATGCCTATCCCGCCTTTGGAATAATAATGATAATAATAGGAAATGTTTGCCTACTAGGAGTTACTGCTTCTCAACTTTTCCTAACTTTTTCAACTCTCAACAATCCCTTTTTATCACAAAATCTGTTTAAAGAATGAACACTGTAGCAGAAAGGACCTACCTTGCCAGACTACTGTGTAGGAAAATTTCTAGGACCTGGGAGAAAAAGTCTGGGAACAACCCACTCCTTATATGATAATGGTGCCTGATTGGTGGGGGAGTTAGGGAGTGTTGCCTAGCTACAGAAGGTAGAGGGTGCTAGAGAGAGTGGTAATCCAGAGGAGAGTGGGAGAAGTGTGTAGAAGAGAAAATAAGTGTTTGGAGGACAGAGGGGAAAAATCTCTGTATGGGGAAGATATGGTAAGTAACATTGGGAATCTTTCGGAGTAACAATCAGGTTAAGAAGGGTTTTTTAAATGGATAAATACTTTTCTTCAAAGTTTTGTATAGTTAAGTGAAAGGTGCCCATTTTGTTCTATGGAGGAGATTTTATAAAATGCCAGGGATAAAAATTAAATAGGAGAGAAATAAAGGCTGGATCTATTGTTGAAGGCTGGATCTTTTGGATTTAATATATTATCCTAGGTCTTGCAAAATGAAAATAATGTAAGAGTTTAATAACGGCATTATTTCTGGTGCATTTAATGTAAAAGAATAGGTACAAAACAACATTGGTTGACGTAAGGCATAATTTATAAAGGTTCCTGAGATAGATTGTCAAGGTTTTATATGTCAAGCAGGGATATTTTTAATTTGATTTAATTTGCATGATTCATATGTGTAAAAAGCATTTGACTAGGCTGAGTCTGGGAACTCATTGCTTTACAGTTGTTTGTTGTTCATTCATTCAGTCATTTCCAACTCTTCATGACCTCATGGACCAGTCCACGCCAGAGCTCCTCGTTTGCCATCACCATCCCCAGCTCCTTCAAGGTCAAGCCAGTCACTTCAAGGATACCATCCATCCATCTTGCCTTTGGTCGGCCCCTCTTCCTTTTTGCTTCCATTTTCCCCAGCATAATTCTCTTCTCTAAGCTTTCCTTTCTTCTCATGATGTGGCAAAGTACTTCATCTTTGCCTCTACTATCCTCCCCTCCAATGAGCAGTCTGGCTTTATTTCCTGAAGTATGAACTGGTTGGATCTTCTTGTGGTTCAAGGCACTCTCAGAACTTTCCTTCAGCCCCACTTCAAAAGCATCTATCTTCCTTTGCTCAGCCTTCCCTATGATCCAGCTCTCACATCCATAGGTGACTACGGGGAATACCATTGCTTTTACCATGTGGATCTTCGTTGTCAGTGTGATGTCTCTACTCTTCAGTATTTTATCGAGACTGGTCATTGCTCTCCTCCCAAGAAGTAAGCTTCTTCTGATTTCCTGGCTGTATTCTGCATCTGCACTAATCTTTGCACCTAGAAATACAAAGTCTGTCACGGCCTCCACGTTTTCTCTCTCTATTTGCCAGTTACTTTACAGATGTGACTCGAATTCTCATAATCACTACCAGACCTGAGCAATATTGTGGGATGAAGGATTTGGAAACTTAATAATGTCTGAAGAACAAATTTTCTCATCCCGGTTTTGGGTTATTATTAGTAGCTATTTACCACGGGGCTGTGATACATACAGAGAACACAATGTCCTACTGGAGAATTCAAAGCAATCTAAAATGTGTATTCAAATTCAAACAGTTCAAATCCACCGTGCTTTTAAAATTTAGAATTTTGTTTTTAGCTATACCTATCTCGTCTTTCCCCCTTTCTCTTCAACAAACACACTTTACTCTGCCATTGGAACAGACACAATAGAATGGGCAGGTGGTAAATTATTCTGCCTTTCCAAATGATCTCATATATGTTAATATGGCATAATGCAATAATACATAATGCATTTGAGGACACTTTGTATCAGGAAGAGACAGTTAGGTATAAATTGTCTCAGGTTTTAAATTGACTTAAAAAGGAAACCCAGATGAATCATACTTTCGAAGGCTCACATCCTTTGGATCTCTACAGTTAAATTGCCTCATAATGGAAATATCTACAAGAAATGTTCTTTTGCAGTTCTGCCACATAAGAGCTTTTAAAGGCAAAAGTATAAAATGTAAGTATGGGAAGTAATGATTTTCACATAGAAATTTGGGGCAAAGGATTTCTTAATTTTTTAAATAATGCCTCTTTCCATATAATCACATAATGTTATCCGGTATTGATACCAAGTTTTTATCTGAGGCCTGAACCACATAAAAGTCTGACTCTTTTGTTGTTCATTCATTCAGTTGCTTCCGACTCTTCATGAACTCATGGACCAGCCCACGCCAGAGCTCCCTGTTGGCCCTCACCACCCCCAGTTCTTTCAAGGTCAAGCCAGTCACTTCAAGGATACCATCCATCCATTTTGCCTTTGGTCAGCCCCTCTTCCTTTTTCCTTCCATTTTCCCCAGGATCATTGTCTTCTCTAAGCTTTCCTGTCTTCTCATTATGTGGCCAAAGTACTCCATCTTTGCCTCTACTATCCTTCCCTCCAATGAGCAATCAGGCTTTAATTCCTGAAGTATGGACTGGTTGGATCTTCTCGTGGTCCAAGGCATTCTCAGAACTTTCCTCCAACACTACAGTTCAAAAACATCTATCTTCCTTCACTCCGCCTTCCTTATGATCCAGCTCTCACATTCATAGGTGACTATGGGGAATACCATTGCTTTAACTATGTGGATCTTCATTGCCAGTGTGATGTCTCTACTCTTCACTATTTTATCAAGATTGGTCATTGCTCTCCTCCCAAGAAGTAAGCGTCTTTCTTTATCTGAACACATTGAATAAATGGGTGGCATGAATGAGCTTTGTCCTTCCAGTCTGTACTTCAGTTCAATTGTTCAACTAGTATGGAAAGAGTCATTATTTTTGGATTGTGTAAGTACCATATAAGTATATGGTGATGGGCAGGGATGCCAGATGTGTTTTTGCTTCCTCCATATTCAGGTTGGCGAGGTTAATCTTGGTCAAGTGTTATATAATACAGTCAATACAGAAAGAAAGCCAGCATTTTAATCACATTACTATGTAGGTAAATTTAGACTTCCTGACTTATTAATGTCAAAGTTCTAATCTCATTTATTTAAAACTATTTATAAGATGAGTAAGAGATTCTTTCTTGACCCATGAGTATATAGTTGGGTATGGATGTCCAAATCCTATATTCTTGCAACTCCCTGCCTGATATTTTCCTGCCCGATTTATCCAAAAGCTTAATTGGCAAACTTGTCTTATAAAGGATCACTCCAAGCATTGTTGCCATAACCTTCATCAACCGTGCATGAGTAGCAGAATTAGTTGGGGTAGCTGTGTAAGATAATTAGGGATGTAAATTGTACAAGACAAAAGTGATCCTGTTGACAGTGACCTTGGATTTCTACAGTTACCTAGAAAGTGAGCCAGGACCTCACAGAGCTCATCATAAGGCTTCCAATGTTTTCCATACTATTCTTGGTGCTGGCAATCAAAACAAAAACATTTTTGTAGCATTTTTCCTAAAGTCTATTGTTTTTTTCTACCGTATTATGTGATGAAGATGAATAATGGCTATAATTAATGTGAAATAACCCTATCTTTAAGCTAGAAAGAGTTACCCACACAAATACATGTTTTAAGAGCAAAGGCTGAAATGGTAATAATATATTCCCAAAGAATACAGTATTTGGGCAATAAACTTTAAACACATCAATAAGTAATGGAGAGAATTTTTAAGAGACCAGAGGAATAATTTTCTTACACTTTTATACAGAAAAACAGAGGAGTCTTAATTTATGGATTGTAAGCCTTTTATGGAAAAGTTGCATTGTTTTTCATCTCTATTATAGAACAAATACATGTTTTCAGATTCCTTCCCCCCTTTAAAAAAAAAAGGTTGTGAGATATCTTTCCAATCTTGAATAGTTTGACCCAGGTCAGTCAGCAATGGGAAAATTCAGGTGATCGAGCGTGGTCTACTCCATGAGGTTACGACTGAACGAATAAACAACAATTTTTGGAGCAATGGGAAAATTCAGGGCCATATATCCCAGCCCCATATCCCAGAATGTCAAGGCAGAAATTCCCACATCTGCTTTGAACTGGGTTATCTGAATCTGCACTCCGATAATGTGGGATTTTCTGTCTTGATATTCTGGGATATATGTGTGGAAGGGCTGTCAGTGCATTTGTATATTGTGTTTCATATACCATACCTAAAATGCCAAACATATTCAGTTTTTCACTGTTTCACATCCATTTAAATAAAAATGTAATTTTTGTTTGTGGGATTAACATAACTCTAAAACCACTGGGCGAATTGACGCCAAATCTGGGCACATCACCAAAACACAGCAGAAGAGACTTTAAAAGCCAGTTTTTTTTAAAAAAAACAAACATTACAACACATGCACATAACCACCTAAATACACATATACACAAATATATACACACAAAACACATATACACAGACTGGGCCACAGCAACGTGTGGCAGGGTTCAGTTAGTTCTATATATTAGGCCTGGGTAACAACGGAAAAATTTGTTTCTAAAATCGATTCGTTTTTTGGGGGGTTTTGCGTTTTGTTATTTAAAATAATTACAAAATTTTCCTTTTAAAAAGTTCAATATTTACGAAATTTCGTAAATGTGAAAAAAATACAAAACATTAACTAATCGATTTCCGAAACAATAACGAATCGATTCGTTAATGGCGGACGCGACCGCGAAATACGCTAAAAAACCTCCAAAAACTTCTGAAGCTTCCCTCTCCCTCTGTTGTTGACTGTTGGTGTGATATTATAATTTTTTTTCACTAATTAAACAAAAAACTTGCCCCAGACATGCGGAAATAATAACAAAACGACCTCAGAACAATAACGAAACGAATACAATAACAAAATACGAAGCATTTACAAAACGTGTTTAAAAATTCGTTTTTTAAAAAAATTGCTCCAGAATGGTTCATTATCGTTTTGTAATTAAAAAAATAATGAATTATTAACAAATTACGAATTAACGAAACAAAACCACCCAGCCCTACTATATATATATTAGAACGATGTCGAAATTGAAACAACTGAGAACTGATAGATAATTCAGAATCTTTTTAAAATACCCTGAATGTTAGTATGTAGTTGAGAACTAAACATAGCAGCAATTCTACACTATTTGTCATAATTGTCTAAAGTGCCCAATAATCACATTTGTAAGGACAGTATATTGTATAGTGCTATGCATTTGATATTTAACCCTCTTCAGATAAAGGGGACATTTCAGTCATGCTTTTTCCAATATTTACAATTAAACAAAACTAAAAATGTGATATTTTTCAATTTCATCACCTGAAGAGTTATGTTTCTAAGTATCAGCACCTATATGGGTTTCTTCTCTCTTTGTTTAGCAAACAAAAAGTGTCTGGGACAGAATTATAAAAAATAAATCTTTTATATCCTTGTAGGTTTTTTTTTCCTCCTGAAAACAAAGAAGGCTGACCCCTATTCAAAGGACAAGTGAATATGTGCCTTCTGGCTCTAGATGTTTAAATATTGTTGAGTACTCTTGATTCTGTACCACAAATGAATATGGGGAATGAACATTCTCCCTGGGATCATAAAATCACCCAGATTAAGACACTCAGTATATTTTCTTTTATTTGCCTGAATGAAGGCCTGAGAGCTTGTGCATTGTGTTTTACAAAGGCCCATTGAACAAAACAAGCTTGTACCATATTCACATTGCAACTGCTTGAGGGTTCTTATCAGCTTTAGGATAATGAGCTTTAGTCATGAAAAACAACAAAGGGAGTGGGGGAGAGAAACAAAAAAAACATCTAGAGTTGACAGTGAGGTTATCTGCAAAGCTGAAAATATATATCTTGGCATGATTAAATCATCCTCTTTCTGTTAAGGTCATTGGAAAATGTCTAGTTTGCACCACCAGATGAACGAAGGCCACAATAAAATGGTCTGTTTTGGAACAAAACAATAAAATGGTTCATCCATATAGTTTTAGAAAGAAGAAACATTTTATCTCAGGGTATGTTTTCTTTTTTTGTTTTCTTTTGTTTTGGTACATTTCACTCTGAATGAGACCTTCCAGATTCCAATCAAAAATGCCATTGATTCTAGGTTTATGTTTTAAGTGTTGCGGTATAATTAAGCTGTTCCAGACTTTAGCATAAATGACCCATTCAAATTAACTTGAGAAGGGTAGCTTTCTTTGGCATCAGAGTCTTAATGGTTTGAAAACCAGTAAATGTGCAGCTCGGTCTGCATTGTACAGTAGAGATCTAAAGGAATGAACTGTGTCCTCCTACTGTGCCTCCAGCTTCTATGAGCGACTTAATTATCAAGCCCAACCACATCCAGTTTCAAAGTGCATAACAGAGACTTATTGGGTACATTAATGCAGTGTAGCCACTTACTGACTCTGCGATGACATTTCTTTTCTTCTAGTTGTTGTCTAATGAAAATGAAAAAAAATGAGGGCAATTTTACGCATATTTACTTGAACTAGTCTGACTTTTCAAGAAGCCTCTACAAATGAGGGGAAAGGTAACCAAGAAGTTGAAAGTCAAGAGCATAAGATCTGTCTAGGAGTTACTAAAAAAATTCACAATAACTCAAATATATTTTTCACACCAGGAAAAACGCCACTTTGTCCACCAAGTTCCCACTATGGTTAATGAACAGTGTCAGGGAGGGAAAGGACATTATTTCAAAAAAAATTGAATTGTGGCTCAAAAGAAAACAAGCTTTAAAAAGACTTTAACTTTTATATAACAAAAGCAAAAAAAATCAGCTCAGGTTTCACTTTGACATACGAGCAGCATTTTGAGTTAAGAGTTAGTTCCAGAGGGAGCACTAGCATGAGAGTACAGGGCTTCAGGGCTTCAAGGGAGCAGCCTCTCATGCCTTGTGCTTCCATGCCTTGTGCTCTTGTCTGCTATGGAAGATTGTTATCTGTTTTGCTTTTGTCTGCTTTTAGGAATTTTAGGTTAGTTTTTTTTGTGTGGTTTTTATTCCTGGTATGTTTGGCTTCATGAAGAGAGAGAGGGAGAGAGAGAGCAAGAGGAGAGAAGCTGGAATGAATACATTATGGAGAAAATTAGGCTTCTGCCTCTTCACTTAGTGCTTTTTGCTTCCTTGCCACAACTTTGTGCTTCTACCATTTTAAAGTCGATCTTTCTTTTTTTATTGTTTCATGTGAATATGCAGGATTTGCCTTGCTGTTATACTGGCCAGCACACATTTTGTTGCCGCAAATGTGCTTGCTTGGCACAACTTTGTGTTTCTGCCATTTTAAAGTTGATGTTTCTTTTTTAGAACATGTCAAAAATGGGGGTGGGGGGTGGAATGGATTAATTGCATTTCAACACACTTCAATGGAAAATTACTTTCAGATAAAATGATTTGACTTAAGAGCTCAGTCACAACACAAATTAAACTTTTAACTCAAGATATCACTGCATTTTACTCCAGAACCACCAGAAATGTTAAAAATGTTGTTCTGAATTATGTTTATGGTCAAACATGAAACTACAACTATGTTCCCTATACCCACCTGCCTGCCATCCCATGAAAAATATTGAAGCTGAGCCATTTTTTATTTACTCTATTTATATCCTGCCCTCCTCAACTTTGGATTCAAGGCAGCTTTACATATAGGTGACTGTTGTTAACTATATGCTGCCAAATTATTATATACACATACGGGGTTTCTTATAAAGCAATTTGATCATGGCTTTCTTCTTTGAAAAGTATTTTTAATAACAAAATCTGGGTGATTGAGAAAAATGCTGACTGTTTCTCCAAGCTTGGAGAGAATCATACACACCCAATACCTTTAAAATTCATCCTCCTTCAAAGCTGTTTCTCTAAACCATTATATAATACTAAGTTGTGAAGCTTCACATCACCGTGGGTGACGCTAGATAATAACTAGCACAGAGAAGTAACATCATTAGGGGAAAAAGCAGCTTGACATTTGGAAAAGTGCAATTAAGAAATCACATGAGGATGCAGATTGCCTTATTGACTAAATTTGGTTTTTCAATTTTTGATGCCTTCTGCTCATTATTTTAGGAATGTTATTAGCAAAGTGGACTATGTCAGTTATCTTTGGCTGGAAAATGTATTCAGAGTTGTAGTTCATGACGTCAAATCTACTCTAATTTTTTTCTTCTTCTTAAAGATATTACTTTTACGAAGTTACAGAGTTTTCCAGTATCACTTCTAATTAGAGCTTTGCCATTCAAATAAATGATAGTTGGCACAAATCTCCATTTCTGCATGTCTGTTTTGCACATATTTATCTATAAGTAGTTTCCATATTTTGTACAGAGTTACTTTTCTCAAATCACTCTTAAGGTCCAAATCCACAAAAGGGATATAGTGGAGTCTACAGATTATAATGAAGATGCATGAAGAATTTTTGGTAGCTTATTACACAGACATTTGGAGAAGAAAACAGTGAACTCTGCAACTCAACTGAAAATTAAAGAATCTGAGGCAAAAGGCTCTGCTATTCGCAGAACGCTTAAATAGCTGGAACTCTTTATTTTCTATAAGACTGACATAAAAGCTTTTGTTAATTGATATTTATGGTGATTTAATACAACATACTTAAAACTGTGTTTTATGCCTGTTGTAAAAAATGAATGTTGTCTCATGTAAATGGTCACCCATTAGTTATAAGGAACCTGTTAATTCAAAAGGATGTTTCCCTTTGAAACTTAATTAGTGTCACATATTTGGGATTTCCTTGTGTCAACTGTTGTAATGATTTGCTGTCTTTAGGAGTTAACAAATGGGTTGATAATAAATGCCTTCGTTTGAGAGAAATGATAATAAGGTGAACAAGGAAGGTGTTAATTATCCATACAATTAAAGTGCCCAATACCAGCAATATTGTGACACTTCACCACTTATATCCTGGATAGTTATGTATACAAATTAAACAGATACCATTAGGAAAATGTAGGTTTCAATCTAAATCAAAATTTAGTAAGTAAAACAATAGAAATATAAAACTGCAAAGTAAATGAAATCTAATGAAACGATAGCTGGAATGAGAGCTGAGTTATTTTGTGCTCCCCTATCTAAAGATAAGTTATATAAGGAAAAAAAATCTCCTTCCAATGTGCTCCCAGAAGTCACCTGAGAGGATTTTCAGAAGACCATATAATAATTGTAAATCAGTGGTTCATTTTTGTACACATCCTATGAAGCATACAAGCAAGTATGTCATCTATCTGGGCATAAACCATTCCCCCTCCCCCCATCCCGATGCCTGGTATGAGTGCCCATGAGATTCTCCTAAAGTTTCTTTTCTGATCAAGCTATGTTTGAGGCTTGACAACAGGGTCACCATTAAAAAATAAGGAACTATTCGGGAATTCAAATATTTACTATCTTGAGATAGACCAGTAAAGGTTCCTGTGTGGATGGAACAGGAAAAATAATCAGTAGGGATAAGTTGAGTCCAGTGTTACAAAGAGCACAAATCTATAACCTGGCTCATCCTCATAAGTAGGGGAGAGGATATGTATGTGCTTTATTACATTTACACTAGTTATTTGAATTGAAGCTTAGACATACTGGATTAGGTTCAGGGAAGTGAAGCTAAGTGGGATAGGCTAGGTGCTTTTTCATACATATTATGTCAAATGCAGGCTTTATAAAGAAAAAAAGTTTAGTTGTAAAAGATGTGTGAAACATACACTTATAAGATTAGGATAGCTAGTGTTGAGCAGAAACATTGTACTATACTTCTATCTGGAAGGTTAGCCAGACCAACTATAAATAAAAAATCATAACCAGAAATAATAAATAAGGAAGAACCAAATAGCTTAGTAACAAAAATTACAGATGACCAAGTGCTACTCAGTCTTGTGATTATGCTTATCATGTTTGATGTCAGATATTCAGATTTATAGAAACTAGTAAAATCTATATCTGACTGATGAAGACATAAAACCAACAGATAAAAGTTCGATAAATAGGTAAAGAGTAGCAAGACACAATATATCTATACCAAGGTGGAGCAATTTCGCAATTGGTTCAGATGAATTCTCATTAAGCAATAGTAGTCTACTGTGTTGTTCTAGTGCTGAAATCATATTATATAAATGATAATAATGGGAATAAAAGCTTTCTAGAAAGGTAACCAAGCTATATAACAATGGGGTTCATATAAAATAGGTAATAATTCAGTGCTAGACACTATAAATGAGCCAAATACCCTGTCTGTATATCTAAACAGGGTCAGCCCTAGTTTGTACTTTGATGGGAGGTCACCAACAAATACCAGTTGTTGTATGCTATGTTTCAGAGGAAGGAAATGGGCAAAACTGCCTCTAGGTATTGCTTGCTTAAAGAAACCTCATAAATTACATAAGGGCACCATAGGTGACTTGAAGATACATATATAAACACAATATTGTCAAACTATTTATTCTAGAAACAGACTGATATTGTGATTTGAGCAGTGGACTATAATTCTGGATAACAGCATTCAAACCCTGGTTGACCATGGAAACCCACTAGGTGACCATGGGGAAGGAAAACTGTTTAAGCTTCAGAGGAAGGCAAAGGCAATCCCACTCTGTTTTGTGCTGATTCCAATGGAGCCATCATGGGGGCCTCCCTGCAATGTGATGGGGAAAGCATTGCCGAGAGGGAGCGATGTGCAGGGTGACAGATTCGCCCCACTTCTCCCTCTTTCCTCCCCAGAAGCCCAGTGAAGTGAGCTGCTTCGCTAGTGCTTTATGATGAGATAGTAAGTAACATGCTCCTTGAAAGTCTGAACAACAGTTACTTTAGATACTGAAATGTCTATGAGGATGTCTATTTTATCTAATAATCCACTTGTGATAACTATATATATTGAACTGATTATCTTAATAAATACTCTTAGAAATTACAAAGTCTCTTAATCATTCTCTCAACTTAAATATCCTGCCAGTGCATGACATTGTTGGCACATGTTTAACTTGTTGTCCACGAGGACTCCAAGATCTTTTTCACACATACTGCTCTCAAGCCAGGCATCATCCCCCATTCTGAATCTTTTCGTTTCATATTTTCTGCCTAAGTGGAGTATCTTGCATTTATCACTGTTGAACTTCATTTTGTTAGTTTTGGCCCATCTCTCTAATCTGTTAAGATCATTTTGAATTCTGCTCCTATCTTCTGGTGTATTAGCTATCCCTCTGAATTTGGTGTCATGGGCAAACTTGATGATTATGCCTTCTAACCCTTCATCTAAGTCATTAATAAAGAAGTTGAATAGGAGCGGGCCCAGGACGGAACTCCACTTGTCACTTCTTTCCAGAAGAGAAAGCGTTGGTGAGCACCCTTTGGGTTTGTTCATTAAACCAATTACAGATTCACCTAATTGTAGTTTTGCCTAGCCCACATTGGACTAGTTTGTTTGTCAGAAGGTCATGGGGGATCTTGTTGAAGGCCTTACTGAAATCTAGATACACTACATCCATGGCATTCGCTGCATCTACCCAATTCAGGACATTGTTTCTTGATATTCTTTCATAGTTATGGCTGAAACAGACTTGGAATATGATACTTACACAGATATACATGTAATTTAATTAAGCAATTGTTACTCCTAGGAAATTACATATATATTCTTTCCTATGGTACTATATTTCTCTCCTTCCTTCCTTCCCTTTATTTTTCTTATAGTATAGAAAAATATAGTATTTTTCTATATTTTCCTAATATAGTATTAATATAGTATTAATATAGTATTTTCCTAATATAGTATTAATTCACCAATTTATGTCGTATCACCATAAGGTTACCATAAAGCATTAGGGGGCTGGAAACCAATTGCAAGTAAAAAAAAAGTTGCTGTCACAAATGTTAAAAAACACACACAAAAACCCAAAGCCAAACTAAAAACAAATCCAGAACTCCAAAATGTACTTCTAGTAAAATGTATATGAAAATAAGGCTGAAAGCTATAACTACTAAGTTTCAAATTGCACAGAGTATGTCACCCATGAATAATTCTTTTCAAACAATTCAACCTTTCCAAATCAAAGTAGTAATATAATGAAACAAATTAAACACATTTTTTTGGGAAATAGAGTGGCACCAAAGAATCTATTTTCAGTTTGAATGTAGTGGTATTGGAATGTGCAAATTGTTCAGTTTACTTCAATAACCTTCAGTAGACCTTAGATAACAATGAAAAAGAAAGTCTACAAGAAAATTATTCCAATAATATTTTCTCCTTACAAAAGGAAGGCAGAGAAAGCCATTGCATTTTGAAAGTGCCTCAAAAAACTTGCTTGCACACATCTCAAGCCCCTTCTACACTCCCATATAATCCAGATTAGCAAAGCAGATAAATCACATTTTCTGATTTGAACTGGATTGTATGAGTCTACACTAAGATATAATCCAGTTCAAATCAGATAATCTGAATTTTATATGGCTGTATGGCGGGGGACCTCAAATTATCTGGCAGTATAGACTCATATAATCTAGCACAAATCAGATGGTGGGGGATCAGATGCTGGGATATAGGGCAGTGTAGATCCAGCCTCAATGTATCCAGAAATGTGTGGTGTTGGTGGTCAATCTTATCATCTTTAGAACATCATTGCATAGTATGGCATGTTCAAAAGATGTGCCACAAGTTCTGCATAATGTCCTGACCAGGAATTTTGCATTATGCTCTCCTTTTGCTAAACCTTTTTACCATAGTTTGACAATAAGAAATCTCTATAGTTCCTGGAAGACTTGAACAGGGAGCTTGGGCAATGGGCAATGTCTTTGTAGATGGCTGATTCTCCCACACCAGAAATGACTTGGGGTATCTATCTGATGACTTTGGAAAAGCTGCACTTTCTCAACCTCAGAGGGAGGCAATGCCAAGCTCCATGATCAGGTCTTCCAGGAACTATAGAGATTTCAATAAAGCACTTTAACTGTCATCACTCAGTACTATGGAATCATGAGAATTGCATTTTTTACATAGACTGTACTTTTGTCTGCCAAAGACGACTGGTGCCTCACCAAATTACAAATCCCAGGATTCCATGCAATTAAACACTATTTTAAATGGCAATTAAAGTAGTGTTGAACCACATTAATTCTACAGTAGAACTGTACTCTTTGGACCCTTTTAGAGAGGCCCATATCCTGGGACCTGTCTTGGTTTTACCTGAGGTGTCCAAATGATATTTATTTATCGTGTCATCAGCAACCATACCATTGTGTTACAATTCTAACAGAACAAAACAAACACACAGATTAAAAAACAAAAAAACACAAAAAAACCCCACAGATTTTGCAAACTTGGTCGTTGGTTAAATGTCCTTTGACGAGTATCTGGCCACTTGGAGTGCCTCTGGTGTTGCCGCAAGAAGGTCCTCTATTGTGCATGTGGCAGGGCTCAGGTTGCATTGCAGCAGGTGGTCAGTGGTTTGTTCTTCTCCGCACTCGCATGCCGAGGATTCCACCCTGTAGCCCCAGTTCTTAAGGTTGGCTCTGCATCTCGTGGTGCCAGAGCGCAGTCTGTTCAGCACCTTCCAAGTCGCCCACTCCTCTGTGTGCCCGGGGGGGGGGGGGGGGGGAGTCTCTCATTAGGTATCACCCATGGATTGAGGTGCTGGGTTTGGGCCTGCCACTTTTGGACTCTCGCTTGCTGGGGTGTTCCAGCTATTGTCTCTGTAGATCTAAGAAAACTATGTCTTGATTTAAGTCGTTGGCGTGCTGGCTGATACCCAAACAGGGGGTGAGATGGAGATGTCTCTGCCTTGGTCCTTTCACTATTGGCTGCTACTTCCCGGCGGATGTGAGGTGGTGCGATACCGGCTAAGCAGTGTAATTTCTCCAGTGGTGTGGGGCGCAAACACCCTGTGATAATGCGGCATGTCTCATTAAGAGCCACATCCACTGTTTTAGTGTGGTGAGATGTGTTCCACACTGGGCATGCATACTCAGCAGCAGAGTAGCATAGCGCAAGGGCAGATGCCTTCACTGTGTCTGGTTGTGATCCCCAGGTTGTGCCAGTCAGCTTTGGTATGATGTTGTTTCTAGCGCCCACTTTTTGCTTGATGTTCAGGCAGTGCTTCTTGTAGGTCAGAGCACGGTATCCAAATGATGCCTCAGGTAAAATCATCATGGGCCCTGTGTGGATTGATTCCCAGAACTCCTTCCCAGTTCTTTGGGCTCTCACCCCACCAACCCCCACCCCCAGATAATTTTTTTTCCCAAAAAATCTTGGGGGGGGGGGCAGTCTGCCGCCAATGCAAGCTTCTCTGCAGAGTATTCCTGATGTGCAAAAATGCCATGCTAGGAGGTGGGGGAAGGAAGGTTTTCCCCCTGCACGCCACCTGACGCCATTTTTGCATGTCAGGAGTACTCTGCAGTGAGGCCTATGCTGCTATCAGCCCCCTCAGGTAAGATTTTTTTTTGGAGAGGGAATGGGGGCATGGGGGTGTGGGATGGCAGTAACCACCAACTCAGGGAAAACCCAGGGTTTGGGTTGGGGGTGAAGACAAAAACTCTGGAGGAACTGGGTTGAAATAAGAGTCCATTATCAGCACAAAGCTATGGTACCATTTAAGGGATTTTTCGGTGTATTATTGTCTAAAGATGGCGAAAAATGTGGGGTTTGGAGAGTTTTCAGAAAGCTTTGCTAACCATAATACAAATGCCTTTCCTTATCTTCACAGTATAGGAAGCAGCATTATTTCTTATGTTTTCGCCTATGTTCTAGTAGAAAAGAGATATTGTAGGCAAGCAGAACTGTAATCTGTATCAGTCCCACCCACCTCCTTCTCTTCCCTTTCTTCTCTCTATAATCTCTCATTTTCTTATTAGTACCCTATTAATCATTTGACCAATAGGCCAAGCAGAAACATTTTTTTCTCAATTTTAATGTTTCATTATTTCTCATTGAAAGAAAAAAAAAAAGAAAGAAGCTGTGGAATAGGAGCCTAGAATATAACTCAATACAACTATGGATAGTTTTGTGTCATGGCATTACATTAAAAGAGTGTTTTATTTCAAAGACTGGAAATTTCTTCTCCTATGTCCACAGTTCCATGTATATTTGTATAGAGATGTACATTGTTTACATAGTGTTTTCATCAAAATACACATTCTCTGAGTGTGATTCAAGGAGAGCATTTCAAATAAAGTCAACCTTCAAGGGATGAAAATAGAGGCTACATATTTTGTACAGGCATAAACATGTTATTGAAAGTAATCCATCTTTTTCATGTACTTATATTCCTAGCAGTTAAAAGAGTCTTCAGTTAATCATAATGTAAAATGTATTCAGCTGGATTTGACAGATATTAAGAACATCTGCTTCCATATTAGAGTCAAATTTCACTCTAAAACATCAAGACTTCAAAGCGTAGTCAGATGAAATGTTGCCGTGTTTTAAAACAAGAAGTTGAAAAATGTGTCAAGGCCATTTATGGGAAATGTTGTAAACTCTAGTGTTTTATTATAAGAAACACACAAGCCTTCAGAAAGATTTGGTAGCTGCCAGATGGCAAGAATAAGCCTGCAGCTAATATTTAGGTGTCTTGTTATTTTTTTAAAAAAAACACACACAAAAAGCCCATATACACTGTTTTGTACAATCCTAGAATTTTCACCCCAAAAAAGAGCATTTAAGACTTGTTCCCAACTATATGGTAGGTCCTGCCCAAATAAGTATATCAATTCCAGAAACTGAACATTTTCTGTGATTGTTTTTCATGCTTCATCAACATGGTCCCTTTATTACTTTTATACATATATGGCACTGCCAGAGTCAAATTTATGTCAAAGCTCACCTTTAGTAAGCCAAACATTTATTTTCAATGTCAGGGTTCAATCCTATAATTTATAAAGTAGCAACAGATGGCAAAAAAGACCCCTGAACAGATCCATAATGCATTTGTTTCCTACTAACAGTTCAAGAAACTGCTCATGCAAATTCTTAGGGGATGGTGTCGTTTCAAAGGAAAGACAAAGTTTCTAAACCAATGAGCCATATGGAATTAAAACATGATAATGTCTACTCTGTAAGAAATCCCAATGATGCCAATTAGTCATACTTTCAAGTAGATTGCAACATTATAATACAAGCCTATGGTTTGTATAGACAGAAATAATAATAACAACAACAACAACAACAACAACTTTATTTTTATACCCTGCCTCCATCTCCCCAAAGGGACTCAGGGCAGCTTACGCATGAGACAAAATGTCTACAGAACATCAAAACAAAACAATCCATTTAAAACAAAAAAAATGATTAAAATAAAACATAGCAAAGCATAATATAAAACCCAATTAAATAAAACATAAGGGTATAAAACATCAGCATTAAAACTCACTTAATACACAACAAAATCCAATAACCAGAATATTAAGATGGGTATGATCAGGGTATAAAGTGGACCGGGCCTGGGACAGTGCAAAACAATGTATTATAGGGCCAGGGGATTCAAAAAGTGGAGAGAACTATCTGGCAAGCTAGGAACTGGGCATATATAAGTTTTGGGCCTGTCTGGATGGGCCCACAGCTTCAGGTTTTGACTTTAAGTGCTGTAGTTCCATTTTGTGGAATCTTGGGATTTGTAGAATCTCTACAGCTCTATGGATGGTAGTTTCTGTTGTAGCTCAGCAACAGTCACAGTAGCTGGGGGCTGATGGGTTCACTGATGACTTAGATTCAGATGGGATTGTGGGCTTTCCTGGGATTTATTCTGATGCAGGCACAGATGCAGAGCCTGAGAATGTATTTGCCTCTGAACCTCAAGCAGGCACAGAAAAAGGGCCTGAGAATGTGCTTCTGAACCTCAAGGCCAGCCATAGGAGTTGGAGTCATCCTCTCTAGATAAGAAGTCTAACCAAGACAAATTGATAAGAAAGTCTCATGGGAAACCACCTGACGATACTGACCCAAGCACACTTGCAGATTAGAACATATAGCTAGTGTCGTAGGTCAACACGACTTTGTGGGAAGCAGAAATTCCAGGGCAGGCATAATGTTTTCATCCCCTGTTATTAAGAGCTAATGGGCACTCAGATTTCAATTCAGGCAATGTGGCTTTCAATGTGGGTTCTCTAGTTCTTGTTTCAAGTCTTGTTTCAAGTCTTGGTTTTGGATTTAAGTATTTTGGGAGTTTTCCATGTTCTTGTTTTGTATTTTTGTTCATTTTTTTATTTATGGAGAGGGTCTCTCCGGAGAGCCGTGGAGTCACTTCAGAATGATGTGGGGGGAGGGGGAGTCCTCCCCTCCAGCATTATTTTGAAATGACTCCCCAGCTCTCTGGAGAGGCCCTCCATGCCTGGCAAGCCCATGGGGTAACTTTTGGAGGAGGGAATGGGGATCTGAAGGGTGGCTGAATGACCTCCTGGGTAAACCTTTGGGAAATCCCAGGGTTGTGGGAGAGGGCGAAGATTACCATATGGGAAAATGGGTTAGTTTAATCTCATTTGTCTGCATTGTAGTCATATCTGGAAGTGCCTTCATGATGTGCAAGGGCTACTGGAGTGTTCAACAAATGCAAAGAACTCCTAGGTAGTGATCATTCAGATTTTCCCTTTGCCCCAGTGCCTGGCATATAGCCAAATACAGGTTATATGTATGAAATTGGCTAGAAATTGTAAAGTGGGGATCTGGGCAAAACCATTTAAATCATTGTACTTATCTAATTCTTCTCACACACCCTCTTGATGGCTCATTAATAGTACAGAGCGTTTAGTGAGAAAATCTTTTCCCATCTGACCACTGTTTTAATTCAATTCCCCATCAACACACACACAAGCAATTTTGCCTCAGATTTCCAAACACAGTAGAATCAAGCAGCCTCTGGGATTAAAGGATAAATAAAAGGTAATTGGTACTTTGGATTCAAAATCTAGTGGGAACCAGAAGCAATAACACTGAAAAGAGCCATGAGAGATTGTCTCTAACATCTCTTGGTCTGTCTGGGCCTCCCATGTTAGTAGCCAATCTTCTTGATTTGCAAAGACATTTAAAATCTTTATTTTCTTTCTGATTGGTTTTGTGTGTAATCCATTTTTATTCCTATCAGACAGAAACCTTGGCTCACAAACTGGGGTCGACAGCTTAAATATGCATGATGGTAAATCTTCTGGAGAGGCACTGATCTGAAAATCTGGAGTTGATCTAGCAAGGAATGCACTGAATTGGTGCTGTTATGGGTCATGCAGGGACTCCTCTGACCACTGTGGAGATGAGATGGGATTCCGATTGCCTTATAGATGACTACTAGGCTTGGGCGATCAAGAAAAAAATTGGTTCTAAACTCGTTTCGTTTCCAGGGAGTGCTAGCGTTTCGATTTTGATAGGACTTACAAAATTTCCATTTTCAAAATTTCAAAATTTACAAAATAATAACGAATCGATTCGTTTCATTAATGGCGGAGGCAATTGCGCAATATGCTAAAAAAACCTCCAAACGGGACAGGGGGAACTTCTGAAGCTTCCCTCTCCCTCTGTTGTTGACTGTTGGTGTGATAAAACAAACAACAACTATATTATATTATATTATATTATATTATATTATATTATATTATATTATATTATATTATACTAGCTGTGCCCTGCCACGCGTTGCTGTGGCCTATAGTAAAACTTATCAAAGTTGAGGTAGATATCTGGACTGTTATGAAAGAGAGGTCCCTACCTATTCCTTCCCCCTTTTCCTCCCCCTTTCTCTCCTATCTTCCTTCTCTACCTCTTTCTTTCTTTCACTACTTGGTTTCATCCTTCTCTCTTTCCTTAATTCCCTCCCCCTTTTTTCCTTTGACTTTCTTCCCTCCCTGTTTGCTTCCTTCTTTCACTTTTTATTTCCTTTTATTTTACCACCATCATAACAATAACAATAATGCAATGCATTGCCTCTGGCACCTGACACCTCTCCCATTCCCCCTAAAAGGGTCTCATAGGAACAATAGCATAATAATAATAATAATAATAATAATAATAATAATAATAAAAATAACAACCTTTACCCGCCACGTGTTGCTGTGGCCAATCTTCCCTCTTTCTCTCCTTCTTTCCCTCCTTCCTTCCTTCCTTCCCTCCCATCTTTCCTGCTCCTCTTCTTTCTCTATCTCTTTCCTTCCTTCCCCCTTTTTCTTTCTTTTCTGCTGTCTCTCTTTTCTTTCCTTCCATCTTTCCTTTTCTTTTCTTTCCTTTTCTTCTTCCTTCTTTCTCTAACTTTCCTTCCTTCCCTCTTTTTCTTTACCTCCCTTTCTCTTTCTTCCTTCTTTCCTTCCTTCCTGTCTTTCCTAGATTTTGACAGGGTGGGAAGGGGCGGGGTGGGGTTTGGAGGTGGCGTGAAGTAAAAGGAGGTAAGATTGGGGTGGGGGAGTGATGGAGCGTGGGGTTGCGTGTGTGTGCGGCGGCGGGGGGAGTGATGGAGCGTGGGGTTGCGTGTGTGTGTGCGGCGGCGGGGGGAGTGGGGTTGCGTGTGTGTGTGCGGTGGCGGGGGAGTGATGGAGTGTGGGGTTGTGTGTGTGTGTGCGGCAGGGGGTGTGTGTGTGCGTGAAGCGGCGCGGCGGGGCTTGGAGTGGGCATGGTTTCCGCAGAGGGAACGTTGGCCGGAAGGCCATGTGCGCACACCAGGGAACTTGCGTGTGTGTGTGCGGCGGCGGGGGGAGTGTGGTTGCGTGTGTGCGTGCGGCGGCGGGGGGAGTGGGGTGTGTGCATGAAGCGGCGCGGCGGGGCTTGGAGTGGGCATGGTTTCCGCAGAGGGAACGTTGGCCGGAAGGCCATGTGCGCACGCCAGGGAACTTGCGGCTGGGCGCCAATGTGCATGCTCAGTTGTTTTGCCGTTTTGTGAGTGTGTTGTTGTGTTGTTTTTCATTTTGAGTAGATATGTTTGTACCTTGTGGGTTGTGTTATGGGCATGGGAATTTTGGTTAAGTTTCGTTGGGGTTTTTTTGAGTTTTGTTTTTTTGCCGTTTTGAGTGTGTTGTTGTGTTGTTTTTCATTTTGAGTAGATATGTTTGTACCTTGTGGGTTGTGTTATGAGCATGGGAATTTTGGTTAAGTTTCGTTGGGGTTTTTTTGAGTTTTGTTCTTTTGCCGTTTTGTGAGTGTGTTGTGTTGTTTTTCATTTTGAGTAGATATGTTTGTACCTTGTGGGTTGTGTTATGGGCATGGGAATTTTGGTTAAGTTTCGTTGGGGGATTTTTGAGTTTTGTTGTTTTGCCGTTTTGTGAGTGTGTTGTTGTGTTGTTTTTCATTTTGAGTAGATATGTTTGTACCTTGTGGGTTGTGTTATGGGCATGGGAATTTTGGTTAAGTTTCGTTGGGGGGTTTTTGAGTTTTGTTTCTCCGTTGGATGCCCCTAACAAATTTATATATATAGATTATATATTATTATATAATATTATTATAATAATATTATAATATTACATTATTGTATATTATATTATTGTATATTATATTATAGTATATATTATATTATATTATATATTATAATATATATTATTATATTATTATTATAACAACAAAAATAGCTAGAAGCACTTAATTCAGTGTATCTACTTCTAGTATCAAGAACTAAAGTCTATAGCAAATTGCTGTGCCAAAAACATAATTTAGCAAATAATCCAGATTATCCTGGTATATAATCTGGGATAAGAGCAGTTCAAGCAAACTGCTTCAGAATCACTGGGTTAGAAAACACAAGAAAACATTGGGTGGAAGCAAGGAAAAGTGTTCTCAAAAAACTGTCCCAAGCCCATAGCATGCCCAAAAGCAGAAGATTAAGTCAGAATGAAATGTCCATCCAAAAACAATCCGATGTAAGAATCCAGTCTTTAAACCACTTTGAAACAGCTAGTCTCAACCCAGCTAAAAGTCTTCCTTGGCCAGCAGCTTAAAACTATTCTTATATAATATAATATATTATTATTATTATTAAGAATGGATGGACATCTGTCAGGGGTGCTTTAATATACAATTATATTAATATTATACAATTTACAATATACAATAATATATATAATAAAATAATATAATATAATAATAATATAGTAATATAATATATAATAACATAATATAATATAATATACAATAATAATATACTATAATAATATAATATAATATAATATTATTATAGTATATTATTATTGTATATTATATTATATTATTATTATATTACATTATATTACATTAAACCGTTTCAAAGCGGTTTAAAGACTGGATTCTTACATCGGATTGTTTTTGGATGTTTCCTTCTGACTTAATCTTCTGCTTTTGGACATGCTGTGGGCTTGGGACATATATGATATATTATAATATAATATATACAATTATAATATAATATAATAATAATATAGTAATATAATATATAATAACATAATATAATATAATATACAATAATATTATATTATTATTGTATATTATATTATATTATAATATATTATAATATATTATATATATTATATTATATATTATTATACTATATTATAATTAAGCTGTTCCTCATAATCCTCCTCCTCCTGATTCTTCTCCTCCAGCTGGCTGCAGGATTTTGAGTTATATGGCTGTGTGGAAAGGTCCTGGGTTATCTGAGACCACACTGCCATATAATCCAGTTTAAAGCACGTATTGGGGGATTTTCTGCTTTGATATTCTGAGTTGTATGGCTGTGTGGAAAGGTGGGTTATCTGAGACCACACTGCCATATAATCCAGTTTAAAGCACGTATTGGGGGATTTTCTGCTTTGATATTCTGAGTTATATGGCTGTGTGGAAAGGTGGGTTACCTGAGACCACATTCCTGATAGTTCGGCTGATCGGCTGATCAGTAAACATATTCATGGATTTCCTGCTGTTATATTAAGACTCTTATCCATGCTGTGACAGTAATCCCCCCCCCCCCCGTTTAAAACGTTTGAGGATCCCTGATATATAGTAATAATAGTTTGAAGCTGCTGGCCAGGAAGACAGCATGAGGAAAGAGGAGGGAAGCAACAGAGCAAAGGTGGCTGGCAGGAGGAGAGAGACTGGAAGTGGGGTAAATGCGCCGCTTGCTAGCTTGCTACTGGGGAGGGAAGAGAAACGGCGGCGAGATTGTAAAACTTGCACCAGACATACGAAAATAATTACAAAAATTGGAAAAATTGTTTTGATTCTTAATTACTCCTCACACTATTCCTGCATGGCTCGATATTGGATCGTAAGCTAATTTAAATACAAATCAATAACGAAATACAAAAATAACGAACGAAACTGCCCAAGCCTAATGACTACCCTAACCATCCCATCCCATCTTCCATCTTGCAGTAGACTCTAGCCATAAGACAGGTTCTAACTATCTGCTGTCACTTGCAGTAATGTAGGTTACGGTGACAGGGCGAGAAAGGAGCTAACACAGCCCCACATCTACCTGAGTGGTCAGTGTAGATGTGTCCACTTTTAGCTTTCACTGGTTCAAATTGATTTTATGGGATAAGGCTAGAAACTAAGTGTAGACTGATTAAAAAGATACAATGGTGCCTTACCATTTTATGTAAAATGTGGGAGTGTGCTATTATTGTTTTTTTTATCTATTTCTCAGGGGGACATGGAAAGAGCCTCCTCAAAGACTGAGTAAATACAGTTGGGCGTCCTACAGGCAAAGTTTCTCATAAACGGCTAATCTTTCAAAATCTAAAAACATTGCTTTTAAACATTTGATACAAAATAAATAAATCCGTTTCTCATACTTTGTCCTATCTGATATTTATGAAGTTGTAAAACGTAGTGAATTTCATGCCACCTATGCTTTTTTTTTTCATGCCAGGAATGACTTGAGAAACTGCAAGTCACTTATGGTGTGAGAGAATTGGCCATCTGCAAGGATGTTGCCCAGGGAATTCCTGGATGTTTGATGTTTTACCACCTTTGTGGAAGGCTTTTCTCATGTCCCTGCATGGGGAGCTGGAGCTGACAGAGGGAACTCAACCCATTCTCTCTGTATTCTGCTGGCACAAGGGTTTAACCCATCATGCCACTGGAGGCTCCTACCTCTGCTATGAAACACACATATAAGACTGAATCCAAACTACTCAGTTCTACACTTGTGCTCAGAAAAAAAAACCCACTAGCTTAAACAAGACTTACTCACAAGGAAGAGAGATGGGGTTGAAACTTGACAAAAAGTATGAAATACTGAATTACTCCCAAATTGCCATGTTTAGAATTGCAGCCTTAGTTATGATGTTTATTGGCTTGGAATATCCTTCACAGCAGCTGCCCTTGTGGCATATCAATTGTTTCTGACTTGATTGAGCATTTTATTAGCCACGAGAGATATTTATTTTAATAACAGATTGATAGTTTTAGTTTTTAATGTTCTATTTAAAATGCAATAAAATCCATGGCTCAGGGATTTATCTTGCTTTAAAAAACATGAAGGAAAAAAGTCACTAACTGCTATTGTGGAGAAATAGCATGAGAGCAGACACCCCAATTTTGCAGTTCAATACACACAGTTATGCAAATTAATGTATACTTTATTCAATGGTGCTCCAAGTGAGCTTGAATCCCATCCCATATGCTCCAGTCTCATGGGTTGGTGTTTTAAGGGTTAAACTAATCATTTCAAAAATAAAAACATGTATGCTTTCACACCTTTTAAAACAAAAATTATTCAGTGGTTTGAAATTTGGTTAAAAACTCTGGAAAACAGGGCTTGAACCCATGCTTGGTCATGAAAATTCAGTAGGTAACATTGGGTAAGTAACAGTCACTCAGAGGAAGGCAACTGCAATCCCATTCTGAACAAATCTTGCAATAAAACCACTCCCAGTCCTGAGTGGGATCATATAAATCTCTTTAAATTATCTTTTTGTAAGAGCTTGCATACTGCAGTGGTTTGAGCATTAAATTATGACTCTGGAGACCAGCATCCCCTCTATGCCCCACATTTAGCTCTTAAAAAGAGAGGAAAAGCCTCATCTGGACAAATCTCACCAAGCAAATATCATACTAGGATCACTTCAGTGTTGCTATATGTCCAAAACTAGTTGAAGGCACAGAACAACAATAACAACAGCAGCAACTACGCCAACACCAAGCAGCTATTCATAAATGAATGAGTGTAACCAGTTTATCTTTACCAAGTTCACTGTTGACTTCACTTGCAAACTACAGAAAAGTGTGACTATGTTCGGGGCCTTTCTACACTTGCCAAAATGCGAGTGGAATTGGTGTTTAAAACCCGATTCCACCAATTCTATCCACATTTTTTGGGCACACAAAAGGCTGACACCCCCCTTTTTGAATGGAGTTGTGGTGGCCAGACACCCACTCATGTTTATTCATGATCAGCACAGATGGGCATGGGGATCATCCCCTTCTCATCCCGGCTCCCTGTTCAGTCCTTAACAAGAGAGAAAACACCTCTGCACGGAGGCATGAAACTTGCCTTAGCTTCTTGAGCCTTGAAAATAAAACTGTGGAGCTTTCAAGAGGGAATTCCCCCTTCCAAGCTCATTTTACATAGAAACATAGAAACACTGTTGAATTTTCAGGCAAAAATTAAAAACCCACATAATTCAGTCACAACTGTCACTTATTTTATATAGTGGAGTCAAAGGCCCCTTCTACACTGCCATATAATTCAGATTATCAAAGCAGATAATCCATGTTATTTGCTTTGAACTGGATTACATGAGTCTTGTGGGATTTTCTGCCTTGATATTCTGGGATATAGGGCTGTGTGGAGGGGCCCGTAGAAGAATCCGACTCTCCAAACACAGCTGGAGATTTTCTCCCTAAATCATAGTATGACTTTCGACGATGAGTGATAGAAGGAAGAAATGTTTAAAATTCTTCCTTCTGCATTATGGAAATGAATAATATACTGCAGTATGTCTCTACAGACCAATCAGTTTGTGATGCACATAAACAGATTTCCACCTACACTGCTTAAGGAATCAAAATTTCATGATCTGGGTTGATCATATGTATCAGTGGGCATGATTCACATCAAAGCAGTCATGGGCCTTTCTCTTGCTAGAAACACTCTATGATATGCATTTTTCGTTAGGAATAAGAAACATATACGACCAGAAAATAAAAGTCAATATGTTAAATGCAACAAAATAATACCTTATGAATACATGATATGGATTTTGAGTCAGATGTAAAATAAAAGAAGCCAAGTGTCAAGACATCTAATGAAATGTTTATCCCCCAGATTAGTTCATCTTCTTTGCAGATAGGTGGCTTCCTTTGGCTGCATTCATAGGGCAAGCCACCTGCCAATTATAGTTAGGATCCCTGGTCCCGCCCCCTTTTTGCCTTTTGGGGGGAAGGGGCCATTTTTCAGTTAGTCACAAGGGAAGCCAAGGCAGGGGATGCATATAGACATTCCTCCTGTGCAAAGGCTTCGTCTTTTAAGACTTCCTGGGGAAGAACAGATTAAAGGCCTCTACAGATTCCCAAAGGGTTCCAGGGAACAGCTTTACAGCCCTGAGGACCTCCGGAGGGAATAACAGCTCTTCATCTTCAGCTAAATGATTTCAAGCCTGCTGGTACATTTGTTTGGTTCTGAGATGCAGTTCAGCCAGTAGCAGACTCAAACCAGTCAGGTTTAAATTCACAGCAGCCTGGGAGGAGCTTTAAAGGGGATTTTTTTCTGTTAAACAAAGTTTCTTGAAGATAGTGCCTGTTTCCTGTAAACAAGACTGCAAGAGCCAATAGACTATTTAGAAATCTTACCATTCCTGCTTGTTCCTTAATAAAGACTGTTGTATTTAAGCTTAAGTTTCCTAAAGCCTGTTTAATAGGAAAAAATCCTCTAAACGTTCTTTCTCGGGCCCCCGGGCTTCCCGCTGGACGCAAGCCTTGCATCCTCTTTTAGAAGCATTTAATTTCAGCTCCAGCAGCGACAGAACAAGGGGTGTGCGATTTGCCAAAAACCCATCCTGTTTTCAGTCCTGTTTTTGGCCCCCTTTCAGTTTACTGGGAAATTTCCAGAATTGGGAGGGGGAAAATACCGTTTCATGATCCATCAGCCAGAAGTTATGTTTTCACTCTGGGAAGATCTGGCCCATTGACAACAATGTGGGAATCTCATTAATTTCTGGTGCAGAATCACAATAATATTTCATCAGCCACATGAAAACTAAACCAACAACATTGGAACACTGCAAAGGACAATATATTGCTATTTGGTTCTTCAGGAGTCGGGTATTAACTGAATCCAAACCTGAGAAAGCAGGGGAAAGTGGGTAAAAGATAGGGAAAGGATGTGGGATGGCAGAAGACAGGGAAATATATTAAGATGGTTCCCTTCACTTTGACCCACTTTGCCCTGCCTGTCTGATGAAGTCCCTAGAGAACACGCCAATTGATTGATTTTTCTTCACTTCTGTGAATACATAATGCAGCCCTTCTTTAGTCCCTTCTTGTTGTCAACCTCAAATCTTAAAAGTAGTTCATTCTATAAAACCAACTTCAATAACAGATTTATACCCCCCCCCCCCCCCCCCCCCAAGTTGTTGGAACTGGCAAAACCACCTCTGACTACTTCCTTGCCTAAGAAAACCCTATGGAAATAATTGGGTCACCATAAGTCTTGAAGGCATACATCATTGAGCATTTGAGCATTTCTACAGTTGGGAAGGGAGTGATTTCTATATTTTAAAATGAGCCTATGTGGCTATGTGACTAAGTTATGAAGAGAAAAAAGTAAGCATTTGTCAAGTCTTCTTTTTTCTTTTGCTTCTACCCACAAATGTCTTGTGCTCTTCATGTGTAATGTTACAGATCATAAAAAGGTAAACCTAGAAGAAAAGCATTTTCACTATCTCTGAAACACTTTATATAACAAACACTTTCCTAGTGGTATTTTAAGGATCTCTGGTTCTTGCCTATTGTCCCTTAGAAGCTTTTCTGGAGGAAAGAGTCGATTTAATGTTGGGGGGTCCTCCTCCCATTCCTCTTTATCTTAGTCTCTGGGGTAACCTTTCTTCCTTGTATTTTCTAAGAGCATTTTAAAGTGTTCTTTAGTACTCAATTCATTCTTTGCACTTCACTCTCGTCTTGCTATCTCCGGCAGTGATTCGTCTTGCCCTTGACAAATAGACTTCACTAACTATTTTTGAAAAATCAACCTCAGGATGTTCACAATGTGATGATAGGATCATAATCTCACTATTATATTCACTTTTTAACACATGTCCCCTGTTATTAACTGAAATATGACAATGATTGAAAATATAACATATTTTGCTTCTTCTCATGTCCCTGAAATCACTGCTTCTCATTTGAATTGATCATGATCACATTTGTAAATATTTGCCAAATGAAGCATTGAATATCACATTCTCATTGAATTAAATATTTAGTCATCTTAGTAAATTCCGATATGGGCACTTCATGCTTAACACTTTGCTGGAAAAAAGCCAGTTTTAAGTCAAATGTGATTCTCTTCTAAGGATGGACCATTAGACTGAGGTTTTACATAGTCACCTTGCTTACCAGGTTTTAATCGTGAGCAATGTATTGCATCTAATATTATTATGTTACTCATGATTCTGGCAGAGGAAAGGATTCCTCCACCTATCTTCTTTCTTCTTCCAAAATCACTTTAGTAAATACTATAGGCACCCTCCAGAGCATATTTCAACGAAAACAGTACAAGGGTGAAGAGACAAAGCAGAAGTCCAACTGTGCAAGTCTGCTTGTACAATATTAGGTTGTTGACCTTTGTAGCATCTGATTTTGTCCAGGTGAACTTCAAGACTTTCAGATTTCAGACAGTTTGCTGGGCAGCTGATTGGGTCAAGTTAGTGAGCTCAGTATGTGGCTAGGCCAATGTTTCTTAACTGACAATTGCAGTACAGAAGAAGAAATAATAAGGTAAAATTTTAGTGGAGAGATATTGTGAACGTTTTTCTCAGCAGAAGCAAAAGACAATTTCAGCCATTTTCTTCCCACAGATAGGAAACTGCAGCTTATTCTGTGTGAAATTTGTGCATATTGGGGTATTTTTGTTATCCCTAGAAAGCAGCATTTTCTATGCAGGAAAATTATTTCTTATAAAGAAATTGCTGTATCTGAGGACTTACTCTGCACAAAATGTGCATATGTTTTTTCAGGCAGAAAATATTATAAGCAAGAAACGGCATTATCCACATCATATGGAAAATGCTTATTTGTGTTTTAAAAATCATGTGCAAATATTGTGCAGAATAAGTCTTGAACTGCACATCATTTAAACAAGAATGATCCTTGACAGGTGACCTTTCAGAAATATATTTTCCAAGACTTTGTAAAAAGTTTAAAATGTCTGTTTTAGTTCAAATATGTTTGAGCTTCTTCTAATTATTATACAAAGGAGAGCAAGAACCTTGTATTTACTATAATTCACCTGTTGCAAAAGTGAAGTGCAGGATTTATCGGTAGTTTTTTTATAAGTCTGTGTCACAGTACAGGATTTATTACAGATTTGTGAGTCTGGTTCAAAGCATGATGCTGTTTGGGAGATTTTCTCACCATGCTATTGACATGCAATTAGGAAAATGAAACACTACCAAAGTTGTAAAAAGACATATCTCCAGGAATTTTAACCTATCCCAGGGAAAAGAATTAGGGGTTTTGTTTCGTTTCCTAGAATATTTTCCATTTTATTTTTGTTTAACAACTATCCTGTACCCAAGATGCAGATATCTGGGAGGGAGTACAGCTAAAAAGGAAATGATTAAATGTCTATTCCTCTGTACAGTGATCTCATTCCTTCCCCTTAATTCTGACTTGGATGTATACCCCACCTTTCCCCTGGGATGAGAGCCAAGGTAACCTACAATAATACATAATATAAGTTCACATTTAAATTCCTAGTCTTTGAAAGGTAAAAGAATTGAACACCAAGCATTACTAAAATCATGATTAAAATGGGTAAGATATATTTAACACATATGTCATTAATATAATTTAAAATTACAAAATACAATAAAATGCACAACTTTACACATACAGGGTGGGTTGTGGTCAGGTTGCCTATTAACAAGGCCATATGGAAAGCATTGGAAAAAATGGTCTTGGTCTAGAACTGCTGGAGACAACAATAAAAGCATCTAAAGATGCAGGACTAGAAGTAGAAATTCCAGAAGTAGAACTTTTTAAAAAAACTTTAAATACCATGTAAATCCTGATCTCGTTAATTAAATTCAGTTTTGCTACCAATCAGTTTCGCTACCAACCCATGTCACACCAGGTCCATATTATTTAGTTTGGTACTGGACAGTGTATTTTCATTAGTGGATTTTAACAATGCAGCCCCAGGAAATCTGAGGAATACCCACAGTGAAAGTGACAGCCCATGAAAGATTATTCTATAATTTGAGCCTTTAACCCAGAAAGTCAGAGTTTAGGAAAACAAGTCTTCATGCCCTTTCTTATGATCCCATTTTAGTCCAAACTCCTTGCAGCTTAATACAATTTTCTATGTTGTGCCAATTTTGTATTGAATGTAATGGGTGAAGTTATCAGGAGGAAAACAGTTGGATTTCTCCTGAGGCCAGATAAAGAGTAGAAACAGTTTAAAACAAACTGTGATCCTCCAGGTGTTTGGACCTTTGATTTCTTTCATTCGTATGCTGTAATGTGTTCATGGATAAAAGGCCTCAGGAGCACCAACAGAACACAAAGCCTACATACAGACAACCACATTATCATGCCTCACAGAAAGCACCAAATCCTGCAGCATCTGCCCTTGTAGTCAAGTATATCTTACACTGAAAGTAATAGAGCCCAGAGCAAACCTTTCCTTGGCTTACTATACATATATCTCTGTCCTCCTACTCAGTGATTAGGCTCTTATGACAGACTGTGCTAAAATAATCTTGTAGCTATTCAGGCTATTTGACATTTATATAATCTGTACTCTGAAATGCACATTTGCTGGCTTTTTCCTGTTTCACACTACTCCTTCTGCGCCTTTCCTTTCCCCTGTCTTTCTTTCTTTCTTTCTTTCTTTCTTTCTTTCTTTCTTCATTACTGTTAGGTTCTTTTTTTTTCATTCGCACAGTGTATATTAAGCATATCCAATCACCCTGGTATTTTGCCTATATTATTTTGTCTCTGCATTTCCTAATAATACAGGGTTAGTCAAAATGCATAGGCCAATAAGCCATTCAATTGAATGGCTTATTGGCCTATGCATTTTGACTAACCCTGTACTGTGGCTAGAGCACTCAGTAATAGTGACAGGGAATGTCGTGCAAATTTTTATGTCATAGTTGCTAGGCCAAGTGGTTTTCAGCACTTTTTCTCCACAGTGCTTGAAGCGCTACTATGACAAAAGTTGAAGCTAATTCGCAAAAGCGTGATCACTTAGTTCTCTTGCCAAATTTTTGTGTGCATTTCACATGGCTTTACTGAACAATGCCCACAGAGAATCGCGATTCCTCCCATTCCCCATGGGACAGAGGCATTTTTGATACTGCTTTTGTGTTTTAAATGTGCTTGATTTACCACATTTGTCTTGCAGCTTTCCTTTATCTTTATTGAAAGTTTGTGATACAAGTGAAAATAAAAGTAAATTTATCCAGTCCCTTCAAAGAAAGTGACTTGAAAAGCCCTCCCTTTCAAGGGATGCTGCTTCTTGACTTGCTAACACTATGCTAATGGGCCAGCATAATCTTAAAGTAGAATTCCAAATGTGGCAAACTTTGATCGTTCTCTTGCTCAGGTTCAGACTTATGGCTTGTGTGCTAAAGAAGGGGATTAGTGCTATGGATAATCAGTTATACATGACTCTGATTATTAGAGCATATACTATGTACCTCCCAGAGCAATTTAGGTGGTCATCGAAGGCTATTTAGGTGATCCATAGCTCTGACATTACTGCTGGAATTACTCAGATAATTCAGACAGCTTACTCAAAGGAGTTTTGTTCTCTTCTACGTTTGAGTTTTGGTCACAAGCAGCCATGTTAATTAAAGCTGACAAATTAAAAAGGAGTAACCACTACAGTTATTGGCATTCTGGAGGAGCTGAAGCCCATGCAAATGTTTTCCTTAGATCTAATCTCACTATTTTACATCATGATGAGTGTGCTTTCTTGCAAGCATACCATTTTTTTTTCCTGACCCTAAAGTGATTTTAAAGCTATCAGTGTTCAGCTAGAAAGAAGGCTGCTGAGCGACTTGACATCTGTCTCCATACCACTAGAGATCACCATGTTCCCATCCTTGATCTCAGGACAATGTTGACATGTGTCAAGATTCAAATGATTGTCAGACCTGACTGTAATAGGTATTTTGTAGAGCTTCACTTAGCTGCTACAGAGATGCAATCTCTGGAGAACAAGGCCCCAATCCACATGAGCTCACTGACATTTATCCTTTAGGCCAGCACAGCAAGCTTGCAGCTGTTCTTGGCAGCTTTGGCTCATCAAAATAAGCTACCCTAAAGCTAGGTGGAAAACAGAAGGAAGAGGAAAAAACATGAGCTTCCTTGTGTTTTCTAGATTCAGAATGTCACAGAGTACAAACTGTGAGAGCAAAATATGACGGCAAATTTGGAGGAGGTACAGAATTCAGCTCTGTGCTACAAAACAAAATACCACTAAATTCCCACTTAAACCTTCTCCAGAAAGTTTTACATGATACCTTTTCACAGCTTCTCCTTTAGCAATCTGCAGATGTGGATGTCACCCATTCCAAGTACAATTCTCATCATGTGTGACACGTGCAATCATTAGTGAAGCAAAAGAAGATGGAGGTAAGTGGCTTAATAAAAAATACATTTATTTGGGGGTCGAAAAGAGAACGCTAAAAAGCAGAACAAAGTAGGAAAACTATTATGTGAATGGAAAGATCTTCAAGACAACAAAAAACCATTTGAAAATGCTAAGTACTTATATACTAATATTTTTTCTCAAATGCAAACAACACATATGGGATTACTAAAACAATAAGAAAAGAGAATTCATGCCCTTTCTGGCACAGAAAGTAAAACATGTGTATTCATTTCACCTGAATCTGCACAGGCAGTTGATTGAACTTGAATATGAAAGTCACTGAATTTAATTATACACTACTCCAATTGACCTATAAGATAGCATTGAATAAACCAGCCCCCTTGTCTTTGCTTCATTTTTCTAAGATAGGACCCGTGGTGGCACAATGTATTAAACCCTTGTGCTTGCTGAACTGCTGACCTGAAGGTCAGTGGTTCAAATCCATGAGACAGGGTGAGCTCCCATCTGTCAGCTCCAGCTTCCCATGCAGAAACACGAGAGAAGCTTCCCATAGGTGTCCCCTGAGCAACACCTCTGCAGACAGCCAATTCTCTTACACCAGTGACTTGCAATTTCTCAAGTCGCTTCTGACACAATAAAAAAAATCTAAGATGCACCTTTGCTGAAACCATGAGTGAGAAATATGTAGCTGACCAAAAATTATGGGATCATAGCTTTGAACGATAGTCATTGGTGAAGGTTAATAGGAACTGGACTCCAATAGCACTTAGAAAGCCATAAATGTCCCTTCTCGGGATTAAATTGTTTCAAAAGGCATTTGTGGACAAAATTGTAGGGACATATACAGTAATGTAATGCAATAATAAAGTTGTGTATGCATCTGCTCCAGAGGACGATACTTCAATAAAATATTAGGATGCTTGGAGACTAGTTACACTGCAGTGGGATAGACTGGGAATATTGTCATACTTCTCAAGGACACTGGTATAAATCAAGTTTAAGATGGTTGTATTTTGAGAATACTGTTTCTCAACAAAAACTGGATAGCATATCTTTCAAGTTCATGGCTTGCATTTTAAATATAAAGTTAAACGTAGATAATAAAAGACCATTAAGAATGGGATCAATTATTTCTAGTATAAGTTTTAAGAATATTTGGTGGTTACTGCAAAGTCTTCTAAGTGGTCATTTCTCTTTTGAAAAGGGCAAGTAACTTTTTGAGGAAATGTAGAGTAGATTTCATAGGTACTTAGGTTGTAAAATACTTCTTATTCTTTAGACTAACAAGTAGGGTGGTACAATGCAACAATGATAACATGGGAAAGGAACTAGACAAGGAGCGGGGAATAATAATGGTTATTCTGGTGCACAGCAAAAATGTCAGAATAGCTTTTTACAGTGCCAGTGATAAAAGATTTGTAATAGCATGTCATTTGAGAGAGGAAGTACACTGTGCTAAAAGGGAATCCTCCATCCGTCAGGGCTATGAATCTTTTGCTGCTTGCAGTGAGAATAGCACTGATAAATATATTTTTGAAGGACAGCTTTCATTTTAAGAGAAAGCTAATTAATAAAAAGTAAATGAAGCTACAATAAATGGTATGGTTGCCATCTCCCTTTCTTGTTGACATAACTCCAGAGTTTTTAGCTAAAATGGATAAAACCCATGGAGGGGAATGCTGGATATGTAAGAAACAGAAGGGTAGTTTTTTCCATGTTTGGATCTGCTCAATAGTACAAAAAAAATCTGGAAAAGTGTTAAGAAAACAAATTACATGAGCATCAACAAGGTTAAGAAAAATCCAGCAATGTGTCTCTCAGGATTATTTAGAGATGGAGTAAGTTGGGAGAAATAAAGAAATTTGCCAATACTGTTTTGAGCAGCTAGAATGATAAAAGAAAAATCCTCTAAGGCTGAAAAAGAGTTAATCTAAGAGAGATTGGAGAGAAAAGTTATTAGAATATATACAAATGGCCAAGCTGTCTGATTGACTTTAAGATAAAAATAACGAAGAGTTTGTTAACAAATGGAAGCTGGCCTTTGTATACTGTGAAAGGAAGGCAAAAGAGGATTGTCGAGAAGCTGTAAGGGAAATAATTTAAGGAACTTACAAGGGTGGGTATTCGTATAAATAAAGTATCACAGTGAATGGTGGTGTATTCATGAGTGTGGAGAAAGCGGGATAGTTCTGTTTGTTGTTGTCACTGTTTTATTTTCTTTGTTTTGTTTCTAACTGTTAATTTTAGTTGTAATTATTATACCATTTTTTAAATATAACAAATACATAAATACATTTTTAAAACAAATTGTTTACTCTCTGATATTTAATCCCTTTTCCGTTTGTGATTTTTCTTCATCTCTCGTCTTGCACACCTTTCTTTCTACTGGTGATGATACAGAACCCTTTCAAAAGTAAAACTTTTAAGGGAATGTGGAAGAACAAGATAGCTTTACAGCACTCTTGTCTGGAAAAAGCATAGTAAGTAAAAGAACACATACTTTAAGGATTATGGAAATCTGAGAATGCTTTGTAGGATTTTCAATGAAATCATTGCTGAGAGTCCAATTTTTAAAAAAATTAACAGCATTGCTAAATGAGTTAATATATGTGCAATTATGGCATATTCATAAATGTTTTGTCTATTATTATTTTGTGCTATTGCTGTTATGTATTTGCATATAACAACAGTGACCAGAAGTTTTCTCCTAGGCTATACTAAAACCCAGTTCATGAAATTCCATGTGGGATTTATTCAGATCAACTTTGAATCAATAACAAATCAATTCATATGAACTATTCTAAAGCGAATGCATGTATTGACTGTTCTTCTATCATGGAATGCAAGGTTGTATATTGGGTCTTTTGGGTGTGCTTGGCCACCAAGGCAGCATCATTCCCCTCCCTGGCCCCAAAATTGTTTACTGAATTTAGTATGGGGACAACCATCACCCAAAGCCTCAAAGGCAAAGCTTGAGGCAAGGGAGGGAATTTGGGACTCCTCATGAATACAGGCAGTTTGGACCAATGGGTAGAGGCTGCCTTGAAGCCTCTTTCCCCTCTCATGTGACAAGGGGCTGAAGAACTCCATATAATCATGGATGCCCCTTGTGTTTGTCTCTTTCTTTTGGTGTGACCCACCTTCAGGTCACTATGAGTTAAGACTGGTCACATCAGGGCCGAGTAAGATTTTTTTTCCTCTCAAGGATTTTACTCTGATGGGTTTTTTGCCTACTCCATACTGTGTGTTACAGTAGATTGTGGTAATTGGCATTTGGGGGTGTCATTTAAATAATTTGTCAGTGGCATGTTAGGAATCTTAAAGTAGATTTGGTAAGCACCATGGCACTCCCCTTGTGGGTGAAGGGTGGGCCTCTGGAACAGCTTCTCTGGGTTCTGGGTCTCAAGTTGCTGTGAAGGGGACTCCCCTTGGGGACAGAATGGGGGTTTCACACTATTGTAAAATTCTGTGGTTTGGGAGGGAGCAGCCACAAAATGGCTTTCCATTAAACCACCAGGGTGGGGAACCATGATAATTTGGATTACCCTCGTGGTTTGGTGCTGGCCCAAGGGTGACCAATAGAGGTAGTCCCAGGGTTGACACATAGCCTTAACTCTATCCACCAGGTGAATTTAACCCCTCTTTTTCTGCAGGTTGCAGCAGTTAAATAACTAAATAAATAGGTCAAAAACTGGCAATTTATATCATACTTTGTTTGGTTTCCTTATTTCATTATGGGGGGCAACTAAATTGGAGTCAGGTAATGGCTTATTTCTACAGGATATGCATCTTGTTTTGTGTGTTTGATTCATAGCACACAGGGTATGAGGGATTACGCAAAGCCTTATCACTCTGCTGTGTCAGGGAAGCACATTTTGTATCTCTTCACACAGTCCTTTCAGGCCATGCTATTGCACAGGTGAAAGAAAAGGCATGCGGGGCAGCTCACATTGCCCCATGCACCCTCCTTTTTCCCTTCATCACATAGAGGGGATGGGAAAGGGTGCTTTGGCATCCTTTCCTCTCCCCAATCAGATGGCAGAAAGGGTAGTAATGCATGGTAACACGCTTTTCACCTTTCCTCCATCACACACGGAAAGGAGGAGGAAAATGTAGGTAGCTCATTCAGAGTTACCCAAATGACACTTTCCTCCCTATAGTTGTGGATGAAGTGCCTTTTGGCATTTTCCCCTGATTTTGGGAGGAAGGTGGGCAGGGCCTGCCATGCGGTCCATGGCAGACCCCATCCTTGCCATGAAGCAAAGCGGCAAAATGGGGCAAAAATGCCCTGTGTGAAGAGGAGACATATTGCAAATATTTTGCACTGCTCCTCTGAGGCCTCTTTGTTATGACTCTGAGGGTGTTCTGCACAGTTTTTGAGGTGGTCCTGTCCCTGTTCAAAGTTGTAAGGACCAGGAAAGGTGACCCAGAAAGTCTTCCCCTTACATATCATAAAGTGTGTGCTTAGTCAAAGAAATCTTTTTATCAGCGTATGTCTTGCAGCACAGCAGCTCCAGACTGATCTTGATGACTTGGGGGCCTGCAGATTCATGAGCATTAGTTCCCATCCTATCATGACACAAAGCCTTTTTTTTTTTTAGTTAAATAACAAAATTATTCTAATGTACATAGGCTCCTGTGTTTGCTTCTTTGTTCTGAGCCGAGTCTAAACATTCATATTCCTCTTTTATAACAGAGGAATTTCCTCTGTCTCTCCATTTTTTTCCAACTGTCATCTAAGTATGATGACTCCTTCTCTCCTGTCTTCAGCCAACCTCATGAATTTGGAACTTTGGTGCTGTAGACCATTGCTTTTATTATATATTCTTGTAAATTATATTTCCAGTCAGTGTTCATTATGGTTTCACTGTAAAACATGCATCACTTTAGATTTTATTGGACTGCAAGTTTCAGCAGTCCTGACTTCACATCTATCATAATAATGATGGGAATGGTGTTCCAACAACAACTGATGTAGTCTCCCATCTCTCCCCACTTCCTAACTTAAATTCATTATGTGCTGTAGTTAAGGTATACCAACTTAATATATGTATATTTGGCAAAGTGTTATTAAAATGTTCTTATTTATTTATTTATTTATTTATTTATTTGATGCATTTATTAACCGCCATTCTCAGCCCTTTAGGGCGACTCATGGCGGTGTACACACATATAAAAGACAATTTACAAAGAGGCAATTACAACAACATATAAACTACATAACAATTACAAAACTACACTAAAAATCCGCTTCGTCTCATAGTGGAATCATAACCAATCTCATATTCCTTGTTCCATTCCAGCACCTCTAACTTCCCCTACTGTTCATATGGTTATCTATTAACCTTGGCTTTAGACAATATCTTTCCTTTTGCCTTTGTCCCTCAAGAACTATTGTTATGATTGAACATATCTCCTTATTACAACTCTTACAAGTTTAGCTTTTCATATATACAGCCTACTCATAAAGATTAGTTCTTGGACATTTTGCTCCATCCATCTGATGAAGCAAACTTAAATCTATGAAAGCTTATGCTATTAACTCAATTTTTATGTTTAATCTCTCAAAAGTGATGCAAAATTTGGTTGCTTACTGATATTCCAAACTATTTTATTTATCGTGTCAGAAGCAAACAAGAATAATATAATAATACTAATAATACCCTTGAAATCAATAATTCTGCTTCAGTTGGATTAATCAATTGGGTTGTCCCACTGGTATCAAAGCTGTTGGGCAGTAACAATGAAAAAGGTGTTCTTTATTTTGAAGAAAATATTGCCTTTGCTTAAGTCTCTTAAGTCAGCAGAGTAACCTGCCTGGGAGCTCTGTGGCAGTACTCCTGTACAGGCAGAGATTATTTCAATTCTAAGCCATTACTAGTATGTAAGCCATATCCAGACTACTGGGATCTAAATGCAACCTTGTCTTCCAGTCTCATTACAGAGAATGTAACATTAGATTTGTGTTTATATAAAAGTCCCATCAAGGTCTCATTTGTACATGCTGAGCTTTCCTAACCCAAATTATATACACCAAGATAGGGAGCTTTTTGCTGATAGTTGGCAGCTGCCCAAAGTCTTCAAACAGCAAATGAAGAACAGAAAACACTGTGCTGCATTTTAATTTCCACCCAATTTCAAAACAGGATATTTCTTGTCCTCTACTCAATCAGTTCTGAATGGAAGTTTAATATGTAAATCTTCAAAACTCTTATAGGTGCTATAAGCTTTCAACTCAGCTGCTTTCATTGCCCCCCTTTTCTGATAGATTTCTGTTCTTTTTTTGAAAGCCTCCAATGGCTCTATTTTCTTCTGTTTATTTGGCCATAAATAACATAACTTTGCATTCAATTTGTTTTAATTGGTTTTCCTCAGGTTCAAACATTAGTACCATGAATTTTGCCATTGTTATTTTTCTCACATTTTATCTATATCTTTTTAAAAAACAAATGGAAACATCTGTATCAGGTGTGTGTTATGTGCAGGCTTAATATTAATAGAGAAAGACTGTGATGTTAATGGGCTATCTATTTTCAATCAGATATACTTTATACCAAATCCATCTGAATTTTCATGCAGAAAACTAAAGAATATGACATAATTTTTCTTTGTGTAATCTTAGCCTCCCAAGTTCACACTTATATATTCTTCCATAGCACAAAGTCATTAACGGTTGTAATTAAAGATATACATTCAATTGCAGTTAGCATGCATTCTGAGGCATTTTCTTATTTAAAGTTTGTGTGAGTGTCTGTGTGTGTGTGTGTTTATGAGAATGACTGGGACAAAAATGGACCACAGTGGCAAAACAAAAGTAAAACTCAATTCAGTGTTGTTTGTTTGTTTGATCCCAGGTTTTTTACCATTTTCAGAAAGAAAACTTTGTGTCAAAACTTAAGTCTGTCTATCTGCAACGGTTGTGATTGAGAAACTTGAACCCCAGCATGTTATTCTGATTGGAACAAAAAGAGAAATCACTCCAGCAAGGAATCAAATGGGTTTTTTTTCTGGTAAGTAGACATTTCTGTTGCCTCAGGAACTTTATTGTAAAAAAGAATGAAAATAGTAAATGCTGCAATTTTGTGTGGCCATCTCCCAGAAAGACCAAAATGCAGCTCTGTTCATCTGTGATTGAGGTCTACTCATTGTTGGAGGAACCAAACACACAACAACACATTTATTTTCATGAATTCAGCACCATGTAAACTCTCTGAAACTTGTCCAAACTTCTCATTATTGTTTATATGTTCCTCAGTCCAGTTTGAAACATTAATTCACAACTTCTTACTCTGCAGATGGGGTCACAAGCCTGCACCATACTGTATAATGCATTTTCATGTAAACTTTCCAAAATCAATTTTGTTCAAGCACACGCACTTGAAGAAATGAACATACTTCACATGCTTCACAAGGGATGTGATTTGATATCCATGTTTTTAACTCATGAAATGTTATTTGGCCTGGTTCAGACCCCCTTGGAGACCTTTCCTTTTCCTCAATGTTGCTTAAGAAGCATAGCCCATAAGCTACTCTAATACACGTTTTCTTCCTTCCTACCTACTTTTGGATGCCTCTTGTGAATTCAGGAGCACCACTGCATAAGATATTTTTCTATTTTTCAGTCCTATTCACTGGATGTCTAAGGTAGAATGTCACAGATGCCACGAGGAGCAAGCAGATATGAGTCAGTTGGGCAGTGAGCTATGACCTTTTGTCTCTACAAAGTGTTAACTTATGGAAAGTGTAGATGTGTGGATTGGGGAATGCTTTGCATTCTATAAAAAGAAATGTTTACTTCATGTGATTGATGACAAATGAACTTATTTATAGACAAGATAATTTCAGGTAATATCAGGACTATGCCACCAGCACTAAGGAAAGCTTAGTAGATTACAAGTCTAAACCTATTTATTAGGGATGTGCAAGCCATAAAAATGGTTCAAAAGTCATTGCAAAACTGGGGGGTGCTAGATCTTTATTTCTAAGGTGTTTTAAAGTATACTTAGTGAAAAATTCATTACTATAATGAGAGTAATGAAATTTCATTACTATTTTGTTATAGTAATTGGGCATAATTAAATTACCATAATTGGGGGAACTTCAGAGGCTCCTATCTCCCTTATTTTTAAAGCTATTGAGGTAAAAATCTTTTTTTTTTTTGCACAAGTCTACTATTTATTGTTTTATTGCAGATAACTGCAGTGAAAGTGAAGATGATTTTCCAAATACAACAAGCAGCTGTTGATAAACACTGTAAATAGATGGTTGAACTTAAATATGGCTTAGCCACTATAATCCAAAACCTAAGACATAAGGTGCTCATACTTTTCCTATCTGTTCTTGGTGTAATAACCAAACTGTTCTTCATCCCTCACTCTGAATGTCAAAAATTATAAACCATTTGGAAGTCCAATAGGCATTTAAGGTATATTATTATTTAGGTATCTATTGAGAAGCAGTTGGATCAAGCGTGGTCTTAAACCTAGCTTATTAAAATATATTTACATTGCCAAATAAGATATTACTTTCAGTACAAAGCTTTATTATGGTTACTGACCAGCACAAAGCAGGGCACAAGCACCCTGGGAGGGGAAGGACAACTCCCTAGTGAAGCAGTTATTTAAAAGTAGATTAGATTAGTTTTGTACTTGTTTGATGTTACCTTCAGAAAAAAAAATCACCTGAAATACTTATGCATTTATTACATACATTTTTCCATTAATGAAAATATGTTTGTGCACATTTTAATTATATGAATTTGATTATGTGCATTATGTCCATGAACATTTATTAAGGATTTATTTCCTCCCAAGGGCATTTCCAAGTCTCATGAGTTTTATTCTGTTGGCAATCTAGGAGTGTACCAATATGTGTTTTTATACAGGCAAACCACTCACCTGTAACAGGGAACATATGTATGTTCTAGATAGGAGTATGGTCTCCATGATTGAAATGGGACCTAATAGTGGTGTTTGGTGGCTCCAATTACTCCATAGTTGTCTTTTCTCTTGTTTTTTTTTTTAAAAAAAATTTAAATAAACTCCCATATGCGTTAGTACTTGGGGATATACATTCCATTGACTGAGTTCCAGAGTATATCAAACTTTAACTTCTCAGAAGTAGACAAAATGATTAAATGGAGGCTGTTGTAGTTTGGACAAATCATGAGATGATATGACTAATTCAGAAAAGTGATAATGCTGGTAAAATTAATAGGATAAGAGAACAAGTGACCGCCAGATTGACTCAGGCAAAGAAGCAGTGACCTTGAGTTTGCAAAACATGAACATGGCTATTGCTATCTGAATGTCTTAGGCCCATTCTATACAGCCGTATATCCCGGGAACTGATTCCAGATTATCTGCTTTAAACTGGATTATACGTGTCTCCAATGCCAGATAATTTGGGATAAGTGGATAATCTGGGATCAGATCCTGGGATATAGAGGCAGTGTGGAAAGATATAGAGGCCTTTGATTCATGGGGACAGCATGAAAGTTGAAGCCAGTTAGACAGCCATAAGGGCTACATGATTTAAGAACTGAATTGCACAGGGAAATGTGGGATACAGCATAGAAAGCAGATTTCTCCCCTAATTTAAGTTGAGAGTACAATCTGTTGATAACTAGATCTAATCTAAAACCCTTCTTTATGAACTGCTTCATGTAATATTCACAGCTTCAGAGTCTTTTCTGGTCCTCAACTTTCACATGCATGAGAGACTATAACACTTTTTTTAAAAATGGAGAAAACTGATTAAATTTTAGTATTCTCAATATAATCTGAAAGGAAATAGTATATCCATCACATCAAGAAAGCATACAGAAAAAGAAAAAAATAAGGACAATGCTAGTCTTGCATACACTTCACTTGTTTTAATGGATCACACTCATCATAGATTAGAATACTCAGTTTTTGGATTACAGCTACCAAAAATTTCCCTCCAACACAGTTCAAAATAGCTGTGTGAATCTAAGGCCCCTTCTACACTTCTCTATATCCCAGGATCTGATCCCAAGTTATCTGCTTTAAATTGGATTATATGAGACTGCCAGATAATCTGGGATCAGATTCTGGATATAGGGGTGTCTGGAAGGGGCCTAAGAGTTGTAGATTCAGAATAGTACTTTTCCTAGTAGTTGATATGTGGAGCCATTGACCGTGAAGGACCACAGCAATGAATACAAAATTGCTGTGGTCAAATAAACAGAAATTAGGCATGGGCAATCTAAAAAAAATGGTTCTAAACTGTGTTCAAAAGTAGGAGGCGCTGGTGATTCAATTCTAAAGTCACTTCCAATTTTTTCTGAATTTTCTTTGAAACTTTCCAAAACTTCCAAATTGATTTAATGGCTGATGTGCATGCACAATAGGGGAAAACAGTACTGACACTGGGGAAACTTCAGAGGCTTCTCTCTCCCTTCAAACAGGAAGGAGGCAGTTTAACCCCAAGAAAAAATAACTGTTGTGCCTTTTCCCTGACTTAGAGAAGGCACCTGAGGGTTGAGGTTCAGGACAGGAGTTTTTGGAGAGAATAGATAAAAGTGACAAAAACAACCCAGCACTGAAAGGCTTTCTCTCAGGTTTCACACAGTCACTTTATTAATTTCTCTCTCTCAGTCCATTCCAAACCTTTCTTTCTTCTTTCTCTTCTCTCTCCCTGCCTCTTCCGAAATCTTTTCTTCCTTCTCCCTTCCTCCCATCACCAAACCTCCTTTGGCTCCAATGCCTTTGCGTGCCTACCCTTTCACTCACACAGCAGCAGTAGCAAAAAGATCACAACCACCCTCCTCCCTTCCCTGCCTGAAATGAGCCTTCCAGCCATGTGCTTGGTTATATAAGCATTAATGGCTGCTGGATGCTGGATAACCCCTCCCCTTTACAAAATGTAAGCACTGATTGGCTGGGAGGCAAGTATTTTAATCAAAAAGGCTTTCTCATACTTCCAAATCAACTACCAAGCTATTGAAATCAATGGCTGGGGTTGCTTTGAAACTACAGGGGTTTTTTGGGACTCTTCCCCACCCCACAGCCCTTGACAACTGTATGATTAATAAATTGTGGGGCTACAAATGGAAAGTCTCGTTATCTTTATTAGAAAGCTTTTAGCTCTTTTAAAACTTCTTTCAAGGTTTTTTTTTAAAAAAAATGTTTTCTTTTACAAGTGTAATTGCATGTGATTTTTGTAATTGCTTCAAACTCTGTAATTACATAAACTACTTTGCCTTGTGGGAGAATGGTGTAAGAACTGCCAAATCATGGTGTGATAGAAAAGCTTGTAATGCACACAAGGTACAAATAGAAAGAACGGGTAGATGTTTTACATATTTTGTTGGAAAGTAATGGAAGTAGAATACATAAGTATTTTTATGCTGAACAACCAGTTCTGTGTTTCAATGGTTTCATGCAGTCTTCTGTCCTCAGAGTGCTACTATGTTTGCTTGTAAGTGGATTTGCAATAATTATTGAAAATGCACTGAACTGGACATGTTGTCCATTATAAAAGGTTTTCACAGCATTTGTTTTTTGAATGCCACATCCAATGGTATTACAAAAGAATTTCACACTACCCTTTTTAATTCTTTTAAGTTCTTTTGCTGTTACACACACTTTTAAAAATCACACTCACTTCTAAAGCCATAACCAAAGGGAAGGTCATAACCCAAATGCTGCTAATATTTTATTCTGACTGACCTTGCAATCTGACAGCCATAAGTAAACTCCATTAAGTTCAATGGGATTTATTCACAGGTAAGTATTACTGGATCACAGCCTAGCAATTTTCATTTTTCTTGACTATATCACTGAATGACACCATCATACCACCCATCACACAATTCATATGCCTTCTACATCATCAAGAAAGCATTATTTTTGTGCCTTTCTCCCCGAGAAGGAGATAACCATGTAGAAAACCCAACCCTTAGAAATGGCCGATATAGTCTCATGCAAAGGAATCAGTTTGTAATAATATATAGACTGTCTCTTTTGTTAATCTCCTTTTCTATAATTCGATGGGGCCAATATGAAACTCTTTTTTTAAAATGCCATTGCAATGATTCCTGGTTCTACCATAATCCTACATTGTATTAGCCCAGTGGTCTCCAATTTGTGGTCCTCCTGATAGTTGGCCGAGCTGGCTGGGGCTTCTGGTACTTTAAGTCCCAAACACTTGGAGGACCAAAAGTTTGGAACCAGTACACTGTCCCATGTATTGAATCATGACACACAGGGCAACAAGGCCTTAATCCTATAAATGTTTATTGAGAGGGAAGTCCTGTTGAATTCAGTGGGTTTCCTATACAACGAATTGGTCTAGGATTACAGCCTAATCTGGGTTCTGTACTGAATCATGGCACAATTAGGGCGACTAGGCCATCAGTCTTCAGACCCCACATATAACATTTGCATTTGTATTGTTCGTATGTTAACCCCTTTCAGACATTTGCTTTTTGCAGAACAAACTGGTGGACCATTAGAAAAATTAAATGTTTGCATTTTAACATTTGATGTGCACCAGAGAAATATGAATATTTGGGTCATACCTTGCTGCTATGAGATTGTCATCCCTTTTGAATGAACATTTTAAGTAAAAGAAGCATTTGTAAAGGATTAATGTCATGTGGAGAGCCCGCATTGTGTAGTGAATTGAGCATAAACTAGGACTCTGGTGACCTCATCATATGGCTCAAAATAAGCGTCCTGGGACGCTTAAAGCCAGCTTTGGGGATGGAGCCCCATGGCAGCCATCAGATGACGTCACCTGTGGCTCTACCCCCAACCAAGGTAAAAGTGTCACCAGATGCTTTCCCAGCAAAATGGAAGGCCTGTTATTGTGAGCACGACAACACAGGAAACATTGCAAGAGCTGCATGCAGGGCGACAGATTTGTCCTGTTGTTCCCCCTTTCCTCTCTGGAAGCCAGACTAAGTGGGATGCTTTGTCTGGCCTTTGTGACAAGGTGGTAAAAGACCAGAGTTCAACCTCCACTTGGTCAAGTTAGTGGGGGATCCTGGCCAAGTCACCGGGCCTCAGAGAAGGGGAGGCAAACCAACAAATCTTAGTACAGTATGCACTGGGAGCCAAAATTAGGAAATGACTTGAAGGCACACAACATGTCATTTTTAGGAAGTAAAACTTGATAAACAGCAATGTTTCTTTTTAAAAAAAATCTGTATACTTCATTCCTGTTTTATTAGCAGAGCAATGTATGGGGAATTGGAGGGGAGATAATATAGGATAGACAGCAATAAACAGGAATTGTGTCTGAACCATGAATGTCTCAGCAAGCAGAAATAGCCACAATTTGTGCTTAAACAAGTTGTGTTTCTTCTTCCCGAGAGCTTTTGCAGCCAATAATGGGCTGATTCCTTCTTTCCTTAATTGCATGGATATTGGGCTCAGTGGGTGGGAGAGATACTATCTTCAGCAGCTAATTAGCCTGAGGCCTTTGCTGTTTTCAGCTGTAAATGAAAGATTTAGGGGCAGCTTCATCCCTGTGTTCTTAATGCCGCAGCCATTTCTCTGTTCATCATGTTTTTGCATTTAACATGCTTCTGCTGAACCACTTTAGCACCTGATTAATTTAGAAGCATTATACAAATCTTCAGATTGTATGAAAGTTTTGAGGATATTATTTACACCTATAAGACTTCTGATCATGTGTGTGTGTGTGCATCATTTGGAATATATATATGAAGAAGCCTTTAAGATGACATTTTCCAAATGATTATACAAACTAATCTTGCAGTGAAAGGCAGGATCTCAAAAGGTCTTCAGAACATGATGTATTAGCTATCCAACAGTCTTATTGCAAGCTGCCAAAGATTTATTTATGCATATTATTGTTTTTCATAAGCTTTTGCTAAAATATTGTTACTATTAGAAATATTTATTCTTTTCCAAATAATGAAATGATCTTAATGATAATTCACAATCTATTGATAGCCGTATAATCATACATCTAAATATCAGTATGCTGCATACTGTGTTGTCTTACTAAAGCCTATAATCCTTTGTTTCTTTCCAAGCAATCACCTGTCCAATTTTATCTGTAAAACTAATTAGAATTGGGAACAGTACTCTGTTGTCATTTTAAAATTGCATGTTCACTCTGTATTGACATAAAACATTTTCCCTTTCCAAAGGTGATGGTTCTCTCCTTCCATCTGGCACTTAAGAATGGAAAGCCCTGGAGAAACAAGAGCTCACAGAGTCAGAGTAAAAATATTTTCTAAAATACTATACTGAATGATTTGGGAAATTAATTTCAAGTGCAGATTTAATGCACAAAATTGCATTTTAAATAGCTCTCAAACAATTTTCTTCCTATTTTATTAAGTGTAGAGCTATATGCTACATAAATGGCCACAATTACCAAGAAATTGGCTGTACCTGAGAAATTAAGCACTAGAACTCAAAATCATCCATTGGTTTTCTTTTCTGCACTCATAGCTACAGTTAACGTGAGCTCCCACATCTCCTGAAACAGTGCACTGGAAGTTACTTTAGTATATATCTATTTCTTACCATACCATTTAAAGGTGAATACCATTGACTGGGATGAAAGTTTCATGAAAGTGCTTGTATATTCAGCCCTACCTATTTGATTACAAATTTAATGGTGGATGGCCAGCGTGTCCCCATGTCCATAAGTGGCCCTCCATGGCAATTTTGCTGGTCCTCCCAAGTCTCTCAAAAACATGACACTAGCAGCCAGCAGCAATATGGAACTTCTATTTTAAAACCAGCCTAAAAATCTATTTTTCAAGAGTGTTTTGCAACATGCTACAAAAAAGCAGTTTACAACAAATATTTTCTAATTATTTTGAAAATAATATTATTAATATGGCTCACTAAATTATAAATCTCAGGTTTCCATAGCATTGAGACATGGCAGTTAAAGTGGTATCAAACGGCAGTGTAGATGCACCCTTAGACAAGACAACCTGCTCAGAGAAGAGAGTAAACTGTGATAATGTATTAAGCTTTATTGATTTTTTTTAAAAAAGAAACACCTTTATTGTAATTCAGACAGGTAACAAGGGAAATCAAATCTATATGCACATTAGTTCCTTTAGAACCTAACGGTGCATGAACAATGATCAACCTTAGCCCTGTCATGTCAATGTCTTCTGGTGAATTTAAAAATGTAAAATGATCCAGCCGAACCTGTCACACATTTCTGTTCTTTTTCAAAGAAACCCTTGTTTCCTGTACATGTCTACAAAAAGATGTGCTTGCCCCACACCCAACATAATATAATATAATATCATCATTAATGGAAATTACATTCATAGTATTTTAAAATTATGTTAAAATAACATTTAATTGACAGTAATTATTTTACATTTTTTAAAGTGTCTCTTATTCTTGTCTCCTGCTTTGGGAAAGGAGCATTTATGTTGTCAGCTGAATACCATTTCTGCATATTTTATTAACAAAGTTATTTGTTTTTTTGGGTTTTTTTCCCTTTCATTATAAGTAATTAAGTTGAATTTCAAACAGCATTACATTCTCTTCTTGAGCATTTCAAACCACAGGGACATACATTTAACCTTTGAGTTAATTCTTAATCCCAGTACTTCTCAATATGATAGGTGAAATATACATGTGTGAAATACTATGTCTTCATTGGAGAACCACACCAACTCATTTTCTCCTCACTTTTACATGCATCACATGGTGCAATCAAATGGATATTAGGGCTGGGCGGTTTCGTTTCGTAATTTCGTAATTTGTTAAAAATTCGTTATTTTTTATAACGAAGCGATAACGAACCATTCAGGAGCATCTAAAAAACGAAACGAATTTTTAAATTCGTTTCATAATTGCTTCGGATTTGTTTTGTATTTGTTTCATTATTGTTTTGAAATCGTTTTGTTATTATTTCCGCATGTCTGGGGCAAGTTGTATAGTTGTTGTTTGTTTAATCGGTGAAAAAAAATTATAAATATCACACCAACAGTCAACAACAGAGGGAGAGGGAAGCTTCAGAAGTTCCCCCTGTCCCATTTGGAGGTTTTTTAGCGTATTGCGCGGTCACGTCCGCCATTAACGAATCGATTCGTAATTGTTTCGTAATTGTTTCGTAATTATTTTACGAATTACGAAATTTCGTAAATATCGAACATTTTTACAGAAAAATGTCGGAATTCTTTTAAAAATCGAAACACAAAAACCCCCAAAAAACGAATCGATTTTAGAAACAAATTTTTCTGTTGTTACCCAGGCCTAATGGATATATATGAAATGAAGAGGGGTTAGTCAGCCAATTTTTCCTGCTGGACAACTTGTCCTGGAGGCTCCTGCTGGACAACTTGTCCTGGAGGCTCCTTTGAATGTGATTTTCCTGCTTCTTGGCAGGGGATTGGACTGGATGGCCCACAAGGTGTCCTCCAACTCTATGATTCTATGAATCTACAAAACTGGAAGAAAGACAAAAAGGCAGATATAGGTTTCTTGAATTGCTTTTTGAGAGAAGGCAGCTGTGTATTGTCTGTTGTAGTACAAACAAACAAAGGAGTTGACCAGGGTTTCATAGAATATTTTACATTTTTTCTTCTATACAGGAAAAGGTGTGTTAACTTTTTATTTATTCAAAATGTATTTGAGAGATATTCATATGCACAAAACCCTTTATTTTTTGCCCAAAAATGGTTGTGTGTGTAGGAAAAAGTGGGGTTTTTTCGCACAAACATTTTTTTCAAAACAGAATTTTTTTTAAAAAAAATGCAACAAAAGTCTCAACTACAATTCCTTAAGTGGTGAACAGAATAGCAATACCATGGGACTTTACTGAACTGTACTACTTTACTCCAATACTTTGATCTCCTATATTAATTTCAGACTGCTCATGACAAAACTGTTACAGCAATCCTAGACTTTTCTTGAAGGATCTACAGATTTTTGAATTTCTGAATTTTTCCATTGACAGCTGTGTAGACCAGTGCCTTAGATGGGGTAGCTGATGGCTTAGCTTGAATTCATCTCCATGCATTTTGTAGCTTTTCATTGAACATATCCAACTTCTTCTTGCTTCTAAGCAGGAAATAGTAGATTTGGGTCAGTTATCCTGCTAGTGGCAATGTACCATGCACTGAAGAAGTTGAGATAGAGCCTCTCTTCTAGCATTGCTCTTACTCTACCCCACCTCAAACCATCAACTCAGCTCTTGGGAGATTAAGATTCTTAGACTTGAACCTCCTTCTACTTAACCCTGAGTTTCTATAATATTTTCTTCTCCCTTGTTCTACAGAAACAATATGCCATAACATTTTTGGAAGAAGACCTTTTACAGCTTACAAATTAGCTAGCAGCTATCTCAAAGGTATGCCTTATTATAATGAATGTTAGCTTGTTTGTAGGTGCTATCTTTTACTATGCAATTATTATTCATTAGCTACTTGCTTCTTTATGAACCATTTATGCAATCCAAGCTTGTCAGCTACTCACCCCTTTCCTGTAGCAAGTTTAGAGTTATTATTTAGAAGTCAAATACAGATCCCATTGCAATTAGTAAAACATAAATTTAGATATAGTTAGTGCTTAGTTGCCTTTTCCGGAACATTTGCCATGCCATTAATGTGATGAATGGTTAACATATGGGGAAGAAGATCCGAAACTAATCATGCTTCCATTTAATGATAAAGCTTATCTAGGGCCTTTGGGTTCCCCTATGTACATTCCCCCATGCAATTCTATTACGAAAATAGAAAAAAATCATGTTGGTGATTTTCAGAACTTGACTAATCATGTCATGGAACTATGACTTGACTGTCGAGTAAAGGTCTTATTTAAGTTTATAAATATCAAGTTTATATACACCAGAACTGCACAGTATCTGCCTTGTTATATAACCACTTAGCTGTTGATCAATCAAAAGATTAGACACATTATTAATGGCAGAGGACTGCCTTAGTTCCACTGCATAGTCCCTTGAACAAGAGATTAGTGGAGTAGAAGAAAAATTATTTCATGGTGTGTGTGTGTGAGGGGCGGGGCGGGGAGCTGTACATGTTAATAATCTCCCCATATATTTTATGTACCTTTGCATGTTATCTATGTACAGCCGTATTAGTAATATGATTAACACCATCAGTATGAGAAAGCCCTCTGTTCTAATATATTGTGGTGACAGTGATTTAATGCTTTCACAATATTGCATAATTGCTTGCAACTGAAAATGTCTTACTAGTCACTGCTTGCGGAAATAAACAACGGTGTAGGAAATCTCCACTTAACCTTATACTGAAGTTTTTAAAAAATAAATCTGTGTTAGATAAAATGTTATGAGCTTAGTACATATTTGTAGATAGTTATTCCTTTAAAGGCATGTCTAGAAAAACAGTATTGGAGTTGGGTAGTACAATTGCATCAAGGCTGGACATTTTTAAGTGTCACTCCCTTCAAATAAAAGAAACAGGTGTCATTTAGCCTATCAATAGAAATCATTGTGTCCAAGGGCTAAAGCAGATCTGGCTCCAAGTGCGGGCCAAAACGGCAGTCACGCATTTACCCTAGAAGTTTAGAAATTTTAGTAAAAAAAATAATCTAAAAATCCTGGGCTAACTTATCCATGGGTCAATCTGTGGACAACTCTTATATAAAAATGTAACCATCCTCTTTTGAAAGCTGAGAGTCCAGCCTTATTGAGAACCCAAACAAAGCATCAAGCCCCTCTACACTTTCTGCTTTGGTGCTGCTTCTAGCCTTTTGAAATGTCTGGTCAGGGAAGTGGTCCTGTCGGCCAGGTATTTCTGGTCCCCTGAGGTGACATTGGTGTTTTCAACACTCTCCTTATGACTTATCCATGGGTCATATCAAAATCCCAAATTTTGGCTCCTAAACCTCTCCTCAATTTATACATAAGGTCAATGTATACATGAGTATATGAGGTACTTCACCCTTCCATTTGTAAAATAAACAACTTAAATACTGAGTAAAGACACTATGTCTTTACATGGAGAAAATAAAATAGTGAGGAAAATTCCATTGATTTCTATTAAAAGTACTTGTATGAATGTTCCATATTCTGTGGAAGGCTTTGCTAGTTAAAATTTGTTATTTGGGGGGTAGGTTTTGCATTTTTATATCTTTCTACATAGAAACATTTCAGAAATTATTTTTCCCCATGTAAATATGTGGAGGCTGGAGAGGGTTTTGCCTCATTCCTGACTTTCACATACTGAATAGGTCAGAATTAGGAATCAATACACAATTTGCTATTTTCTTATAGGGAGCCCCAGTCAAAATACAAAGTTTGGGGACAAAGCCTGTGGTGATGGAATGGGAGCAGGGCAGCAAGTGTGACATGTACGCACCCATGCACGTGCACACATACACACACACACACACACACACACACACACAAACGAGTTCCCTTCATACATTAAAGAATGTGTAGAGTAATACCATTTTTAATTTAATTCTGCCTGTTTAGTGAACAATTGCATGGCAAAATCATTGGACCATTTCCACACCTGACAGCAGAGATAAGAATCCAATGAAACCAGGACATTAAATAATTTACAAGCTAGGGTTGTTTTTGTTTTTAATCACACTGCATCCTGCCAAGCCACATATCCGAAACTGATAATGCACAACAGCTTGGAATATAATATTTGTGATGCCAATGTATCTTGTGTATTAACCATTTATAAATTAGTCAAATATCACAGTCAACATCCTTCCTACTCTGCAAATGTAATAAATGACAGGAGCGCAAGACTACCAGTTAAATACAGCCAGGCTAACTTATTCCATACATGGCATTATGTGAGTAAGAATTTGTCTATGAAGTAGGACTCTAGCACTAAAAGCCTCAATTTAATATAACAAGTGTGGTAGTGCTGGAATTTTGGTTTTGCCTCCCCTTTGCAGTGTTCTCTGGCACCAAAAAACTGCTTCATATGGATTTATCTGCTCCCTTCAACAAGGTTTTATTTGAAGAGGGAAGTTGAGGGCTGCAATGGGAAGGGAATATCTCAATTTCTGATTTCATTGTTCTACTGGCAGGCATTCAGTACTGGATACAATCTCAGGTATATTTCCACATCAAAGTCTTTGTCATTAATCTGTCTACACAATCTTCTATCTATACACATAATAAAAGTGAACATGTGTATGTGTGTATGTGGCGGTGTATCCCTTACACAGGCAGATTCCTGCCTCCACAAACAGCTATAGCCCACACTATGCTGGAGTCACTAGTGTCCCTCCCTCCAGTGACATTTCAGGTATAGTGAGCTCCACATACCAGTGTTCCTTTCTTTTTCAATTGGTGCAGAATTTGCATGACCCCAACCACTGCCTCTCCCTTTGTGGGGAATTAGCCTTCACATTTAAGAGTTGTAGTTACTGGAATGTATAGATCACCTGCAATCTAAGAGCACTCAGATCCCCACCAATAATGGACCTGGACATAACTTGGCACACAGAACCCTCATGACCAACAAAAAATAACTGGAGGGTTTTGGGGGGAATTCACTTTTATTTATAGGAGTTATCACAGTGAGAACTGTGAACCCAAACAACAGTGATCTGGACCAAATTTAGCATGCATACTGAATATGCCCAATTTTGAATACTGGTAGAATTTTTTTGGTGGGAGGGGAATTAGCCTTGACATTTGGGAGTTGTAGGTACTGAGATTTAGAGTTTACCTGCAATCAAAGAGCACTCTGGACCCCCAGTAATGATGGACCTGGACCAAACTTAGTGGAGGGGTTTGGGAGAGATTTAACTTGATATTTTGGAGTTGTAGTTCACCTACAACCAGAGAAACTGTGAACCAATCGATGATGGACCTGGATCAAACTTGGCACATGGAACCCCCCTTGACGAACCAAACATACTGGAGACGTTTGAGGGGAGCTGACCTTCATTTCTGGGAGTTGGAGTTCATTTACATCCGGAAACATTGTGACCACCACCAACAATAGACCAGGACCACACTTGGCACACAGAACCACCATGACCAACTGAACCTACTGGAGGGGTTTGAGGGAAACCGACTCACCATGGTGGGAGCTGTAATTTATGCTGCAGTCACAGAGCACACTGAACTCCACCAATGATGCATCTAGAGCAAACTTGCCAACTATGATAAACTTTAACCTCTGATGGAATTTGAGGGGGTTAACCTGGCACAATGTGAGTTGCAGTTCACACATAACCTTGTGCATTTTGTAAAACAAAAAATGACTTTTTGAAATAACCTGGGCAATGCCAAGTACTCAAGCTAGTAATAAATAAAACGCAGATTGCAAACAACATTTTTCTGCTATTTCACTAACCCTTTAAACATTTCTTGTACTAGAGAGAGAAATGTATCTCTGAAAACTCTATGTAATTGATGAGGTTGTCATAGCTCCATAGGTGATTTGAAATGAGATAGACACATAATCCCAACAGTAAACCTATCTGCCACTATGCTCAATAGGATTGAAGCACCAAGTCTATTTGTCTAATCCTATCATCTTCTAGATATTCAGAAGCAGTTTTTAAATATATCCTTGACATTGCATCAGCCCACCTACTCACCAGTCTCTAGTGGAGCCACATTAACTATTCCGTATCTGTCAGCAAACTGTAATCTATAAAGACAAAAAGGATCTGTCCCAGTTGTACTTCGTTGTTTGCTTTATTGAGCTAAAATGTCTACAGCTGTTAGTCTTGACTGCGGAGCAAAGGGACACAAGACTAAAGGATGTGTATGTATACACATTCTGCACACAAGGATTTTGAGGATCTCAGGTGATCTTAAAAGTCTTTTTTTCTCTCAAGGAGAAGAAAATTGGGATATTTTATGCAGTCTAGTATTCAAGAAACACTTCAACAGTATAACCATTCTACAGCTTACAAAAGAGATTTAAAAATTTGCTTTTTAAAATAATGTATTCAAGGGCAGCCAGTTTCAATATTGCCTAAGGAAATATTGGACAAAAGATAACCTATCCTTTGGGGTATAGAAGTCAGCATCTCAGTGTCCCAAATTTCATGCTTTCAACTTCATCATAGGGAAAGAATGGAAAAATAATGGTGACAGTGAGTCATATCCTACACTTAATGAAACAGGGACATAGATCATAAGCCAATGGGGAAATGCTTTACAAAATCTAAAAATGTGGGCACCTTTCATTCCTGCCAGAACACTTGAATTACATGACTTTAACTCAAAGAATAAATAGGGTTTTCACAAATAGGGTTAAAGTGAATGTCCTCCATGAAGCTTGATAATTGGAAGGGATACCTGAAGCTTCTTCTACACGACCATTCTGTATTTATTCCTGTCCAGTGTACTATATTTTCACTGAGGAGGATAAAGCAGATGATAAACCAGATATACCTCAATCTCTTCTATATCATGTAGAGCTGTCAAGAGGAAAATCTGGAAACATTTTTATTCCTATCAGAAACAGGAATGTTTGCCAATTCCTTTCTCTGAAATGTAGCCTACACCATCGGATATGCATTGGCAGTCTCATATCCAAGTATTAACCAGATCTGACCATACCTAGCATCCACAGTCAAACAGTGTCTTTAGGATGTACTTGTGCACCTTCAAGTTGCCTATTGACTTTTGGTGACCATATGAATTTCACAGGGTTTTCATAATCCACCTCATCAAATAAACACAATTACCCAATTCAGAGAAACACAATTGTTGATCTACTTCAGGTGGGGCTCTGTGCCTGAAGAGGGAGCAAATTGTCATAGGCAGCAACATGGGAGGCTTCCCATGTTGCATTGAAAATAATGACTGGGAAGCCAGGTGGCTTTCCCCCCATGGGATGAGGTGGGGGGAAGGTGGGGGATGCAGGGCATGGGGTAATGGGTTCTCCACACCTGCGGATAAAAATCCATCTTCATTTTTCTGAAAGGAATCTGATGGTTGACAATACTTAGGGTTACTGGTCACTTTAGGAGTCTCAAAGTCTCAACTTGAGGCAGCTTCACATATAACAATTTAAGTACTGTTTGTCACACTTTCTTATTCTATTAATGAAAATGCACAAATAGGCTTTGTGACCTGGCAAATGATATATTTTTCATCCTGTCTTAGATGCACAGCTTGTCAAAAGTTGTCAGAGTCACTACGAAGGAAGTAAAGTCACAATACAAATTCTGACATGCACAGTGTCTATCATACTGAAAACAAGTATATAATATGCTTCAGATATTCTGTTCTCAGTCATGACAGATGCCAAAGTAAACATTCAACAACATAACAACACTATTTTTGGATTCCATCTCTATTCCCGTTCCCCAAGAAAGGCACTTCACACATAGAAATGGACAGCTAAAATATATGAGATTGGCTCCAAACCAAGTTTTTATTCATGGAGTTAAATCACTGACTCCAACCTGTTGAGTTTGAATATGGTGAATAGAGTTTTAAAATACTTCTTATTCAAGTACACTCATTAAAGAGCAATGATTGTACTTATACAAGTACATTCATTAAAAAGCTTGAGCATAAACAGCAACAAATTCTGATCTCCCGAATAAAACATCAGACAGCATCCATGGAGTTGGTCTTCTCAATAGAATAAATCTAGAGTCTCAGCTTTGGGGAGAAAAGTGGTATATGAGTCAAATAAAAAAGAATAGGGCATATCTTTCTTAGCAACTTGTTCAAGCTCTTAAAATGCCCCTTTGGTAAGAGTGTAGTGATGGTATACATAGTGTAGTGATTTGAGGCCCCTTCTATACTGCTATATAAAATACAGATTATCTGCTTTGAGTTGAAGTATATGGCAGTGTAGAATCATACAGTATAAACCAGTTCAAAGCAGATAATGTGGATTATCTGCTTTGATAATCAGTATTATATGACAGTGTAGAAGGGTCTGTCATATCCACTGATCAAACATTCAAGTAAACAAATCTTGTTTTATTGAACTAGGAATAATATACTCACTCTACATGGCAAGCAGCTATTATATCTTTTGTCTTTTATAGGAACATGTATATGACACCTTTCATTTTATACACACACACTCACCCTTACCTCGCGCACATCTACTGTATTAGCCCTGCAGGCCTGATCTTTTCAGATGATAGGGTTGCAGAGCTATGAGGTAAATGAAAAAAAAATCACTTATGTCCCTTGAGATAATATAGTAACCTTCCACACTGCTAAGTGCATGCATAGTTGTCCATGAAATATTCAAGGCACTCTCCCATAGGCCTTCATATTCACCTCCTTAGGCTGGCATTTAATTTTTTATCTTGCCCTGGAGGCTGAACAAAGAAAAACATCCCTGGTAAAGGTAATGTAGTGTAAAAATTTGCAGATGGGAAGAAGAGAGAGTTTGCTTTTCTCCGTGGAAACATAGTGCCAACTATGTAGCAATAAGGGGAAAGTTTCCTTTGGACAGAAAAAGAGATATTCTGTCCCAGGGTGATGCTACACTAACCACAAATCTGTACTCAATCTGGTATCCTGGATGCCACATCGAGCTCACTTGGCAGCCCTATGGGGATGGCATCAGCCACCTCTACCTAGCAGGGAGTCCCATTGCACAGCCACCCTAAAAAACATCCCCCACTCCTGTGTTGCCACTGGTGACAGCCATGACACCCCACCTACTTTATTCTTTGGGCACCCTGGGTGCTGTCAACCAGTGTGCTATGCACTAAGGCACCTGGGAGGGGGTGGAAAAAACTCCCCCTCCAAGCAGGCCCGTAGCCAGGATTTCGTTTTGGGGGGGAGGAGGCTAAAACATTTTCAGGGGGGGTGAGTTGGGGGGTGAGTTGGGGGGGGCTGAGTCTGAGTGAAAGAGGGTCTAGCCTAGCAAACCTTTTGTATCATTACCACAATACCCCCATGCATATGGGATATATTGAGTATGGTGATCAGATCATGATATAAATAAACATAACAGTTTAAATAATGCACCAGTAAGGCCTTTTTGCGAACCACAATGAGAATTTGGGGGGGGGGTGAAGCCCCTCAGCCCCCCCCCCCCAGCTACATGCCTGTCTCCAAGGCTGCTATCTGCTATCAGCCAGACGACCCAGGATATGATATGTGCATGGTGATAGCTGGTAATAGCTATGTCATGGGGAGAGGATGGGAGGGTACTGCCATTCTGTATTCCCAGGTTGCCTGAGCCCAGCTATCCTGGTGAGGAACCAGTCCAGTTATCCTGACAACCCTTACTCAGGGGAGAATCCAAGTCCTGGCTCGGGATTGAGATTTTCCCCAAATTAGCTTAATCCAGGGGGGAAGCTGCATTAAGGCTACATTCCCCTGAGTTAAGTTAGATCTGCCTCATGCAGTATTAAGCTGCGCAGGGCTGATTTGAGGTCACACCAGCCTAAAGGTGAGCGGGCCCTCTGGCTTGAAGGTGATGTTGTTGAACGCCAGGTCTGTCAACGGGAAAACAACTTGGATCCAGGACTTAATCCTGGAGGAGCGGGCAGATCTGGCGTGCATCACGGAGACCTGGCTGGATGAAGCGGGGGGCGTAAATCTCTCCCAGCTTTGTCCTCCAGGTTTCTCCGTGCAACACCAACCGAGAGCCGGAGGACAGGGAGGCGGGGTCGCAGTGGTCTATAGAGATTCCATCCATCTAACCAGGAGCCCCATCCCGCAGACCACAAATTTTGAATGCGTCCACCTGAGGGTGGGTGACCGGGACAGAATAGGGATTCTGCTAGTGTACCGTCCACCTCGCTGCACTACAGTCTCCCTACCTGAGCTAGCGGGGGTGGTCTCGAGCCTGGCGGTGGAGTCCCAACGGCTTCTTGTGCTGGGGGACTTCAACATCCACGCCGAGGCAACCCTCACAGGTGCGGCTCAGGACTTCATGTCCGCCATGGCAACCATGGGGCTGTCCCAACAAATAACTGGCCCCACCCACTGTGCTGGACACACATTGGACTTGGTTTTCTGCCAGGGATGGGAGCAGGGTGGCGGTGTGGAGGAGTTGTCCATCTCTCCGTTGCCGTGGACCGACCACTTCCTGATTAGATTTAGGCTCACTGCTCCCCCTAACCTCCGCAAGGGTGGAGGACCCATTAAGATGGTCCGCCCCAGGAGGCTAATGGATCCGAACGGATTCCTGACGGCTCTTGGGGAGTTTCCCGCCACCGCGGTAGGCGACAATGTCGAGGCCTTGGTCGCTCTCTGGAATGGGGAGATGACCAGGGCTATTGACATGATCGCTCCGGAACGTCCCCTCTCAAGTAACCGAGCTAAACCAGCCCCTTGGTTCACCGAGGAGCTGGCAGCGATGAAGCGAAGGAAGAGGGTTCTAGAGAGCGTGTGGCGATCGGACCCAAGCGAGTCAAACCGAGCACGGTTTGTGTCCTTTTTGAGGGCATATGCCGCGGCAATAAAAGCCGCAAAGAAAACTTTCTTTGCGGCCACTATTGCGTCTGCAAAGAACCGTCCGGCGGAGTTGTTCCGGGTTGTTAGAGGCCTTTTAACTCCCCCCACTGGTGGGAGCCCTGACAACTCGGCAACGCGCTGTGAAGCATTTGCTCGGTTCTTTGCAGACAAAGTCGCTTTGATCCGTTCCGGGCTGGACGCCACTTTAGATGCAGTCTCCGTGGATGTGACACAAGCACCTGCTTGTCAGATTTTGTTGGATTCTTTTCAGTTTGTGAAACCCGAGGATGTGGACAAGGTACTTGGAGGAATGAGACCCACCACGTCCATCCTAGACCCCTGCCCATCCTGGCTTCTTAAGGAGGCCAGAGGGGGATTGGCCGAGTGGGTAACGGTGGTGGTTAACGCCTCCCTCCGGGAAGGCAAGATTCCAGCGAGCCTAAAACAGGCTATTATAAAGCCGCTGTTGAAGAAACCATCACTTGACCCCACTAAATTGGACAACTTTCGGCCTGTTTCCAATCTTCCCTTCTTGGGCAAAGTCATGGAAAGCGTGGTGGCCTCACAACTCCAGGTATTCTTGAGAGACACGGATTATCTGGATCCGGCACAGTCTGGTTTCAGACCGGGACATGGTACCGAGACGGTCTTGGTCGCCTTAGTGGATGATCTGCGCCGGGAGCTAGACAGGGGGAGTGTGTCCCTGTTGGTGCTCCTGGACCTCTCAGCGGCCTTCGATACCGTCGACCACGGTATTCTTCTGGGGCGCCTTGCAGAGATGGGCCTTGGGGGCACTGCTCTGCAGTGGCTCCGGTCATTTCTGGAGGGTCGTACTCAGAAGGTGTTACTGGGGGACTCCTGTTCAACGCCGCAGCCGTTGACCTGTGGCGTTCCTCAGGGTTCCATCTTGTCCCCCTTGTTGTTTAACATCTACATGAAGCCGCTGGGTGAGATCATCCGGAGTTTCGGGGTGCGGTGTCACCTGTACGCAGATGATGTCCAACTCTGTCACTCCTTCCCACCTGCTACTAAGGAGGCCGTCGAAGTCCTGAACCGGTGCCTGGCCGCTGTAATGGTCTGGATGAGGGCGAACAAACTGAAATTGAATCCAGACAAGACAGAGGTACTCCTGGTCAGTCGCAAGGCCGAACAGGGTATAGGGTTACAGCCTGTGCTGGACGGGGTCGCACTCCCCTTGAAGGCGCAGGTTCACAGCTTGGGTGTGACCCTGGACTCATCACTGAGCCTGGAGCCCCAGGTTTCAGCGGTGACCAGGGGAGCATTTGCACAGCTTCGGCTCGTGCGCCAGCTGCGCCCGTATCTTGGGAAGTCTGACTTGGCCACGGTGGTACACGCTTTGGTCACATCCCGCCTCGACTACTGCAACGCTCTCTACGTGGGGCTGCCCTTGAAGACGGTCCGGAAGCTCCAGCTAGTCCAGCGCGCGGCAGCCATGTTGTTAACGGGAGCTGGACGCAGAGAGCATACAACGCCCCTGCTGTCCCAGCTCCACTGGCTGCCGATCTGCTACCGGGCCCAATTTAAGGTGCTGGTGTTATCCTACAAAGCCCTAAACGGTTCCGGCCCAAAATACCTTGCAGACCGCATCTCGGCCTACGAGCCCACGAGGACCTTGAGATCATCCGGGGAGGCCCTTCTCTCGGTCCCGCCTGCCTCGCAGGCACGCCTGGCGGGGACGAGGGAGCGGGCCTTCTCGGTGGTGGCCCCCCGGCTGTGGAACACCCTCCCTGCTGAAGTTAGACAGGCGCCCTCCTTGATGGCCTTCCGTAGGGGCCTGAAAACATGGCTCTTCGAGCAGGCCTTCAATTGAGTGTATTGAATGACAATGGAATGAACTAGGACTACGAATTTTGGCTATGACCCCAGGACCTGACGAAGCGGATTTTTAGTATAAGTATATGTTATGTTGTATTGTCTGGTTTGTATCGTCACGGCTTACTGTACACTGTCTTCTTGTTGTTGTTCACCGCCCCGAGTCGCCCTCGGGCTGAGAGGGGCGGTCAATAAATGCAAGAAATAAATAAATAAATAAGAAATAAAGAGTCAGTGTAGATGTATGTGGCCCTTATCACCGTACAGATCTGTCCCTTAGGTACGCTGCTGAAGACAGGCAGGTTGAAGAATCCTTATATAGGGTGTCACATTAGCTTGGTACTATTTAACTTACTTGGTTAATTAGAAACTCCCTGTTATACCAATTACTCATGCCACTCATCTCAAAATATTATATTGAGCTTGGTGTGAGAGTTCACTACACCTCACTATTCTTTTGGTATATATATATATATATATATATATATATATATATATCTACTTCTTCAGTTAACTGTAATTTTATTATTACTTAATTCTTTTTGTGCTTCACCTTTTAAACAACAATATCTGCTTGGAATAGCATATGGTAACAGAAATTATGAGACATTCAGCAAGGTAGGTATGATACCCAAAACTGTAGCTCCTGTTTAATTATTACTATTTTAAAATTGTCTGTTTTAGAGAAACACCCAGTCCATAAGAAACTGTGTTCCTTAAGGCTGCCAAAAGATTATGAAAACATCATTTTGTAGCATTCCTGCATACTCAAGTAATTAAGAAAGCCAATGAGATGGAAGCTATATGTGTGAATTGAGCTCTTGCACCCATGAGGAATAGTTACATAATTGACACAGTGGTATACTTGTTAAAAAATAATTCCAAGGAAGCAACTTTGTCTTATTTTCTTAGTTCACTTCAAAAAGACTTTACTGTAACCTTGAGCAAAAAAATTCTGCCTTTTTAAAAAGTAAATGTCTTACTTATTTAACAACTTTCTTCCTTTAAGATTACAGACAATTATAGTGTTCTGGCATCTCAGATCTTTACCTTTTTTTTGTTATTTTATATTGTTTCCCTGTAAAGACATTCAGTAATGCCGAAATTCTGCAGCCTACTTTCAATTCCCTTTTAGATCAAGATAAACACATCGGATTACTAAAGATGCAAAAGGCAGGAAAGGGGAAGAAATAAGTTGCTACTGAAATCAGTGAGAACAAAAACACTGCTGATTCTTCATCCTTAACCACTTTTCTTAGGAATCATCATAAGTTGCTGCCTCATTTAACATCACATTTCTATGTAGAATATTTCATAATCACTCTAATTTTGAAACTGAAGAACTCTAGCTATTAAAAGTCAATGTACTGTATTGATTGATGCAAACTTTAACTGGAGCAGTTTGATTTTTACAAGACTGTTTTAGTTGATGCATCTTGAGAAATATCCTATGTCAGTGCAGACAACTTAGCATTGTATGGCAAACATGTACAGTACTATCCAGAGAAAAAACACAAAATCCATTTAGGTTTCATATACCCTATTGCACAAATAGTCCGACAGTAATTTTAGACAATGTTTTCAATAGTTTTGCACATGAAACCATCTTTGTGTCTGTTGACTCCCTTGAAAGCAAAGATGTGACTTCCTAAGACAACTATGTGGCCAATTTCAGATGTTGGAATATTTCGGATTTCCAGAACAGGGGTGCTCAATCTGTACTTAGAAATAATATTAAATAAATGAATAGGAATTTACAATAAACTAACTACTATGACAGTAAAGATAAATAAGAGGAATCCTGGACTAATAGATCACCAATGCCAGCTGCATTTTTGCTTTGCTCTGTTTTTAGCTGCAGCAGGCTGTTATTCTGAAATTATTACAGAACAAAAATTTCAAAAAGGTGAGGGCTTTGGCCACAAAGACTCTGATCTGTGAATCACAACTTAGGTCATGCAGAAGGGCTTCTACACTGGCCTGACTTAGATGAGCTTAATTTTTCAAGACAATTTAACACAGCAGCTTTTGTAGTGTATGCTTTGAGAAGAGGTGCTGTTTACACCAGCCCTTCTTTTGAGAGTGCATATGTTTTCACCTTCAATTTCATGGTTATTTTCAGCAAAAGAAGGCTAATCAGGACATGGCCCTATTCTTTATGGCCTCAAACAAACATTCAAAGTTATAACTTGTTTCTCAGTAGCATAATAATAGTTCATAGATTTTTCAGGGCAAAAACATCTGATGTAAAACAGCACAGTTCTTACTGGAAACATTTAATATTAAATCTTTAGGCTCTGTCTTTCAAGAAGCACATGCTGTGCTGTCATTTCAGTTTTAAGAAGGCAGTAACATCTTCAATTATTGTGTTATCAGCAAACAAAAATACACCTTTAATTAATGGAATATTAATTACTACCATGCCATCACTCAGGTGGCATCTACCACTGTAGAAGCAATAATAATAACAATAAACTTTTATTTGTATACTGCTCTAACTCCCCGAGGTGACTCAGGGCAGTTTCCAGCATTGGTAAAGCATTGCAATTGCCAACATAAAAACATACAGAATAATCATGATAAAAGTAATGCAGTTTGACACCATTTTACCTACCATGGCTCAATGCTATGGAAGCCTGGTGAGGCACTAGCACTCTTTACCTTAAGAGGACTGATAGTATGGAAGCTATTGGCTGTTTGAGGATGGAAAGAATTCATGCCACAACTAAGTGTTTCATGCCAAGACTCTTATTTTGTTTGCTTTCCAATATTCTTCTATTGTTTCTCAGCTATTCTTCTGGTTTTCCACACTGTTTCCCATTACACAATCACACAATAATATTGAATTGCATAACAACAAAGGCATGTGATACATTCCCTTCACCCTAATTCCCCTCCTCCATCAACAGCCTTCTTGTCTTTCTGCAATGGTAAGAGCAGAGGTCTGCAAGCTTTGGTCTTCAATTCCAGAAGCCCCAAACACCGTGGCCAATAGTGAGGAATTTTGGAAGCAGAAATCTTCAAAATCTGGAGGACCAAAGGATGGGAACCACTGAGCTAGATGAAAAGTCATCTCTGAATTCTAATGTTCTAAAATTGGTTTCAGCATTCATCTAGAATCATCTAGAAAACCCTAAAATTCATGATCCAAAATATGACAATGGTTCCATTTTCTCTGATTATGATGTTACAATGTTCCACTGCAGTGGAACAATTTGAACCAAGGATTTTTCACATCTTGATCCTAGCCCAATTTAAGTTTTAAAAAAAAGTAATTTGGGAAAAGAATTAAGACAAGTAACTTGCTCTGACTTCTTTTCTTCCAGAACCATAGTTCATTATAATGAATGGAAAGAAAATGTGAAATTCATCCATAAAACAAATAGCTAGTTTCCACAGCCATCACTTTCAGTTACCAAAGTCAATGATACTAGTATGAAAACACTACTACTCACAGGGAGAGAAAAAAAGACTTTTGTACAGAAATGAATGACAATTTTTAAGGGACTCCCTGTGTATTCGGGTACTCTACTGTAGTGTGCTTTGGTTCACTGTGCACACAAGCACACAGGATGTCAGAAACCATTACTTTTTATTCACCTTTATGACAAACATACATAAATCATGCAAAATAAAAGCTCCTACTATCCACATTGTCTGCCATAAATACTGTGATAAATGCTTTTTATGATAAATGTTTAACATGGAATGAAATGGTCAATTTCTCTAGAAGCGGTTTGCCAATGTATCTTTCATATCACTGAAATAGGGCAACTTATCAAAACAAAATGAAAGCAGTGTACTGTAGAGAGGGAGGGAAGCTTTCCAGAAGAAAGAAACAGAGATTATTATTATCTCTCAGCATCAGGCTTTTATTGGTCTGGGGATTTTAAAATGTCCAGTTAGAAAGGAAACAAGCCACATTAGGTCTTCTGTAGTAAAAAGAAGGTAAAATATTTCTGGCAGTCTAAAAGCACCAGATACCATCTGACCCTTAAAAAGCTAAGCATGGTCGTCTATGGTTAGTACTTGAATGAGAGACCATCAAGTAATATCAGGTTCGGTAGACTCTATTTTGGAGGAAGCTACTGGTAAAATTATCTCTGAGTATTCCTTGCCTGAGGAAACCTGTTGAAATTCATGGGGTTACCACACAGGCGCCCTCCCTTATGTCTTTCCGTAAGAGCCTAAAAACATGGCTATTTAAGAAGGCATTTAACTAAGTACTACAATAATTTGGTAAAGACGACTGGAACGGAATATGGATTATGAGATTGGTTACGATTCTACTTGAGACGGAGCAGATTTTTTAGTGTAACTATATAACTGTTGTATTATGGATATGTTGTTTTTTGTTATTGCCTTTTGTAAATTGCCTTTTATATGTTGTACACCGCCGTGAGTCGCCCTAAAGGGCTGAGAACGGCGGTCAACAAATGCAGCTAATAATAATAATAATAATAATAATAATAATAATAATAATTGACAGGCAACTAGAAGGCAGATACAATATACATATGATAAAAATAATAATTTGGTAAATGGTTATACAGAATGATTTATTTGACTGGATAGAACCACCCTTCATAGCACTGTGGATATCTTGCTTGTTAGACACAAAACATTAATAGATTCCTTTATTTCTTATTAATTATAATCTCCACTGCAATACTGATACTGTAGAATAGTTTTTGTCTACCATCCACCTTGGACTTAATTCTGTTCACAATTAGGCTACATCAACTCCACTGAAGTCAAGGAGACAGGGTGCACATTTATCCATACTATTATTTAATTCAACAACACTATGGCAATGTAACTTGTCTCCAGAATTCAGTGTGAAGATTTGATCTCAGAACACAAGGCAGTGCAGCTTGAACCAAGGCTGCATCGACACTACACAATTAGTGCATATTGACATCGCTTTAACTGTCATGTCTCAATACTAGAGAACCTTGAGACTTGTAGTGAGGCACCAGAACTCTTTAGCAGAGAAGGCCTAATATATCACAAAACTGCAACTCCCATGATTCCATAGCATTAAATATTGGCAGTTAAAGTGGGGTCCCAACTGCAATCATTCTACAGTGAAGTTACATGCCAAACCTACCTGCTACTAAGGAAGCTGTTCAGGTCCTGAACCAGTGCTTGGCAGCTGTGACGGTCTGGATGAGGACAAACAAATTGAAATTGAATCCAGACAAGATTGAGGTCGTCCTAGTCAGTTGTAAGGCCAAACAGGATATAGGGTTAAAGGCTGTGATGGACAAGGTTACACTCCCCCTAAAGGCTCAGGTTCACAGCTTGGGAGCTTTTGCTCAATTAAAACTTGTGAGCCAGTTGTGCCCATACCTCAGGAAGTCAGATTTGGCCATGGTGGTCTATGTTCTTGTTACATCTTGAATAGATTACTGCAATGAGCTCTATCTATGTGGGGTTAACTTTGAAGAGTGTTTGGAAGCTTCAAATGGTCCAACAGGTGGCAGCCAGATTGCTCACTGAAGTGCCAGTCTGCTGCTGAGCATAATTCAAAGTGCTGGCTTGTCTATAAAGCCTTAAATGGTTCCATCCCAGCTTACCTGTCTGAATGTATCTCCCTCTATGACCCACCTCGGAAGTTAAGATCATCTGGAGAGGCCCTGCTCTTGATCCTGCCACATTCGCAAGCTCGATTGATGGGGACGAGAGACAAGGCCTTTTCAATCTATGGAACTCTCTCCCCAATGAAATCAGGTCAGCTCCCTCCCCCCTGTCTTTCAGGAAGAAGCTTAAGACGTGGCTGTGGGACCAAACATTCAATCAGTAAATAGTGCAATATTGGCATTAAATCACTGCCTGCTGTAAGGCTGCCCTGAGTCCCCTTTTTGGGTGAGAAGGACAGGATACAAATATGTGAAATAAAGAATAATAATTATTTTCAGAATTTCTTCCCTAGTATAGGCCACTGTTGTCGGTATATACAGGTCCAACTTATTTATCTGATTGCATATCTTCATACCAATCTGCTTGATCCTTAAGATCCTCAGGGGAGGTACTTCTCTCATTTCCACCACCATCCCAAATATGGTTGGTGGTGACAAGAGAGAAGGCCTTCTCAGTGGTCGCTCTGAGGCTTTGGAATGCCCTCCCTAGAGAGATTAAAAAGATAACAACTGAAGATCTTCCTTTTTAAATAAGCCTTCAGCAAATAAATCTAGGCTGAAGCCAAGAAGGTTAATATCCCTTGGGAAGTATGAAGTGCAATAAGACTAGATTTGACAAGGTACCATAATAATGTATATCCATTTTAAATGCTTATTTATGTTTGCTTATTATGCTTTACATTTGTAATTTGATTTTGCTAGCTTTGTATTGTATTTTCACTGTGTTTTTGGCATGCTGGAAGTTGCTTTGGATGCCTTCGTGGGAGAAAAGCGAGCTATAAATATAAAGGTTTTAAAAAATATTATTATACAGTATGTCATAGCAGACAAGATCTATATCCTGGATTTCGTATCAGAAAATTACAAGTCGAACACTTCCCAAGCGTCTAGGACTGTGTGATGTAATTTCGAATGATGCCCGCAGATCCAAGTAAGGTGGCCTTTGTAGTTGACAGATGGTGATTTTGTTGATGTTTATTGTTTCCAAATGCCAACTGAGATCTTTTGGCATGGCACCCAGTGTGCCAATGACCACTGGGACCACCTGTACTGGTTTATGCCAGAGCCTTTAAAATTATTGTTGTTGTTGTTATACAAAATCAGATGAAAACAGTAAGGAGTGTAGCCACCTCTGCAGCACTCTCCTTTTCAAGAAGGTGCCAGATAAACCAACAGGAGTGTTGTGTGGTTTTAGGGCTGCATGGCCGTGTTCTAGCAACATTTATTCCTGAAGTTTCACCTGCAACTGTGGCTGGCATCTTCAGAGGTGCCAAAGAAACCAACAGGAGCCTTGCCATTTTTATAACTACTTCTTCAGTTTCCTGGTCTGAAGAGACTGCAAGTCATTTTTCAAATACTGAAAGAACTGGAATCAGGAAATTACACTTTCTCTTACCATCTCATTTTAAAACAATAAGAAATAGGGATTTCCAACCATTCTCAGTAGTAGTTTTTTTAAAATTCACCTACTCCTCTGTTTGCTTCCCAAAGTTCATGCCATTCAATGACTTCCATTTTATGCTCAGCACACTGCTGTCAATGAATAGAAATAACCTAGCTGTTGCTACCTTTATATTATTGGTATTACAAGTTAGGCATCTACTATATTCCTCTGTTTTCAAAAACCAGCAAAATAAAACCATATGATGTATTACTTTTGCATTGGACCAAACTGCTAATCTAATCCACAGTCTGTGGTGTACACGGTGATGATGTCTCTGTTGTGTTTCTACCGGTGTCTCTATTGATAGTGTTTTTATTTTCACATTCAATTTCATGGTTATTTTCAGCAACTAAAGTCTAGTCAGGAAACTGCCCTTTTCTTTATGACTCAAAACAAACAGACTGGTTTAAAACAGTCTAATTCATAACACCATCTTTGAAATAATACACCCTTTGTGTCATTGCCAGTCTGAAGTAGCACAACCCTGAATCAGGGATACTAGTCTGATAAATACCGAATAGAAGGTTGGGGAAAATGAACACGAGCCAACACTTAGTGCACTTATGCAACCCATACTCCAGTTTAAAACCTGTGACTTGATTCAGCTGTGGTTGACATTGGTTTTTTTTAAAAAAATGAGCATCACTCCATCAGGTGGCTAATTTAAGCATTAACAGCTCCTTGCAAGAAAACCAGACGGACTGCACACTTATGACGAGTTTCTAAATGTGGGTTTTATTTGTTAATCTTGTAAATGAACAGGCTTTTATAAAATATTTTGACAAACCGAGGTAGGAAATGCCAGGAAAAATCCAGCAAATCGTATGAGTCACAATTTACATAAACCCTTTTCAAGCATCTGCTACTCCCAGACCATATGGATTAAGACAGAAAATGTGGATACCTTTTCCAGTCCCAAGTGCTTCAAGACATTTAAATAACACAGAAACTTTGGGATCTCATTGCTCTGTTTTTCCTTCTTGTTCTGCTGAAACAGAGCAAGCAGAAAGAAGGCAACATAGAAGAAAATCAAACAAATAGGTGAGGTCAAATCATGAAAAAGCAATATTATGGAAAAAAATAGGATTCAGTTTTCAGTAAGAATACTGCAGAAGAAGATTTGTTTTCTCCTGCAGCAGGGACAAAATGACTTTTGTAATTCATCTTTGCACATGAAAACAAGAGTTGTGCATTTACATCCTATTGCCTGGCATATTACAATTCAACCTCGGTTGTGCAAGAAAGGGACTCAATTCCATCTAGAATAAGGAAGCAATTTCTCTTCTATCCCAGGTACAAACAGATTATTCCAAAAACATTTCAAGCTTTTTCATTTGTATTTCTCCTCTGTATCATTATGGAAACATTTAATTAAAGAAAATGTATAATATGATATCATCATTCTATGTGTCCCTCTTCCACATCTTTGGCCACTATCTTGTAATGCAGAAAATGATGATATGGTAACATTACTGATATATAGTGGGAGAAGATGCACTATATAAACAACAATGCATCTATTAAAAATGCCCCCCACCATCTGTATCTGCACAAGGTATCGACCTCATTTTTTTTTAAAAAAATGTGATTTCACTTGTAGTCAGTGTGTTACTTTGTGAGAGAAGTGGGTACATTTACACATTTCTGCCTTCAGCACTGCAGCACATTTTAGCAACACATAATGTATCTAAAGTATCAATTGCTTATCCCCTTCCCCCATTGAACCAAATTTCCACTAAAACAAAATGATATATATTTTATTCTATGAATATATTTTCTTCTTCCAATTCAGACTGTAATGGAAGTCAGTTTTAAAATAGCTGGAGCATCAATTAACTGTTCTTTACTTCAGACTCTGCAGGAATCTTTTTATTTAAAAGTATCCCTTAGAGAGATAAAACCAAAATGCATGACATCTGCCAGCTACTTGTCTTAAATTGTCAGGATTTTTATTGCTGCATGAAACAACAATAATATATTCTACCCAGTATTTAAACACTGATGTCATAAACACAGACTTCAGTTGTGTGTCTGTGTGCCTTCAAGTCAGCTGCTGACTTATGGCAACCCCAATAATTCCATAGGGTTTTCTAAAGCAAAGATAACTCAGAAGTGGTTTTTTCCAATATCTTCCTCTGAAAAATAGCCCCACAGGCAACCATTAAAATCACTATTTTACATGGTTCAAGCTTGACCTATCCCATTATGTCTACCTAGATTTGGTTAATCTTATGTTTGTGATTATTTCAACTACAACAAAAAACCCAACAACACACAGCTAAATCTCTGTTTCCAATAGTAAATACTTCAACTTGATGATTTCCTATAAATGAGAAGGAAAATGATTCATTTGTTTTGACAACCATCACCGACACATTTGCTCATAACTGCTGTCCGTTAGAGTAAATAAAATGAATAGAAATAATCATGCCCAAATGTTTACCTCTCCAATTCTATGCAATTTGTGGCATGCAAGTCTATGCATCAGTAACTGGTTTTACCTGTCTCTGGATTCAAGTCATTATCAGATGGGAAATGCATTTATGATCAAGGAGTATCAAGGAACACAATCTCTTTTTTATTTCTTTTTTATTTCCTCCTTTGGCATTTGCAAGACAATGCAACCTGTAATGATGAAACTTTTTTCCCTCTTATTCTGAGCAGCATGCAAAAGAAGATTGTATATAAAACAGATTGTATGTAAAACAAAGTAGCCTGAGATATATATAGCCCAACACACACACACACGTTCTATTTTCTAGACAATGGCTATCTTCTTATAAGTAGCAGAGGCCCTGGCTTGTACTACTTTTTACACCTCAGCATGTCGATCTCATGTTAAGAGAGGAACATTTCAGGTTTTTTATGCTGGTGGTTGGCAAAGGGATAACAGACTGCCTAGGTTTTAAGACTGCGCAAAGATCTATGAGATACTGATTTTTTGTGAAAACAACTAAACCAATCCATGTAAATCCTTAACCTCAATAGCAAGCTCTGACTTGAACCATTTATGAGTTTTCCCAATATAGATAACAATGACCCTGCTTCTCCTACGGTTTTCACACATCCTTGCTCTCCTTGTTTCCTGCTGAAATCAATCTCAGTCAGAAAGGCTATTTTCTTGTCATCAGTGCTTTGATCAGAGTCAGAAAGTACTTATAATCTCCCAAGGAAAATACTCTCACAAGATTTCTAGGCACATTTTGGAGACCCAGGAGATTTTGATAGTTGAGATAAAGTTTTAATAAGAATCAACATGGCTGGATACTTATCAGAAAAGAAATGGACCTCAGGACCTTTTGATGCTGCCTGTTTCATGTTATAAGAGGAAAAAAGGTGGTTTAGATTGCTTGTTTGTAATTTGCATGCTAGGAAATCTTAACACTCCTACAGAATTCATCATGTAGACAATGCAAGTTCTTTTTCTAACTTTGAAAGTATATTTTCTGCCAAGTCAAACAAACAAGCACTTCTCTGTGCCTTAGTAATTATAAATAAATTACTATGCAGGCCAGCCAATTTCCCCATGATATTTACTTTCCTGACAAGGGAAAGTAAAGGACAGATTTCAGTGGCATATGCCAGCTCCGCTCTACAACACTCATGGAGCCCACTGGCTCCCATCAAACAATACCGGCATGGCTCCGTGGGCAATGTAGAATGGAGTCAGCACATGCTGCCACTCTAGCAACATGGGAAACTTCCTGTGTTGCCATTAGTGTTGGGGTTCAGCCTGATCTGTGTGAACCTGATTCTCTGATAGTATTTCCAACTGAGCAAGCCACTGAACATGTAGTTTTCCCTGACAATGTGGAAACTGGTGTTGATGCTGAGTTCAGTGGCGGGGAAAGCGAAACTGAACAGCTGAATGAAAATGTTTTGGAATCCAGCCGTGATAGCTCTCCACCTGGGTTTTTTAATGAAGACTGAAGGGAACAGATAATGAGAGACAGGAGTGATTCACAGTTCCTACGAAGGTCAAATAGATTACAGGAGAGACAGGCTCAGGCTTCAAAGTCAATGGGCGTTTCAAGGAATAGTTTCTTTGGTATAAGGGGCCGCCTGCCAGGTGCCTCCTTAGATCAAGCAACATTTGGGACTGTGGCCGTGCCTTGGCAGAATTCCTGTGTTCCATGGCCGGTAATCCCAGAGGCTTCTAGTTTTTCAAGTACATGGTTAGCGAGAGGCTAACATGTTCCTGGTTCTTGTCTTGTGTTTTTTGGAATTTTGCTCAAGTTCAGAGATTTTCCTGACTGCTGTGTTTCTATGGTGGCTTTTTGACTTTGCATTTAACTTTTTTTTGTAACCAATTTTTCATCAATAAAAAAGGATTGTTTTTCCTACAGTACAGTGTGGTGGATTTAATCTTATTAACACAGAATGATTCCAATAGCCATGTGGCAAGGTTGTGTAACTGGATAATGAATTTCCTTGCTGCATTATAGCAGATATTAGGAAGAAGGTAACTATGGAGCATTTTGAAATGTTGAGATTACACTGTGGCACAAAAGCTGAGAATGTTGTTGTTGTTATTATTATTATTATTATTATTATTATTATTATTATTTTAAAAAAAGAATGTTCTGGGAAGGAAATTCCATAAGAAAACTCTCCTTCTGTGTTATTCCATTGGTGAATACAGTAAGAAGTACCTTGTCTCAGTCCAAGGGAAAAATCCTTACTCAGTCTCTGCTATCTTCAAAAAGGATTAAGATAAAATTCTTTCTGATACCCAACATCAGTCAATGGATTTCACTGACCAGGACTCTTTCCTAATACTTAGTCCATGCTTAAGTACTGGAAATGATAGTGAGTCTCATTAGTCAGATAAATCTATATAAATAAAAATGTAATGTTAGTTTGTGGGATTAACAGAACTCAAAAACCACTGGACGAATTGACACCAAATTTGGACAGCATACACCTAACAACCCAATGTATGCCCTTCACTCATTTTTTTTAATTTTATCATTTGGGAGTTGTAGTTGGTGGGATTTATAGTTCACCTACATTCAAAGAGCATTCTGAACTTCACTAACAATGGAATTGAACCAAAGTTGACACACAGGACTTCCAAGACCAACAGAAAACAGTAGCAGGGTTTGGTGGGCATTGACCTTGAGTTTTGGAGTTGTAGTTCACCTCCATCCAGAGAGCACTGTGGACTCAAACAATGATGGATCTGGACCAAACTTGGCACGAATACTCCTAATGCCCAAATATGAACACAGCTGGGGTTTGGGGAAAATAGACCTTGACATTTGGCAGTTGTAGTTGCTGGGATTTATAGTTCACCTACAATCAAAGAGCATTCTGAACCCCACCAACGATAGAACTGAACCAAACTTTCCACACAGAACCCCCATGACCAACAGAAAACACCTAAGGCCATCCAGTCCAACTCCCTTCACTAGGGCAAGAAAATGTAATCAAAGCCCTCCTGACAAAGAGCCATCCAGCCATAGATATAGATATCTAGATAGATATTATTCAAACACAGAGAGATATTGCATCCTAGATTTGAAAGGATCCCTAAACAAGGACAATGATATGTTGCCTGTTTCAGAGTAGGCAAACCTGACAATCCCTACATCAACATTGACAAAGAAACAGCAAGAAATACTGTTTGCCCACAAGCATAAAGAAATTACATATATTAGAAACCAACACTTTCTCATTACTTTATTTTTCAGATCACCAGACTGGGCCACAGCAAAGCATGGCAGGGGGCGGCTAGTACAAAAAAACAAAAACAATACTGAGCATGTTAGATGAATACATCTGGGGGAATTGCATTCTCAAGTTACCAGATGTAGTGTTTGCAGTTGGTGGTAGCTGGTGGGACTGAAAGCTTTTCCTTCTTCTTTCCACAAGCCAATTCAGGTTTTGCTGGCCTGTGGAAAGTGCACAAAAGCCAGCTCAGCCAGTAGTGGGTAGTTAGAATGGGGGTAGAATGACAGGAAATGTACAAGATGTTTCACTCAGGTTTCATTCCTAACTATTATGTACTCCCTTGTTTACTGTACATTGTCTCTTGTGAGGCATGAGCCCAAATCCAATTTATTGTGAGTAGAACCTCAAAACCCTTTAAGGACCTCTTGGGACAGAAGAAGTAGGTCATGCCCAGATTGACTGATAAGGGTACCACTCAGTTGCTTCCATCCATCCATGCAAATACTCATTCATGCCATCCTAAAGCTACCTAGAACTCGGATTGGATCTTCAAGGATTGGCAGTTTGATTGAACAATGTCAGGTGCAAAATCATGCTCAGGCCTCAGCTGTAACCATTACATTTGTGGACATTTATTACCAATTTAAGTGTGTGGCTGCGAACTTTTGCTCTGTGCTGAATTTGCAAATTAAGACCAACCTGCTTGTTTCCACACTTTTAAGATTCACTGGAGGAACATGGGACTTTAGGAATGTGGAGCAGGCTCAGCTCAGTGATCTGTCATCACTCCTTCACTCCCAGGTGGCAGTGTCAATCATAATGACTTTTGCCCACATGGATCCCAATTATTGCTATTCTGTGAGTCTTCCCCCAGGAGGCAGACTGAGGATGGGTGTTATTAGATTGTAGTCAGGTCACTCAATGCTTGCATCTATGCCCTATGCAGTACCAAGCATCTAACAGCTGTAACCCATAAAACCGTGGCCACTTCAACTTCAAACTGCTGTGTTTTTCTTGAGTAGGGTTCCTTTCATCCAAGTCCTCCACCTCATCATTACTACAGCAAATATGAGTGAATTGAACAAAAATAATTTTAATGAGATTTCTCCATATTAACTAGAATGATAAAGGTTTAGAATCATCTTTTTGTTGAAAGGACTAAAATACTATCCATTTTATTCTCGGAATAATTCTAATAAGGAAGCATAGTCAGACATTGGTATATGCTTCTCTTCTTCTCTTGCAGCATACTTTCAAAATCTGCTCCTGAAGATCAGGAGAGATTATAGAATATATTTTGGAGCTTCAAGAAAGGATTGGGGAAGAGGGATTAATTGTTCCCTCACAGATTTAGAGGGTAGACACTATTGGATTCATGCTGCAATGAATTAATAAGGATACCCCATGACTTAATTGCCAACTGAATTCAGTTATCTCTTCCCAAATCTGGCACTGCCCTTTTCAGACCACTTGCTCTTCTACCATTGGCTTTTATGCCTTTTTAAAAAGTCATGGATTGTTCACTTTCCTCATAGACCTGTATGAGAGTACCATATACTTGTTTTCAGTAATTACACTGCCTCCCTTGTGGCATTTTGCAATTATAATATCTTACAAATCATCTGCTAATTTAATTCTCTAATTAGAGTTGCTGACTGCAATGTGGTCATTGTTTCTTTGATTTAAGCACCATATCCACACACATTATAAGTCACGATGAAATGCAGAAAGCCCTCTTTATTTCTTCATAAACTTGTGATCTTAGAGGAAATGGCAAAAGGTCATTAAACACTGTAACACAAACAGATAACAGTACACCATAATCATGTTTATCACAGGTTTTCTATTGATAGATATAGCATTTTAATAGTTCTAAGTGGTCATGGCACTTTCAGGATTGTGAGAATTATACATTTAAGATATGGCTAAACAAAGTTTATAGAATACATTAATAAAGGTTTACATGCATGCAAATATTTGTAGTCAGTTGGAAATATATTACTCAGCCACTTAAGCTGGTATATTTTGTCCTGAGTGTTTGTCCCTCTTTCTGCCAGAACAGAAATATCAATATAAATCTAATTCTGTGGAAATCAGAAAATTTTGAAACTATTAAAACATTATGTATTACAAATAATAAAATATTGTGATAATATTAAATATTATTAGGTGTTCAGAAACAGATGTGATTTAGATGTGGCATCTCTGCTACTACATTTTGACACTTATGGCAGAAAATATGCATGGAACTTTACATCTCAGGCAGGCAGACTGCTGAAATCTGAGTTTTCCTACTTTCAGATAGTCATAAGGTATTGCATCTGCCATCCCATTATGACAACAAGGTCACAAAATACATGAGGTTTTTAAAGTTCATTACCACCGATTAATCTTGTATTTTCTAAATCTAGGCAAGCCCAGGGATTTTGCAGAGTATGTTGGTACAGGTTTACAGGATGTCAGCTCTATGGGTGTCTAATAAAAACAACCTAGGAATACAGTATTCTTTTATACAAAGAAACATTTAGAAATACTTCATCATTTCTGCAATGCTAATCCAAACCACAATCAGTGGTTTCCCCAAGGCAGGTAGCTAGCAATAGTAGCTAACCAACATCAGGTTACTCCCTTCTTTGCTAACTGGCCAGTTCATGCCAGTCAGTCATCTGCCAAGTTAGTGGAAAAAACTATAAATATGCTCAGTGTTGTCTAACTGACAATATCTGGTTTAGTAAATTACAGTGAGATTAAATCTGTACTAATTAGAATAACATTACTATTCGTTGATTCATCCAGTCATGAGAACATTAACAATATACAACATGAAAAATTGGAGTAACATAGCTTCTGATATCTATCACACAGTTATATCCTGAATATAAATTCAGCTAGGGTTTTTTTTTTTTTTGTAAGCTCTCTTTATGAATTAGTCTCAATTCTTATGATGTAGACAAGACTTCTGTCTTTGGCTCAGTCTAGAAGATACTATGAAGAGCTGCTCCTTCACCCCAACTCAATTAACAGTTTTCCTCTCCCCAAGAAATGGGGAGAGAAAAAACATTTGTCTGCCTCACACGAGGCAGGGAGGAGTTCTGGAGGAACCCTCCAGAACATCCGGGGGCGTGGCCTGCTAGCACAGGCCAGGCCCTCCCAGGCTCATTCCGCGCCTGGAAGTTGGGGAGAGAGGTCGCAGAGAAGAGCGAAGACAAGAAGCCTGAAGAGGTTCAGCAAAGAAGAGAAGAAAAGAAAAGAGGTTAAGGGGATAAGAAGAGCATCTACAGGTCTGTACAGGGGTCCTGGGGGAGGGAGGCTTCACCCACCCCCCACCCCTCCCGGACGAAGGCTGGGTGCTTCAAAGCCCTTCATAGAGGCCTTGGTTATGGCAAACAAGGGCGCACGTGGCCAGGGGCCTGGAGCTGGGCGGCTTGGCATGCGGCTAGCTCGCAGCGTCAATTTTGGGCACCGTCCGGGCCGTTGATGGAGGCCATTGTGGGAGATGGGGCGGCCGCCATTTTAGGATAGGCCCAATTTCGTTTGCCACATGGGGCAAAATGAAAGTGAAAGTTATTTCAATTACTTTATTTTGGGCCGGATGCGTGTTATATGTAGTAGGTATGATGTTAAATATACACAGGTAATAGGGGAGTTATACCCTTGGCTACAGAGGTTGCTGACCTAAGGTCGATAGTTCTTATTTGGGAGCAGAGCGAGCTCCCGATGTTAGCCACAGCTCCCAAAAAATGGATCAGGGAGAGAGCTCCTGCTGTTAGATCCAGCTTTTGATACCAAAAAAAAAATGGATCAGGGAGAGAGCTCCTGCTGTTAGATCCAGCTTTTGATACCAAAAAAAAATGGATCAGGGAGAGAGCTCCTGCTGTTAGATCCAGCTTCTGATACCAAAAAATTAAAATAAAATAAAATAAAAATTATTAGTTTAAATAGGATCAGAGGGGGAGCTCCTGCTGTTTGATCCAGCTTCTGATACAAAAAAAAAATGGATCAGGGAGGGAGCTCCTGCTGTTAGATCCAGCTTTTGATACCAAATAAAATAAAATAAAAATTATTATTTTAAATAGGATCAGAGGGGGAGCTCCTGCTGTTTGATCCAGCTTCTGATACCAAAAATAATAATAATAAAATAAAATAAAAATTATTATTTTAAATAGGATCAGAGGGGGAGCTCCTGCTGTTTGATCCAGCTTCTGATACCAAAATAAATAAATAAATAAATATTATTATTTTAAATAGGATCAGAGGGGGAGCTCCTGCTATTTGATCCAGCTTCTGATACAAAAAAAAATGGATCAGGGAGAGAGCTCCTGCTGTTAGATCCAGCTTTTGATACCAAATAAAATAAAATAAAAATTATTATTTTAAATAGGATCAGAGGGGGAGCTCCTGCTGTTTGATCCAGCTTCTGATACCAAAAATAATAATAATAAAATAAAATAAAAATTATTATTTTAAATAGGATCAGAGGGGGAGCTCCTGCTGTTTGATCCAGCTTCTGATACCAAAATAAATAAATAAATAAATATTATTATTTTAAATAGGATCAGAGGGGGAGCTCCTGCTGTTAGATCCAGCTTCTGATACCAAAAAATAAAAATTATTATTTTAAATAGGATCAGAGGGGGAGCTCCTGCTGTTTAATCCAGCTTCTGATACCAAAAAAAAAAAAAAAAGGATCAGGGAGAGAGCTCCTGCTGTTAGATCCAGCAATGAAGTCAAATGGGAAGGGATCAATAAGCCCTGTCGCGGGCCCTGGCCATAAGTATTGCAAGCTCCCGATGGGAGCCTTAACTTATGTGACCTCCCAATGGTACAGTCTTTGCCAGTTGCTACAGGTGAGCTCCCTTGGTTAGCCCCAAATTAGGTTGGCCTTACAGTCGGCCTGTATACTCAAAAAGGAAAATGACTAGAGCAATAAGCCCAGTGGCAGGCCTGGGTTGGTATAGGGGGGCGAGCTCCCGCGGTTAGCCTCTACTTATGTAAACCTTATAGTGGGACTAATTGCAAATGTGAGTAGATCAATAGGCCCCAACGATAGGCTCTGGCTACTGGGGTGCGGGTGAGCTCCGGTTGTCAGCCCCAACTTGTGATAACCTCACAGCAAGACTCAATGCAAATGGGAGTAGATCAATAGGCCCAATGGTAGGCTCCGGCTACTTGGGTGCGGGGCGAGCTCCTGATGTCAGCTCCAACTTGTGATAACCTTACAGCAAGACTCAATGCAAACGTGTTGCCCTATATGTTTAGATATATATAAGGGACAAAGTCTTCGTCAATTTGTTATACTGGCGCTATATACTTATTGACACAGTCACTGGTTATTTTTCTTTCAGGATGGCGCCGAAGAAGAATGTGGGCGGCCCTAAAGGATTACAGGGCCAAGGCCTTGTTTAAATATCAAAATATAATATATGGGGCATATGTCAACTACACTGGTCAGGCGTGGCTTGTTTACGATAGCCGCTTTCGTTCTGAGGCTGCCATGATGCCTAACAAGCGATGGGACCTCATCGACAGTCAATTGTGGATGGAGGTAATGAATACAACCAGAGCAGTTTCTGGTGAGAAGGCCGATAGCGGCCATACTATACAAAACACTAAAGAGAGTCAGCCCTTTTGACAGGGAGGCCCAGCACAACAGCTGCAAAGACAAAAGGGTATGTGCTGGGAATACGCGGCCCAGGGGGCTTGCGCCCGCGAGGACTGTAATTATCAGTATGGGGCATATGTCAACTACACTGGTCAGGCGTGGCTGGTTTACGATAGTCGCTTTCGTTCTGAGGCCGCCACGATGCCTAACAAGAGATGGGACCTCATTGACAGTCAATTGTGGATGGAAGTAATGAATACAACCAGAGCAGTCTCTGGTGAGAAGGCTGATAGCGGCCACACTATACAGAACGATACGGGGAGTCAGCCCTTTTGGCAGGGAGTCCCAGCACAACAGCCGCAAAGACAGAAGAGTATGTGCTGGGAATACGCGGCCCAGGGAGCTTGCGCCTGCGAAGACTGTAAATATCAGCACGCCTGTACAATATGCCAGGGTAACCACGCAACCAATAGTTGTTACAAGGGAAAACCCACAAGAATTGGGCCAAGAGGTGCTCAGTTCAATAGTAAAAACCCAGGACAGGTGAATGTTCAAAGGGGGCCCCAGCCCAATCAAGGCGGGTCCGCTTAGTTGCTGGCCGGAAAGATAGCCTTACAGAGCTGCAGCAAATTACTTGCTTCGCGGCTTTAGGAGGGTTTTCAGATCCCGGCCCGTGGGCCACGTTTCCCCCCCCCCCAACTTTTGTAGCATCCAATTTAAAAATCGGTTATAGGCCTAGAAGCTGGGGTCATGAAAAAGATAGATAAGGAGATTAAGGAAGGCAGGGTTTTGGGCTTTGGTGCGTTAATAGGGCCACAGTACGGTCGTTAACGCTCGGGACTTAAGCAACTATGGCCCAGCCTGTGCACATCATATTATGAACAGGTTTTATATCATGCGGCGGCGTGGACTGCATGTTTTGCAACTACACGTGAGTGAATTGGTGACATTAGCCAATAACGATACCTCACACCGCGCACTTTTGGTTTCCGACTTCAAAGTTTTTCAAGATAGTGTGGAAATAAGAATTAGAACTTCCAAAACAGACCAGAAGTTACATACGGTCAGTTTCAGCCTAGTTATCATTATCGTCACAGGCCACGCAGGGCTGGCACATAGAAGAAGGGTCCTGGTCTGCGGACAGTTATGTCTTCTGGGCAGTGAGAGAGGCCCACAAGACTGCCTATGGCCAGCACTTGGGTCTCTCTTCCACGGCAACGGTGGAACGGAGAGGCACGAGAAGCCTGCGTTGGGACGGTTTGTGCCCTTTGTTGTTTGATGCCGGGAGTGGTTCTCCTCCTGATGTGTTGGTTATCCACCTCGGTGGTAACGATTTGGGCCTGTTAACATGCAAAGCCCTCTTTTTGCAAGCACGGGCAGACATTCGAAGGATTTGGTGGTCATGGCCCAGGGTGCACGTCGTTTGGTCTGCTATCATACCTCGTCGCAAGTGCAGAGGCGACGTGGGAAGGCTTGAGGAAGCCAGAAAACGAGTGACTCAGGCCATGTGATTATCATACCTCATCGCAAGTGCAGAGGGGACATGGGAAGGCTTGAGGAAGCCAGAAAACGAGTGACTCAGGCCATGTTATTATCATACCTCGTCGCAAGTGCAGAGGCGACGTGGGAAGGCTTGAGGAAGCCAGAAAACGAGTGACTCAGGCCATGTGATTATCATACCTCGTCGCAAGTGCAGAGGCGACATGGGAAGGCTTGAGAGAGCCATGAAACGAGTGACTCGGGACATGTGATTGTTCTGATCCATCAGAGGGGTCGTTACATTGAGCACCCAAACAGCACTCGTGACGACGAGAGGTTGTATCGGGGTTTTGGAGTACATCTTTCGGAATTGGGCAACCAACGGTTTTGGCTAGATTTACAGGAAGGTATTTTAGGGGTGTTGGAGGAATTGGTGGGGGATGGGGGCGAAATGGACATTTGCCCCCAATCCGTGGCGTAAATAGATAGGGAAATTCCTTTAGTCGGTGTGCACCTAGGGCACCCCTTTAAGGGGTGAAAGGCCCTTAAGTTAAACACTCACCTACAGTTTAAAGGGGTGAGGTGTAGTTAATGGCCTTTAATGGGAAGGAGTCTCGATACAAGAGCTCTGGAAGAGACTCCTCATTCCTTTCCCTTGATGGTGATACGGTTTGATTACCGAAACCCAGGTGCTTCGCCCGGAAATTGTTATTACGGGTAGTGATACTACCTGGGTTAGGTTACACCAGTTCCTTACACCCTTGAGTTAAGTTAAGAACTTAAATAGGTAACGTTAAATAAAAGTTGCCCAATTTGAATCCAAAGCATTGGTGTTGTGTCTTTTATTCTCGTGTGTTTCTTCGTGGGTTGGCAGACAACAGTTTTCCTCTCCCCAAGAAATGGGGAGAGAAAAAACATTTGTCTGCCTCACACGAGGCAGGGAGGAGTTCTGGAGGAACCCTCCAGAACATCCGGGGGCGTGGCCTGCTAGCACAGGCCAGGCCCTCCCAGGCTCATTCCGCGCCTGGAAGTTGGCCCACCACTCCCGCCCATTAACAGTATATCTTGCGGTTGCCTGCGGAACCGGGTAGGATTTTTTTCCTCTTCTTGTTTTATAGGGGGGGGTTTTTGCCTATCCTATACTGTTTAGGGGCTAGATAGAGGAAGTGGGCTACGCTTTAAATAGGCCAGGCGTAAATAGATAGGCAAATTCCTTTAGTCGGTGTGCACCTAGGGCACCCCTTTAAGGGGTGAAAGGCCCTTAAGTTAAACACTCACCTACAGTTTAAAGGGGTGAGGTGTAGTTAATGGCCTTTAATGGGAAGGAGTCTCGATACAAGAGCTCTGGAAGAGACTCCTCATTCCTTTCCCTTGATGGTGATACGGTTTGATTACCGAAACCCAGGTGCTTCGCCCGGAAATTGTTATTACGGGTAGTGATACTACCTGGGTTAGGTTACACCAGTTCCTTACACCCTTGAGTTAAGTTAAGAACTTAAATAGGTAACGTTAAATAAAAGTTGCCCAATTTGAATCCAAAGCATTGGTGTTGTGTCTTTTATTCTCGTGTGTTTCTTCGTGGGTTGGCAGACAAAAGTCATCCAAAGTCTTATAAGTAATTTCAAGTCTTATAATGCATACTGCTGTTCTAATTTGTTTGTTCCTATTTCAGTCTTTAGAGCTCCCAAGATAATATACAAATAAAAATAAAGGAAAATACAATATAATTCCATTAAAAACTCAAAGTATCAAATGTGTTAGTCAAAAAATCCACAGAAGCTATTCAAAATCAACATAAAACTTACTATAAATAGTTTTGGAATACTTTTAAAAAGTATTAGCTCTAAACATTGTCATCAACATTAATGTTTTGGTCAAACTTGTTCCGGGAGAGCATTTTTTTCAAGGCAATAATATAACACCCTCCCTAATTCAGAAAACGCTCTTATAAGTACAACATGTTTTTATTTCTTGTTGTTGTCTGCTTCCTAAAATACTAAATTTTTCTCTGGTGCTCTACCAAAATTTGGCAATAGAACATTACAATGCTTTTGAAACAAGCTATACACTTACTTTAAATTAGTTTTTTTGTTGCTGTCAAAATTAGTGGGTTCAGGCTATGCCAGCACACTTTTTAAGGTATCTTAGTGGGTGACAAAACATCCAATGCCATTTTTGACATAAAGACATACATACAGACAGAGGCCATTCATAAAATAAAATAAAATAAAAGACACGAGGCCATTCATCAGTTTTTTTCGTTTCGGATCCTGGACAATTCGGCCACAGGGGGAGCTGTCGCTTCATCCACTATGATGTCAAACCTTTTTGATCGTAATATTTCCTCCTTGCTCTCCGGCATTTTTATGGTGTCATAAATTAACCTCCCCGCTTTAAGTGGTCCCTATTTCCTCTACTCACAGCTCACAGCTGTTTTTGAACTGCTTAGGTCGACAGTGAGCTGGGCATTGTTTTAACAGCTATTAACAGTCGGGCGTTCAATCCTGACTTGGGCTTCGAACCTGCCACCTTTCGGTTGGCAGCTGAGTAACTAGTTGTGCTATCAGCCTGGCCCATATGTACTTTTTGACTCAGAACATGTTTGCTAGAGTGTCTTGGTAGATAGTTGACACCAATATCTTTGTTGGCCTGTGTTCTCAGACAATGAAGGAAGTACAACAACAACAATATAATAATAATAGAAAAATCTGGTACCTTTTAAAACTTCTGATGAGTCTATATTGTTACTTCTGAGATTGCAAGATTGCTAAACAAAAGACTCCCCTGAGCTAATATCTCTGTGAACACCAGGACTATTATTTCCAAGGACTATTATTTCAAAGGCATTAAATATTCTCTTTAATTAAGAAATGAAACAAACACATCAGTTATTAATTTAACTCATGATTTTCTCCTTCCCCATGTTAGTATGTCTGTGGAAAATTAATATGATCTCATTTTAAATGGAAAGTGCACTCAACACAGTTTTTCGAAGCATCATATATTCCCATACTGCATTTCTAGCCCAATATTGATGGTGTACACACCTGTCTGCATTCCATGTATATTAAGATTTATATATATATATATATATATATATATATATATATATATATATATTCATTTCTAGATGATAATAATTCTGTCTACTTATGTGCTTTCATTTTGTCCAGTAGTGTCCAATGCAGTTCTTATTCACAATATTATATTTTGTATTTTGATATATAGCCATTAACAGATTGTAACTCAAGGTGTGCCACAAACATAAAAACCACACAAGCATGTATGCTGGATCAGTATTCTAGATGCCTGTGAAGTAATGCAAAACAACAATGTCCAATTATTGATTCAAAATATACAAAAATAATATGTTTCCTGTTTCGAAGAAGTTTTCCTAGCTGCAATTTTCTTGCCTTCTTCTGCCCTCACTATAACTTGCTAAAGGGATCATATTTCCCCACTGATAAAAGATGAAATATAACAATTATTTTATGCTCATATCCAATGCACAATTTCCACTTTCCCTCAGAGCCACACTCTGTCTTCTCTCCCTCCTCTCTCTCCTGTTTTGCATTTGTGCAAAATACTGCTGGTAATTTTGTATATTTCTTTATGTATTCTATCCACGAACAACTCGTCAAAGAGACAGAGGTGAATGTTCTGCTGTATCTGAAGAGCTATAAACATGTGTATGGAGTCAGAATTTAAAGATCCTGTTGAGGACTGTATACCCTTGGGAAAGACGGTGTACCCAATTCATTATTTTTCCTCTGACAATAGCATTAGTAGGAGTGTAATGATACCAGTTTGCCATACTATTTGTGTCTACCATTAACTAAATGTTAAAGTCCACCCTTATTGAGGAAATTGTTCTGTTTAAAAACAGTGATCTGAAAATCAATCTGCCTTTCGTCCACCATAAGACAATCTAGACAGCAGTGAAAAATGCTATTAAAATGATGACTGCATTTAAAATGTCATTATATTCCACACCCTTTGGTAACCTACTTACAGACCAAAAGACCCTGAATATTCCATGTGTGTGGTATAATGAAATGCCAGTCATCAGTTTTGATTGTTAAGCAGCCCATCTACTACCTTTCACAAATATTGTGTAAGTCATTCTGTATCAGGCTTGAATGAGATGTTCTGATGAGATCTCCCCCTGCCCCATTTATAATGTGCAAAAAAGGCTGCATAGAGACTAAACAGCTTTGTGTTTAAATCCATCCCCATTCTAAATGGTGGTGGGGAAGGAGAAATGCACAACATCATTATTTCAAGACACAGATAAATGTTATTACATTTTTTCTATGGAGAGTTGAAACCAGACATGTGGTACTTGATGGCTGCCAGCCAGCATCTTATGTAGGATAATACCTCCTTCTTCCATGTGCACGGCTGTTAAGGAGAGATTCTCTTAGAAGGGCAGCTTCTGTTTAACTTCTGTTTAACTTCTGAGTTCCCATATTTGTCAGCTTACTTTTGCTCTGAGATGGGCACATAAATTCTGAAGTATGGGTTTCTTCTTAACATTACAGCTCAGTATTCTCCTGCTACATTGACAGCAAGGTCACTTTCTGAATTTAATCTATGCAGATGTGATGTGTGAAAGACAGAGGAACCTATCATTAGGACAGAAGGCAACGTTTTTGCACCCACATGCAAATGCTATATCAAGGTCATACATCTGGAATGCGAAAGTACAATCATTGTTATACAAGTCATGCCTTGCTTCAAAGAACTCTGCTTAAATTGTCTCCCATTCTTTTTGCAAGGTCTCCAGAACTACTGGGTACAGAGAAAAGATGTGTTAATAATACTATGTAACAGGATTTGAGACATTTTCTGATCCTGCTTTTTGAAAGTTTTATATCCTGTTTAATGGTGTGGTATTTACTTTGAAAATAGTTGTTATACTCCAGAAACTTCATTTTTGTGGCTGTCATTTTAAACCTTTCAATGTGCCATTTTAAACCTTTTGTTCAGAATACAAAAAAAAAAAAACAAAGTTTTTGCAGTTTAATATGCTTTTCCAATGTATTTATGATAGAACCAATTAGGAAAAGACAATTATATCCCAGGAACAAAAATCATGTTACATTATGTAATTGAGGAAATCATGTGGCTAAACTAAGGTTAAGTACTTTTTACCTCCCAGTTTAAGCACTGCAGAGAATATAATGTGTGAACAGAAACATTTCTTTTGGCTTGCAGTATTGTACAGCAAACCTACTGTGCCTATAAAGCTCTACTATGTGACTTAAAAAGAACCATGCTCAGAAACGTGACAACATATGTAGTATCTATTGCATAGCTACATGCACTCGTCTCCATGTGAAAACCTGTATAACAAGCTGTGTACTGTGCCACTTGCAGAAGCAGATACATCCTTCCAATATCACTCTGGTTCCTTGCTAAATTCAACTATACATCATTATACCCTAGTCTACCAAGCAGTGTCTCAATTCTGGTTCCTACTATACTAGACAATATAAAGCAGGAAAAAAACCCAGATTGAATAACCCTTATACAAAATGCTTGACATCAGAAGTGTTTTGGATTTGGGTTTGTTTGTTTTTTTGGTTTTTTTTTTTGTCTAAACTTGATATTCATATGTGCTTCATATGCATCTTATATACATAGCCTGAAAGTAATGTTATACATACATTTTAATAACATTTTATGAAGTGCATTATGTACATTGAACCATCAGAAATCAAAGGTTTCTCTCTCCTTCTTTCTCTCGATGTGAACAATTTTGGACTTTGTATTATTTCAGATTTTGCAATTCCAGATAAAGGATGCTCAACCCATACTAGATTCCTAAATTTAAGGGTAAATACTCAAGGTAGGAAATGACCCACAGATAATGAAAAGTACATATATTGTATGAATAGTAAGACTATAACAGGTACTATATTAGACTACATGCATTTATTGGCATGCCTGATTTCAAACCTATAAATTTAAGGACCTAGCCCCTAAAAACTGAAAAGCATCTTGCATGATCCAAAAATAGCCTGGAATAAAATTACTCATTTCTTAGAGGAGATGTGCTCTCCTCCAAGCAAACACAGTTCTTTATCATGCCAAAGAAAGGTTAGATGAATCTCATAATAAGACGTTATGGCTGCCGGCACAATTAATTAGGGCTCGAGGAGAGGAGAGACCAACTTTCACCTTTGGAAAAAAAGTGTCATACACAAAAAGTGACAGATACTGGAAGACCAAATAAATATGTGCAGGAAGAGAGCCTGAATCTGTAAGAGTGGGAAGCAATTGAGTAAATATTAATAGCCCAGAATTATGCATCTGGGAATTTGCTAACATAAATATCAGAGGAAATATTATGCAGCCAAAAAATGAGTGTGTGTGTAGATCATACAAATGTTCACTTCGTACCACTACACTATAATGTGATTATGGAAAGCAAGCAAGGCTAAATTGTGGTGAATAGTTAAGTGGCATTTCAAATTATATCTCCCTGTGTGCATGAATTAAGCCACAAGAACCATTAAGAAAACCTCTCTGCAATCATCAGTACCCACTTTTGTTTTCAGGCCTCTGCCTTTTCAGTGGCAAAAAAGCTTGCATTAATACACATTTGCCATGGAAAATCTCAAATGTACAGTAGAAATTAACTAATTTAATGTAACCCTCACCCCCTTCACACAAACCATAGCATCAAAAATATGATTATCTAGGTTTTCAGAAAGAGAATTCAATCAGTACCTCCCAACAATCAATATCACCAAGTTTCTGTCATGAAAATTTTGCCATGCTGCAGCCATTGACCAAGGACCTTGGATTCACCATGCATTGTGGTGAATCTGTAGGGTCTCAAGCAGGGGGCACTGAGAACCCATCACCCCATGCCCCCCCCCACACACACACACATTGGCCAATGCACCACTTGCCCCAATCTCATGTGGGGAAGTGTCTGCCACCCGCCTTCCTCCCCATTGTTTCAAAGGCAACATGGGAAGCCTTCTGTGTTGCCGTTATGGCAGCGTACACTGCTTGTTCTCTCCTTTTGCCACAGAGCCTGTCTGGGAGTAGATATGCATCCTGTAATGGGCACTATGGCAAAAGGGGAGAGCAAGTGGCATAGAACAGGCAAATTGTCGCATCTGATGAGGTCACAATTCAACATTGCATAGGTCCATATTGGCATGAGGATTTCATAAATTTCAAGCATAAGGTATGGATTAAGAACAAATAGATTAGGGATAAGTTTCATCTTACCTTCATCCATATTACTGTCTTCATGGGGAATATTACTACACTCAGAGCAATTTATACAGACATTGCTTTATGTGGGTTCTTGTCACTACCATTATTGTTTAGCTCATCATCAATCTGGACAGTGTCTCCAATTTCAAGCCTTGTTCCATTGGTTCAGCTACCTACTGAACACTATGATATATGGCCCATAGTGTCTTCTTTTTCATTCCCTCTCAGCCCCTCTCCCTTACACTGTTAACCAGTTTCAAATCTACCTTATATTCTGCCCAAGTTAGATAGCTCATCTGCTTTGATTTCAGCCTTTCTCCTCCTCATTGTCAGTGAACCTCATGTCCTACAGGATGTGAGCTTTCTCTTCTGCACCACACTTTTCACATGTATAGATATCTACATAATATTCATAATATCCCATAATATATTTTGTGTTTGTTGCTGAGTATCTGTTGGGTTTGGGATCACTGAAGTCACTGGTTAGTTGATATATGCTTTTCATCTTTCAATTGTACTTACTCACACATTATATTGTCTCCTGCAGTACCTCTTGCTTTTTCCAGGGAAATCTTTAAGATTCTTTTCTCCAGTTCATTGTCTCATCACACAACTCATGCTTATGAACAGGTCAGCAGTTAGAGGCATGAAAATTGTTTCACAGAAAATTATATAGCCCAGGACACATTTTGCTGGGCAGCAAGGTTTTCACATTTACCCTGCAATGGTTTATTATTTTAAAAGTAAGCAAAATGTAACCAACTAGAAGTTCAGTAACTCAAAGGTTTAAGAACTTTGAGGAAATAACATATGAGTACTGTCATCAACAAATTGGGCTTTGCATATCTTACCATTGAACTAATCTCCACTTAAGAGATCAGGCAACAAGGCTAGAATTGTATCTCTCCTGAGAATCACAATGTGGGAAAATATTTTTTTCCCAGAAGCCACTGGCAACATTTTTCCCAGAAGCCACTGGCCATGTTGCTGGTAGTTAATGGAAGTTAATGGAACTCCACAAGATTAGACCACTGTTTATTGGGAAATTATGGGAGCTGTGGTCAGAGGCGGCCCTAGATAATTTTCAATGGTAAGCAAACAGTATTTTGGCACCCCCCCCCCCCTCCTCCAATCAATCACTGATATATATTTTCTGTTCGTCGTGGGAGTTCTGTGTGCCATATTTGGTTCAATTCCGGCGCAGTGGGTTAAACCCCTGTGCCGGCAGGACTGAAGACTGACAGGTCACAGGTTCGAATCCGGGGAGAGGCAGATGAGTTCCCTCTATCAGCTCCAGCTCCTCATGCGGGGACATGAGAGAAGCCTCCCACAAGGATGATAAAAACATCAAATCATCCAGGCGTCCCCAGGGCAACATCCTTGCAGACAGCCAATTCTCTCACAACAGGAGTCACTCCTGACACGACAAAAAAAAATTGGTGGAGTTCAGAATGCTCTTTGATTGTAGGTGAACTATACATCCCAGTAACTACAACTTGCATATGTCAAGATCTATTTTCCCCCAAGAGCACCTCAAGAGTGCCCTTGGGCAAAATCAACTATACTGCAAATGCTTACTTTGCGTAATGGGTTAAGCCACCCTTGGCTGTGGTAAAAAAAAGTAGCATTACCTACTTCTGATTATAGTAAACAGATGAATCTACCATCTCAGGATGCATTTACACTATAGAATTAATGTAGTTTGACACTATTTTAACAACCAGTGTTCATTCTTATGGAATCCTAAGAATTGTCGTACTACAGAGTTTTGTCTTCTCTGCCAAAGAATGCTAATACCTCACCAAACTACAAATCCCAAGATCTCACAGAACTGAGAAAAGACAGTTAAAGTGATGTCAAACTACATTAATTGTATACTGTAGATGCAGCATTGTCTTTCAAAAATATGTGAATATTAAAACACAGACAGCTGCCACCCTTCCAACAAGAATGCTCCTTATATTATTTTGTTGTGAGAACACTTCTGCCAAGGTAATTCAGCAAAGCAAATTTCAAGGAGATAAGGGAGGACTGCCCCTTCCCATTCCATGTTTTGATAATATGGTTTGTTAGCTGAGACTTCTGCTTGACTGCCTCAATTGCAACATAATATGGATAAACACTGTGGCACTCTGCAATTTCCTGTAAGCCTTATTAAGAGTGATAGCTGACTCAGAGCACCGTGGGTGAGAGATTACTGATAACAGTTTTTTATACCATGATACCTACCTACAAGGTATTTTAAAAAATGAATTTTAACTTTAATCTTTCCTTCCTATAAATAGTAAAAAATATAATCCCCAAGGATCCATCTTTTTTTCTGTTTATGAACAGATGTGAGAGGGAAACATGGTTTATTGCACAGTGGTTCTAAATTAACTCATTTATGAATTTCATTAAGATGTGAGCTAAATTTGATGTCCCCAGACTATTAAAATTATTTTCATTAGGTCAAGCATTTTATTTTATTAGAAGAAAGCAAGATGGGGTTTTCTTTTTAAAAAATAACAAATTTATCCAAGTTCTTGCATTTTGAAAATAAAAAAGTTTCATTAAAACCACTGCAAAAACGGGTTAGGGGAAAATAATGGCTTATGTATATGTTTTCTGGTACTTACACAGTTGGTACTTATACAGGTTGAATATCCTTTCTCCATAGCATTTGGCAACAGAAATGTTTTGGATTTTAAAAATACCTGTATTTGCACTATACACACATAATGAAACCCAAGTCTAAACATGAAATTTATTTCTATTTCATATACACATTATACAGGGTTAGTCAAAATGCATAGGCCAATAAGCCATTCAATTGAATGGCTTATTGGCCTATGCATTTTGACTAACCCTGTAGATGTGGACTTAAAGGAATTTTACACACAATATTTCTAATAATTTTGTGCATGAAACTCATATAAACAACTTTGAATTTTAGAGTGCTTTGGATTTTCAAATCAACTTGTATTTCATAATTTTACACATTACTTGATGAGAAAACTGGGGATCCTCCATTTTCTGAATACAGATTGAGCCTTCCTCTTCTGGAAATTCAAAATCCAAAGTCTCCAAAATCTGAAATGTTTTGGAAGCAAGGTGGAAGCAGGCAACTTATGGATGCCCTAGAAATCTCTTGTACAGTACAAGTTATGGATTATAAAGATTTATTATTATTTATTATTAAGTATCCTTATTTATTCTCTCAGATTATTAGTCTCTTTGTGGCATAATGTCTCATACACAACACAAATAGTGAATAAACAAGATTTGAGGTTGTAAAGAGACACTAAGCTGCAGAGAGATTGAAGGATCTGGGAAATGGTGGAATGTGTATGATTCAAGTCTAACACTACAGTCAGATTCATGCCACACCACATATTTACAATTGGCTTCCAACCTCAGCCTTGTTTGTTAGGTACTTGTGTTGTGAGACACAAAACTGGAGAGATATCAAGGATCTGTGAAAAGATGAGAAACCAAGTATAGAGCTTAGCTTGAATGCAAGCTCAGCTTCAATCCAAGCCACTCAGCTTCTGTCCCTTTAGCCTTGTAAATGCAATACATGTTGTGCTACTTGTATTCCAAATCCTCCCAATAATAAAATAAAGAAAAAATTAAAATACAAAATATATTGTATTAAACAAGTTGGGTTTTTAAAACAGCAATAAAAAACTGATGAATGAACATCACAACTGCAAAAAGCATCACACGTTTTAAAATTTCCTAAATCATTCACCATTTAATAAATATTGGGCCACTATCAATTAGTTATTGGCACATAAGGTTGTGGAAAAAAAGAGCAGTAACCATGGAAAGCCGGTGAATACAGAAAGAGACTGCAAAACAGAATATTAAAGCTAGGCAGAAAAAGGAAGAAAGATGGCAGAAGGGTATTTTCATAGGAGTAAAGTCACAAGAGCAAAGAATGTGCTAAAAGCAATTTATTCATATAGATATAGATATAGATAAAATGCCTTTATTCCATTCTACATCATATGTTCATGGAATGGCATACAAAACTTTTCCTTAATTAAAAATTATTTGAAAAACCAAGAAGCATTTCAACTTACTTCAAAAAAATCTAAACCATAGAAAACATTTTGAACAATCTGAAAAATCTTCACACCCTGAAAACTTTGGTACAAGACTCCATTTTATCTTAGTACCAAAATAAATTCAAAGCTGGCACCAAACAGTTCTCCAAGGTGATCCATAACAGAAGATTAGGGGATCTTCACATAGTAGACTTGGGAAGACTTCACACAGACTTGGGAAGTCTGACTTGGCCATGGTAGTCCACACTCTGGTTACATCCCGTCTAGGCTACTGCAGTGTGCTCTATGTAGGGTTGCCTTTGAAGACTGTTCTGAAGCTTCAAATGGTCCAGCGGGCAGCAGCCAGGTTGCTAATGGGAGCAGCGCTCAGGGAGCACACAACTCCTCTCTTGCACCAGCTCCACTGGCTGCCAGCTTGCTACCAGGCACAATTCAAAGTGCTGGCTTTAGTCTATAAAGCCCTAAACAGTTCTGGCCTAGCCTACCTGTCTGAATGTATCTCTCCCTATGAACCAGCTAGGAATTTAAGATCTTCTGGGGAGGCTCTCGATCCCAACTTTGTCGCAGGTGTGCCTGGTGGGGATGAGAGACAGGGCCTTCTCAGTAGTGGTTCCTCAGCTATGGAACTCCCTCCCTAGGGATATTAGATCAGCCCCCTCTCTCCTAACATTCTGATTTTTTTTTAAAAAAAACAAACCTTGCTCTTTGAAGAAGTCACTGAAAACACAGTGTAATGGTTAAATATGGACCCCAGGAAGAATGAACATGGAACGGCTTGACAAAGTATTTGGCAAATGAGGTAATAGGAAGTTACTGTTGTCTTATGCTTTTAATGTTTTATACAGGGTTTTCATAATGTGTGTTAAATGTTTTTAATTTTGTTTATGTTCATTGTGGCAGCCTTCGGGCTGAGAAAGGCGGCATAGAAATGCAGCAAATAAATAAATAAATAGTGCCCCTGCAACAGATCTCAATATTCAGGCAAGTAAAGGGGGTGAGGTGGTTCTTCCAATATCAAGGTCCCATGCCACTTAAATGCCATCAATAATGGCTTTTTATTTATTGTGTCAGAAGCAAATTCAGGGTACAGTTAAAATGCATTTAAAACACAAAGTTTTTTTTAAAAAAAGAACTTGTCATTATGCTAAATGTCCTTTGACCAGAAGATGGCCACTTGGAGTGTCTCTGGTGTCTTGAATTTAGATAATGCCTTGAATTTAGATAAGAATCACACAGGCAACTAATAGAATTCTGTTAGAATTGGTGCAAGGTAATTTTGGTAAACCATTCTTGTCAGCAGTACTAGCTTCTCCTATATCTTGGTTAAGGGACCCCCCTGTCTGTACTATAGCAATATAATTGGAAAGTATCAGCTCATGAACTTCTGTGGCCACCTTATATCAAAGTCAGCTGACTCTGATGACAAGAAGTAGAGGTGTCACCAATGACATCACTCATCAACTTTATATAGATATCAAAGGGCATGACATATAGGAAGCTACTTGGGAGCACATCACAATGTAATAAACATTAGATTGAATATAAATTCCCCAACACCACTATCAGCTGCAAGCCTGGCCAAAGGCATAATTCCCATAAAATTCTGGGTATGAAAGGGCCATCTTTAAAAGAGGGTGTGCTATTAATTTCAGTCCAGAAACATCTTTCTAATATAAAGAATAATTTTCTTACCTTTTAAACTACCTTATCAATCTACCTTTATAAGATCTTTTCAACAAACATGGGTTCGAATCTGGGAAGAGTGCAGATGAGCTCCCTCTATCAGCTCCAGCTCCTCATGTGGGGACATGAGAGAAGCCTCCAACAAGGATGATAAAAACATCCCCTGGGCAACGTCCTTGCAGACAGCCAATTCTCTCACACCAGAAGTGACTTGCAGTTTTTCAAGTCACTCCTGACATGACAAAAACACACACACACACACAGTAAAGGGCATGTAAAAATAATTGCATCTGCTTTGTATACTGGGTGAAGGAATCTAGAGAAGCATTTGAAACAGGCAAGGGAATTGTCTTGCCAGAAGTGATTAAGTTGCCAGTCTCATCATAACTCACCATTAGCCAAGTTGGCTGGGGTTTTGAAGACTGGAGTTCAACATCTGTATGCTCTCTTCTTCACCCGTGCCCATCCAGGCCACAAACGAATATTATAACATGCTTAAGGTATTAGTTTTTACATCATTTCAGCACATTACATAGATTTGACGTAAATATGATCCACTTTTCCAAAGTAGCTTAACAGTGAAACTCTTGGCACCTGTGCCAACAAACGTTATACATCAGTTCTGCAAAAGATGCAAGTCATCAGGGAAAGTCATCTCCTGCAGACTACCATCCTCCAGATCTGTGGGATCCAGCTCTAATCTTTCATTCCTACTATCAATAAAAAACTATTTCTCTGAGCAGAGCTGTGTTTCAACATATATGCTGGGTACTGAATTGGGGCAGCAGATAGAGAAGTATTGCTTTTTGTACCCTCTGAGTAGTATTGCTATCTAAATATGACTTCTGTGAATAATCTGAAGTTTATTCATTGAGTTCACTAAGTCAAAAACGTCTTCAGTCAAATAAAATGATCACTATTTTCTGCATGGAACTTTTAATCTTCTATAAAGTGGCATTTAGATTCTCCAGGGATACTGTCATTAAATTAAATATATTAATAGACCGATAAACAGTGAAGTAATCAGCTGAAATTACATTTTAATCAAAGGGCAAAGTAGGAAAAGGAATAGACAGAAATCATATTAGGTACTTCTAATAGCATTATAATTTTTCATTGTAGTGCTACTACTATGGTAACTCTAAATTGAAAACTATTAAAATACAATTTGCTGAAGTAACCTAACCCTTATATAATTCACAGGAATGATAGCACATTCTGTAGAAGAAGGAAATGTTAATTTGTTTCATTTACAAGCAATTTTCTCCAAACTAATTCTAATTTTAAAATATTGGCTCTCTATTTCCATTTCAGATTCAGGCAGTTTTACATACTTAACCACATTGTATAATTGGTAATACACACACACACACACACTATTTGTGGTTATATAATTTTGATTGTCTCCAGATATGTTAACAGAATTTATGCTGGACTGTCATTCATTATATGTAATCTGCATTTTAAAAACTCAATAATATCTTAGTGTTGTTCTCTTTGAGGTTATGATACCACCATGTAAACTTTCAGAATTACTTGAATTCTCTAGAAAATGAACAGATACAATTCCCAATAATACAATGTGGTTAAAAGCCTTGAATAATACAGTGTTGCTAATGCAATGTAAATATACTACTTTACGCTATAATTAAACAACTTACCTCTACAATGTTTTAATGGAGAGTTCATTTTGTGCATTGTATATAAAATTCAAGTAGAGGTCTCTTGTAGCCTTTTTTCTTTTTTAAAAAAAATATTGTTTGTAAAAAAAAGTTCTAAATTTCCCCCAAAATTAGTGAATAAGTGTAAAACTCTGAAATTTGTTGGGCTAACAGTGGAAAATGTGTGATACAATTACAGCAAATGTCATCATGATAGCTCTAAAACTGAGAGGGGAGTGAGCACGTAAATTTTCCCCATATGCTCAATTACTTAATGAAAAAAGTAACAAAAATATTTACTTCTCTGTAGTTACAAAACAAACTTTAGATCCATAATTTCAGAAACACCCCAAAAAATGATTCACACCCTTCCTTATTTCATAATGAATATTGAAACATTTTTTTCATTGCTTTCATAGCCCAAGTATGTATCTATGCATTTATTTATTGATTTTATACCATACCTTTCTCACAGAATGGGATTCCCAAGGTTATCTGGTGAGATTTGTTGAAAGGGGGTTTGTTTTTGCCCAAGTTCAAACAGGGGCAAGTTCTATGATTGTTCGTGGATTTGGACCCTGGTCTCCACAGTCTAACACCAAAACGATTATGCTGCATTAACTTTCTATACCATGGATTAAATGTTAAAACCTGAGGGTAGGCGCAGCAAGCATTAATTTCTAAGCCCCATAACTTTTAAAACCACATTATGTCGCGGGTTTTGGAAGCTATTTCAGGATTACAGCTCTCAGAATCATTTAAGCAGCCTGACCACCATGCTGGCTAGGGGCTTTACAGCCTCCAAACCTCTTTTCAGGAAACAATGCAGTCATTATTAATGTTGAACACAAATTTAAGATAATTAGTATAATATTTTCATTGAAATACTACATCACAATTGACTGAGAAACATTGTAGGTATGTGCGACTGATAAAAACATGTTTCAAAAGTCATTACAAAATGGGAGGCACTGGCACTTCATTTCTGAAGTATTTCTAAAGTATCATTAGTGAAAAATTCATTACTATAATGAGAGTAGTGAAATATTACTTTTTCGTTATAGTAGTTACACATAATTATTATAATTGGGGAAAATTCAGGGGCTCCTTTCTCCATCATTTTTACAGCTATTGGGGCGAAAAAATTCTACGATAGAAAACATGTACTACTATTAGCCCATCAGCCTATGATACTGTGAACCACAGCCTCCTCCTGAGAAAAATATATAATATCACAAAGGACTACCACCTCACTCACCTCATAGGAAACCTGCTACAAAACAGGAGCTTTTTTGTTGAGTTCCAGGGCCAGAGAAGCAGATGGTGGAAACAGAAGAACGGCCTGCCTCAGGGGAGTGTGCTTGCTCCATCCATGTTCAACATCTACACAAATGACCAGCCACTGCCAGAAGGGACAGAGAGTTTCATCTATGATGATGATCGTGCCATTACTGCTCAAGCAGGGAGCTTTGAGATGGTAGAACAGAAGCTTTCCGAAGCTCTAGGTGCTATTACTGCCTATTACAGGGAAAAGCCGCTGATCACTAACCCATCTAAAACACAGACATGTGCCTTTCATCTCAAGAACAGATAAGCATCCCGAGCTCTGAAGATCACCTGGGAAGGAATCCCACTGGAGCATTGCAGCGCACCCAAATACCTGGGAGTCACTCTGGACCGTGCTCTTACCTACAAGAAGCATTGCCTGAACATCAAGCAAAAAGTGGGTGCTAGAAAGCTGACTGGCACAACCTGGGGATCACAACCAGATACAGTGAAGACATCTGCCCTTGCGCTGTGCTACTCTGCTGCTGAGTATGCATGCCCAGTGTGGAACACATCTCACCACACTAAAACAATGGATGTGGCTCTTAATGAGACATGCCGCATTATCACGGGGTGTCTGCGCCCTACACCACTGGAGAAATTACGATGCTTAGCCAGTATCGCACCACCTGACATCCGCCGGGAAGTAGCAGCCAATAGTGAAAGGACCAAGGCAGAGACATCTCCAGCTCATCCCCTGTTTGGGTATCAGCCAGCATGTCAACGACTTAAATCTAGAAATAGTTTTCTAAGATCTACAGAGACACTTGCTGGAACACCTCAGCAAGCGAGAGTCCAAAAGTGGCAGGCCCAAACCCAGAACCTCAACCAATGGCTGATACCAAATGAGAAACTCTCCCCTGGGCACACAGAGGACTGGGCGACTTGGAAGGCGCTGAACAGACTGTGCTCTGGCACCACAAGATGCAGAGCCGACTTTCAGAAATGGGGCTACAAAGTGGAATCCTCGACATGCGAGTGCGGAGAGGAGCAAACCACTGACCACCTGCTGCAATGCAACCGGAGCCCTGCCACATGCACAATGGAGGACCTTCTTTCAGGAACACCAGAAGCACTCCAAGTGGCCAGATACTGGTCAAGGGACATTTAATCAACTACCAAACTCACAAATTTTGTATTTTGTCTGTTTGTTTGCTTTGTTCTGTTAGAAATGTAATATAATTGACTGGTTGCCCTGACACAACAAATAAATAAGCCCACCAAATTACAGAATGTTTAACTTATACACAGATTTTGGGGGAATTTTTGAAGTTTTTATAAACAACATTTTTAATAATAAAGAAAATATGTTCCTAGTTTGGAAGTATTATTCCCTGTTTAATCGTGTAGTCCTTACTGTGAAAATTGTTGTTCTATTCCAGAATTTGTTGAGACTTGATGATGTCCCGCCTACAAAGGCAAAGTGTTTGCAGTTTAATAAACTTTCCACATAATTTTATGATAGAATCAATTAGGAAATGACATTTATAACCCAGGAACAAAAATCAAAAAATTTTTTGATCATGTCAGGAGTGTCCTGTTGTGAGAGAATTGGCCATCTGCAAGGACGTTGCCCAGGGGATGCCCGGATGATTTTGATGTTTTTTATCATCTTTGTGGGAGACTTCTCTCATGTCCCCACATGAGGAGCTGGAGCTGATAGAGGGAGCTCATCCGCCTCTCCCCGGATTCGAACCTGCGACCTGTCGGTCTTCAGTCCTGTTGGCACAGGGCTTTAACCCACTGCGCCACCGGGGGCTCCTAAAAAAAATCAAAATGTAATAGAATATTAACCAATTTATTTGAACTGGCTGGTTAGAGAGGAACAAACCCTTCCCCCCCCCCCATCTTGATTCGGGCTTTCTGATGCTGATGCATTCTGGGAAATGTAGTTTAGGGTAGGTCTTTTAGAATTCTCTGGTATAGGGCTTCTCGCCAAACTACATTTCCCAGAATTCTGTGCTTCTTCCCAGGGAACACTGCTTTCTCCCTCCTCTTCCTCTCCTAACGGCAAAAGGTCATTAATTCACAGAGGAATGGGAGCCGTTTTGGTTTTGCTTTGCTTGCTTGCCATTAAAATGAAGCTGACTTTGGGAGGGAGCCTTCCGAGATTTACAAAATTCAAATGAAAATGTATTGAGTAAGTTTCAATTCTAAAGTTTTTGGGGTGGGCCACACCCACTTGTTGGTTATTGCTCTGGATGTACATATTTAACAAATTTTCTTACTACTTACAAATTTCTAAAAAAATTGCACATTTCTGGTAAACAATTCAGTTTTAGAATTATGAGAATGCATACTTGAGTGACTGAGGCTCCAAGGAGGAATCTTAGGGGGGGGGGGGGAAACTATTAATAATAAGTTCAGTGAGAGCTCACAATTATTGGATTATGAAAGTGGGTAAGATTGTAAAACCAAACCTGATTGGGGTGGATTTTTTTTCCTAATCCTTTCAGTGTGTCTTATTCTGTAATGCAATGGCACATTTGTCCTTTGCTTTTCAATCAAGCAATACAAAAAATAAGAGTCATCCTATTATCCTTCTTCGGGTCACTAGCAGTCAAATGACACTATATACATCCCAAAGAGGAAGGAAATGACAGAGCTGTTCACTACAATCCATTAAAATAGATTTGAAAATTATAATACCTTCTTCTTAATGCTTTGTATAAATGATTTCTGAAAGAAAGTTACAGCTTCATAGAAAATTCAGTACAGAATGGAAGGGATTATTTTATAAATGGTTATTTGATACATATGGCATCTTGCCTTGCTGCAAAGCAGCCAGTCATTGAGAGAAGAGGAGAGAGAAAGCCCAGTCACAACAAGGATCACTCGCCTTCACTCCTTTTAGAATATGACTCACAAAGAATTTGAACCACCCACTCACCCCAAATTTGAGAAACAGAAAAAGACAGGCATGGAATGCATTCTGAGTCTGTAACTAGAATGCTTATGTTTGCCCACAATACTGGATTGGTAATGGCAGTCATAAAACACTTTCTATGAGCACACTATGCTGTACTAATTGAATATATTTTCTCAAATGCATCAGGCCCATTGTCTCCAACTTAGTTTCATATCACAGGTCTGGAGGAGTCATGCAAAACATTTAAAAGGAGTTCATGCTTGACTTTATTTCTCTACCCATATATTTTTCAAGCTCAATGGCTGGCAGATGAAAATATGCACTGACTTCATTTAAAAACATTCATTAATATTAAAGATGTACTTTAAAAGTATATATCTGCAGTAACCCATACAACCCAGCAACCACCCAGTCATGATGAGACGTGGGTGACCCACTGTCACACTGTGCTTTCTTACAAATGTTACACATTACATTTTCTACTTAGTTGCATATGTGAAATAAAGTAGCATCTCCTGGCATGACCTCTCCTACTTATTTCACTATGCAATTGCAGCATCAGGAGATTGTGGTCTAAATGCAGGAGGATGATTTTCCCACCCTGCTGCCACCACCAAGCAAGACTATGACAAGAAATTCTGCCAGACATCCTTTCTCTGACTGTCACAGCCTCACTCATGGTAAGGTCAATATAGAAGCATATTCCATATTCCAACTACCAGCTGAGTAGATTTCCACCTCACACAGTGAGGCTGTTGTTTGGCAGGTAGGTTTGGGCAGACATTTGCTATCTGGCAACAGTGCCACATTCATAACTAAGTACAGTTAGTGAATACAAAGCAATTACAGATCCACAGATCTGGGTTAGAAATCTATAATGACAATACGGAATGTCAACAATTGTTTGTAAATTAAGTTGGAGTTACCAGCTTTCCAGATGTCATAGGCCTGAAACTCCCTCATCATGATGTGAATCCAAAATGTCCAATAGCATCTGGTGGATTATCTATATATCTATTAGATTATAAACCATCTCCAACTTTGTTCACATCAAACACAAGTTTAGTTTTATTCGGCATGAGTCACATCAAATGCTGCAAGTAAAATGAAAATGAATCAACAGCCAGGCATATCATTCTTACTGCTGCCATAACAACAACAACAACAACAACTTTATTTATAGACGACTCCAAGGTGACTCAGGGTGGTTTACATACAATGCACAAATGATGGTTTAATCCAGTAATGGTTGATGGCACTGAGATTAGTGAAGCAGCAAATTTTCCCCAGTTTACTACAAACTTTAAAGGAGCTGTTCAAGTTATGAAATTATTTTGCAGGTGAGGATTAGCACCTTGGATAATTTTTTGAAGTTAAGATAAAAACTTCATATCAGCCATCTTTTTTCTTCTTAATCTGCCTTTCAAAGGAAGTAAAGAGCTAAATCACATGTTTCTTTATGGTTGGCTACTTTTCTTTTTCTCCTTTCATAGTATGGATGTGAAAACATTATATTACCTGTTCCCCTATGCATGGGGAGGATCCTATTTGCTGAGCCCAAATCTACTCTTTTCTTATGGACACATGAAAAGAATGTCCAAATACATGTATATATTATGTTAGAACACAGATCTGCTTGTGTTTCTTTAAAGTGCTTCTTATGCAGATACCCACCCTGGGATCTTTGGGCATAAGATTGATTTATATCTCTCCCTGATAGATTTTGCTCATGGAAAGAGCCCATCTGATTTTTATGGATTGTCCTTGTTAACGCAATTCATTTCTATTTTCCTTTTGTGTTGTGTTTACTTCAGCTGAATAAGATGTGGTCTATATTTCTCTAATGGTGAATAACCGCTATTTTACAGTTTCACACTAACAGCAGCTATATATTAGGGCTGGGCGGTTTCATTCGTTAATTTCATAATTCGTTATTAATTCGTTATTTTTTTTATAACTAAGCGATATTGAACCATTCAGGAGCAACTAAAAAACGAAACGAATTTTTCAATTCGTTTCGTAATTGTTTCGTAATTGTTTTGAAATCGTTTCGAAATCGTTTCGTTATTATTTCCGCATGTCTGGTGCAAGTTTTAGGGTTGCTGTTTGTTTTATCAGTGAAAAAAATATATAATTATCACACCAACAGTCAACAACAGAGGGAGAGGGAAGCTTCAGAAGTTCCCCCTGTCCCACTTGGAGGTTTTTTTTAACGTATTGCGCGATCGCGTCCGCCATTAACGAATCGATTCGTAAATGTTTCGTTATTGTTTCGTAATTGTTTCATAATTTCCGAAATTTCGTAAATATTGAACTTTTTTAAAGAAAAAAATTGGAATTCTTTTAAAAATCGAAACGCAAAAACCCCCTAAAAACGAATCGAGTTTAGAAACAAATTTTTCCGTGGTTGGACAGCCCTACTATATATGTTTTGAAAGTGAGTGGAAAAGGGTGACGTAGTTGAACAACCGCTAACATTAAGTGAAAGAGTATTGTAACAAGACATTGACAGCTGTACTGTCATTCTGTCAGTGAAATCTTCTAAGCAAAACTGAGTTTTAGTCTTGTTAGAATATTTCACTACTGAGTCAGCCCAATAAATATTTTCATATAAATTATCTATTTACAGGTCCACCTAATTCTGGAAAATCCAGAATTACTAAATATATAAATCATATACATTGGTTAGATATGTTTGGCATAGATATATTTATTATGATAAAGTGAATGTAAATTTCAAAAATCTATGTCATTATGTTAGATGTGCTTTACTATGAACATGGGAGAGATATAAATCAATCTTATGCACAAAGATCCCAGGGTGGGTATCTCCACAAGAAGCACTTTAAAGAAACATAAGGTAAGAACAAATTTAATATATTAAAATCTCTTAGAAAATGTACATGGAGACTGTAGAAACCAAACAAGAGAACAATTAAGAGTGGTTTTCTTATTTACAGCTCATAGAGAGATTCAGACAAGACAAGCAGTCAGTTGGTTTTGACTAAGCAAATCAGAATTTGAGTTACAATTATGTATGAATGATTTAATTGCTAAAATGTATAAAATGATATTGAAATGGCAAATGGCAAATGAACAAGTTAAAATGCATAATAAAGTGGGCACAAAATGTGAGGCACAATATAATGTTGGAACAATGGGAGAAAATGTGGAATAATAAGTTACAATTCACATTATGTTATAACTTGAAAGAGAATTTCTATAAAATGATGTATCGGTGGTATATAACATCTGAAAAACTTTCTAAGATATATAAAAAGAGCTCCAATATTTGCTGGAAATGTAAACAACAAGTGGGGTCCTTCTATATGTTGTGGACATGTAAACATGCTAGAACAACTTGAAAACCTGTTTTTTCCAGTTCTAAAGTTATCAAGCCTCACTGAGCAACTTATGAAATAGGATATGAGAGAAGCAGAAGTATAGAGAGTGATATAAAACACACTACAAAGCTCACCACCTCTTTTGTTAAGTATTCTTCTTTTACAAAAGGTAAACTTCCCCTAAGTTTGAACTTACCTTCATCCATTATTCCCCTGTGCATAGATTGACTTGGTACCCTCTTAAGTGATCACTTTCTTCAGTTTTTAGTTAGAATAATAGAACTCTTTCCCCCTCTTCCTTTTTCTATATTTTCCCAAATAAGTTCTCCTTTCTTCTGCCTCTTTAGTAAGTCACAATTCCTTATTTTCATTTCTCTTCCCCACTCCAGCTTTTCTGAAAGCTTCCCATAGTTTGCCATCATTTGTTTTGTTTTTCTATTAAGGAAGCAACTTATGGGTTTCCCATAAAATCCATTTTTGTTTTTTTCTTGCCTCCCTTCCTTCATATAGCTTTGATTTAAATGGTTATATAGTCAGTTCTTTGATTATTATTATTTTGGTGAATTTGTCAAGTCGTGCTAGTTTGGATCATTTTTGCTGGACAAGAAGCCAGAAATGACCCTTCTGACAAAACATTTGAGCAACGCTTTCCTAGTTGTCTATGCCTGGCAATTCCCTATTTTCTAGATATAGAAAAGTAGATTTCGAATGTATTTAGAGACCTGTATCCAGAGCAAGATTGGATAGTTGCATCATAATGCTAGGCTTAATGCAACACTAGTTAGTACTTCCAAGTTCAGCCAAAAACTAAGCTATTTCTGCTCACAATTTTGGTTTGTCATTCTCTTTCTCTCAAAATGAATGATAATTAAGCTCCTGAATATTGGATTCATCATGACGTTCACTATCGGCTCATATCAGGAGCCCAATCTACATTAGCAATGCAATGGATTATATTCAAGGAGACACTGTGACTGGTTGCTGCATACATACTAAATTTGTGATTTGCAGCTCAGCAGTGATGTACTGATAAAACAATCTTATTCACTCCCTACTGTTCCCCTTCCTAGGTAATATAGACAAATCTGAAAGCTGCAATTTCCAACTACAGCTTTCCTTCCACACCTGATTCTGCCAAGTAGATATGGAACCAGAACATGAAAAAGGAGCATTGGGTTTCTGGGGAAATCCCCTAAACACTCCCCCTCTTCTCCATTTCAGCGCCAAAAGGCTCCCTTCCTAAAGAGGAGGATCTTGTCAGGCTGCCTTTAAACTGCAACCAACAGTGTAAGATGCAGTTGAATTCAACGTGTCTTTCTTGTATCAAAGACATTTATAAATGGATGTAGATATCACATACAAATATTGAGGTTAAAATGGCTCATCTACTCATATCTGTTTTAAGAATTGTGTGGTTTACTACTGCTCCTTCTATGAGCATCGCATGTCCTATGTATCATGTGGATTCTTTGATCCTACACATGCTTAGGGCTTGCCAAGATGGCTTTTCCTACTTAGACTGTTACTGTTAGTCATAGTAGGGTTGCATAGCACAATCACTTATGCATTACAACTACAGTAACTTAGTATGTTCCAGACTAATTGGCTATTTCCAGAAAAGAAGAAAGCTAGGAATTTAACTTATGAGACTGCACGTTGGACCATCTGCTTCTGATTTCAACTGAGTTAATATATTTTAACATTTCTATTTTTAAAAAATCTTGCAATAGCAATTTACAGAATTAATCTCAAATTGATAACTGTGCCCCCACTCGCCATGCAAATTTTTTCACACTCATCTTTCTGAATAAAAAAATGTATGGCTTGGTTCCTTGGAAGTTCTCTGTGTTGGTGGAGTTCTTGAATTGCAATAATCTAGCACTGATACAGAAAAAACTAACAATACAGAATTCAGAATAAGAAAATTTGAAAAAATGAGGGGCCCAAAATAAATTGAAATAGATTAATAATTCCTTCGCAGAAGTTCTCTCAGTTCCTCCGTCTTGACAATTAAAGGAGGAGGGAGGAGATTGCAGCTCCAACTGTGGAGTCTATTCAGCCCTCCCAGCTGTAGGCTCTACTCTCCAGAAAGTGAGTCCAGAATCCCCCCTAGTTTGATGGGGCTTCTCCCATCATTTCTTCTAGCCTCATACTAAGTTAGGCTATCCATGTATGCAGTCCAGTATTATCAACTATGACTGGCACCATTAAAATGAAATGTCTAAGTGCCACAGTAAAGAACAAAAAAAATTATAGTCATTCACAACAGATGCAGTAATTTAGAACAGGCAGGCATTTTAAATAATATAAATGAAAATGTTTTTAAAATGGTATGGAAATGCAAGCAGCTTGAACAAACAAACAAACAAACAAAGCATTCTAAAGCTTTTACTATTTGATCTGGCATTTTTCCTGTTAATATTCTGCACATTTCATTTGTATTTTTCATTGTTTTGTTTTCCTCAATAAAGCCCTGAAAATATTGCCTTATAGGTGAAAAGTTTGAGATCCAGCTGCTCTTACAATCATCTTCATCTCTCAAACACTTAGAACATAAATTAGGTTAAAATGATTGTCGTGGATTTTACTGGGCTTGTAGAAACATGCTGCTTCCTAGTATTCCAATTAATTATGTCCCTTTGAATTTTTATAGAGCATGCTGTGGTACAAGTACCCCATATGTTCTAATTAATTGTATTTTAAAAAAGGAGAATGTGCTAACTCAAGAAAATAAGTTGCATCTGGAAAAATAAGGAAGAAAAGGATCATGATAATGCAGGGATAATTTTTTTACTTAAACTTTTGTCAGACTAAGTATGAATTCCAATACTTTACTCAAAAAACTTTTTGCCATAAAGGGAAACAAATTAAGTAGAGAACCACAAACCATTCCCACATACCATGTTAACATGAAAATGTTATTATGTTATTAAGTAGGTACACCAGTTGGACTTCCTTTTGATAGCCACTGGCTCATATATTGGCTTTTTATCCATCGTACAATAACTTGGGTAATTGTAGCTTTTACCATTTGAATTCTGCAGTGAGCTTCCTACATACATATCCTGATGTTATGATAATTCAATCGTATCAATCAAACACCTTGGCAAGTAGCAACTACAGAATTAATGATACAGTATGGAAACATCTTTTAAATATATCTAATACATATCTGACATGTATCTGAAACAAACATAACTATTAAAATTTTCAACAGTTGTATATTTAAATGCATGTTTATGTGTTGGATTATGAATCTGCACCCCAGGTTCAGACCCTGCTTAGGAATGGAAACTCACTGGGCAACCTTGTACACTCTCTAATTTTTTTAAAGCAAAAACTTGCCAAACATCTCCCATAGGGTCATCATAAGTCAGAAATAACTTGATGTTACACAGCAACAACAAATGTTGGATTTAGGAGTACATGTTATGCTTATCCCTCTTTCCTGCTGTCAGCTAAAAGTAAACAAGATTGTCTGTGTCTTGTAGGCAACCACATTTTGCTCTTGCCTACAGTTTGTGTAGATTGATTATTGGTGCTTTTTCAAAAATTGTTTTTGTACACTTTTTTGCACAAAGCTTTAAAAAGGGCCTACTTTAATCTTTTAAACAGTGTTGGATCATTTCTTTATCTCTTATTGATCAGTTAATCAATCCTTTGAACTCTGGCTTTCCCAAAGCAAAGTATTCCAGTATTGCACAAAAGCAGTCTGCACCAAACACAGAAAACTGAATAGAAATGTGTTCTACTATTAATCTTATAACAGATGCACAAAGTTTCACAAAGGTTTTGTCATTTCTGTTCTTTCAGCATGTGAAGATGACCTGGCTCAACTGATGAGATTCCTTCACATCCCTAGTACAATGCCACACCATGACATTTCAGGCTCCCTGTTGTGGATAATGTCCAGAAAGTGAAACAAGTAGTTTTTAAATGTGAGGTGGCACCCCCCTCTCTCATGATAGTCTTAGAAATGGCTGTGTCTCTGAAAGGTTAGGAAAGTAATTCTTCAATACATTTCTTCTCAAAAAGTATTCATTAGTAATATTGGCAATTTTCTTCCTGCTGCAATAAATTTGAAAATAAGAGTTTTTGATGACTGTTTACAATTTGGAACCTGTTCTGGGAATATGGCTGCTTTGCACAGAAAACAGGATTTCCTGCACAATATTCCAATGCAAAAAAAATGTTTCCAATGCAAATAAACCGTGCTCACATTTTACGCAGAATAAATCCTCAATTACAGGAGAACTGATCTCACAAGGCTCTGGATGACATTGATTGGAATATTTTCAATGAATATATGTTAAAAATAGATTTAAAAATGTGAAAACACTCAACTACATAGTACCAATAGCAAATACAATATTTCAGAATGTTTCTATATCCAACACTCCTGTCTCATTGTTGTGTGCTTTCTGTCAATCTCATTTTATAATGACCCTAAGGTGAACCTATTAGGAGGGTTTCTTGGCAAGATTCAGTCAGAGAAGGTTTCTCTGGGGCTAAGAGTGTCATCTGCCCAACCCTCTTGAAGCCTGAATCTAACAGCTAAACTATTACATGATGCTAGCTCTTTATAAAAGAAGCAAGTTAGACTGTCATTATTATGCAACTTCAAGTTGACCTTAATGTATGGAAACCCTATGATAAAATTTTCTTGACAATATTTATTCAAATGTAGTTTGCTATTGGTTTCCTTTGAGGCTGAAAGTTTGTGATTTGCCAAAATTTATTCAATGGGTTTCCATGGCTGAGCAAGAATTTGAACCCTGTTTTCCAGAGCGTTAATTCAACATACAAACCACTATTCCAAACAAGCTCTCTTGGTTCATAGGAATTGTTAAAGTAAATTAATCAACTTTTCAAATTCATTAAGGATTTATCTCCATGCTATGTTTTGTCATTGTAGATATTGTGCCAGTATACGTCGATGTGTGTTGGAGTGCAGCTTCCTCCTCCCAAAATTAACTTGCATGTTATGAAACTTAAATTTTTTTTGTTTTACTTCTATGTAAGTTTTTATAAAAAAATATTTTTAAAATACCACCAGGGAAGTGTACATGGAGCAAAGGTAAATTGCCAAAATTTATTTGCTGCAAGAATTTAACCAATGCATTTCTGAAATGAAGTTAATTTGGCCTGAAAAATGACTGGACAAAACAGTACTGCACCAGTGATTTATAATACAGATATCCTCTCATTGGGCGAGGAAACATAGAAAAAGAAGAAGAAAAATAAAGAAGATGATGTAACGAACTAAGTCAAAGGAAGGTTCCAGGGGTTGCCACAATTGGGATTTGTGATAGAACTCTCATTCCAGATGTTCATTGTGATAAATGCCATGTTGTGAATTAAATGTGTGTGTGAAAATAAATCAGATAATGCCTCAAATAGATTTCAGTAAGCATATTTGTGCTGATTCTGATATTACGTAAGCCAACAAGAAAATCTCATTTCAGTAAAGTATGTTTTGAAGGAAAAAAAGAACTTTGGCTTCTATTCTGAAATAATTCATTGCCTTAAGTGGTTCCATTTTTTAAAAAAGCATAATTGTATCAGCAGTGACAAAGATGCAGGCTATACAAATAATAATAATAAAATATGTGTCCCTCCATGTCAGCCCTAATTTCACCCATTTCAAGAATGAAACGTCCCAAAAGACATTTTCTATTTGTTTAAGATAGCAGTGGGAATACTTTGTTATTAACATCACTCTTTGTCTTATTTATGTCACATTAGGAGAATGAGATATGTGTGTATGTGTGCCATTTGCATCCGTTTGCTCATTAGAACAAAGTCACCTTTTCTTGGCTGAACTACACCCTTATGTGTAAATGAGTACCACCCAAAACAAAGGCTATCCTTATTATACAGAGCAAAACAAATCAGGCATTTTAAACATCTGTGCTGAATAATCCTCAATAGACGTTCAGATGTTACCTAGGACAAATTACTTTCAACCAAGATCAGTGAAAGTTGAGGGAAAGACCTGAGACAATTGATCCCACCTTTCTGTCCAAATATAACCGAAAAGTATGTTATGTGAAAACAGAAGCATATGCAGTTTTTAAAAATATATATATAATATGACTATGTTCAGAAACTACTATAGAAATCATTAAAATATATTTGTTGTTATTTTTTTACTATAACTTATTCTACTGGAAATATGAACCTTCCCATATCAATATCTGTCTATATGCACATGTGTTTCTGGGATGAGATAACCTGACTTTCCACAGGAAATGTGAAAATTATGAACATATATCAATGAGACATATGCTGATTTTGAGGCAGCAGTGCAATTAAACATTTTTAAAAAACTATTACATTCTTGACTGAATAAACAGAAATGCCTGTGTCATGGAAAATGAGGTACTAGAAAGATGAAGCAGAAGACTTAAATTAGAATTCCTAGCTTGTTGCCTTTGCTAAAAAGTTGCATTTAACCATAGTTAAATTCTATCAATCCACTGCTGTGTAGTCACTTACTTTAGAGGTTTCTAATGATCTGCTACATATGACCTTGCAGCTGTACAAAACTGCTCAAGAAAATCTTTATGCAGAAAATGTAGTTGGAAGGGAGCTTGGAGTTCAAATAATTCAGCTCCTTGTTCAGAGCAGTTTCATCAGAGCACAGTGCAGATAGAGAAACACTGACAGATGGCCCACCAGGTTCTGCTGAAATACCTGCTGAAAAGGAGTACCTGCCACCTCCCAAAGTAGCTTGTCCCATTGCCAAACAGATGTTAATATTAGAGAGATGACGTCCTGCAATTTCCATGCACTGGTTCCAGCTCTGCCCTCTAAAGCAGCAGAGGTCTGCTAGTGTGTGTGCTGCTTATTTATCGCCTCCAACTTTAGTTTCACAATGACAAAAAGCCATGAAAAATGCATGCTTCCTAATAGATCCTTCCCAAACTTAAAGCTTTTGTATATTGGCAAGGATTAAGACACTAAACAATTAAAGTAAATATTAGCCTTTTCCAGTTAGTGATACGGGGCAGGATCACTTGTAAATTCAATTCAGTTAACATCAGGGCAACAACAACATCTAAGAATTAAACAATTTATCTCTATGTCTAATCCTGACTTGAGAGACACAGTACAGCACCCTAATTGTTATACTGTTTACTCTTTGTACCCCTCTAATCACTCATAGTAAAAGCAAAGGTTTTCCCTGACCTTAAGTCTAGTCATGTCTTATTCTGGTGGATAGTGCTCATCTCCATTTCTAAGCCGAAGAGCTGGCGTTGTCCATAGACACCTCCAAGGTCATGTGGCTGGCATGAATGCTTGGAGTGCTGTTACCTTCCCTCCGAAGTGGTATCTATTGATCAACTCACATTTGCATGCTTTTGAACTGCTAGGTTGACAGAAGCTCGGGCTAACAGTGGGTGCTCACCCTGCTCCCTGGATTCGAACCACTGACCTTTCAGACATCAAGTTCAGCAGCTCAGCAGTTTAACACACTGTGTCACTTGGGGCTCCCTGATCAGTCATAGGTATGTGAAATATGAAAAATAAAATATTTGTTTTACAAAGGGAGTCATGTTGAATATTAAATCATAGCTTTTATATGAAAGTAAAATAATACTGATAATTAATTTGAGAAAAATTAAAAGCTTTTGCTTGCAGAACTTTAAGCCAATGACAATCCATGTTGATTTCACAATGACAGCTGAACTAAGGAAAGCAGCCAGCATCTTTCTAAATCAGTACTTTATTTCAGAAGTTGTATCTGGGGTTTTCTTCTGCTTTCAATTTTTGTTTTGTTTTAATTTTAAAATCCTGTTATTCAATTCTTCCAGTGTCTGGAGCTTTGGAAATGAATCCCACAATCATCGAAATTTACGCAAACAACTTCTCCTCTCATCATGCTTCCTGACTGCATTATTCAGGGAAATATGCCCGATAGATTCTGGAGGAGTTGCTGTGCTGATTTTCAAAATGAGCTCACGGCGCCTATTAAATAACTGATTGCTCCAGGAAAGACTTTGCCTTCGCCTTCCCTGTGTGCCTTTCAGTATGGATTTTCCTATAATGAAATACAAGCCTGAATAAAGCCATCTTTCTTATTTTACTATTCATCATACTGTCCATTCAACACAAAACTGGAGCTGTCCTATCAATTTTGACTCAGTAGGACTCACCGGTGGCCCAAACTATGTAGAATGTCAATTGGAAAACAATAAATGGGGGCAGAAATGACCTGGGAAAAAAAGACTGAGGAAGGAAAGATAAAAAGTTCCCCTGCTTCTTTTCCAGTTTCCAAGTATATTGGACTTTTTGCATTCATTGGGATTTTGTTCCAGGACCTCCAGTAGGTACCAAAATCCATGGATACTCAAGTCTCATTATATACAATGGTATGGTAAATTGACATCCCTTACATAAAATGGCAAAACCAAGGGTTTTTATTTTTAAAGATATTTAAATATTTTCAAGCCCTGGATGATTGAATATGTGGATATTAAATTATAGATACACAAGGCTGACTGCATCCCTGTCTTTATTGTTCTTTTTAGTTTTTCTCACTCACCTTATTTTCTTAATATCAATTCATTTTCAGTATGCTACAATATTTGCACATTTTTTTTTATTTTAAATTAAGGGAAATACTTGAAAAAGAGTTGTCTTTCATCTTGACAGGGAAGAATATTAGCTATAGTGTGGCTCTGCTATTTCGTTACAGATTTCCAGATTAACTGCCATAGCTCCATTCTAATGAATCCTGGGATCTATAGTTTGAGTAGCCAAGACTGTGGGTTTGTAGGACCAAAACAGGGCTGTTGATGATAGAGTGTCACGGATGTCTCCCATTAGTAGTTCTTGATGTATTTTTAATACATTGTATGCATGCTCATTATGTAATGCTTCACTGCTTTCCCAGAGAGAGGGACAAAGTCTTCCCCAACATTCCTAAGGGACAATAACTTCCTCATCTTTTTTGAGACCCCCCTCCCAAGCATGCTACTTAACATGTTCCAGCTGTTTTTGCATATTTTGTGTTCAGGATTGGAGAAAGATAAAGGAGGCATCAGTAGACGGTATTTAAAATGCTCCATGTTGGAGGTTGTGCTCCAGTCTCTTCTATTGGCTTAATTAATTTTTACATTCATTAAGATATAACATTTTAGCTGCAGACGCTCCTTTGGGAGCACTTAGAAGATAAAATGCTAGAATAAAACATTCTAGAAGCATTTACATTTAGATTGTATCAGAATGAGGTATTCATTTAAAAAGGGGAGGGGAATGCCATTTTTCAGTTGATTCTTACAATGTTTTAAAAATAAAGAAGCAAAAAGTAAGAAATGCAGTAAAGTCTTAATTAAAGTTAGTTCCAGCTACAAACTCTGATGCTTTAAATCTGATGGTATCAGTGAATCTTAGCTGGAATGTGAACAGTATCAGGATGCCACATCTCTCTTTTTAAGTGGCAGTACCTTCCCAAAATTCTCTTTGTCTTTTTAGCAGATATAGTTTTCACTCATCACATCTGTCTTTATAGATTTTTAACTGCTCTCCCTTTCTTTATCCCCCCCCCCCCCTCTGTGTATGTAAGTGCATTTTGGCTTCTGAGAGATTTTCTTTCCCATCTTTGCTTTCTTTCTCCTGCTTGTTTTGTTTTTTGCTTTTCGTTATTTCTCTTTGTTCTGCACTGTGCCTATTGCCACTTCCTTCAAAAACAGTTGATAAGAATTTATACGGTCATGTACCAGGAAACAAAATGAATGCCTTCACCAACTCTCAAAATAGCTGGACACCCCAAATCTGATGGGTCAAACATGCATTAAGTAAGAAACAAGACAATAGTAGAACTTGTAAGAATTACGTTTTGGGAACTACAGATCACAGAATTTCATACTGTGCTCATCATTAGGATTTTCTGATTACAGTTGTTGGACTATATATATACACATACACATACACACACACACACACATATATATATACACACATATATACATATACATATATACATACACATACATACACGTGTGTGTGTGTGTGTGTGTGTGTGTATTAAAAGAAGTTGAAGACAAAATTCAGGAGAAATTGATGTGCAGTAGAAATTGGAGTTTATTTTGCATGCATCAGTTCTGTACTGTTTTCAAGATTATCTACTTAATTCTACCATTTATGATATTTAAAGAGTTATGTGTCTAAATCTGTTATTCAGCCCAATATGGGCTCAGAGTATACATTTGGTGCCTGGGGTAGGATGATTTGGGTAGGAAATCATTTGTCTTAGATTAATTTCTAATTTCCTTCTCAAAGAAAGGAATGGGCAATCAGGACAGTTTTCATCCCATTGAAAGGAAGTCTCTGAAAATTGCAATTCTGAAATATTCTTTACAGTCTTGGATTCATTCGCTGAAAAATTAGCACATAGAAATACTATGTGCATAGTAATAATATTTTCTTCAGAGGAAATAGTATTTCCTATGTAAAACATTATGCAAAATATGGTGCTTCTTGAATTGAAAATGCTGTAATTAAGATCTCCTGTTCAAAATCTGCACATGTTGCTGTTTTCTACTCCAAAATATCAAATGCAAGTTTTATGGAGAATATAGCAAAGTGAAGATTGCTGTCACTCCAGGACTTTTCTCACCAAGATTTTCCCAAATGCAAGAAACACATTTTCCGTCATTTTTTGAATACTCTTGAATATACTTTCCAGCCCTAGTTTGTATTCTGTAGAATTTAACTTATACACATTACTTCCAATTCTGTGTTCATTCATGTCCTTTTTTTTTTTACCCCTCTTTTTGGGGACATGTGCAACTTTTCCTTGAAAATGTAGCCCTGAAACTACAACTGAGTTTCAGTTTCAACAGTCCCTAGGCCAATATATAAATGATATGGTGAACGGATTTATCTCCAAACATTTCCTGACAGAAAAAAATTGTGTTCTGTACATTTCCTCTTTCAATTTTTCTTGCATTGTTCAATTACTTTGTAAAGGATTGGGAAGTGGTACAATTAGGCTTTAATCCAAGAAAGCACTTAAGCACTTAGAGCCAATTCATGCAAAATGTTTTACCTGCATAGGTGTGAAAAATTGTCATTTTCACTTATGATCCCTTCACATGTGTTACATAGATATGCCTACACCCCTTATATCAATCTCTAGCTTAGTAAAAAAAAATTATGTGTAATGAAGGAGATTTACCATTTCAGAATTTAATTTGTAATTAAAAGCTTTTAACATTACTTTTCAAAGTCTTTAAAGTCTTAATGACCAGTAATGGTCCACCCATTAGAAAATTGCTAAGGGCACAATGATTTGTAGCAACTGCTTCCAAGACAGCAAAGACAGATAGACATTATGAAGGAGAACTGCCTGGCAAGAACCTCATGTAAAGTCAGTTCTTAATACAGGTGTGTACGATTTTGTTTGGCAATTCAGGATTCAGAGAAATTAAGCAATCTGGCAGCCAGGCTGCCACAAATAGATTGGGCAGGACTCAGTTGAAGTCTTAACTAGAACAAATAATGATCAGCCAGAGTTTTCAGCTAATGGGGGTGATGGAGCTGAGCAACACTCTCCACCTGAGGTGGATGCAGCGGCATTTGGGCGTTCTTGCAAATCAGGCAAGAGTGGGTGCCTGGCAGCAACAGTTCCTCCTCTTCTTTCTTCCCTGGCACACTCCCCCATCCCTTCCCAAAGCCCACCCTTCTGGCAGAACACCCACTTTAGGAAAATAAGGCTGGAGAGAGAGAATCATCTCTAGAGAGGGCCTCACTGGGAATTTACTTTCCCAGCAGCACTTTTTGTGACATGGCATTAAAGGAGCCTCTGAACTTCCTCCTGGGGCATGACTGGAGTTGAGTTTCTCTCTGTGTGTTTCTCATGTTTCTTCCTCAGCCAATCAGAGGCCTGGTTGACCATGTCCATTCTCTTCCCCTCTTGTGGTGTACATTAGTTCAAGCTTTAATTCCCAGAACCCTTTCTTGTAGTTTGGTTTAGAAAAAACTTTTATGGTAAAAACTTTAAACATTTCACCAAAATTAGTGGATTGGTTAGATGTTCTGAACCTTGGTAGGCTTGCAGTAATAAATGAGGCCTACAAGTGCTGGTTTTGACCTACAAAACCCTATACGGTTCCGGCCCAGTGTATTTGTCCGAACGGATCTCCCTCTATGTCCCACCTCGAAGCTTAAGATCTTCTGGGGAGGCCCTGCTCTCGACCCCGCCACTGTCACAAGTGAGGCTGGCAGGGCCGAGGAGCAGGGCCTTCTCAGTGGTGGCCCCCCACCTGTGGAACTCACTCCCCGGGGAGATTAGATCATCATCTTCCCTTTTGGCGTTTAGGAAAAAACTGAAGACCTGGATCTGGGATCAAGCCTTTGGTCATTCTGACAGCTAACTGAAGGATCTGATGATAGACAAGGACAAATGGAATGGAATAGATATATGGACTCTGAACCCTGAGCATGAGACTCTTTTATTATTTTATTATGTACTGATGTTTTTAATTAATTGTTGAATTGTTTGTATTTGTATTGCTTGTGAATTGTTTTGGGCATCTAATTGTCCCCCCACTGTAAGCCGCCCTGAGTCCCCCCCCCCCCGGGGTGAGAAGGGCGGGGTATAAGTAAATGAAATAAATAAATAATAATAATAACAAGTGAGACAAGTTTCATCGTGATATAACTAAATACGACTGAGAAGCAAGCCCCTATATTTTCCCCAATTGTGCCAATGGATTGAATCTTACTGGACCAAAAATAGCACCCCCCTCCCGATTTTGGGAATCTCCTGGTAAACAGAATGGGGGGGGGGGGCAAAAATGGGATGGAAAACAGCACTGTTTTTGCCAAGTCACACATCTCTAATTCTTAATATGGTATAAGTATTCATGTCCAACCATGAAATAATGTGACTAGACACAAAAAACCGGTTTAAATAAGGATCATGCTACTTGATTGACCAATATCTTATTTAACTGTCATTTACTGGAAGACCCACTGATGGCACTCCCTTCCAAGACTGTACTTTATGAGAAAAAGGAAACCCCTCAGTTTAGTCCCAAAGGCAGATTCCATTACAATTGCGAGGTCCCAAGACATAAAGAGGCCATTTTAGAGTTCCACATGGGGGTGGCACGGTATACACCAAATTCTTATATTCCACCCCCCCACCCCCAATACCCAAGGCAACTTGTTCATCAAGATGACAATTAAACAGTTCAATAGATGTGAAGAGGAGAAAATTTCTGTGCTAAGCCTTACCACATCACACCAGGCTGCTTTAATTCTGGCCTCTATTCATAGAGTGCATCAAATACCCCTCTCACTTGCAACATGGCCTCAGGAATATAAGACTGAAGTTTCATGACTGACAAGAACAGAATTGTTGACATGAGCTATGATAATTCCATCTATGGCATACAGAATCGTTCCCCATATTTTCAAGAATCATGTGGAAGTTAAGCCACTACTGTAACAAGCAGCTGAACTTTCATCAGTTTCTTTGGGATAATATTTAAAAGCTGTACCTAGTCATATGCCTGAAGTACAAGATAGTCATTTATATAAGATAAATGGATAATAAAGTCTTGTGAAACACTGATGTATTTTACTTTCAAGGGAAGAGTCTTAAATCTTCCTTTTTTCATGTTCTTCTATTTGTATGTAAGACATGCTCCTCCAGGTTTGCCAATTTATTAAGATTTCTTCAAAAGTTTGAAAATAATTTTTCCAGGAATTCCCTGTGAAATGTCAAAAAAATTCGATCAAATGAGCCTCAAGAGAAGTGGAACCAGAATTTTTCAAGCAAAACTTCATTAGAAACTGCTCTCTATTTCTCATCTCTGTATTGCGTTTTCTATTGCAAAGAATATTTGATGCACTTGGATGAAAAAAAATGGCTCAGTCAAATGTCTCAGGAAACAATCACTTTCTGTAGATGTAGTTTGTCAAATGAATATGACCTAGAGACTAGAATAGTTCCTGCAGACTAGAATAATGATTCTTCATAGTCTGTTCATGGCAATGGTTACTACCAAGTCAGTTTTTCCTTCTCTTACTACCGTATCCAGATATGTCTCCTTCTGATGCTTCTATTTCTAACACCAAAAACCAGTCAAATAAACATTCCTAGTTGGTCTATAATTAAATGTAGCCATTCAAGAAGTCCTTCTCTCTCACCTCTACATTGGCTAGCTGTGACACAAGACTGAACTCTCCCTAGAAAGCAAGATGATTAAACTAAGACTGTTCCACTTTGGTCATTGTCTGGTTGCCCCTGACATGATAAATAAATAAAAATACTTTGGTCATATTATGAAAAGACAATAATGCTTGGTAAGCAGATGGCAGCAGAAAAATAGGAAAGCTGGGTTACAGGTGAATAAGTACAATCAAGGAAGTCACAGTCCTGAGTCTGTAGGACTCAAGCATGACTTGGAGTTCATTCACTGATGGGGACACCATAGTTCAAAAGTCAACTTCACATGAGTTAACAACAAAACATGAGCAATCTAGAAGAATAGGGTCATTTTCACTTATATTTTCCCAAATACAGACTGTTCACACTTTATAAAGTCCAATGTATGTGAGAAGCCACTGTAAATTTATTTAAATCAATCTAAACCAGGATAAATCTAAGAAAATATAGAGCATATTTGACACTATACTTTTCTGGAACCTTCCCCCAAACACCCAATGTGAAAGAGATTACAATTGGTTTAGATAATTATTCAATAATTTTAAAGTGAGCTGGTGTTCTGTTCCACCATCATTGCTTTCCTGATAAGCATATAAGGAAATTCCAGTTAAAACCCCATTTTATACCCCATTTAGTGTCATAGCACAGTATGTTGCGATCAAAACATTAATAACAAACAATAAAGTTGGCACAATGTATATTATTTTGACCGGATGGTGATATTTCATTTGGGCTATTTGTAAGGAATAGCAGTGCTTTATTAAACTTTGTATAAAAATAGAAACCTCTTTAAGTACTTGTAACATTAACTGCTAAGAAGCAATTCTAGACATCTCGAATAATCTTGTGCATGGTGAAGATAACCAACAGTGTTTTTTACACTTCTAAGTTAGCAATTTTGCTGGAGAAGGTGCTTCTGTATTCAACACAGAGAGTAAGAGTATTAGATAGACTCTTTAATATGCACAACATACATGGCTGAAAAATTGCAGTGTTTCTGCCTCATCATTTGAAGGAGATGGGGAGGGGAGGAGGAGGAGAGGCAAGATGCATAAAACTGCAAGTAGAAAATCCTTCCTCTTCATGTTTTTGGGACTATAATGAATTCTAACAATAGTAGTTCCCTAAAATGTTTAAAGAATGTGCTCCTCCAACCCAGAAGTGAAAAACTACAAATATCATGCAGAATTTTGAGAACTACAACAATATTAAATACCAAGTAAAATTTCCAATGCAGAGGTGCCTAGGCATATAAAAAAGACAGAGTATGCAAGGAGCAAGAACGAAGTATAGTGTTTGATATATAAATCTGAAACTGTGCAAGCATTCTTATTTCAAAGCTACCGTTCAATTTAAGAGAAGTGCTAAACTTCAAACTAAAGTCATTATCCCAGGCTGAGACAGTGTGTTTGTCCCATATAAATGTTGAAATCCTCTAAACACCAGACAGCTTTTATATTGTGAAATGCCTCTGGTATCCTGCTGTGCTAAATTATATGTAGTGACTAAAAATTACAGCATTACGATTCCAGACTGACATGTCTGGTTTGAGCATTGATTACGAATTGCATTGTGGGTAAAAGACAGAACCCTCTCTTATGTACAAGGAGTTTTGATGAGCTTCTGAAGCAGCTATTTTGAAGTTTTCTTCCTTTTCCACCCCCACTGGGCATGAAATAAAACTTGCACACCAGCTCCCTTTGACATACCTTGTAATCCGTGCTGAGCTTCTGCATACTCTGTTTAATTTGGATTTAGACATTCACAACTCTTTAGGCTCTGAGCAATATTTCCTCATTTGTACTTGTCCGACCTGATTTTTGTTTCCATATTTTCCCTTAAGTCTTACAGGAAAGATAAAAATGTCAATAAAAATTAAGTTCTGTCCAGTATGAATCCCTAAATTCTGTTAAGTCGTTCACCGACTCCTTGCTTGTAATAATTATAACGAGCAATTTGCTTTAGTTCTAACTGGAGACACATACTAAAAATGAAACAATTTGTGTAGCAGGATTTTAAAAATAGCGATGCATTTTTTTACAAGATTTACAAAACTATACTTGTTGAGAAAGACAAAACATTTGATTTAGTAAATATTCATCTTAAAATCCAGGTCATTTCCAGCTGCAGAGTCCCTACTTTAGAAAACTGGTGCTCACCTAATATAGATCATCACCTTTCTGCCCTCATATGCATTTCAGTAACCTTACAATCATGAAACCCTGACCCTGGAAGAAAAATGGCAGCACAGTATATAAATATGCTATTTCTGTGCAAAGTTTAGTTTAGTTGTTCATATTAAATGACCAGATGTTATTGAGAATAAGTCTATCTGCTATCCATTCATAAACAAAACTTCCACCTTAAGAGTAAATGCCACAGAGCAGTAGAAAAACAATAAAAAACATTCAGCATCGCGCAAGCTTCTCAGAAGGGTTTAACTGGTGGACATTGTTTTTACCAGCAAAGTGATGTGATATATATATATATATATATATATATATATATATATATATAACACCACTGCAGCCTAAATCCCCTTTAATTTGGGAATTTTGTTCACAGAACCATTTTACTCCGTAGAGTTCTTGCAATTTAATTAAAAGCACCATTCATCAAAAGCTACATACTGCAGTGGCCAACATCCATGATAGCAAATTTAATAGGCTTTTCTTTCTTAGTAGACCCTGTTGTGCATTTTGGTGCACCCTACTGCATTTACCTGAGCAGAGACTGAACAGAAACAATGGACCAAAAATTGGAAAGTTGCAAATAGATATTGTAGATGGATCATGAGTAGGCTGTGAGTAAAAATTGACAAGAAAGGATGAAGAAAAATGGAAAAGGTATGTTCAGAGAAAAAAATAGTAGCAACAGAAGATTCAGGAGTACAGAAAAACCCATTGGCTCTCAAATTTTGGGGAGACATGGCTGACTGTGGGGTGGCTGAATGCCATCTAACCACCTCCCAAGGGAAAGCCTGGGGTTGTGGGAGGATGTGGGGACTAAAACCTGGGAGGAAGTGGGTTACAGTTAGTCCTGCACATTCATGGGCACTGCTGGAGGGATAGGAGATTGAGTCTGGATCTACACTACTGTATAATGCAGTCTGGGCTGGCAATATATGGTCAGTTAGACCCATATAATGTAGTTTAAGGTACTTGAAAGAGGTAGATTGGGAGGAAAGGGATACAAAATCTGGATGTCTTTGTTGGAAGAACAGGAGATTGAGACTGATGAGTTGGAAAGCTGCCTTGAGTGCCTATATCAGAGAAAAGGTGGGATAAAATAAAGTAAGCAAATAAATAAATTTACGTCTGGATGGCTCTGTTGGAAGGAAAGAAGATTAAGAGGCAAAAGATTGATATGAAGAGAAGTGGGACAAAGATGTTGATGGTCTAAAACCGGGATTAAAATTTGCCCGTGGCATTTTGATGGTTCTCTATCATGTATGTAGATAGGTAGGTGGGGCTTACAATATTCAAGTCTTTTCTACTTCTGCCCATAATCCCTGTGAATACGTGGGGTTGATTGTATTTTATTTTGATTGCCAAAATCAAAAGTTGCCAGAAGGCTGATAGGGGCAGTATACAAATAAAGTAAATCAAACTACTGTAATGGATCTAAGTGTTTGCCTTTTGATTTCACGAGTTGGTTTTCATTATTTCATGTTCATTACTGCCGCACTACTCATATATAACCTTGATATTCCTCAGTTTATTTTCTAAGCAATATATCATACCAGATGTCCTTTTGCCTTTTAAGCCATTTTAAGTGTCTGTGGAATTTTTTTTCTTTTCCATTCAGTTCTTCAGTTTAGAAGCCTTTTGAGAAATTACAGGAGTTTCTAACTCTTATCACAGGAGACTAGTGATGTAGGAAAAGTATCAACAATTCCTCATCAAAATATCTGCAAACTTCTGTAAGTTTTTGGTGCTAGGAATATTGCAAGAAGCCTTTAAAATATTCCATGTTTTCAAAATCATGCAAACAAATCAACCATGATAAAAACAATGCTATGATTTCTACAAATCACTGATGTTGATACAGTTACTTCTAAAACACATTTTCCAGTTACAATGGGCAGCCCATGCTTATTTCATGCATTCTCTAGCAGCAATGGAAATAAATGACTCAAAAGAAGCCAGTGTTAACATGGACCTCCCTTACAATAGAAAGCAATTTTCTTTGTAGATTTTTCGCTTTAAAAAAATTTAATAGAGGCACCATGTTAAAAGAATATACTTTGTCTGAATATAGAGCAATTCCCACTGAAAAAGAAATTCAATGAACTGAAAAATAAGTCAACGAGAAGCATTCTACTTGAAAGAATTCACTGAAATGTAATTCTGCTACTGCAAAAAAATCTCCATAAAACACAGCTTTTTGCTCCATTAACCCTTATTGAGTGGGAAAAAAAGAATTACAATATAATTATCAGAAAACCACCTTCACAATAAAGAAATGCTGGGAGAAGTGGGTAAATACTGTGAATGGAGAGATGAAGGCCTTCCTCCACCCCTTTCATGTAAGTCAAATATGTCCCATTACTAGTCATTGCTTCAGACATGTACCTTTTAGGCAGGTAATTTCAAATATAACTGCTCTATTATGAAAAATAACAGTGTAGTAATATATGCAACTACTTTGGCAAAATAGTAAGTCAGTGCATTTTTAAAATGACTTGCTAATGGCTAATTGCTATATCATAATAAACACTATTTGGATATTCCATATTTGAGATAGTCGTTTAGCATATTTTAAAAATAACTTGGTATCTTAATATACCAAGTAACAAAATTTTAATTTAAGCATAATCCTTTTAATGTTCACTCAGATATCTGTCATTCTATATTACATGGAACTCATCCCCATGTACAGTTACATAGGATAACAGTTTTGAATGCAAACAAGCAAACATACCACATACATTTCCTTGTGTTAAATGCCCCAGTGTGTAAAATATGATAACATGCATTCTTATGCAGTACAAAGGGAAACAGAATTATATGTACATGAAAAATAGAACAATATTTTCCACATTCTTGCTAAAAGTTAAAGTGCACTGTCAAGACTATAACTGTATATCTTGTATTCTACTTCTTTAATTGTAATGCAAATATTTGGAAATGAATCGTGCATCCATGGATTCAACCATACATGACAGTATTACAGAAAATAATATATAAGAGACACATTTTTGATATGCCATTTTATATAATGGAACTTTAAGCACCCACAGATTTTGGTATCCATTGGGTAAGGGGCAGAGGGTGGAATGAAACTACATAGGATGCAAAGGCTGTACTCTATAACTACAATCTGAACATTCAAATGGCAACCTGTTTTCAGAGGCCGAGTTAGAAATCCTTTTGAGGAGGCAGGCATGCTGCATGTTTCTTTTTTTGCCCAGTTCCTCTTTCCATTGTCCAGGTGAAGTAGACACTCACAGCTTGTAGGAAGAGGAAGAACCAGTCCCACATGTAACCTCATTTAACCTGTGTATTGGCTCCTTTTCTTCTTCCTGTGTTCCATGAATGTCTATTTCACCTGGGCAAAGGAAGGGAGGTATTGGGGGGGAAACAGAAAACACAGCACACAGGAAAAGGAACCAGGATTCACAGGGTAAGTGGTGCTGTGGATATCCATAGGCTTTTCTTAAAAACAGAATGGAGATTGAGGGTCTGGCAGCAAGTAGCCCATAAATCCAGCAACGGTTTGGAGCAGAAGTGCTCCAAAATGACCCCTATGGGAACCACAAACACCCTGTTGAACCTGCTGCAGTGACAAATTAGTGTCAACATGATCCAAGATTGCATCAACCTCACTAGATTTTCATGTTGCTATTGCCACTCCCAGCTATCCATACAGCTTTGTGCAAGTTCCTGGTCATGGCAGCCACCCTGCTGTCATCAGCAGAAGTTTTTGCATGACCAGGAAGAATAATGGGCACCTCTGTTGATGTAAGAATGGGGCATACATGATGTCCGGGAGCACAGAGCTCTATGGTTGGCTGGGAACAGTGATTATGGTAACCTGAGCATGATTCATCTGATTAGCACAGACAAAAGATGATGACTGTGGTGTCCATGTGAACAGTCACCAGTCCATCTGTCCACACTATCCCAAATGCATAGAACACTCTGGAGTTTCAAATACACTCTAAGGCATCCTACAACTTTACCTGAAGTGGGGCAAAGCTATTTTCATTTGGTATAAGCCATGATACACACCAAAAGTTCATTATGAAGGCAGCCAGGAGTCATCTCAAGGCAATTCCATGCTATGTAGACTCACGCAAAGACTATGAGACTGCAAAAGATTGACTCTTCTTCAATGCTGACTTTAAAAAACCTAAAACAGAAGTTTTGTTGTGATGCCAAAAGAGGCTGAAGAGTTCAAAAGTGTTCAAAACTCCACAATATGTCATCAAAAAGGGTGAAGTTATTTTAAATCTGCCATTCCGGATTTAGCATAATGAATCCACCTACTTCAAGAATCAATGAAAGGAAAAGGGAGGAGAAAGAGGCCAAATAAAAAGCAAGGAAATGTGTTAGAAATTGCATTTCCTCCAGCTTCTCCCCTATTAGACTGCCCCTCCCATATCCTTAACTGACATGTTAGCAGCAAAGCTTACTGAAATTAGAGTGCACAGATCATGAACCTTGAAGACAGAATAAACAGCTTGTCCTTCTTCTGCAGATACAATATTGTCATCTCAGGGTGGATTGCTTCAAATAAAAGATTTTGCTTTTTTTCCCCTGCACTTTTGAATTGGAATATCTCTGACAAGAACAAGAAAACAGAACATGGAGGTGCATATTACTTCCAGTGTTTTGCAACTGATCTAAACAATGCTCTATGTAAAGACTGTAAATATACCAGAAAAAAATAATTTGGGGAAATTGTGTTTAAAAACAGATTAAAATGCTTGTAAAGAAAATCAAACATTCTAGTAAAATTTGCTTTCATGTAATAAGTAACATACTATTTAAATTTGGTTTCCCCTTCCTGCAAATCTGGAATTAAACAGGTGGTGGAGCGCTGCTCTTAAGGCTTCTTCTCCTTCAGCGCCAAGTAGGATTCCCCCCCACTCTCCTTTAAGAGGGTTTTTCCCCATCTACCCTACACTGTTGAGGTTTTGGGTAATTAGCATCAGGTGAAGTCTTAAATAGGATACCATGCATAAAGCAGGGATGCAATATAACATCTCGGTGTGCACTGAAGGAAGCAATTTTGGTGAAGGCCTGGAACAGAAGCCCTCACCTGTGTGTTTGGTCAACCAAGGTGGGGGCAAACAGAAATGGCCTTGGAGCTGTGGGGGAAGTCTAATCCCACTGATGTCTTTCAACTGCTTCCCTAAGCAGTTGTCCTGAATGCAATGCAAGTGGAACTCAGGAAACTCAGGTATCTCACTCAAGTTAACTGAGGAGCTTGTCTGGGATAGCCACTGCCTTGGCTTATCCAACATCAAGATCAACCCCCACATTTAGTTTGTTGTAGTTCATGAAGAAAGTTTAAATAGGTAACAATAAAATTTGTCAATAGTTATTCAAACACAGTGGTCTTGTCTAATTATTTCATTATGGGAGGGCAACAGAATATGGGTTCAAAATCATAATAAACGATGGGTTCCTGATTCTTCTAGATCAGTGGTTCTTAACCTGTGGGTCCCCAGATGTTTTGGCTTTCAACTCCCAGAAATCCTAAACTGACTGAGATTTCTGGGAGTTGTAGGCCAAAACACCTGGGGACCCACAGGTTGAGAAACACTGTTCTAGGTGGTCAATTCCTTTTTCAAAGCAATTTGTATGTACACTTTAGAAGCAATTAAAACATCACAGTACTCCTTTAAGTGTGTAAGAGCATATCAAAGTAAGTGTAAAATATCTATTTATAACTAGAAACGGGTTTGTTTCATCCACTGAAATATTGTAGATATGTAATTCTATTTCATTTTTGAAACCACAAAGTATAATGGTGTGATTAACTATTACATGCAAGTGAATGTTACTTTTCTATAGGGATATGAATATATGTTCTGAAAAGGGGTTGTGATTTATTTCCCCTTTGAATGAGGAATGTTTGTCAAGTTTATTAGCCAGTTGTTCGCAGTTTATTTCCGTTTGACATAGACAACCAAGTATGGCAGCAAAGCTGCCCTGTTAAAGTTATCTAATATCAGACTTAGTGAGAGCCTCACAATATAATGTATACAAGGATTATAAGAAACACAAAGCTCTACTTAGGGACACTTTTAGGTTTTTATAGTAGCCAAGGGGCAAGCAAGCCATGTAGATAAAGTTCAACACTGTACTCAGGATTCCAGCAGACAGTCAACATGGCAGGCTAATATTTGGCACCAGAACTCATAAAGACATAATTCTAGCAGGGCACAGAAGCTTGTTGTTGGGGAAAAGCTACCAAATCCTTGAATGTGATTGGAACATTATGCATGACCCTTTGGATTCCAATTAATGGTGTTCTTTGAACATCACTTTTCACTGTAACTGTTGTGGCAATTTAACTGCTGTGATTGTTTACAGAATGAATAAATTCCAAAAGCCTTGCAGTTTCTTGGAGAATACCTCTGTCCTTTAGTTTCCTGTTCTGTACATTAATTTCCTCTCTTCTGTACATCCGTGGAACAGGAACAGAATGCAGAAATGAAGGAAATTGATTCCTTTCCCACTGAGGATTATAGGACTAGTTTTTAGAGTCCTGGCCATGACAGTGACATATGCTAATATATATTTCTGACTGCCAGAGTGTGAGTGGGTGAAAGAGGACCCAGCAGTGGTGGAACACATGGGACTGAGATGAGTTAAGGTTTCTAACCTTGTAACAAACCATTTTTTTCAACCATGACCAGGGCCTTATTTGCTTCAAACTGGCTTACAATGTTTAATGGGATGCTCTCTTTTATGCATGACCCTGCTCAAATCCTGACACCTCAGACCAACCAAAGTTTTGAAAGCTTGTCATGTTATTTTTCTTATTTTACTGCAACAAAGAACTGAAAAACTTCTTCAGTTTCTATAAGAGAATGAACAGGACTCTTCACTTTCATATCCTTCTGTTTGCCATTCTAAATTCTCAGTGAAAATCTCCTGGTGGATAAGTTCCAACTGCACTGCCTGTTTCTCTCATCCATCTTGCAACTCCTTTTGTCCCCATTTTCCTCCCACATTCAACTATAGAAACTTCCATCTGAATAATTTTAATGATAGCTGAAGATGCTCTTTCATATGATATTATCTAATTAACACCTTCCTGAGCTTGATGAAAGCTACACAGCTTTCGGCTCTGTATCTAACACATTTTGAAGGTGAAGAGATATATGTAGGATCCTAGAATAAGTTGAACTAGCATCACTTTCCTCCCACTGGCTTTATATGGAAAAAAAAACCTCTCTTCTGTACATTTTTCCTTCCAGTGGCTGCTTGTCCTGCTATCACAGAAGTTCGGTATTTGGTTTTCAAATTGGGTTTTGTCCACAATTAATCTAACTGCTAATAAAATGAAGAAAGCAGCCAAAAATATAGAAAATAATAGCCAAAATGGTTTTAATTTGAATCTATTATTTCCAGTTCCAGTGAACTTGAATAATGAGAATCTGCATTTATTTTCACACAACTTTATTTTTACTTATTCTGTAAAGCCAGATCCGAATCTGTAGCTCAAATTCTTTTTTTATCTAAATATATTATGCACGATATGAGAGCCTTTTCAGTTGTCACCCTATTTTAGTCTTCTACTCTGTATTTTTCCCATATTACTCCTTCAATACTGCATGCCATCTCACAGATATATTCATCACAACTTATTTCTAACAAATATGAATGTGCAGTATTGTGCTCAAGATTACAGGCTAAATTGCTTCAACTGTTAAGCAACTGGACTTTTTCAAGTAAGGGAGAAATTATTCCAGTAATTATCTCATTACATTCCATAATCTCCTGACAAAATATGAACATCTCACAGATATATAGAGCTTGAAGTTAAATACTTTCTTGAAGAGGGAGAATAAATATTACAGAAATGATTCTTAGCTTGAATGTTTTGGTATCACTAAGTAATCACTTATATCATAGTTAGTACATAGTTAGTTCTAGTTCTGACTAGAACTTCCGGTGACTTCCGGTGGAGGCAGCATGGAGGCTGCAGCAGCTTGCTGAGGCTCCTTGAGCTCCAAAGCTGAAACCTCACCTAAGGGGTCGGGGGAGTAATATTACCCCCCAACAACGGCAGATAAAGTTGTGTTGGCATTCCTCCAAGGCACGCAGCGAGGGGGGGTTTCCTTGGAAACCTCTACTGGCAACGAGAGACCTTGGAGATAAGACCCGGGATGAGGACGCCGACCTAATGGGATGGTATTGCGGCTTACCGCCTCCATTAAGATAAATTAATTGGAGTTACAAAGAAACAAAAAGTAAAGAGAGATAAAGGAAACGGAGGGAAGAAAGAGCAAAGAGCAAAGAAAGGAAACTTGCTGAATAAGCTACCCATAGAGACTGGACATAAGAGTAAATTATTTGTTTGAATGGGAGCTCTTTGAAGTCGAACTATTTACAAACTACCAACTACAAATTACTCAAAATGATGGCGGCGTGGTAAGCAGCGAACCTTCTTCCCGGGGTAAGAGAGGGGCCTCAATTTACCTTATTCTGGCTCTATTCCCCCTTTTGGACTCCTAAAAAACCGCCCCCCACACAAACAGTAATTCCCAGGGTCACGAAAGTGAGCTTGGAGACCTGTTCGGGGAGCGTCGGAGAAAGAAGACGAACAAACGGGGAAGGAGGAAAGGAGAAGACAACTGGGCCACCGCCATTGTTGGCCCCAAGCTCCCTACCTCCCAGCTACTGGACCCCTTCTGGACCCCCTTACACCCTCCAGTCTCCAGCTTCGATAATCTTAGCTTGGACGTTGTACCTGGACGGAGAAGTGGAGGCTTTGTTCGGCTGCTTGGCTGCCCAGCGGGTTGGCAGACTGACCTCCGAGAGGGCTGTTTTCACCCACGCCGCCCCCTCCTGCTCGGCCCAGCCGGTTTGCGTTCCAGCTGCAGCCTCGGACATCTGGCTGCTTCAGCCGTGCGAGTCGGCTCCCCAGAAGAGAAGAGTGGAGGTGGAGCGAGGCCCACCTCTAGTTGGGTCCGAGCACGCTCCCTCCCAAACCACAGATTAGTCGACCGGAGCCCTCCAGAGCATCACTGGGGCCAAACTGTGTATGCCATTGACGCTACCAACTTTAGGCCAACGCTGTGCTGACCGACCTTGGTTGTCCGACGTGTGCTGACTAACTATCTATTGTGCCGACCACCTGTGCTGTTCAATCTATTGTGCCGACTGCTGTGCTGTTCAAGTTACTGTGCTGTCCACCTGCGTGTCCATCCTTTACCATCGGGCCGATTTCGGCCGTTGATCATCTTTGCAGACACTAACTTTATCTCCGGAAGGACCAATACCAATCCACCTTTTGATCCATTTTCAGTCGTTCATTGCCTTGATTTTGTGTGTCTTAACATCTCTACCAACAGATTAGGTGGTGCTGTTATTTTGTACAATTCTAGCACTTTATATTATCAGCACCTTAATCCTTTAGCACTTTAAATTGTTATCCTGTACTGTATTGGTTACTATCCAGGTGCTAGTCCCTAGCTTCTGAAATTGGGGTTCCTCCATGACGCACCTTATTTTAGCACTTTAGAACAATCTCAATAACCTTTTGCACTTTAAGACCTGGGAGGTTGCTACAACCACTGGCTGCACTTTAAGAACTTTGGTAGCTTTAGTGTGAGTGTTACTATCCTCCTTTGCACTTTAAGAACTGTAAGATTTATACAACCACAAGCTGCACTTTACGAACTTTGGTAGCTTTATTGAGACTGCTAACATCTACCACCCATGCTAGTTCCGATCTCCTGGTATCTTGTAACACTGCTGTTAGCTGCCTGCGGGAGAGGTAAGGAGGGGAGTGAATTGGAGATCTCAGTGCGAGTTAAACCGGTGATAAATCATATAACCAGCAGTGAAGCATGGGGTGAAAATAGGAAGGTAGACTGCGTCATGGAGGAGGGAGGGTGTTCCATTGGTCGGGGAGCCCCCATAGAAGTCGTGGTGGGGATGGGGAGATACGGGAAAAGGAGACCTCGAATTCGGCCTAGGGATCGTACAACAACATTAGTAACTCCAACTCGGTCTCCTGATATGGTGAATTGGTGTAACCAGGTCGGCGGTCCCCCCGGATTGAAAGTGGTGCTGTTGAACGCCAGATCTGTCAATGGCAAAACAGCTTTCATCCAGGATTTAATCCTGGATGAACGGGCAGATCTGGCGTGCATCACGGAGACCTGGCTGGACGAAGCTGGAGGTGTGAATTTGACCCAGCTTTGCCCGCCAGGTTTCTCCGTGCAGCACCAACCAAGATCCGGGGGGCGGGGAGGCGGGGTTGCAGTGATCTATAGAGACTCCATTCTTCTGACCAGGGCCCCCATCCCGCAGTCAACAAATTTTGAATGCGTCCACCTGAGGGTGGGTGACCGGGACAGATTAGGGATTCTGTTAGTGTACCGTCCACCTCGCTGCACTACAGACTCCCTGACTGAGCTAGCGGGGGTGATCTCGGACCTGGCATTGGAGTCCCAGCGGCTGCTTGTGCTGGGGGACTTCAATGTCCACGCCGAGACCACCCTATCGGGAGCGGCTCAGGACTTCATGTCTACCATGGCAACCATGGGGCTGTCCCAACAGGTATCTGGCCCCACCCACAGTGCTGGACATACATTGGACTTGGTTTTCTGCCAGGGATGGGAGGAAGGTGGCGGTGTTGAGGAGTTATCCATCTCTCCGTTGCCATGGACCGACCACCACCTGGTCAGCTTTAGATTAACTGCACCCCCTAACCTCTGCAGAGGTGGAGGACCCATTAAGTTGGTCCGCCCCAGGAGGCTTATGGATCCGGATGGATTCCTGACAGCTCTTGGGGAATTTCCCGCCGCCTCGGTTGGTGATCCTGTTGATGCCCTGGTCGCTCTCTGGAATGGGGAGATGACTAGGGCAATAAACACGATCGCTCCAGAACGTCCCCTCTCAAGTAGCCGAGCTAAACCAGCTCCTTGGTTCACTGAGGAGCTGGCAGCGTTGAAGCGAAAGAAGAGGGAACTAGAGAGCGTGTGGCGTTCGAATCCGAGCGAGCCAAATCGAACACGGTTTATGTCCTTCTTAAGGGCATATGCCGCGGCAATAAAAGCCGCAAAGAAGGCCTTCTTTGCGGCCACTATTGCGTCTGCAAAGAACCGTCCGGCTGAACTGTTCCGAGTTGTCAGAGGCCTGTTAAAACCCACCATTCAGGATGGGTGCCCTGATGACTCGGCAGCTCGCTGTGAAGCCTTTGCTCAGTTCTTTGCAGACAAAGTCGCTTTGATCCGCTCTGGTCTGGACACCATATTAACGGCAGTCTCTGAGGATGTAACACGAGCATCTGCTTGTCCGGTTTTGATGGATTCATTTCAATTGGTTCAATCCGAGGATGTGGACAAGGTGCTTGGAGGAATGAGAGCTACCACATGCATCCTAGACCCCTGCCCATCCTGGCTTCTGAAGGAGGCCAGAGGGGGATTGGCCGAGTGGGTGAAGGTGGTGGTTAATGCCTCCCTCCGGGAAGGCATCTTTCCAGCCAGCTTAAAGCAAGCTGTAATAAAACCGCTGTTGAAAAAACCATCACTGGACCCCACTCAATTCGTCAACTTCCGGCCTGTTTCCAATCTCCCCTTTTTGGGCAAAGTCCTGGAACGTGTGGTGGCCTCACAACTCCAGGCATTCTTGGTAGACACGGATTATCTGGATCCGGCACAGTCTGGCTTCAGGCCGGGGCATGGTACTGAGACAGCCTTGGTCGCCTTAGTGGATGATCTGCGCCGGGAGCTCGACAGGGGGAGTGTGTCCCTGTTGGTGCTTCTGGACCTCTCAGCGGCCTTCGATACCGTCGACCACGGTATCCTTCTGAGACGCCTCGCGGGAATGGGTCTTGGAGGAACTGTTTTACAGTGGCTCCGCTCATTCCTCGAGGGTCGGTCTCAGAAGGTGTTACTGGGAGACTCCTGTTCAACCCCACAACCTTTGTCTTGTGGGGTTCCTCAGGGTTCAATATTGTCTCCCATGTTGTTTAACATCTACATGAAGCCGCTGGGTGAGATCATCCGGAGTTTCGGAGTGCGATGTCATCTGTACGCGGATGATGTCCAACTCTGTCACTCCTTTCCACCTGCTACTAAGGAGGCTGTCGAGGTCCTGAACCGGTGCTTGGCCGCTGTGACGGTCTGGATGGGGGCGAACAAATTGAAATTGAATCCAGACAAGACAGAGGTACTCCTGGTCAGTCGCAAGGCCGAACAGGGTATAGGGTTACAGCCTGTGTTGGATGGGGTCGCACTCCCCCTGAAGATGCAGGTTCGCAGTTTGGGTGTGATCCTGGACTCATCGCTGAGCCTGGAGCCCCAGGTTTCGGCGGTGACCAGGGGAGCATTCGCACAGCTAAAACTCGTGCGCCAACTGCGCCCGTACCTTGGGAAGTCTGACTTGGCCACGGTAGTCCACGCTCTGGTTACATCCCGTTTGGACTACTGCAACGCTCTCTACGTGGGGTTGCCTTTGAAGACGGCCCGGAAGCTCCAACTAGTCCAACGTTCGGCAGCCATGATACTAACGGGAGCGGAGCGCAGGGAGCATACAACTCCTCTGCTGCACCAGCTCCACTGGCTGCCGATCTGCTACCGGGCTCAATTCAAAGTGCTGGCGTTGGCCTTTAAAGCCCTAAAAGGTTCTGGCCCAACTTACCTATCCGAACGTATCTCGGCCTATCAGCCCGCCAGGACCCTAAGATCTTCTGGGGAGGCCCTGCTCTCTATCCCGCCTGCTTCACAGGTGCGGCTGGCGGGTACGAGAGACAGGGCCTTTTCTGTGGTGGCCCCGCGGCTATGGAACGCCCTGCCCTTGGAGGTAAGATCAGCCCCTTCATTGATGATATTCCGAAGAAGATTGAAGACCTGGATGTTTAAGCAGGCATTTGGTTAACCCAATGCAACGAATGGTAACTGACTAAAGGACTGGCAATATGGATGACGAACTGGATCACGTTTTTAGTTAAGAGTCGAACTGGATTGGTATTGATGTATGAATTGTGTTTTTATGTTTTTTATGTTTTTTTATGCTTTTAACTGTATATTGTTGATTGTTATATTATGTTGTAAACCGCGTTGAGTCGCCGGCTAGGCTGAGAAACGGCGGTATAGAAATATAGCAAATAAATAAATAAATAAATAGTACAATGCTTTATAAATTCCATTGGATACAGTATGTTTATTTAGATATGTTTATTTAGATATTTAGATCCTATCAAATGAAAACTCTACTACATATTTTTCAATGTGTAAAAATGTGTAGAGATGTATAGGCTTATGTAGGCATATGGTGCATTGCTGATTGTTGATGGACTTTGAGAGAGAGAGAGAGAGAGAGAGAGAGAGACCTGCCTGGGATTGCATCAAAGAATTGGCTGAGAGTAAGATAAGGCAAGACTGATATTTGTACAAAGCTGTCTGCATTTTTGCTATTGAAATCTGCGAGATAAAAGCCTTCCTGATTTGGAATGAAACTTCTGTTTGCCTGTGTGCTGTAACCAGGGACCTCCAAATGACTGAGAGACTTAGAGCTTTCCTTGCTCATAGGTTGAGTACAGTATAATATTCCCAACATTCTAAATAATCAGCAAATGAAACATGCATGGGATTCTATTTACGTATTCTGATCTCATTTACTGGAGAAGGGTAAAAATATGTGTGGGGAAAATGTGACCACACACATCATCAATGATTATTGTGTAATATCTATTGATTAATTAAGCACTATATATAGTTTCATTGAACCCCCTTCCAAACTGAAGGGAGAAATTAAGTGTATTCAAAATCATTTTGTATGTGTCAAATATAACAAATAGGCCACCAAATTTAAACTTTCAATGTTAGCCATGATTCTAAGAAGGATCAGTAAAGACTGATCAGTAATAAATTGATTCATGTATGCAACTATGCATTGATTTATGTATAATTGTGTATTGGTCTATCTATGTATTTATTATTTATTATTTATTTACTTTATTTCTATACCGCTTTTCTCAGCCCTTAGGCAACTCAAAGCAGTTTACACAACAATGCAAAATATCACAAAACAGTATAATGCAATTAAAACAGATTATAACATCAACAATTAACAACAGTATAACAATCATAACGCCTCAACAATAAAATCAGAGTCCACTCTCATTATCCATTGTTCCGTATTCCTATGTTCAATTTCACTGTTAAGTCAAACACTTGTTCTAATAGCCAGGTCTTCACCTTCCTCTGAAACGCCAACAGCGAGGGGGCCGATCTGATGTCTGCAGGTAGGGCATGTATCTAAACGTGTTCTGTTATACAATATATACACAATTCTTATTATCTGTGCTACTTGCAATTTGTTGGCATAATTGACTTGTTTAGAAGTTTTGGTGGGTTTAAAAAAAATCATGCTTGATTTTAAAGTCTTCTCATGGGAATGTTTTAAAGTAACTGGAAGAAAAGGAGAGAGAAAAATGAATTGCCATACCAGTTATGGATGGCAAGAGATATTGCTGTTGCTTCTATCTTCACTATCACAGCTATCTCTACAGCTGAACTATGGCCTTGATACTACCACATACAGATTCAATTTCAACTTGATAGATCAAATATGGATCCTGTGACAGGTTTGCTTTAGGACCATCATAAATGGAAAATTAATTAAACCACAATAACAACATTTTTTACACTGATGAATTGAAAATGATTATTAAAAAAGACACATTATTAGATTGAAGTAGCACTCCTAACAAAGTACAAGGGGTCCTCTTCTTACTTTTTGGACAAGATTTCTGATTTCCATGTTATACAGAGTAAATGGCCAGGAATGACAATTGTATGATATGAAATATTACCGCGCCAAATTTAAGTTTCACCATAAAAGTTGAAATAATATGAAGATTTCAATCTGATGATACACACACACACACACAATGTAAGTGTTCCTCTATTTTTGTGGTGATAAATCTAATCCAACTTTTTCCATCCTTTGTTTGCCTCTGTTAAAGGAGTAATGCTGAAGATTCCTTTTGTGGATTCAAAATAGATCTGGAAATTTCTGGTTCATTCTAATACACTAGGTTCTTGTGGGTTTTTTCGGGCTATAGAGCCATGTTCTAGAGGCATTTCTCCTGACGTTTCGCCTGCATCTATGGCAAGCATCCTCAGAGGTGTGAGGTCTGTTGGAAGTAGGAAAAATGGGTTTATATATCTGTGGAATGGCTGGGGTGGGGCAAGGAGTTCTTCCCTGCTGCAGTTAAGTGTGAATGTTTAGCTGATCACCTTCATTAGCATTTGAAGGCTTGCCTGAGCCTGGGAAAATCTGTTGTTGGGAGGTGTTAATCTGTGCCTGGTTTTTTCCTCTCTGTTGTTTAGCTGTTATAATTTTAGAGTTTTTTTAATACTGGTAGCCAGATTTTGTTCATTTTCATGGTCTCTTCCTTTCTGTTGAAATTGTCCACATGCTTGTGGATTTCAATGGCTTCTCTGTGTAGTTTGACATGGTGGTTGTTGGTGTGGTCCAGCATTTCTGTGTTCTCAAATAATATGCTGTGTCCAGGCTGGTTCATCAGGTGCTCTGCTATGGCTGACTTCTCTGGTTGAAGTAGTCTGCAGTGCCTTTCATGTTCCTTGATGCGTGTCTGGGCGCTGCGTTTGGTGGTCCCTATGTAGACTTGTCCACAGCTGCATGGTATACGGTAGACTCCTGCAGAGGTGAGAGGATCCCTCTTGTCCTTTGCTGAACGTAGCATTTGTTGGATTTTCTTGGTGGGTTTGTAGATTGTTTGTATGTTGTGTTTCCTCATCAGCTTCCCTATGCGATCAGTGGTTCCCTTGATGTATGGCAGGAACACTTTTCCTCTGGGTGGATCTTCATCTTGACTCTCGTGGCTTGTTCTTGGTCTTGCAGCTCTTCTGATGTCTGAGGTGGAGTATCCATTGGCCTGGAGAGCCCAGTTGAGGTGGTTCAGTTCATCTTGGAGGAGGTGGGGTTCACAGATTCTTTTTGCACGGTCTGCCAAGGCTTTAATGGTGCTTCTTTTTTGACTTGGGTGATGGTTGGAGTTTTTATGTAGATATCTATCTGTGTGTGTGGGTTTTCTGTAGACGGTGTGACCCAATTGTTGATCTGGTTTGCGGATGACTAGGACATCTAGAAAAGGCAGTCTTCCTTCATTTTCTTTTTCCATGGTGAACTGGATGTTTGGGTGGATGCTGTTAAGATGGTCCAGGAACCTGTTGAGTTCTTCTTCTCCATGGCTCCAAATGGTGAAGGTGTCATCCACATATCTGAACCATATCGTGGGCTTTTTGGTTGCTGTTTCCAGGGCTTGTTCTTCAAAGTGTTCCATGTAGAAGTTAGTTATGACTGGGCTGAGAGGGCTCCCCATAGCTACTCCATCTTTCTGTTCGTAGAATTCATTGTCCCACTGAAAGTAACTGGTGGTAAGGCAATGGTGAAACAGAGCCATGATGTCTTCTGGGAACCTCTGGTTGATGAGTGCCATGGTGTCTGCTACCGGGACCATGGTAAATAGAGATACCACATCGAAACTGATCAGTTTGTCGTTTGTATTTAGCTTGAGATTGCTGATTTTTTCTATGAAGTGGGCTGAGTCCTTGATGTAGTGTGTAGTGAGCCCAATATGGCTTTGTAACTGTGCAGCAAGAAATTTTGCTAGGTCGTATGTGGGGGATCCAATGGCACTCACGATGGGTCTGAGTGGGGTGGAGTCCTTATGGATTTTTGGGAGTCCATAAAGCCTGGGTGGATGGGCTTCCGATTTACATAGCTGTTGTCGTATGTCAAAGTTTATGGAGGAGTTCTTAATCAGGGTGTTGGTTTTCTTGGTTATTTTGGCAGTTGGGTCTAGCTTGAGTTTTTTGTATATAGTAGGGTCCAGGAGTTTTCTGGACCCTAGCTGAGAGTAGCTATGGGGAGCCCTCTCAGCCCAGTCATAGCTAACTTCTACATGGAACACTTTGAAGAACAAGCCCTGGAAACAGCAACCAAAAAGCCCACGATATGGTTCAGATATGTGGATGACACCTTCACCATTTGGAGCCATGGAGAAGAAGAACTCAACAGGTTCCTGGACCATCTTAACAGCATCCACCCAAACATCCAGTTCACCATGGAAAAAGAAAATGAAGGAAGACTGCCTTTTCTAGATGTCCTAGTCATCCGCAAACCAGATCAACAATTGGGTCACACCGTCTACAGAAAACCCACACACACAGATAGATATCTACATAAAAACTCCAACCATCACCCAAGTCAAAAAAGAAGCACCATTAAAGCCTTGGCAGACCGTGCAAAAAGAATCTGTGAACCCCACCTCCTCCAAGATGAACTGAACCACCTCAACTGGGCTCTCCAGGCCAATGGATACTCCACCTCAGACATCAGAAGAGCTGCAAGACCAAGAACAAGCCACGAGAGTCAAGATGAAGATCCACCCAGAGGAAAAGTGTTCCTGCCATACATCAAGGGAACCACTGATCGCATAGGGAAGCTGATGAGGAAACACAACATACAAACAATCTACAAACCCACCAAGAAAATCCAACAAATGCTACGTTCAGCAAAGGACAAGAGGGATCCTCTCACCTCTGCAGGAGTCTACCGTATACCATGCAGCTGTGGACAAGTCTACATAGGGACCACCAAACGCAGCGCCCAGACACGCATCAAGGAACATGAAAGGCACTGCAGACTGCTTCAACCAGAGAAGTCAGCCATAGCAGAGCACCTGATGAACCAGCCTGGACACAGCATATTATTTGAGAACACAGAAATGCTGGACCACACCAACAACCACCATGTCAGACTACACAGAGAAGCCATTGAAATCCACAAGCATGTGGACAATTTCAACAGAAAGGAAGAGACCATGAAAATGAACAAAATCTGGCTACCAGTATTAAAAAACTCTAAAATTATAACAGCTAAACAACAGAGAGGAAAAAACCAGGCACAGATTAACACCTCCCAGCAACAGATTTTCCCAGGCTCAGGCAAGCCTTCAAATGCTAATGAAGGTGATCAGCTAAACATTCACACCTAACTGCAGCAGGGAAGAGCTCCTTGCCCCACCCCAGCCATTCCACAGATATATAAACCCATTTTTCCTACTTCCAACAGACCTCACACCTCTGAGGATGCTTGCCATAGATGCAGGCGAAACGTCAGGAGAAATGCCTCTAGAACATGACTCTATAGCCCGAAAAAACCCACAAGAACCTAGTGATTCCAGCCATGAAAGCCTTCGACAATACATTCTAATACAGTCCTATTGCAGTAGAACCCCATAACTAGAATCAAGAAAGTAATATCAAATTGCATTTTATATTTTATATGTAAAGTTGTTAATATTTTTAGTGGTTCTAGGATTCTGATTATTATCCCATCTGAATAATAAGAACAACAACAGCAAACAAAATAAAGAAGGAAACTAAAACTTTCATCTGTATAAGGGAGGGTAAGAATTAATTTTAATTTATTTTAAAAAGAATTTTCCAAAATCTGCACATTTCTTAATATTAAAGTTGGAAATATTATATATAGACTTCTTGAGAAAGTTTACATTGAAGTCTTTGTTCTTGCTTTTCATGCTGTGTAAATTGTGCTTGTAAGCACAGAAAAATACCCACATATGCATATAGGTTAACAGACTAAGAATGGATTTTTCAAAAAATAATCTCAAAGTTTCTTTTTTCATATGTCTTCAGGTACAATACCAAGTATTTCAAACAGCATTTCATTTTTAATCTCTACTGCTCAATAGAATGAGGCATTCAACACTCCCTACATAATGCATTGTGCATAAGTTCTTTTGTCCTGTATTATTTCACTGTCCACAGTCAAACACCCTTTCACTGGCTAATACCAGTTCAAACTGTATGCCTAATAAAACATCTAAATCTTTATTTTAAACTGCAGCAGCCCTTTTAAAAGAGTGATTTCCCATTTCTTTGAGAAAGCTATCTTTGTGAATGACAATGGTTCTCATCAGTAATTTTGAAAGGAAAAACAGTCATTACTCTTTAACACATCTCCAAAAACCACATCCAGTACTGAATAAAGAATAACATCCAATGATTATTTAAATAGACTGCATTCTTGATGACACAATGTCTAAAGGCCAAACATGTCATTATTATAATAAGAGCATTTGTAAGAGGTTCAACTGTAACTGAGGCTCAAGGTGAAGTGGCTTTATTTCTACCAGCGGCCTTTCAACATATCATTTCACCACAAAAAAGAATTGACATCTCTAAGTCTACCCACCAAAATAGTACAATTATTTGTGCCAAAAAAGGGCAAAGTGGACAAAGAAATAACTTTCATCCTTATATCCTTTTAAAATGTTGTAAAAATATCTGTCTAATGTAGAAACATAGTCAGATACAGACAATACTTGTTAGAACAGTATATGCTACTATGGACTTGAACTATGCATCAAGCATTTTGGGTTCAGAAAGACAAAATGTTATAATGGTTTGATTGCTGGGCTTCTGGAGATCAGGACTGGAATCTCCATACAACCTGAAAAACTTACAACAACCCACTGATTCCAGCCATGAAAGCCTTTGACAATGCATTGAAAATACAACTGTTTACATTACACCTTTGTGTAGGCACAAAATATAACAAAAGCAGGAAAAAACAGTCTCAGACACTTTGGAAGAAATTACATTCTTTTACAATAACCCCAGATCTCATGTTTTAGGAACTATTATTTAGACATCATGAGAAATGTTCTTGGAGGACAAGAATGTAAGTCAAATGGATGAGAAAAGGAAAGTGGTAGGAAGAGGAGGAACCTCCTTTGTGTTGCATTTTTCAGGTATCACACAGAGATAGGCAAGTGATGGGGAGTACCCCTCCCTTTTTATTCTCTATTGGGGGTCTAGCTTGAGTGAGAAGATTGATACTCCCTGTGTAGCAACTTAAGCAGAATTGTGAGAAGAGAAAGAACACCCACTGACAGTGTAAAGGACTTTGACTATAAGCAAGGGAAGTCCTAAATTTATTTAGGCACCTAAATGTTCTATGGTGTTCTACTGGCTCACAGAAAATTGTGTGATTTCTTTTTTAGTCTTTTCTCCAGTGTACCTTGAAACTAGTGAGATGGGGAGAGGTATGGGGAGAAGCTGAAGCAGAATGATACAAAGATTATTGTTAAAAACATTTAGGTGACTTGACTTTAAGTCACTTTTTAAGAGGGAAAAAAACAGAAAACCAGAGCCAGAAGATTCCATTTAGATTATTTAGGATGAAATGTTTTGTGCGAGAAGGATTGAAAAAGAGTATAGAAGGGTTATAAAACTGCAAACAGAAATTAGTTGGTTGGCATCTAATACGTTTCCAAATCAAGGTTTCAAAGTCCAGAAACCACAAGAAGACAATGTAGTTAGAATACATATATTTACATATCATCTGTGATTCATATGACTCCGCCTCCTTTTTTTTTTGATAACTGCATATAAATTGGGCATCATCTTCTGCAGAAAATTCATAGCTGCAGGCTATGGAGAATGAAAGTAGCATCAATATTGTTTATTTTATTTATTTATTTACTTCATTTCTACCCCGCCTTTCTCACCCAAAAGGACTCAAGGTGGCTTACAATTCCGGCAAAAATTCAATGCCAGTAAAAACCAGTACTAACAATAAAAATTAAACAGTTAAAACTATTAACATCAAGCAATAAAACATACATCAGTATACAAAATTTTAAAAGCATGTAAAGTGCTCAATTCCTCCATAATCCTGCTCATAATCCTTAATCCTTAACACTTCTGGTAACATCTCTGTGAAGGTCACCACTTCAAACCCTGAAAAGTTTCCTTCCAAAGATAGCATGTTATGTTATTCTGCTAAGAATGACATAGCTCTTCTTCCCATTTTTATGGATTTTTTTTTAAAAAAATGAGTACTTTTCCCTGCTTGATGACACTACTGAAGGATGACTGTCTACCTGCAGTGATAGCTACAGGTTACGGAAATGTCTGAAGATAGCTTTGTCAAGGATAAGAAGATCATGTAAAAAGAAAGAGAGAGAGAATAATCAAAGAACCCATAGGCCAACCAACATGCAAGCATTACGATCTTCAGGGGCAGGGGAGGAAAAGAAACAGAAAGATAAGGTGAAAGTAAAATAGCATTAAATGCAATTCCTTGTTTCTTATGTTATTGTATTTTAATAGATGTTCTTCATAGCATAAGAATGATAATAAACATAAATTCTGTAATTTAAAATGAACAAACACAAAAAGAATAGTGACTGCAGCTACTCCCTCTGAAATGGATTAGGGAATGCTGTGCGGGAAGACAGGGGATGTGTGACCTTTTTTCCATATAATTTTCTGTTGAGAGAGCTGATAATTCTACCTAAGGGTGCAACAGCAGACAGTGTCATTTTGGGGGATTTATAGCAGGAAAATTAGAGAGTGGGGGAAAACTGCACAGTGGCAACATTTGCCAAAATTAAACCCTCCTGCTTTCCCATCTTTTTCCTGATCTTATCCCTTATTATTATTTTAAAATACAACACACAGACATGTATCCCTTATTATTATTTTAAAATACAACACACAGACATGTATGAACAAGAGAGAAAGGGGGGAGGGGGGAGAAATAATTCACATTGTTTTCATTTTGGGTCATAATCATACCAGTTCCACATATTAAAGTGTTATGAGAATCCTTTACCATTACAGTGAAAATGGGTTCATTGCTACTACTGAACTGTTGTATTTTCATAGTTCTGAAGCTCTGTTCATACACATCTTAATTTAAAAAAATGCAGTTGAAATATTATTCATATTGTATTTATTTGGCAAGTGGGGGCATGCTTTAAACTTTGCTGATTTTGGGGGCTCTTTCGAAAGAAAAGGAAATGTTCGATTAACAGGAGAAATTCATATTAAACGTTTGATGCAAGCAAGGGCCATCACAGTTCCTTCCTTTATTTTTTTATTATTTTTTTTGTAGAAACCATCAGGATGATCAGGGGAAGAAAGGATTACCGTAAGTGTTTGCTTTGTAGCAAAGAAAAACAGCCCACATCCCTGAAAACAAGTAGTTAAAGTTGATTTCTTTTACTATATCATAAAATGCACTTTCTAAAGCACATTTCAGAAGCTGAAAGCAATCCATTTTCAGTTAATGCAACTTTGACATGACTTGAAGCTTGATTTGGGACAAGATTAGGATGACATCGTGAAGTAGTAAGTGTTTTTATTCATGTCTAGGGAGCCTCCAACATGGCTTCCAAACTTGTGTGATAAAGTCCTGTGTGAGTGTGGAAAAAAGGATAAAATATGTCTATTTTTCAATACAAGGAGAGAAAGCTGCAGGGGAAAATGTTGTACTACCTCTCTGGGGACCTGACGCAGAACACTGGATTTACTGTGAGCCAAAATGCCTAAGTATTTCTTCCCTTTGCTCAACCTGCATATTTCAAAATAAATCAGTAATATTACAGACTACCATAAATCGCCAGCAACCTCTGCTTGCAGAGGAAGGCAAACCAAGGTAAGTGCTGGTCCTGGAATATATCAATGGTTGTGGAAGCAGGGGGTGCGTAGCAGGATGGGCAATGATTCTCCATGTTGATATTACAAATCTATATTTCAGTTTTACTGCTGGCTAGCTAAGATTTTTCAATAGCAGAAGCACTTTCTGAACCAATATCAATATGAACCAACATCTCTTCATGATAAAGCTGGCCTCATTTTGTATCTATGGCTGTATCTAAGGCACTTTCTACATTGCCCTATATTCTAGGATCTAATCCCAGGCTATCTGCTTTAAACTGGATTATATGAGTCTTCACTGTCAGATAATCTGGGTTATAGAGCAGTAGGGCCTGTAATGACTATAGAGGTGAGAACATCTGATACTCCAGTAGACTTGACTGTGATTGTAGCAACATCTGATTGGCAAAGGTTTCTCACCTTCCACTGCTTTATGGAGTGCCTTTGTTTCGCTTCCAACTATGTCTCAAAATCCATCTAAAGGCATTTCTCAAGGCAAAAATGGTGTCATTGTATCATAGGAAACAAACCAAAGAAAATAAATTTTAACAGAAACATTGCAGAAAGATGTCTAATGGACAAAGTCTCAAATAATTCATCTACTGGAATCCTTACTTGTGCATTGGGGAAAAGCAATAAAAACATGAATTGTTTCCTCTAGGGACGCAAAAAGCCATGCAGAACACAGCTTCCTTTCAGTGTTATTACAGTGCCATAGGTTGAACCAATTCTCCCAGGGCAAATATTGGTACTATTGAAAGTGTATGGCTGAGTCATTGAAAAAGTAGTATTGCCTTGGGCTAAACTTTTTTTTTTAAAGGGAAGCAACATTTCATCTTAGGTATGAATTATTTGAGTATTTTTCCTAAAAAGAACTCATTTGTTCTTCTTTTTGAAAAGTTTCAGGAGTTCAATTTCTTTCTCTGAATAGGCACAATTTAATAATAAAAAAAGCTAATGCAGAGAAAGTGCAATTTAGCTAGCAATTAATCCTTAATGTGATCTAATTATTCCTGACATTTGGGCATCAGGCACTATACTTCAGGGGCCATATTCTTGTCTTGTACTGTAGGTAGAAGTTTGCATTGAATTCAAGTAAGTGAACCGCTGCCATCAGCTTTCAGTTAAATTAACTTCCTCCCTACAAACCTGATCTGGAAACAAAAGAGGCATAAGATAATTAACCATGGCTAAAGTGGAAGAAAAGCTGACGTTCCCCAATGGCCATACTTTGCTGGTGATGCAAAATAAGGTGCAGTCTAAACCCTTCCTCTCCAAATGTGCAGCTGTACATTTTATTCCCAAAGACAGATAAATTGTAGGGAATAAGCATACCTGACAAGTCACAGAGATCTGTATCGGCACAATTCTAGACTTTGTTTTGGGATTTGAGTAGTTCTCATTTCTCCTTGCAGTGGTTGCATTTTAGTGGTGAGGAAAATGACCTCCATAGGTCTTGCTCTTTGCTAGGATGGTGAGAAGATGGTTTAAAAACAGATTTATTTTTGGTTTCACTCAAGGGTGACATTCACCTTCTTAAGAAAGGCCAGCAGAAGTTTGTGCTTAAGTGTACCTTAGTGCATCATAACCCTTTTTGCTGAGCAACAGTAGCAGAAATCATTTTAGCTGTTAACACAAGGGTCTGCTTTTGCCCTGTACACATAGAGATATCAGAAAATTAGGGTTAAACAGCAGATGAGAATGGCAAAACATTTTAAACAAAATGCAATCATAAATGTAAAGTTAAGGTTTAAGTAATTAGGCTAGGATCTAAAGCAGAATTTTTGACTTGATGTTCAGTAGCTCACTAATGCTATCTTTTATTTTATTTTATTTATACACTTTTTGGCCATTAGCTAATAATTACAATTAGTGAATTCTTTTCACTATCCCGTAAAACCATTGTATAACTTACCTTTCTAATTTTTCAAAAGCAAGCAAGCATTTGTGTTGCTATGAAATAGTTCTTAAGCTCCCCCAAAATGTCTTGTTGAAAGAATATCTACAAATCACACCTACATGATGAAAACCATAAGGAGAGACTGTTGTGTATGTATGCAGGTGTAGTGTGGATTGGAATATGTGCCTTCTCCAGTTTCTGGCATAGATCATTCACTAAGGTGACCAAGTTGAATGACGACCTCATCACACTCATCTAAAAAAAGCATCCTAGCATGCTTTTACCCTGCCTTCTAGACAGAGTCCCATGCCGGCCACCACCCCCAAACGGGATTAAAGCATTGCTGGAGGCTTCCCCCACAACATAGGATGATTCCTGTGTTGTGCTGGCACCAATGGAGCCAGCACAGATCCTCCACAGAAAGGCGATGTGTGATGGGAAAAGTATCACGGAAAAGGAGCTTCACATGGGGTGACAGATTCGCCTGGCCTTTGTGATGAAGCCCTGAGTCTCACAAGTAAGCCTGGAGACAGATTTACAAGTAAATGGATCTAAATAAGCTATGTCAGCAAGGAACATCTGAAATTGGGTGGCCATCACGTCCTCCAGCATCAAAAATTTGATAGGCAAATGAATAGACATTCTATGAACAAAATGTTGGACTCTATTAGCTTTTCCTGCATATTAATCCAACATGCATTTCCTTATATTCCCCTAGATGAAAGTCTTTAGAACTTTCAGTATAGTTCTTAACATATCCAATATATATCAAATCTAGAATATAAAACGTATTAATTGGTGTATTATATACTGTTGCACTTCACTTCCAAACCTTTCTCTTTCCTGCTAAGGAGAAATATGTGCCTAATGGAGTATTTTGTTAAAATTACTAATCGGAGAAAAAGAAAAGAAAACAAAGACTTCCATGCATGTTTGTGAATTGGAAATAATAATGCTGTTGAAGCAGTTGGCATTTCAGAGGATTATTGGTGAGCCTTCCAGCTCAAAATCCAACAGCATCTGCCCACAAAGGCAAATATTTGCTCTTCAGCAAAAGCTAATATGAGTGGTAAGAAAGCTAGCAAAGCAAGCTTGAATGTGTTCTGTTGTCTGCAATGGTGGAGGTAAAGGAAGCATATGTCTAGTACATAAAATGCAGAAAATGTTGTATTTAAAGTTATTTCTTAATACTATTTCTAGACCTATAACATATTCCAAAAGAGAGAAAGATCAAAGCACTGTTTTCTCAAATAAGACAACAAACAAACATTAATTCATGGCAGCAATTATTCACAGGCAAGAAAGCTTGTTAGAACAATTAGTTTTATGTAAATACTGCAACATTCCCATGAATAGGTACACACCGTGCTCAACATCAAGATTTAGATTATTCTGTCAGTGAAACTGAAAAATGCTATGTGCCAAATTCTCAGTTAGTTCCATTAACTTCACAGCATCTATGCCAGTGTGCATCAGATGAGACTATGGACCCTCCATTGATTGAGATGTCCAGTCAAGCTGGTTAGGTTTGAATATTGAAATACTTGCATGTATTGTAAATCCGAGACAACACACAGACCTAGATGGAAATTATGTGTGGCTGATCACTTTAAACTCTCATATATTGGAAGGAAAATGTATTTAACCCACCTGCCAATCAAGTTTCATAGTAACCAAGGTTAACCAAGTTAATATTTCAGCTAAGGCAGAAAATCGCACAAGTATCTCTCCTTGGGAGTAAAATTGCAGTAACAATAACTGCTACCAAAATCTATAACTTGAAAGGATAACCTTAGCCCCACAGGACCAGCCCTGAAAATAATTAGCCCAAGTGACTCATCGCTCATGGATAATTGTGGGACAGATTGGGAAAGAGTGAACATGCCAGTAGTAGCACGGCTTGCCCCTACCCAGAGGACCACACTGGTGTTCTAGGTGTATGTAGGGCGTAGCAGCCAACTGACTCACAAGGCTGCTTTAAACAGATTGACTGCCAGTGGAGATGGCCGGAGTTCAGACACCTAGTACATATCTGGCAGAGGACCAGATTAAAGGGTTTTTGGCCAACACATGCCCCTCCCCCCCCCGGTGGCACACCGGATTAAACTGCTGAGCTGCTGAATTTGTTGACTGAAAGATTGGCAGTTCAAATCCAGAGAGTGGGGTGAGCTCCTGGTGTTAGCTCCAGCTTCTGCCAACCTAGCAGTTCGAAAACATGTCAATGTGAGTAGATCTGTAGGTATTGCTTCTGTGAAAAGGTAACAGTGCCCCATGCAGTCATGCCAGCCACATGACCTTGGAGGCATCTACGGACAGAGTTGGCTCTTCAGCTTATGGAGGACACAACTGTATTGTCAAAAACTTTCATAGCCAGAATCACTGGGTTGTTGCAGGGTTTTTTTTTTGTTTTTTGTTTTTGTTTGTTTTTGTTTTTTGGCTGTATGGCCATATTCTAGAAGCACTATCTGTTCTAGGAAATGCTTCCACAACATGGCCATACAGCCCAAAAAACCTACAACAATCCAGAGAACACCACTTCCCATTCTATTTATGACAATTTTATGTTGGTTGTAGTGTTTTATTCCTGATCAAGGCAGCCTCATCCTGCTCACACAATAGGTCGCGAGGAGCATGTTTAACATGCCTGTCTTTCTCAATGTAGTGCTCCTTTTTAAAGAAAGGATGTTAAAAATAAATTCTAGCACATCAGCAGTTGATAGTTTTTTAGAGAAAGGATTTCTGAGTTTAAACAAATTCTAGCATATCAGCACTTGATAATCTTATCGTCTATGGATAAAGGGCAATGTAGCATATTATGTAATTGTTTTGAACTTTGGAAATACTGGTTCAAAGCCACAGACTATTGAACAGAAATATTATGGATTGTAAAATATTTCATAGGATAATGCATCTACATTTTTATTTTTACCTTTTCATAGAATCATAGAATCATAGAATCATAGAATCAAAGAGTTGGAAGAGACCTCATGGGCCATCCAGTCCAACCCCCTGCCAAGAAGCAGGAATATTGCATTCAAATCACCCCTGACAAATGGCCATCCAGCCTCTGTTTAAAAGCTTCCAAAGAAGGAGCCTCCACCACATTCCGGGGCAGAGAGTTCCACTGCTGAACGGCTCTCACAGTCAGGAAGTTCTTCCTCATGTTCAGATGGAATCTCCTCTCTTGTAGTTTGAAGCCATTGTTCCGCGTCCTAGTCTCCAAGGAAGCAGAAAACAAGCTTGCTCCCTCCTCCCTGTGGCTTCCTCTCACATATTTATACATGGCTATCATATCTCCTCTCAGCCTTCTCTTCTTCAGGCTAAACATGCCCAGTTCCCTAAGCCGCTCCTCATAGGGCTTGTTCTCCAGACCCTTGATCATTTTAGTCACCCTCTTCTGGACACATTCCAGCTTGTCAATATCTCTCTTGAATTGTGGTGCCCAGAATTGGACACAATATTCCAGGTGTGGTCTAACCAGAGCAGAATAGAGGGGTAGCATTACTTCCTTAGATCTAGACACTATGCCCCTCTTGATGCAGGCCAAAATCCCATTGGCTTTTTTTGCTGCCACGTCACATTGTTGGCTCATGTTTAACTTGTTGTCCACGAGAACTCCAAGATCTTTTTCACACGTACTGCTCTCGAGCCAGGCGTCACCCATTCTGTATCTTTGCATTTCGTTTTTTCTGCCAAAGTGGAGTATCTTGCATTTGTCACTGTTGAACTTCATTTTGTTAGTTTTGGCCCATCTCTCTAATCTGTCAAGATCGTTTTGAATTCTGCTCCTGTCCTCTGGACTATTGGCTATCCCTCCCAATTTGGTGTCGTCTGCAAACTTGATGATCATGCCTTCTAGCCCTTCATCTAAGTCATTAATAAAGATGTTTGTCTGTAAGCATGGTCTTATTGGCTGAACTTCTGTATGGTTATAAAATAAAAAGTGGGAAAGCAATGAGGAAAATGTCAACAGCAGAATTAATAGTTTAGCATCTATGGCAGTAGTGCAAAGTCACTTAGGAACAAGGAGACTGTAGAAAGAGGGGCTGAGATGTGATTGAACAGAAAATAAAATGAGAATAATAGTTGGGATAGAAAAATAAAAGGATGAAATATAGTGATGAAAAACTAATGGAGAAACCTGGGATTAAGGGACATGATGGACTCACTGAAAAATCACACAGAGCCTAGAACTGTATACACCTAGTAAGAAGATGGCAAGTCAATTATTGAGAAACTGATGATGTCACAAGGAGAGGTGGTTTGAGGAAAGGAAATACAAGAAGAGAAGATAGCAAGAACCTCAAGGAAAACAGGGAGGGGAAGCAGGGAGATACAGAAAAGAGGAATCCCATGCAAATGGAAAGAAACTTAGAATACAAATATTGGTTCATTTCCAAATGTTAGTTCCAGACAGAGTAGACCCAGTGAATAAATTCTATTTACTTAAGTGGTGACTTACCAAAATCCTATTGATTTAATGGGTCTAAAATTAGATTAGACTACTAGATGTATGTGTGTAATAGCCAATCAATCTTTTATTGAATTTACTGAAAGCCATTACAACTACAAGCCATATAAGAAAATATCACCACCTTACTTGTTTCATAGGAAATCTGCTACAAAATAGAAGATTTTTGTGAATTCCAGGGCCAGAGAAGCAGATGGTGAAGACAGAAAAACAGCTTTCCGCAGGGGAGCATGCTTGCTCCTTCAATGTTTCACAATGTTTAACATTTACACAAATGCCAGAAGGGACAGAGTTTCATCTATGCTCTCCAAAGCTTTAGGTGTTCTTACTGCCTATTACAGGGAAAACCAGCTGATTTCTGAACCTTGTAAAATGCAGATGTGTGCTTTTTATCTTAAGAACAGACAAGCATATTGAACTCTGAGGACTACCTGGGAAGGAATCCCACGGGAGCATTGTGGCACACCAAAATATCAGGGAGTTACTCTGAACCATGCTATGACTTACAAGAAGCACTACTTGATTATCAAGCAAACAGTGGGAGCTAGAAATAATGTCATATGAAAGTAGACTGGCACAACCTGGAAATCACAACCAGATGCAGTGAAGACATCTATCCTTGCGCTTTGCTACTCTGCTGCTGAATATGCATGTCCAGCATGGAATACATTGCACCATGTTAAAACAGTGATATGGCTCTTATGAGACATGCCACATTATCACAGGATGTATATACCCTACACCATTGGAGAAATTATACTGTTTAGTCGGCCCAGCACCACCTTAAAAAAAGACAAATTATATATAACGCTTGGCATTTTGGGGTATTAGTTTTCAATATTCTTCATTTTCTTATCCAGTAGAGTCTGTCCAGATTAAATCAAGTGGTTACATTCACTGAAGAGGCTGTGATAAGAAGGATTTGATGCTGATCCCAGGCTCATTTGAAAAAGGTATGAGTGTGAAGTAGATATTCTTAAGCAAAAATAAATAAATATATAGACACTTTATTATGATGGACGAACTCTACCGAATAGGAAAATGAAAAAGTTTTAATACAGATGATGGTACTGCATGCATCAGTCAAGAGCTAACATATTAGGAAGGTGGACACAAACCCAGCACACACAAAAATGCTTTTTGACATACACTACATTGGCAGGCTTGCAAATAGAAAGGCTATTTTACCCCCACCTTTCTTCAGCTGAATCAAGTCTAGTAAGTTTGATAATGCCATCTTCCTCCCAAATTGCCATTAGCTGATTATAAAATGGTAATTGTTTGTAAATTATCCTGATCATATGTAAAGCTTATATTTAGCACTGGATGGTGCTTTCAAGACATGGGGGCATCTAAATGTTTTACCCTACATGCCATCACTCTTTTGATACATTCTGTCTATTACATCTATACCAGTGGTTCTCAACCTGTGGGTCCCCAGATGTTTTGGCCTTCTACTCCCAGAAATTCTAACAGCTGATAAACAGGCTGGGATTTCTGGGAGTTGTAGGCCAAAACACTTGGGGACACACAGGTTGAGAACCACCGACAAAGCTAGGCCTGAATAGCTCCCTTGCCTCTTCAAGCTAATCCCACTCACAGCTATGATAGCAACATGGAATGCGAATGTTCAAATTACAATGGTCAAGATAATATGAACATGATCAATGCCAGAAATGAAGTAGCTTATAGTTGTGAGAAACCTCTAAAGAAAAAAAAAGAAGTCAAAGGAAGTGTCTCTTGGCAGTGATCTTGCCCTTGTGTTCCTCCCTTAACACAAGGGAGGAAAAACAACAGAACATAGGCTATATTTGAACCATTTCTTTGCATCTCAACCACCTCGAATCCCCAGATTACCATTCTTTTTCTTTCTATGGGCCAACAAATTAACCTATACTGTTGCCCAAGATGTCATTGAGAGCAACATTTCATAGTAAAACACCTTCAACCCATCTTCCTTTTAAAATGTACTTGTAATACAAAGTATCACAATCACCTCAGAAAACCCAGAAATTCCAACCAAAAATGTATTAGGATGGTACATTATCAAACTGACTCCATTCCTGTTGGAATTGCTTTTCTACCTTTTTGTTTCCTTAAAAAAATCCTTTCTCTGGCTCTACTACAAGTTATGATGGGGAAAAGGGTGAAAATACTAAGTCATTTTTATTAATGTTTTAATAATTTATGTTTTATTGCTATTTAAATTGTCATTGTTATTTTTTGGAATTTATTTGTTGCACATCAAATTGTTGCCAGTTGTGAGGCCACCCTGAGTCCCCTTTGGAGTGAAAAGGGCGAGGAACAAGTATGGGAAATAAAATAATAAACAAAATAATTATTTTTAAAATTGACAATATAAATTTATTTATTTATTTATTTATTTATTTATTTACCATATTTATTTACCGTCTTTCTCAGTCTGAAGGTGACACAGGGTGGTTTAAATTTGGCACAATTTGATGCCCTCAACAACATAAAAACAATTAAAACATTAGCATAAAATATAAATTCATTTAAAGTCAATAAAAACAATAAAAGCATATATCCTCAGCATCTCCTTACTAAAATCATTGTCCAATCACATCGTCCAGATGTTCCATGGGTCTGTCTCTGCCTGTTACATTGTATTTGCAAATGCTTGCTCGAAAAGCCAAGTTTTAACTTTTTTGCAAAATGGTAAAAGGGAGGGGTGACCTAATATCCCTGAGAAGGGTGTTCCACTGTCAAGGGGGCACCACTAACAAGGCCCTGTCTCTCATTCCCCCCATCTGTGAAGAAAGTGGGATCGAGAGCAGGGTCTCCTCAGATGATCTTAAAGTCCTAGATGGCTCATAAGGTGAGATATGTTCGGACAGGTAAGCTAGGCTGGAACATTTCTCTTCCTGCTAAAATCAAAAGTAGCAAGTGTGTTTGGGTTCATTTGAGTGAAAGATAGAGTGGGATGACTATGGTGATGGGGACTGAGAGGCCAGAAGATGTAGATATGCTCATGGGGCTCCATAATTATATATTTTAGGGCTTCAAAAGTTTATTTCTGATGTTCTGATGTCCACTTTAAGCCAGGCTCAATTCACCTGCAACATCCTTAAAATGTTTTATTGTTATTTAATTATCATTATTATTTTATTCGTACACTATTGATCAATGACCTTGCAAACAATTAAACTGCAGTTAAGTAACAAGCTAAAGCATTTGCTTGAGACAAAAAAGTAGCTATTACATAATGATCCTTTAAAGCTTTTCATTTTCTTCTCTCACTGCTTGAAATGTGTAGAACTCGCTATCAATTTTATCTGATACATGAAATGTGGTGCAATATATCCTCTAGCCTTTGACATCCCCTCTTTCCATTCTCTACTGTACAACTCACCTCAAAACCTTTGCAATTTTATTACTAGCTACTTTTACATTAGATGATTATCTTGGGGACATGAAACAGAATTCAGCATTTTGTTCTTCATTCAAGAAACAAGGGACTATGAAGATTTAATATAATCTCATCAGTAGCCCAGAATACTGGAGAGGAGCCCGCAGGGTTCTATTCTGTCCTCCAATAGCTCTTAGCTACAGAGAAAACAAGATTTTTATTATGATGATTAAACATGTTTTATTAAAGCTTTCCCTGACATTTTTCATACTTTGCTTCTGTCGCCTATTACTTTTTTTTTCATTTTCTCTCTTTCCATTTTCCTTTGAGGTCTCTGTGTTCCTCTTACTTTTGTTGCAAATGACATTTGCTATTCCACTTTTTCTCCTTTCCTTTGCTGCCTTTGCTTCTTCCATCTGGAGCTGATCTTCTAGGTCAGAATGGAAATATGGAACATATGCTTGGATGTCATTGTTCATTTTAAAATGAGACATGAACAAAACAGCATTCAGTGTGCATTTTTATAATGACTTTAACCAGGTACATCAAGAAGACTCATTTAGACACACAACAGACATCCCAGAATCTACCTTTTATAACTAAGCTTCAGCATCAGAAATATTATGGTTCAAAGGAAAAGCACTAGATCCTTTTACTTACACACATCTATCGATTCATCTGAATCATCTGGACAATCAGGTTCTCCATCACACAGCCAGTTTCGAGAGACACATGTCACAAGATCATGGCAAAGAAACTCGCCTACATCACACAAGTGTTCTGCAAACAAAACAAAATATGAATAATGAAATGGTTAATGGATAACAGAAGATGAAAATATGTCAGCCAAATAAAATTAGACCTTTAATGCATGTTAACAAAATTTTAAAGTAAGATTTTTGTATGCATGAAATCTACAATACTTTTTGTACATGGAAAAGTTATATATTGGATATTAGAAACTCTTGAATATATAATATTATTTTTTAAACATGTGATGTAAATTTCATATGAATTTGCTAACATAGATATCAAGAGCCATAAGTATATAACCAAAAGGATTCATATGCCATAGTGTATGAAATCATCCTACAAATACATAAATATGGCTTGCCAATATTCACTTGTGATGCATCTCCAGAGTTCCAGGAAAGCAAACAAATTCATCAATGAGGATTATAATTATGATTCATTAATGAAGTTCATAACTACCTTATGATGTAGCCAATAAGCAAAATAACTCACCCAATTCATCTTATTTATTTTTGCTACTGGAGAGCACATGTTGTCACTGTATTCCAGAAATCTAGGCAGCCTACTCTGCATATTATGCAAATTGTTTTAATTATGAAATTAACATGTGGGTCAGAAAAGGTGAATAGATTTGTAAACTCTTTTCTGGTGCACATGCGAATTTAATAATTGAATTTGCATAATATGCAGAGTAGGCTGCAAGATCAATGGAACTGGAATATAGCAACTACATATGGTTTTTTATTCTTCCCTTCTTTTATTTATGTAAATTTCTTTATGACTTTGGACTATATTGGGCACCTTTGTATATAATAATAATAATAATAATAATAATAATAATAATAATAATAATCCATCTTGTGTGTATTCAAGAGTCTTAAGCCTAGATAATGCTAGGCTTAAGAGAAATTTACAGAGAAATATAACTGGTTCAAACTATTTTGCTGTCCCAGGTGTAGGACAAGACAGTGTCTACATAATCATTTCCCTCTCTTCTTGGCATTTCTCTTCGCCCTCAGTTGAGGAGGGGGCAGGAAGGATGCCAATTGCCGGGGTGGACTTTGAGCCTTCTCCTCCTTGGCAATTGACGTCCCTCTGTCCTCTTTTCTCCTCCTCCTCCTCTTGACATCCCTCTGCCTCCTCCTTGCCACCAGGAGAAGGTGAGAATGGTGCAAACTTAAAATCCACCCCCTTCTCACCTGTGCTCCTCCTCCTTTTTAAGCAATTTCTGTTCACCCACCCCTCCTTGTCTCCTGAAGACTGGGAGGGGGTGGTGGATGTCAACTGCCAAGAATGAGGAGGCAAGGAGGGGGTAGATTCGAAGTCCACCCCGCTCCTCTCCTATCCTCCTCCTCTTCCTTCTTCTTCTTCTCCTTTTGAGGTCCTCTTCCCCGTCCTCATCTCCAGGAGGAGGCAAGAAGGGTGTGGACTCTGAGTCCAACCCTCTCACCTGAGCTCCTCCTCCTATTCTTCAGCAATTGATATCCCTCCACTCTGTCTGTCCTTGTATCCTGAAAATGAGGAGGGGGTGAAGGGATGTCAATTACCAATGAGGAGCTTGGGGGAGGAGGATGAGGGAAAGTGAGTGGGGCCCTTATTTGCTGAGCCCCTTGATGTCCCACCCATGGAGGCCCCTCTCCACTGAAAGTCACCTCCTCAAATGTCCCCTTTTTTCAGGGAGACACCTGTGTGGTTCCCAGATGTCCTATCTTTATGGAGGCTTCAAAAACTCCACCTTGACTAGGTCTTACAGGAGCCACCTGCTCTGATTAAATCTTGCCTGGAAATTCTAGGCAGGCATTACCATAAGTTGTTGTTGACTTCAGAGCTCATAAAAACAACTTGGGCAAGGGTTTTCTTAAAGTTTGTCTTGTCCTGGACCAGACTAAACAACTTAATAAAATGTTATTAAATATACCAGGTTCTATATGTCTAGATAAGGGAGACTACAGGGATCCTGCACCTTTAATTGCATAAATGGAACTGTCCAATTCAGTTGCTGAATTCCCTCTTCTAAACAAGTATATGTTTATGTGTGAGTCTTTTTTCATGTGGTATCCTAATCAAGATTAGATTGGCAATATCTGTATACAGGCTTGGTGTAAGCAGGGCAAAATATACTTCCAGTGTGCTTGTTAAAGCAGTATCAAAGTCTTAAAGAAAATCCTTATTGTTCCATTATGCTAAGGATAGTTATGTATTATTCCCATGGGAACAGCTTGTTATAAGCACCCTATTTATTTTGTTTTGCGTGTAGATATGCTGTTTTCAAGGTCAGGTTATGAAAATATCAATGGTGGCATATTCAAATGAATGCAGTTCTACTTCCAAAGCAGATGAACCATTTGTATGCTTAAGAATACCTAGTGTGCTATTTTCTTGGCTCAACAGAACATCTAAGTAATGTCTTGCATGTGGGCACATATAATAAAATAACATAGACTGCTGAGTAGTAGAGGCAAATGTTGTTTTAAGCCATCTTGCCTTTGTAGCAAAACCAAACTACTTGTTAATTAAAATGGAGGATTATGGATCCCATGGAGGAGGTTTGGCTTAAAGTAGTCCAAAGCTACAGTTTTATTGTACCGTTGCTAAAGTGTACACCTGAACTCAAACAGCGGGTAAATCTGTAACCCCAAATGTAATATTTAGTGAATAAATATTGCTTTGTGTGCCTGGAGCCTCCATAAAAGCTACATGCAACTTACAGTGGTATGCTACATTACATCTGCAGAAGCCTTAACAGTTGCTGTGTATTTCTCTTCAAAAGTTCCTAGAGATGAATGCACAATAACAACCTGAGAATAGGAGTAACAGGTCTCCATTTTATAAGTAACACTACTGCTAGATACATGGGATTTGGTATTCATAGGGGGTCCTGGAACCAAACCCCACTGGAAATCAAGGCCTCACTGTAATGATTAAAAAGTTTCCATGTGGCAGGGGAAAGAAAGGGAGTGGATGGGGAGGGACATATGGGGTTCTATCAAATGACAAAGCTAATATTGCAATTCCACTTTGGCAAATTTTGTTGTAACTTGTATTTCCCTAGCACTCAAAATGCCTCATATAGGTAGCACATATGGACTGGAGTTGCTGTGTGGAATCTAATGCCGCAAGAGTCATGACCATTTATATAATATTGTTTGTGAGAATGTTTTGTTCCTAATTAGGATCACAGTTCTTTCCCACTTCCAACCTCCTCAGGGGAAAAGGGAGAGGCGATGCCTTTAACAGCAGAGCAAAACTGGACATAAAGCATATGGCATGCAACATCTGTTGTTTGCCCTAACATAAAACATATACAAAATCTTAGGTGTAGGAAAATGAGATCTTTCTAGTAGCTAAACCTGCATCTCCATAGCATGACTCTGTATTACAGCATTTCCTTTTCTCATCGTATCAGAATGGTAGAAAATAGGTCCAGATAATTCTTGAGAAAATACAGTTACTCTTGAAAAATTATGATCAAATTTATTTAGACTCTTGCTCTAAGTTGATTGATTCATTAAAATGCACACATGCATAAAGTAATAGTTTTATTCAGGCATGTAGCCGGGGGGGGGGGAGGGGCTTAACCCCCCCCCCAAATTCTGATGGTGGTTCACGAAAAGGCCTTACTGGTGCATTATTTAAACTGTTATGTTTATTCATATCATAATCTGATCACCATACTCAATATATCCCATATGTATGGGGGTATTGCGGTAATGATACAAAAGGTTTGCTAGGCTAGACCCTCTTTTACTCGGACTCAGCCCCCCCCCCAAAACTCAGCCCCCCCGAACCCACCCTGAAAAAAATTCAGCCCCCCCCCCCCCCCCCCAAAATGAAATCCTGGCTACGGGCCTGGTCTTATTCTATGTTCACATTTACTCAAAATTCAGGACATATAGGACTATCGTCTTAGTTACCACATTGGATATCTTAAATATGGGAGAAGCAATATAATTAGGAAGCAACTCTGTGTAACTTGTCATTTATTATTCTGAGAAAGTTAAGAATAGGGATAGCTAAGGACGCACATGTCTATGAACTATTAAGGTAGAGACCTTTCTTTTCTGATACATTTCATTATGCTTTATACTTTTTTCTTTAAAAAATAAAATATATTCTTTCCTCCTTGATTTTAACTGTCAGTCAAAATACATCATAACCAGACTAATGTCTGTAATAATGAACAGAAACGCATGACAGCAACCTATGAATAGCAACATAAATGTCTAAGTAAATGGAAGAACCAGCAAGGAAATATATGAAACCGGAGAACTGTCTTATCGCCTACTTCAAGGAAAATGAGAGCCAGGAACAGAAAAAGGAAACACACACACACTTTTTGTATGAGAGGGAAAAGGAGAGGTGAAGACAGAACAGGTTTCTGTCATTCCTGCAACACTCCTCTGAAGAAAAATAATGACATATTTTTATAAATGAGTTTTTTTGAATATAGCTTTTGTGGTATTAAAATAATTTCATATGGGTGAATCCAGCTTCAAATTAGAATCCCTGCCAAAAGTCTTTATGAGTCATTTTGTGTTCTGCTATTTTTGTTATGCACCTTCCTGTCAACTCAAACGTATGGTAATACCATTAGAAGGTTGTGTTGGCAGTGGCAACATTTATTCAGAGGAAGTTTGCCATTTACAGAGGCTGAGAGTCTGGCTTGTTCAAGGCCACCCAATGGCTTTCCATGACTGAATGGAAATTCAATCCCTGATGTCCCAGAGTCCTAAGGCCCTGCTTTAAACTAGATTATATGAGTCCCCACTGCCAGATGATCTGGGATAAACAGAAAACCTGGGATCAGATTCTGGGATATAGGGCCTGTCTGCAAGGGCCCTTAGTCCAAAACACAAACTACTCCTTCACACCAGCTCTCTTTGTATTCCCCTTATTCAAAAAATATTGTAAGCAGTGCGGTACATTGGGGAAGGAAGAAACTCACATCTTTCCTTGTACCCAGGGCTAGGATTCATCTCACACTTTACATTTATTCTATGTCATATACAACGAAGTAGTTCTGACGTAATTTGGCCAGATACGCCAAAGCAAAAGCATAGACCATTTTTAGGAATTATGTCATGCAAGTAGTTCTCTAGCTGCCAGGCTCATTGCTTACCTATTGGGCCTATAGACATGTACTTCATTGACTGGGCCTTCTCTTCGAAGAAAATATTGTGAATGCTTTTGCAAAATGGTGCTCAGGTGGAAAGCTATGATCCACATTGCCTAATCTCTGCATGAATATATTCAAAAAGATGAAAAAGATAAGTGGTGTTTTCTTAAAATCACATGCCCAAAAGTTCTAAGCTTGGCTCTCCAAATATCCCTAAACTGAATGCTAGCTGCAATCCTACATAAAGATAAGCTACTTAAATTCTATTGATTTCAGTGGAATTTAAGCAGCCTAACCATGCAGGATGGTGTCTGCTATCTTTTTATTGACACATCTTGCTTTCTGATCTTTCAGCGCTATTGCACTGCACAGCTGGATACGTCATAGACATGAAATTGAATTCATAGCTCTGATACAGTCACAATTTCTGAAGCAGTATAGAGCACATGATTCAAAACAGAGCCAGTACAGATCAGTGAAAACTCAGGGCCTACCACTTTAATTGTATCTTGCATTATCATAACTTGGTAGCATGGATGCGAAAAAGTGATAACTTTTGCCATGAGTACGTCCTTCTCTTCCACACCACTGAAACCCCATGCCTTCCTTCCCAAACTCTTATTGAAATGCTCTAAAGTGGCATGGGATACAGGAAGCAAAAGATGCAAAAATTGTAGAATTTTGGAGGAATTCAGTGTTCTATGCATCAAAGTTCCTTTCCAACCACACAAAACATATCCTGATGAAGCCATATCTTTTAAGACCTCATCAGTTGAGTATTCAGCAGTGTTACAGGATGCATTCACCACAGTTGAGCCATGGAGTCCCACACCGCACAACAGACAACACAGTCTTACTTCCAGAGGGACTCCATGGCTCAACTGGGGTGAAAGCGTCCTATGATGCTGCGCCCAGAACAAGGGAGGCTTCCTGTGTTCTGTTTAAAACAAAGGGGCCAGCTCAAGAGGGAGCTGTGGTATGACACTTTCCCACAGGTGATGGGGAAGAGTTGTTGTGGATGGAGTGGGGTGCTGGGATTGCCCCACTACTCTGCCAATTTATCATGGAGGCTGGCAAATTGTCCCACAGGACTCTATCAATATGATGAGGTCCTTACAATCAGAAGTATGCAGGAAACTAAGTTTACCAGCTCAGGATATTTCATGGCCAAAACCTGACACTAATGGATGACAACTTATGATGTCACAATGGGAAAGCCAATGTTATGTTACAAGGGGGAGCAATACAATGAGGTAATAAAGCATGCTACATTAAGCACCAACACACAGAATATCACACACACACACTTTTCACATCTCTGAAACTCCTCCCTCTTGCCTTGAGGACTGGACAAAAGAGACCAGACCCTGAGGGACATGCACATATACAATGGTAATTTTAATCTTTGTGTACTCAGGGATGAACACTGTTTTAATATAGTCCAAAATGCTTGTGTTTATAAATGTAAAACTAATTCTACAGAAGGATTAGAAACATAAATCTTATGGGTTCATGTGGCCCCAATCCCATTTTTGAGGACCACAGGTTCCATGGAACCCCCAGTACTTTCTCCAAATTTGGAGAATTTTTTTCTGAAATAAGTCCCCCCCCCCCCCCCCACTGGAATTTTTCACAAATTATATCTTTATGTTTAAACAAGATGCAGGGCCCTCTACTCTCCTAACTTTTTATTGTGTGCCTTTAACATTTCCACCTTATGGAAACCCAAAGTGAACATATAATAGCATTTTATTTACAAGATTTGTTCACAGGAGGTTTGCTATAGCCTTTTTGAGACTAAAAGAGTGTGATTTACCCAACAAATTGGAAATAGATTTCCAGCCACTTCTAGTTTCATTTTTAAAAACATTTTGCTTTATTAGTTGTGCAAAGTGGGGTTTGCAGATAGTTCAGGTGTTGAGAAACTGGTCCTCATGCTACCAGAGTGGGTGATCATATCTTTTAAGGAATCTACTCAGATAAAACTTGTTCATGAAACAGGAGGTTTAACTAAGGCCCCATCTAAATTGAACATTTGATTAATTTTCAAACCAGTAATGAAGTAAGTGGTTTCAATGTGAAGATGACTATGTGAAGATGGCAATCCCTTAACCCATTTGCATACAGATGGTGATTGCACAAACCACAAAGCAGTAGTGCATACCAAGGGCTTTCTTTCATTTAAGTTTGTTGTTAGGCCACCGAAGTTTGAGGCTAGCTTTAAACTGCATTAAATAGTCAGTGTAGATGATTCCTACATTATTGGCACACTGTAACATTATTTAGAGCTGCTTTAAATTCCACAAGTTTCTGCAAAAATTGCCTTTCTTAAAAGATCAGGGATCTAGTCAGAAAGTGGCCACATTAACTAGAGGGAATGAATGTAGCAATTGGCATCATTTTCTGAAGGTTCTTTGGAGGCATGCATTTAAACTAAAATGAGGTGAAAGGATAACAGTTATTTGTCTTTGATCATATCCTTCTAGCTAAGGTAAAAAGTATCATTTGTTATTGTTAGATGGGGAAATACACAATAAGAGGAGAAGGTCAGTAGGGCTTTTCAAATTGATGAAATAAAGAAATATATGTAATTATGTGCTCCACTAGAAGATATCAATTCACAACAAGACAAATGAGCCCACTTTGATCCACAGTAAATTTGAATAAAAATAAAAAAGTATGTTACTGCTGCTTTATTTTAATAACTTGGAAATGGCTGGCAAGAATTAGTTTCTAGAATTCTACCATCCCTCTTTTGTTATTTACCTTCCCTTTTGTGTCTTGGCCCAGAATTACTGCCAACTCAATAGTTACATCCAGCTCTGAAATCATTGCCTTTTCTGATGCTTCAGTCATCCTTCCTTCAGACCCTCTAGGTAATTGGTGTGCTGTCTTCAAAGTACTTCCAAACTCCATCTGCTCAGAGAGTCTGAGACCCCCCAAATCAAATTTCCCATATGCTAGCACTTTGTAAAGTAAACAAAACATAAATAGCATGGTAGGTTGTCTGTTCATCACAGTCTGGAATGTGCTTATTAAGTTCTCTTTGGGGACCTTAAAGAACATTATTATCATTCCACTCAGCTAGAGGTAGGGAGACAGGTTGCCTGGCTGATTAAGGCAACTGGCAATGTCTCCCCACATGTTGGGCTTCCATTCTCCCTACTAAATGGCTGCTCGTAGTCCACCTGTCTGCCAATGTAGAAAGGGGAGTTGAAGGCATTATGTGCTGTAATAGCATAACATTAGCCTCTGTGTAACGACAGCATGGCAGTCATTCCAACATGATTTTTTTCCAAACAAAAGTAGCTGCACATACTAGAATAAGAAAGTTTACTTCTAAATGTCGCAATGCAAATTTCAGTGAGCACTCCTCATTTTGTAAATTATTCTGCTGCTTCAAACACACTATAGACCACTTATTTATAATGACAGTGCACAAAGGAAAGCAACATATGGTGGACACTCAAAGACAAATTGCACAGAGACTCTTCCTTCAAAACCAGCAAGGAGGAAATGAGGAGATTATGGCTAAAATGCCCTTTAACTTTGCCAAAAACATAAAGAGAAAGATAGGTCATACCTGAAATAAAAACTAAAAGTACAGTTTAAGTGGATATTGATTTTCTAAACTCTCTTTTGGCATGCCATCTTTCCTATGACTCCTGGATTTGGCAATGGGCCCATTACACAAAGGAGCTCTGTGTTGTTGAATAATTTCGTTTTGAATCATGTTTTAGTTCCTTCCAAATTTACTGTCTTAGAAGAAGCCTAATGAGGCAAAAGGGTTTGTGTATTTCTCTTTCTTCTTTGCTTCCTCTACACAATTTTCTTTAGCTATGCTTGGATTGTTTATTGATATATGTATTGTGGATCGTGTTTTTATGCTTTTAAACTGTATACTGTTGTTTGTTATAAGTTGTTGTAAACCGCGTTGAGTCGCCGGCTAGGCTGAGAAACGGCGGTATACAAGTATAGCAAATAAATAAATAAATATGCCTTGAAATACATAAGAGTAGCAGGATTAATACCAATAGAAAACAGAGGAAACTTCTGCCATGCCCACAGATGTTTAGTGTGCGAAAGAAGAGCTAGTCAAGCCTGGCTGAAGACAGCCAATCTGTGCTGTCTTTATCAAGCCAGATAAAGATTCAGGTCATGCTTAGCATTGTAAGTTCACAAACCAACACATCCAGAGGCTCACTCACATAAGAGATCACCCTGAGGTCCAAATACCCAATTCAGGGAGGGATTATATGGGGAGAAAGGGAACAATGAATGACAGGAACCTAAGGGTTAGAACGGTGCAGCAGCCTGGAAAGGGAACTCTTTATAAAGTGCTATTTGATTTTTCAGATATGCAAGAAAGCAAGTTCTGGTGTAAGGATCCTTAGACTTGCTGAACCTATGTCTCTTCTTTCTCTCTCATACTCAAAGTAACCAAAAATGGTGAAGGAAACGCTTTCCAAATTTCACATTAGAAGGCTGTGTGACATTGAATGAAAGACCTTGGATTTCTGGATGAAAAGGATGTGTATGCAGTCAGCCCTTCACATTAATTGGAATTAGGAGAGCAGGGCCCCCACAAAAGTGGGAAAGAACAGGAGTAAAAAAGACAATTTCTGTTTTTTACTTTAGAGAACAACTATATAGGAATTTTGATGTTTTCCAGTCAAACTCTATGGTCAGGTTCTGTGGGAAATTGACCATAGCACTGTGCTGAAGAAATGTTTTTTTCTAAGAAGTCCAGTGGAAATAGGCCATGGAGGCACACTGGAGGACCTAAAGAAATCATTTTAATCAAATTTGACAATAAAAGAAATTGCAAAAAGTCAAACCTACGAATGTGGAGACAACTCTACATAAAAGAACCCTTCTCCCTACACTTTTCATTTGATCTAGCATATGCTAATAAGACAGTATGGAACGGGAAGGGAAATTTGATTTGCCAATGGTGTCTCATCTGCTGATAGGACAATGTTGGACACAAAACATGTCAATCCCACCAAGTGAAAGACACTTTATCTACTTTTGTGGCATCCTGAATTCAGTTTCATCTTCTCTTCCTGTCCTCTGGAACTATTTTACAAAAGATCCTCATTAAAATGTTATTCCCGAAAGTCTACTGGCTTTTTTCTTTCTAAAAACCTTTTTCTTACAGGCTTCTGGTATCCTTTTCAGATTCTGATAAATGGCTCAAGAGCATTTTTCTGTGTGCACATTTAATCAAAGGACACAAGCATCACTGCATATCTTGAAATTATTGCTACCAATGGCCTTTAATGAACTAAAAACCCACAGAAGTTATTCCCTTTTGACATAATAGAAACAGGAATGTAAAGGTCATTTCTTGTAATCTTATTATTTAAAAGTTTTGTCTCCAGAAATATTTATTGAAAAATGGATAGAAAAATGTATTGACAGAAAGTGGAAAATCTATTTCTTTGTGACTTTTTCAAAACTTAACAGTGCCATCTTCTCTAGGGTAGCTATAGGGCAAAACTACTATATTAGGTACAAAGAGATGCATCACCAGTCTTCCAATATTTATCTTTAAAATTAACTAAAATATATTATGTTTGAGGAGGGAAGGTAAATGAGAATATAATTACAGCAGTACCAAGAAATATCCTACACAACTTAGCATGTGAAGCTATTATGGTACAGGCTGCTGACTCTGACCACAACTTCCCCTCCCTGGCACAGCTTTCCCCTCTGCAGGCATGGCACGTGCTCAGGGAAGCGAGAGAGCTTGGCATGAAAAGCAGTCAATCAGATTTAAATCTGTAGTTAATCTGATTGGCTGCTGGGGTTGAACCTGAAGAAAAACCTCTTCCAACAAGTATTCAACACCAGCTTATAAAGGGGGCTTTATGGGCTTCAGTTTACAGTTGCCTTCCAACAAGCATCCCACCCTCCTATCTTTTGTTCGATTTGTTCCCTTGCTGTAGACGTGTTACCATCACAGCTATGGGGTCAATTGGCATGGATCTGGAATCTCACATTCAGTGTCCTACTGTCTTGGGGCATGGATCAGAAGGGGAGGATGACATCAACTACCAATGATGGCGCCATGTGAGGCAGTCCATATCCATGGTAGATGAGTGCTTCAGCAGCAGCCCCATTCCCCTTTCTTTCTCATGGGTCTGGGGTAGAAGTGACAGTTTTCAGTGTGTGGCAGCCTCTACTGGTATCCAAGTCTGAAGCAACTGGCTTATGAATCAGCACATGGGCTGGGATCCAGGACTCATATGTGGACACCAACCAAGTTAACAACTGTAACCAACAAAAGTTGTGACTTGGTTATTCCAAAAAGAATGTGGTGCCCCGTGTTGTTATTCCAATGTAGCATCTCACCCTGCATATTCAAAATGCTTAACTCATTTTTGATTAGGATTGAATACTTCCATCTGTCTCTGTGACTTTTTTTCTTGAAACTGGAGTGAGATATTTATCAGAGAAATAGTGCAAGACTTTATTTAGGGGAAAGCTAAGCAGCTCTTCCCCACATCATTGCTGTGCTCAGATCTGAGGCCACATTTCAGTTAAGCAACTATAAAACTGATTGTATACCTAGTATCTACACCTCATCTAGATTCATCCTTATCTAGTAAGGAGTTCAGTATGATAAACAAATATTGGAAAATCTAGGATATGAATATGAATAAAACAAGCCTTACTTATTCTGTTCTTTCACTGGTATAGGAAAAAAACTTGTAGCTTGAATTTATTATTCTGAGTAACCTGCTTCCACTTAAACCCAATAGTTTAACAATCCCTAAAGAAGGGATGGCCTCTTTCTGTGTGCACAGTTCCAGCCATTGTTTTATGAAGCAAAACTCCCATGTTTGAATTGTCCTTACACTATACAAATAACTGAACTATAAAATATACATTTGATATATAAATTGTATGCATGGACTGAAACATGTGGTAAGATATTGTACAAGAAAAAAGAGTATTCTCCCTAGCAGATACTCTTTTGTCTTTCGGCTCTCTCAGAAGTGCAAAATTTGCTCTCCTTTTTGTAGCTTATTCTCAATCAATGTGTTTAATTCAGCAAATTTTGTATCCATGAAAAACTGTGGGGCTTTTCTTAGTTTTTTCTACCAATCGATTCATTTAATTCTGTAGATTTTTCTACCTATTTAAGCTATCATTTTTCCCATTTTTCCCATTTCATACAAGCTGTACAATTGTGTTTGGCCCAACTATTTTGTTTTGTGTTACTTTAACTGACAGGATTTCAAAGGGAGGAAAGAATGTAGCCAGCCATATTGCAAAAAAATGACCTCATAAATTGTTTTATTTGCAATATATGGTTTTAAATTTAGTGGTAGACCACCTTGGGTGAGCATACCATTAAAAATGGGATTAGATATATTTAAAACAAAGGAAGAAGACAATGAAGTGAAAAAAGTTATAGATTTGTTTTAAATACCAATCTTACTGTTCCCTGTGTCTACAGAATTATTATCTAGAAAATGTAGTTATCAAAAGAAAGAGTAAGCCAGATAGCAATGAAGAGTTTGCACTCGTTTTAATGAAGTTCTTTTTAAAAATAGTCCACAGAGCATTATCAGAATATTCTTCTCTACCCATGTGGTCTCTTGTCAAAGCTCTGGAAAGAGAGTTGAAATGGAATTAGATGAGATGGAATTAATTAACAATTTTCATACCTAAACCCATAATAAAATTAATGAGACATGACATCACTTCTGATAAAAGAAGGCAGAAGCAAGTCTGACACCAAAGTGATAAGGGAGTGCATATATTCATGGAGCTGAAAATGGTTTACCTGGGTCTTCAAAATGCTGGCAGGGCGATTCTGGGAGCTACAATTTCAAAGCTTTATGATTTATTTGGGATATCAAAAACAAAATGATTATGCTGAGGCAGATAAAATGTTAAAGGACCTCATCAAGTTGGGGAAAAGTGGGGTCATCTGTGGAGCAGCAGTACAAATCCAGCGGGCAACTGGGGAAGCATCATCCTGCGCCTTCCATCACCCTCTTCTCTATTCCACAGGGGAAACTGATACTGCCTGGCTTCCCCCTGCACTTTCCCTGCCTCCTATGTTGTCAGGGCTACATCCTAAGATGCTTCCAGGGCAGAGCTTCACTGGAAGTAGCCCTGCATCATGTGATGAGCTCCAGCAGGCTCCATCCAGGAAGCATCCTAGGGCAGAACCAAAACATAATGTGATGAGGTCCAAAATGTAGCAATTTTGCCTTCAGTACTCTCTCCCTCTCTGTGTCTGCACTAAACATATCACAATTAAATTATTTCATCTTTAAAAATACTGCAATTACAAAAGCTTTCTTCCCACTGAGCAAGAGAAGGAGAAAAAATGACTTCAGCCAAAATAGACTTTTTGTTACCAAAATCTTGCACAAAGTCGAGTGGGCTTTTTTAACCAATAAAAAAATCACACAAATCTCCAGATGTCATCACTGCCATCATTATAAAGCAGAAGTTGCATTTTTTTCTTCCTATGGGGATATGACTACAATTCATCACTTTCATCCATTAGACACTATTTTATACTAAACTTTTGTTCTATGCTCTGCAATGTTCAGATTGATCCAAGAAAACATCATATCAATAAAGTGTCAAAAAACCAAAAAAATAATTGAACATATTCTGTTACTGCAGAGAATGGCCACATTAAATATAGTGGAGGTGGATGTTAACATGTGACAACTCATAACTTTGAAATTTAAAGTCCATTTAATAATACAAATACTACTAATAATACTAATACTAATAATAATAATAACAACAACTTTATTTTTACACCCGGCTACCATCTCCCCTAGGAGACTCGGGGCGGCTTACAAGAGGCAAGACCAACAATTGCAGATAAAAACAAAGACACATTTCACATCACTCAATAAAATAATAAAACATAACACAGTCATAAAACAGTCATAAAGCAGCATCATAAAACAATAGGCTGAGATAAAGGTCATAGTTGAGTTAAGGCTCAATGAGTGCAAATAATTCCTAAAGGAGCACATATGAGCCCAATTTAAGTGCTGGTTATGTACTTCTGAGCCTGCTAGAATACCGTTTTTGGACGACACCCCTCCCCCAATCTACAACTCCCTCAGTCCATATGGTCAGTAACTATCCTTATTCTGGGAATCAAAGTTGTAGCAACCAAAGTAACCTGCTCAAGTTTGAGGTATACTTTTTTATTTAACATTTTACGAGATTGTTTTGTGACTTGGGCTGTATTTAGATTTCAAGATTTAGAAATACTTTTATTAGCTAGAAGTGTTTAATATTATAATTATAATGGGTTTTTAAAAGTAATTTTCTAACATTTTGGAAGTTTATTGTTATTTGTAGGGTGCTTTTAAAATCACCATGTAAAGTTTTCTTTTAACTCTTAAAAGCTGCAGGAAATTAAAAGGAAATAATCTATTCAGTTGCCTCCACTGCTTGCAGTGCCATGTTCTGGAAGAGTTCATCTGGTGCAGTTCCATTAATAACACAGTACATTAATTTTGACAGAGTGGAGAGTAAAAAAGATATATTAGCACTGCTGTCTAAACATATGAAATTAAAAAAAGCAAATCTGAATGCCATGTTATCTAATCCAATATAACTTTGAACACCTCTTCCTCCAAGCAGAATGCATCTTTTAAGTCATATGATGGCATTTTAAAATGAGGAATCTTAAAGAATTTGTGAGATATTGAACTTTTATTTATTTATTTAGATTAAAGTCTACACTGGGGGTTTCTTATCCTACTGGGATCAAAACTTGGGCACAAAAGGCTTCACAGAAAATTCATCCTAACCCACATCCTGTGTTGGGCTGCATTCTCAGCCAGATATTTGAATGATTTTCTTCATAATTCCCCGGTTTTTTAGGGACCCTCTCCTTGTTGAGTTTGTTAATGAAGGCTTATTGTGGTGCATTGCAAAGATTTATGAGACAAAATCATGCAGACTCTTGACTGGGAATGGGCCTTAAAAATAGTACATTTCTGGATGAAACCCATTCAAAAGTGCAGTAGTATTGCCAGTGGTTAAGAAAAGTATAACTTTGTATGTCAGATATACTTCTAAATGCATAGATCACAGCAAGGAGAAGGTGATTTCATCAATTTGAATGCATTGTAAATGTCTCAGGCTGCTTTTGATCATACAGATTTTCCCATTAAATACACAGTGTGGTGCATTTTTTCTGGGTAGGTCTTGCATCAGCATGGTTTATCAGCGATTTATATGATGTGGCAGATTCCAGGCAGCAAGACGGAAGGATCTGTGGCTGCATGGTCTGTAGGACATGTCAGTGTTTATACACCAGCAGCACAACTTCAGCACGTCTTCTGCCTTATTTTTTCTCCTGATCACTGCTGCTATCCATTATGTAGTACCATTTTCATAATGGTTTAATATATTACTCTATGGTACTTCTTCACTATTCCAGCAAATAAGACAAGGGGGCAAATAGCTTTGTCAGGTTTAGGAAATAGGCTGCTTAGACTGACAGACAATTGAAAGCAAAGATTTGTTACTGGCTCCTTAATACAAAGATTCAAAAACTGGATATTTTCTCTATCCATTCAGTCATATTCATTCAGTCATACTCATTCAGCATCTCAAAAGAATAGGAAACATTTGGTTCTGGATATGCATCATTAGGCTATATCATGACTGAGTTGTTTTTGCACCAAAACATATTATTATTATTTGCACTGTTCAGAAAGGGGAAAGGAAACATTTATACTGTGAATAGTTCTTCTTCTGGCCATTTACATAGATCATAAAGAAATATATTTGTTAGTAGTTTTTGTCAGTCTTTCATGCATAAGAGCCATCCTGTGAAACTCTGAAGATACAACAGGGACAGGCCTTTATATTGTAATGTTCCTATACAATACTCACAGTAAGAGATGTGCTTGTTTCTTAAGAAAATTAGAACCTCACAAACAGAACATGAATGCAACAGCATTCTCTCTATTGGATCAGTAAGCAACTTCTATTAAGATATTTGCTGCCTCTAATGTTGGAAGTGAATATAACTATTTTGACTAGAAGCCCATTGATGGCCTATCCATCATTAATTTATCTAAGCTTCTTTAGTACTATCCACACTAGAATATGTCATTATATCTTGTGGCAGCATCCTTCATGGTTCAAGTCCAGTGTAAGTGTTATCTGCCTCCTTGTATCAGTCCTGAATCTCCACATTGTTCAATTACAGAAATACAGCTTAATGGTATAATATTAGAAAATATTTCTGCTACCTTGGCAGCCACCTGTCCACAAAAGTCAACATTAGCATTGAAATAAAACACCGCCTGAGCTCTGCGAGTGCAGCATTTTTCCAAATGTACAGAGTGTTTGAGGACTGGGACATCCAAACAGATACCAATGTGCTTGTTTATAAAGCTATTGCCCTTCCAGCCCTGCTATATGCCTGTGAAACGTGGACTATCTACAGACATCACATGCAACCACAGGAATAATTCCGTCAGTGTTGCCTCCAAAAACTCCAGCAAATTTCTTGGGAAGACAGGTGGACAAATGTCAGAGTGCTGGAAGAAGCAAAGACCATCAGCATTGAAGTGATGCTCCTACGCCATGAATTCTGCTGGACCGGCTACGTTGTCCGAAGGCCCGATCATCATCTCCCAAAGCAATTACTCTACTCTGAACTCAAGAATGGAAAACAGAATTTTGGAGGACAGGAAAAGAGATTTAAAGATGGACTCAAAGCCAACCTCAAAAACTGTGGCATAGACACCGAGAACTTGGAAGCCCTGGCCCTTGAGCGCTCTAGGTGGAGGTCAGCTGTGACCAGCAGTGCTATAGAATTTGAAGAGGCATGAATGGAGGGTGAAAGAAAGAAACATGCCAAGAGTAAGGTGCGTCAAGCCAACACTGACTGGAAACCTTCCATCTGGAAACCGATGCCCTCACTGAGGGAGATCAAGAATAGGGCTCCACAGTCATCTATGTACCCCCCGCCAGAACACCACACTTGGAGGACAATCTTACTTGGACAATGAGGGATAGCCAATTATTGAATCCTGGCAGGTAGTTAAACAACTGATGCATTGCTCCATTATTTGACCCCAACATTATTTAGTGCACAGCAAAATGAGCAAAACCAATACTGTGCCATATCTATCTATCTATCTATCTATCTATCTATCTATCTATTTGGGCAGAGCAATGGCATTACCATATAGCTTAGAGTGGATTTGTGAAGTACCTAAATGTAGTTTAAATTATTGTCTAGAATTTATCTACAGTTCTGTCTATTAGCTTTCAGTCAATGATTATGTCTGCGAATCTGTAATCCGCACAGTACATTGATGCTGGGAGTATCTTTACAACTTTCAGCTGCTGTAAATAATAATAGTCAATTGTGGTCTATACATAGGCAGGTTTATTTTATGTTTGAGGCTCTTTAGTGGGAGCTGGGGAAAGACTCATGATTGGTTTCACACTCAGACACTATCATTTAATTCAAATATTGATTCAGCTTCATTGAACAAACTGCACAGGCATCTAATCCATCTTGCAACTTTCCTTTCCTTTCTCACTGGGTCCTTGTTTCCTGTGTCTGAGAGAACTTCCTTCTGCTAAAATGACTGACATGCTTTCTTGAACATCCCTCAATATAGGGCACTACAAAGAGATTGGGATTACATGCCATCAGCGTTATCCTTCTTGTCACTTACCCACTAGGTAATAGCTATCCCTTACATCAGAGCGGCAAAGAATAAATCTGGGGTCCCTTAGGGATCAAGTGAAAGCACAGCTATTTTGTGCTAAGCTTGCCTGATAAGCAATTTGTTCTCTTTGTAGCTAACAAGCAAAGCCCTGGGCAGCACTCTCATATGGATGTTACTGTTTTATCCAAGTGTTCTTATGTTATTTTTAGACTTCATCACTGCCCCCCTCCTTTGCATTCTAGAGATGTGCTGCTTTGGCTTAACAGGTACATATTTTAAACAGATTCATTTATACATAGGCAGCCCTGATGAAAATACTATTGTTTATTGACATTATGGAACACATCCAATGTGAAGATAATTGTATGCCAGGATTCTACTATCTAGCCTCTGTCAGTCATAGTTAACATTATTTTCTCATGAAAAAGTTGCAATTGGCAGGTGCAGGTACAAGTCATAGACCACAGAAGATTATACATGCCAAAAAATTCTTAATGAAGACTATTAAGAATTTCAAAACATATTTGTGGTAAGAAAGAACCCATGCCCCACTATTTCCATTTTTGGATTCCTAAAGATGAAGGCCAAGATAACACTTCCGGGGACATGTCCATCTCTGGATTAGTTGGATCTGTCTAACTCCTTGGTAATAGGTAAGCCAGACAATGAATTACATCTATGCAGCATCCCACTTTCTGATGTTATAGCATTTTCCCCTAGCAGTGAGACTAGGGTAGGTCTGCACAACCTGTGGCCCTCCAGGTGTTTTGGACTTCAGTTCCCAGAATTCCTGACCATTGGACTAAGGCTTCTAGGAGTTGGAGGCTGAAACACCTGGAAAACCACAGACTGTACAGACCTCAACTAGGGGAAGGTGCTCAATAGATGGTATGTAGTTTGTTTGGTGAACCAAAAAGCCCTGAACCCATCTCTAAACCAGTACTGGCGGGTAGCATGACACATGAGGACTTCTGGAGAACATCCTGTGTTGTCTGCCTTTAAGGTGACTTTATTCCACTTCTGGCAAATTGGGGAATGCTCTGAAGTTTGTAGAAAACTTCAAAGTATCATGGGGCTTTGCAGTCTCACATTCCTTCCTTTTTGAACCACAATCATTGCTAGCACTCTAATAATTCAATTACATTAGAGATTCCTAATATACTATAATTTTCAATTTATACATGAGAAGCAAGAATGGAAATGATTTTATCTGGAATAGAATATTATTCCAAGCTATTCTTAAAAACAAAACAAAACATTTAAATCTAAAAAATCCAACATTTCTCGAAATAAATATAGATGTTTATGTCAATGTAGAAGTGCATTATATCAATCCACAACTCACTAAACTTTTCTAAAGTATCTTTGAAAATATACAGCTGGCAGTGAAGAAACAGGACAAAGAAACAAGAGAGGGCTTAAACATTCTCCTGAGAATGTATTTTCTCTTTATAAAATTTCAGATTGTAGGTTAGGCATAGGTTTGGTGCCTTTGGATGGGATAAACTGTGCTTCACCTGCCTCTTAGCCCTTGTGAAAAGGAGATGTTTTCAATTACTTTGATGAAGAGAGGATTCTGTGAAATGTCTTCGATTTCGGAGCTATGAGAGATTTAACCTTTACAAGATGAGACAACACATAGTTAGTTTCTCTCTCTTCACTTTTTAAGGGCAGTGGTCAAGTTGCAAACTGTTCTTCATTTGTTATAGGATGTCCTATTCATGTCACCCCCCCCCCAAAAAAAAAAAACCCAACCCAAAGGTCATGGCCTCATTTGTAAGTTGCTTTTGTTGCTTAAAAGAAGAAAAAGTTGAAACCTTTCTGCCAATTCATCTTAGATGTAGGCTTGATAAGTTCCTCAGACTAAGGGAGCATCTTCACTGTAGAATTAATGCAGTTTTTACACCACTTTAACTGAAACAGAATCACAGAAGCTGTAGTTTTACAAGGTATATCACCTTTTCTGCTCATGTGTGCTTATGCTCACAAATTTCAGGATCCCATAGCACTGAGCCATGACAGTTAAAGTGGTGTCAATCTGTATTATTTCTACAAGCTTAAGATTTTTTTTTTTCAGTTCTCTATTTTCCCCAGTGAAATATTTAGCTATGGGCTAAATATTTGACCAATGAGAGCAAAGGCTAAGGGTAGAAAGAATATTTGAAAGTATTTTTTTTAATAAAAAAAAGGTTTCTCATGAGTCAGGGGACTCTGAAAAGAAGAAGCTTTGCAGGTCAAAACTTATTTTGCAGAAAACAGATTGTTCAACCCATATGCACATTTTGCACAAAGTAAGACTTAAGCTACAGCATTTCTGAGCCAAATACAGAATTTTCTGAGAAAAAAATATTTATGTTCAAAATATGCTGACTGTACAAAAAATTGTGCTTCCTAAACATTTAAATAAAAGAAAAACAAAATAAAATGAAGTATATATTGTGTGTATGCGGAATACATTGTGAACTGTGAATAATCTTCAAAAAATGTGCAATGTTCAAGTCTTTCACACAGCAGGAATAACATTACTCAATATTTACAGATCAAGCACAATCTTCAATGATGATCAGACTGTTTACATCCATAACCAAAATCAGTTCAGAAGACGTCCAGAATATGGGGAATAATTAAGCAAAGGGAGGACTTTTTATTATTTTCAGAATTCATAGGCCCTGAAACCTGAAATCAGCTAGGCAAGGCACTTGAGGATTGTCAAAAAATTAACTTTTTTTTGGTGAAAAAAGCAATTTTCAGTAAGCACAGGTGAAGTATAACTTATTCACTGCAAAATTGCACCCAATTCAAAGATGCTTCACAGGAGAAAATGAATGTTTTAGGCTCCTCAGGTTGTGTTGTGCTGTGCAATTTAAGTTTTTTGAAGTCTATGAATCTTTGACTGGAGAACTGACCTCAGAAGAGTAGTTGTAGCAAGTGGTTAAAATTCATACTTGGTGGTAATATGTCACTGAGATTCAATAAGCTGTTTTGTAAAATGACCTCAACCTACACTGCATTATCTATTTCCTAAAACACCTCTAAAGGGCAGGGATTTTTATCATTGCCTTCAGAAGAAATGCCGCAAACGGCACCCACAGTTGGTCGAAACTGTGTATCAGCATAAAGGCATTTCCACTTGCTTTTGTAAAAGGGCATCAAAGAGACACTACTCTCTGGAATCTACCCAATGCTGCTCTTTCCCCTTGTTTGGCCATTTATCATTTCTAAAGATGCTTAGCAGGCAAAAACTGACTGGGTGCTGGGAGGAGGTTGAAAAATTGCAATAAAATGGTGGGTGGTGATTAACAGCTTTGGTCTCAAAAGAAAAGAAAAGTAAAGAAACTTCTTCTGGGAAAGGACAGCAAACTTTTAGAGATCTAGAACTCGGAAGTAAAACATCAGTCAGCTATTAAACATGTTGTTCACCAGCAAGTTATACTCAAGGACACATAGAGAGACAGGAAAGATGTATATTATTTATTTCTGTCATGTTTCTGTGGCAGATTTCTAGAAATTACAGTCATATTTGATGGGTTTTTTTCTAAAATGCTTTCCCCCCCAAAAAGCAAAGCACTTGAAAGAAGTAAAGTCTTCCTTTTAAAACATCCTTCCATATTGGTTTGTAAACTCAGGGCCCTTCCAGACAGGCCCTATATCCCAGGATCTGATCCCAGGTTTTCTGCTTTAAACTGGATTATATGAGTCCATACTGCCAGTTAATCTGAAATAAACCGAAAACATGGGATATAGGGCCTATCTGGAAGGGTCCTCAGATTCAATAGGCATATATTAACTGGTTGTGGAAGTGTATGTATCATATACCCAAGTTAGAAACAGGTGTTAGAGATTTTTCAGAGAATGCATTACAAATAAGGAAAGTCATTAATGATTTTTTTTTGAAAAAAAATGTTTATAACCAAAGTACAAGATATTTAAATGTAACAGTGGAAACAAAACCACAAGACAGTATTTCCTCTTTACAATACAGTAGAGTCTCACTTATCCAACCTTCGCTCATCCACCAACATTCTGTATTATCCAATGCAGTCTGCCTCCCGCCCAGATCCATAGCTGTTTCAATACATTGCAATGTTTTGATGCTAACTTCATAAATACAGTAATTACTACATAAAATTACTGTGTACTGAACTGCTTTTTCTGTTGATTTATTGTAAAACATGTTTTGGTGCTTAATTTGTAAAATATAACATAATTTGACATTTAATAGACTTTTCCTTAATCCCTCCTTATTATTCAACATTTCCACTTATCCAACGTTCTGCCGGCCTGTTTATGTTGGATAAGCAAGACTCTACTGTACCTTTTAAGGGCATTTCAAAGCTCATTTAGGAGAATTCTATGTGAAATGTTGTGTCATACCTTTACTAAGTAGTCCACAACTTCTCTTGTGCTTTTATTGTCAAGATGATACTTTTTGCTTCCTGACAATAGTTGGCCTCATTAAAATGCTTGATCTCTTTTTTTACATATTTACCCCAAATGTTATTTCTCTTTGAAAGATTTCATGCACAATGTCCTCTTTCTATATATTTTATGTCAGCTACATATATTTAAGAACAACATAAGTAATTTTAATTTGTGTGTTTATACAGACTTACAATTGTATATTGAGATAAAAATATATTCGGTTACAGACTCAAGGTTTTAATTTTCATCCTAAATTTAATCTCAGGTGACAATATTATTTTAGGTGGATAGTAATCCCATAAAATTAAATCTGTACCTAGCCCACTCAAACTATTCAAGGTGTTCTAATACTACCCATCACAGACCTTCAAACAGTCATCTAAAGCCACAATACCATTTAGCATTGTTTAATACCATGGTACTAAGTTCTAGGTAATGTTATTCAGGCTCATCCTGCCCATGTTATCTTTAACAAGCTTTAAATAAATTTGTTTTAAACTGAAAATGAAAAAAAATCACAACTGAAATTAAGACGAAATGGTTGTTAGAAGGTCAACTGAATTGTCGAAGGCTTTCATGGCTGGAATCACTAGGTTCTTGTGGGGGTTTTTGGGCTATAGGGCCATGTTCTAGAGGCATTTCTCCAAGCCTCTAGCCTTCAGGAGAAATGCCTCTAGAACATGGCCCTATAGCCTGAAAAAACCCACAAGAACCTAAGGTCAACTGAAATTCTTAGCACATGTCCCACATCAATCAAAAGGGAAAGTAGTCTTACACACCTTGAAATTGTACCTAACTTTCTGGTCAAAAAGAAATCAGACTGAATAGTGAAAATAATTCCCTTGATGCGATGAATACCCACATATGCAGTTCTTTGCCAAAATTCGATGCACATAAAAAGGTTGCTTAGCTGAATAAGAGGGCATTGTGGAAATTGAAGGAACAGACCAGTGAAGCCAGAAAAGATTAAAATGAACTGCCTCCATTCTACTTAGTATAATTGAATGCTCAAATATTGTAAACGCCAACAATAATGTTAAAATATGAATTTATGGATATAAAACGTCATATGCTTTAGAGAACAGTATTCCAGCAGAAGGAAATCTATGATTCATGATGATTTTATTATAACAACAGAAGTTGTGCAATGTGGAAAACCACATTGAGTGTAATTGGTTTAATTCATTTCAGATGTACATTACTTCTTGGACTTAGAAAGCAAAAGACCAATTAGAGCAGTGAAGAAAGCTACTATGATTATCCTAATTAATTTTTTGTTAAGTTATTTATAGAATTACACAATGAAATTACATCCATTATCTCATATACTATGTAACAAGCCATTAAATGTAGCAATAAAATCTGTCACACAAAAAACACAATTAGAACACATTCATGTAAATCCTTTTGTGCTGTAAATCCAAATCTGCAGTCATTCACTGCTTATCACACGAAGACTTTAAAGCTGAAAGCCCCACATTTTTGGTGTCTTCTGCCACCTGCAGAATTCTGGGAAATGTAGTTTGGGAAGGTGAGGACCTCCGTAGTTGACAATTCAAATGCCCTGCCCTAAAGTAAATTTCCCAGAATTCTGCAGAAGATTCCCAAAATGTGGGACTGACCGCTTTAAAGCTCTAGTGTGACTATTTATTTATTTATTTATTTATTCACAGCATTTAAATTTACAGCATTCTCACCCCACAGAGGACTCAGGGCGGATCATTATGAACATATATGTGACAAACATTCAATGCCATAGATACACAACATATATAGACAGAGACAGAGAGGCTATTTAACTTTCCAGCTTCATGAGGGTATGCATTTTGAATTCTGGCCACTGGGGGAGCTGTTGCTTCACCATCCATTTGTGACACCAATGGAATACTTCCTCATTCTTTTTGCACACTGCTGGAGAGTTTTTATGACATCATAAATTAGTTAAATTAGCTTCCCTCCATAAGCGGTACCTAAATTTCCTTCTTGACAGGTGCAACTGTCTTTCAGGCTGCAAAGGTCAACAGCAAGCTAGACAAATGGCCGGAAGCTCACTCCAACCCGGGCTGGCTTCAAACTCATGACCTCTCAGTTAGTAGTGATTTTAATGCAGTTGACTCCCAACTAGCTACGCCACAACCCCATATATCTTCACCTAAATATGGAAAAGACATTTCTCCATCCTTGAATCTATCTAGATGCCTACTAGTTTATTTTAATGGATTGTTTAATAATGAATTGAATTGATACCATACACCACTTCTCCATCTTGCGACTGTATTTCATGCTGCTAAGTTTAGATAAACAAAGCCAAGAAATGTGAAGAAAAGCCAAGAGTTGCTTCAATTAAAAAAATGACTCCAGAAAAGAATAGTAAATTGTTTCATCACCTCTTCAAAATGTGTTGATTTATTCCTAATTAAGGATTGATGAAGCAGCATTTTGAAATCTTTCTATCAACACAACACACATGATTAACTCATAAGCAATCAAGGCATTACAGGAAAATTAGAAGTAGGATTGTCGCAGCATGTTGATGATCTACACCTGCAACCCACATCTGCTAGAGTATAATTTGCACTATGAAAGAGCCTGCCATTTTCCATGTTTAAGATTTTAATTATGTTTCCCATTATTCTTTTAAACTGAGACAATTTTACAGATCAAGCATGGAATATGACTTCAAAAAGATTTCTCCCTTCACTTCCAAAGAGTTTGTTGACCAAAAAGATATGGACACATTTTGTAGATAGAGCCATTGCTGTCCATCAAATTATTTAGAACATGACACCATTTAAAAAAGTGAGTGAGATCCTAATTGGGAAATGCAGCATAAGAGAAGTTACTACATCTGCTAATGCTGCTGTTAGTCAATTCTAACTTATAGTAACTATACGGTGAACCTAGATTTTTCTTGGTAAACGTTTTCAAATAAAATTGTCATTGCTTGTCTCAGAGGGTGACACAATGAGTTGTTCAAAGCCACCCAAAAGGTTTCAATGGCAGAATCTGGTCACTGGGAGTCCTAGTGCAACACTCAGGCTACAACAACAGTATGCCTTTTTTGTGTATATCTCCTAAAACTTACCCTCCAACAAACCCTACCTTTTTGGCAGTTTTGCCCACACCCCTCCCCACATCATATTACCATCTCCCTGGATCTGCAGATGGGGTGGATTAGCAAAAATGTCATATAGAGTGGGGTCTGTGCTGCTGAAAATGTAGGGTTAGAAGGGACATTTTGTCATTGGATATGCAACCATGGTAAAAGTGAATTGCCTAAGTAAATAAACCAAATTTATAGTATTGTAATAATGTACCAGGATGCCAGCCAATGTATCACTTGTTGCTGTTATTGTTCAGTCTGTGCTTCCAATGGTAAATAAATATTAATGTTATAAAGGAAATGAACTAATTTTCAAAAAGTAGGGGAAATTGCACTTTCTTGGACTCAGAGCGAGATCATGGTAAGCTTTCTCTGAATACATCTAACAACAGCAAAAAAGAAATCTCTTGAGGGGGTCACCATAAGTCAGAACTGACAATAGGCAACAGAACATTTTGTATGGAAATGGATATATGGATAATAAATAAAAACAAATGAGGCTTATTCATGAGTTAGGGGGGTTAGAGTGAAAACTGAAGAGAGTCACTGCACCTTCAATGGTTACATAAAATGAGATGTCAGCAGATGTTGCTTGTGACCAAGTTACATAACCAACAAGACTGGCTGAAACTCCCATTGCTACAAAGTCATTAAAGGTGTATATGTCCTTCCCAGTTTTCAGTCTGAAACTGTGTTTTTGTTTGAGGAAGCAAAATGTCTTGGGTCAGCTTGCCAGGGGGGAAACTGGAAATGGCTCTTGTGTCTTGAAAAAATGTACAGAAGAGGAACTTTTATCAGTCTTGTTGGTCATGTAACCAGGTCACAAGCAGCACCTGCTAAAGTTCCCTTTTCTACTCAACTTTTCCCAGTTTTTCCTATAATATTTAGTAAACAGGGTGAAAATGGTCTGACATAAGGAGTAATATAAGGAATTCTAGTGTTACCAGCAGGGTCTCTTGCAACTAGTTGGTCTTGACACCATACCCACAGTTGTTGCCTCTTTTCACTCTGCCCACATAGAGATATGTGGCCAATGCCTGGATCTGGATGGACAAGGACAGAATAGGTCCAACACCATGCAAGTGGCTGGGCAGAGTTTATGGCTCCATAGATGTGAGTGGGAGGACTATATGCTTTTCTTCATGACCTGGTGGCTCCGAGGAGGGCAAGCTTTCTTTCCCTTTCCTTTCCTCATACTGTCATCTCCTCTTCTTCCTCTCCTTCAGATTTGCCTCAATCCTGTACTTTTATCATTGATCTCAACAGTGACTCTCCAGACAACATATATTCCTACCCTTCCCTCACCTGATTCCCTCATGGACTTCCATCCATGTAGTAGCCTGGTCTAACCCTGCTTAACTTCTGAAATTGGGTATTGTTTCAGTTGATATACTAGTTCAGTTATTTTGCTAAATGGTTCCATAAAAGAGAATTCCATTTAGATCACTGGAGTTTGCTAGAAGCATGCCCTGATGGATTACGTTTGCCTTCCTTACAGCTTTTTCTTTCTCTCTCTCTCTCCCCCCCCCCCCTTCCTTCTTGAACTAAAGTATCATTAAAGTTGCATTAAGATAAACATGATTTCTTTTAACTGAAGTGCATTGCTTAAATAGCTATATAAATAAACATATGAACTTGATTGTTGCTAAAGATTATTGAGTGCCCAGTATTCTGTTAATGTATTTTATAAAAACCAAAGTCCTTCAAGATGTCTTTGATAATTTTTCCTTTCTCCTTAAGATTAAATGGATTGAGCCCACATGTTCAGAGTAAAAAAGGACGCCTAGGTTAGTAGTGCTAGAGGTTTATGGTGCAAGCATATCTATCTATCTGACCCCATCTACACTGTCATTATAATGCATATTGACCTACATTATATGGTCAATTTAGACTCATAATACAGTTCAGTACAGTTAAACTAGGAGCCCCCGGTGGTGCAGTGGGTTAAAGCACTGAGCTGCTGAGCTTGTTGATCGAAAGGTCGCAGGTTCGATTCCGGGGAGCGGCGTGAGCTTCCGCTGTCAGCCCTAGCTTCTGCCAACCTAGCAGTTTGAAAACATGCAAATGTGAGTAGATCAATAGGTACCGCTTCGGCAGGAAGGTAACGGCGCTCCATGCAGTCATGCCGGCCACATGACCTTGGAGGTGTCTACAGACAACGCTGGCTCTTCGGCTTAGAAATTGAGATGAGCACCACACCCCAGAGTCAGACATGACTGGACTTAATGTCAGGGGACTACCTTTACCTTTACCTTACAGTTAAACTGCATTATATAAGTCTAAACTGATAATATAATGCAGTTCAATCTGCATTATAATGGCAGTGTAGATTGTGTTGTTGTTTATTCGTTCAATCACTTCCTACTCTTTCCCGTCTTCTCATTATGTGGCCAGAGTTCTTCATCTTTGCCTCTAATATTCTTCCCTCCAGTGAGCAGTCGGGCTTTATTTCCTGGAGTATGAACTGGTTTGATCTTCTTGCGGTCCAAGGCACTCTCAGAATTTTCCTCCAACACCACAGTTCAAAATGATGTGTGTGTGTGTGTATTTCTATTCAACATAAATATAAACAGAATTCAATTTAACTTACCTCAGTGTTAGTGCCTGCAATTTTAATTCATGGAAATCAAAGTGGAGTAAGTTCAATTCAAAGGAAGCCACACAATACATTTCAAACCTTTTACCATAAACCTTTGTACTTTAGTTATATATTGCAAACTGTGTTTTTTTAAAAAGAGGGGATAACTAAAGTGAACAATTTGGGTACTACAAGCTGTACTAGTGATTGCCAATTTGTATCACAAGAAATAGATATTAGATAAATTCATGGATATTAGGACAATTGTTTAAGAAGAGTTACAATTTCTGTATTTTACCCAAGATCAGAGAAAGCAACCTACTTCTATGTATCAGATGCTTAGGAACAAGCAATGATATATTCTTGCCTTTATGATCTAAGAATGGCTTCCCATTGACAACTTTTTAGCCACTGCATGAACAGAGTGAACAGGAGTTTGGCTTCTCTTATTTTCTTTTATCTGGCAAAAGATCTAGTTAATTCTTTCTCCATATGATACCCTCACTACTATTAGTAGCATCACCATACTCATACTAATCTGGTTTGATTAGAACAGGGCTGAGAAACATCTAACTCCTTAATGTTCTTTGGACTTCAACTACCATCACCCCTCATTCTTGATTATCTGGTTAAGGCTGGCAGGAGTGCTTCAGCAGCAAAATTGGGAGGGGAGCATATTCCTGCCAAATATTAGAATATTGTGGCTTATTATTGCAAACCTTATTAGTTTTAAGGTATTAGTAGATATAAAGCTTAGAGAAGACAATGATGCTGGGGAAAATGGAAGGAAAAAGGAAGAGGGGCTGACCAAGGGCAAGATGGATGGATGGATGGCATCCTTGAAGTGACTGGATTGACCTTGAAGGAGCTGGGGGTGGTGACAGAGAGCTCTGGCGTGGGCTGGTCCATGAGGTCACAAAGAGTTGGAAACAACTGAACGAATGAACAACAACAACAAATCAGAGTGGGATATACATTGGAATAAACAATGTTCAAGACTACTTAGTTACAATTTTATTTTATTTTATTTTTAACTTAAGAATTTTATTATTACTATATTATTATGTGATCTTAAGTGTGCTCGCTGTGGTTGCTGCTATAATTTTATGTGTTATTGTTTTTATGCTTATGTATTGTTTATTTTATATGCAGCACTCTGGGGTGCTTTTGTGAGCCGACTCGAGTCCCTTCCAGGAGACGGTGGCAGGGTATAAATAAAATTTATTATTATTTATTATTTATTATTACTTTTATTTATATTACTAGCACAAGAAAAGACATATAATAACACTTATTTCTAATGTTGTTGTGAAACTCAAGAAAAATATTTACAGCAACCCTATGGGTCAAACATCAAGGGGTTTAAGTATAAGATTGTGACCTCAAGACAGGAACTTTCCAGGACAAACTTCCTAGTACAGTATTTGTAGAAAAACAAAAATTCTATGGTATGTGTAGGTTTTTTTTTTGGTCATTCATTCCTTTACATGTCAGTCAAAGAGATAAAAATAGAGAGTCTAAGAATGATACACTGCTAAAATTGGGATGTGCTACTTTACAAACTCCTTTCAACAAGCAGGGATGGTCACAAACATGTGAAAAAAGGGGACTGGAAAGCAGGGAAGAAGCTGAAAGTGTGTGTGTGTGTGTGTGTGTGTGTGGAGGGGGAGGATATCATGGATTTTTGATCTCTGAATTGTATCTAGGCCACCAAAAAGCATCCTTAAAAAGGAAAGTCTTCAGAATGTCATACTTTACTGAAGATTAAAGTGCCATTCTGCCCTTATCTCCTGCAGACACAGTCTTCCCCTGAGCCATTGGCAACAAACACATTTCAAGTCAAGTTGGAGAACTGTTAGATATTAACAGTCCATATCTTCAGACTACTGCTCATCTTGTCTCAGAAGGCAGGATAGCCTAAGTGACTGCATTCTTTCTCATTCTTTGAATTTACAATATACATTCAAAAGTCTACTTTTTCATTTGGGAGATTACCCATTGATGGTCCTGTGGTTACTTATCTTCTCTTCACATTAACATTCACTTGGTTCCCTCATTTCAGCCTTTATGAGAATCTTGAAAACTTTTTTCTTTACAGCTGTATTTCCTTAAGTAATTTCCAGAAAAGCACTATTTTTTCCATGCATATAATTGGTGCCTGTATCATAGTTGGAGTAGGAGCTCTCTACATTCCGATACAGATAATTATTTCATAAAAGATGCAACCAGGAATCCTTATGAGATCTGGCTAGCTGCTTAAGTATTTTTAATAATATACAGTACAACTATGTATGTGGGCAATATGTTCCAAGACCCACCATGGATACCAGATATGTGATGAATAGTACACCCTATGTTTTGATTATACTTGGGCTGGGAGCATACCACAGAACTGGAGGAGTCGGAGAGGCCCACAAAAACATCCACAGGTGAAGAACACTATTTGGAGCAAGTGAATGATTTGAATAAGTGAAACACTGAATATCAAAGTCATGGATTAAGGAGTTGTATTATATCGATTTACCGTGTCTGCTGGAAGTTGTGACTACATTCACCCAGTGCATTTTGTCTCTGGGTAGCCTGAGCTTTTTTTTAAAAAAAACAAACAAACAGTCATTCAATACCAAGAAGGATGATAAGAAGGGAAGGAAGGAAGGTAACACAATGTTGTACCACCACAGAGCCTTCCTCTATTTTCTTCCCTATTTAGGAAACCTACATTGTAAATAGTTGTTGTGGAAGGGATCTAAGTTAGCCCCTTTCCTTTAAGGCATTCTCTATAAGACTCTGCCCAGAGATGGAGCATCACAGCCAGGCCCAGCTACACCCCTGAAAATCAGCCATTTGATCAAGGATGGTTGAAGGAGTCTGAAGAAAGGACAATTCAACACATTAACATTGGAGCTCTTTTGCAAGAGACAGATGAACAAAGAACAAGAAGGAAGAACACAAAATGAAGTTAAGTAAATAGAAGTTTCAATTCAGCAAGACTTCTACCTTTTCTTACAAATACATTTTTATTACTCCTGGGAGGAGTTAAGACATGGAACTTTGTTGTTATTAAATTCTTGTTAAACATTCATCTGTGTCACACCAATCTGTTTTGAACAAGATTAAGATACCCTCCTTATAAATAGCGTGTTGGGAGCAGAACAGACAAGCTTCAGCCATTTCAAATACTCAGAGAATTGAAAATGTGTAGTGAAAAGCAAACATAAGAGACTTACTAGTGTAAAAATATAAGTATAAAATCCCAGAAGCATAAACTGAATGAATTCTCAGTGTGTATTTTAATGTAGTAATTGACCATGAAGTGATTTAGCCAAGAAAGAAAGAGAATATGAATTTGGATTGTGCTGCCATCTAGTCAAAGGTTGTAAATTATATTTTAGGAGGTATACATCTAGAATCCCATAGTTAACATGTTTATGGTAAAAGCTGAGATTTAGTTAAGGGGATATGGTGAATAATGGATCAACATATATCACTACATTCCAACATCAGCACAAACAGTAATCCTGCACATAAAGTGGGCAGGAAACATGGAGCCTCACCCATCCCAGCATCCCTGCATATTGCCAGATTTATCTAGATTTGGTGAACATGCTTACAGGGTTTTAATCATAGGTGCCCTATAAGCATATTCTGAAACACTTTCAGATCTTTCTGTTGAACATGTAACGATCCAAAAGGTAACCAGACATGTGAAAACATGGTCAGGGGCTCTTAGATGTATGGCCACAGTTTCCTCATCATTGTTCACAGATAAGTATATACCCAGAGCTGTGATGACATTAAAGAGGGGTGGTAGTATTTCATCAAATACATGGCATAGAATTGTATGAACTATTTTGACAGAAATAGGGGTAATCAAAAAGGGTCCACTTCTTCAGGCACTGTCCCCATGCTGAAGCATTATCCTGGCATATCTGAATACTAGTAAGTTCCCTCTCCAGAACAGCACATCATATAACCATAAACCAAACATTCTATGATATAGGCCCTTTCCACTGCACATTATAGCATTATGATTCCATTTCAACTTTCGTGGTACCATCCTATGAAACCTGGGGCTAGAAGTTTAGGAAGAGAATTCTCTGGTGAGTAATTCTACGTATTTGTTGTTGCTTCTGCCCCCGCTCTGTACCTTCAAATCATTCTGACTTATTGTGATCTTAGTGAACCTTGGCAAGATTTGTCTAGAGGAGTTTGCCTTCCTCTTCCTCTGTGGCCGAGAGATTATAACTTGGCCAACGTCGACCAATGGGGTTCTTTAGCTGAGCAGAGATTTGAACCCTGGTATTCAGAGTCATAGTGCAATGCTCAGACAACTACACTATGCTGGCTTTCTCTCATTTCATCAAATTGCAGACCTTGTAATTTTATAGATTACATCCTTGCCCTATAATCGTGTAACCTGAAAACACTCAAAATTTTGCACAGAAAAAGGTCTAGTCAGGTTACTTTGTACATTTCTTCTACACTGAGGGAGAAGAATGATGTAAATGGATATTCATTTCAAATTTCTTGGACATCTATGTCACAAAGTCCTTTATTGTGTCTCTACTACTTTCTGTAACACGCATTTTCTGGAGTTATGATGTAATTTGAGATTTTCTAATATTAATACCAGAGCTGGTAAAAGTATAAGGTATCCCAGATTTTAAGTTCTAAATACTAAATCACACTATTAATTCCAGCTAGAGAAGATTAATCAACTCAATGGGAACTTGATAAATTAACAGTTATATGATAATTCAACACTTATGATTCATTGGGTCTACTCTAATTGGCACTCACAATTGGATTTCAGCCTGAGAGTTCATTTGCATAATTTCCCCCTCAACGGTACCAAAGAGAAAAAAAATGTTTAACAAACTTTGATAAAACTGTGTAAATAAAGCCATCTTAATGAAATCCACATCTGATTGCATCAAGGTGTTAAAGTTTCTTTTCAGGGGCACTGTGTATATTCTGTACGTAGTAAAATATTACACAAAAGTCACCTTGAAACAAGAATAAGTATAATCTCATCAAGTCTGAGACTTTGTTTTGTGGAGATGATGATATTCAATCAATGCACATAAATGTTCTTGGTCCAGAAAGTACCAAATTCTGGGGAATAGTCCTCTAAAAATTTACAGACTAGTAAGCAGGTTTGAGTTATTCGATGTATGTGTGTTTTAATCCACTGCACCTTGCTGAAGCATTTGGCAAGAAGGCTTGGTTTGAATTTAATCCTATTAGACACTTAAAACTTCCAGTTCTCAAGTGAGGAAAAACAACAGGATTGGACCCTAAAATTACAAATTAATGCTGTCATAATATTTCCTCCAACTTATTATTGCACAATGTGTTCATCTGTTTCTTATCATCCAGCCACACTGACAGAGCTATTAATCTTGGCTACAGAGAAAACAAGCCAATTAAAATATTAGCTGCTTTCTTAAGCCCTTTGGAAGTTTTGAGCTCTGTCATTTCACGCAGAAAGGGAAAGCAATTTAACCTTACTAGCTCTCACTCCCACTAGTACTGAACCGTCTGCATTTAAATCTGCTCCACAAATGAAGTCAATGTGCAGAGAGAGGGGGAGAGACAGAGGTTATTTTATGTGCTTTTGAGATGAAGCATAAGAATGAACAAATATAAACCAAACACTAGTTTGTGTGTGTGTGTGTGTGTGTGTGTGTTTACTGCATGTACATGCATCACTAGTTATAAAGACGGATAAAGAAGGTTGCTGAGCCTCAGCTGAAATGTATTGTGGCATTCTGCCAATGTTTAAGATGTTTATATTTTATTTATCCCAGAGCGGTGACAAAATGCCACAGTTGTGTTGTTTACCTTTTTATTATCCCACCAATCAAATATAAAATGTGGAATCAAATTATTCTGCCAAATGTGGTCTGATTGGATTTTTCAATACCACCACATGTGAAAGGATGTGGTTACCAATCCCATTTTTCTGCCACCTACATTTCAATATATGCATAAAATACATTATAGTTTCTTGTCCCCGATTTTATGATAACATAATTGAATAAGATATAAAATGTTAATCCTGCAGCAGATATTATTGTGGTGTTCTGCAGCAGATAACAAACAAGGAATAAATAAATCAAGCAATACAATTAGAAATTAAGCATGCTACTTTATTTAAAACGTATTTATTTATTAGGGTATAAGATCATATAAGTTATTCTGATATTATGAATATGCTTTACTGACCACTTGCCATTTAAAGACATTCTTTCTTTAAGGGACCACAATTTCCCTTATTGTTGTTCACTTTTCTGCTAAATCCCATTTGCAAATCAGATAACTAGCTCTTTTCTGTTTAGTCAATCCAGAATGAGCCAGAGATATGGGTCTAAAATTCTTTCACTGCTTAGGAACTCATTTGAAGAATATAGAGTTGTAACAATACACAGCTGTCTCTCATGATAGATTCACTGCTTGGATACAAGCTTGAATCATCTGACTTGTTTAGCTTTACCCTGAGTCTTGCTTCTGATTAGAGACTGGCTGACAAAGAAACAACAAAGAAATTGTCATTCTCCTGAAGACTGACTACTCTTTGAGGCCAGCTGCTTTCCACAGAAGTCTCTATTTAGAGTTGTTTCTATAGTCTTCCTCTTCTTGTCACAGACATTACAACCTCTGTTCATTCAGACTTTTCCCCTTAGGTGATGTGGCTGTTGTCTGTCTAAACTGATGAACTTGGACAACGTGTAATTCAGAATGCAAATTCTGGTATCAACATTTCTGATACTTTTTCTTTTAAAAGAAGGTGAACATGAGGCACACACCACATTCTTAGAAGCCATCAAGTTCATTTCACCCTTCGTCTTTGAAAGGAAAGTTGGGTGGTTTTGCCACCACCATACTCTTGAAATCTGATGGCAAGAAATACTAGTGGGAGGAGTAGATCATAACCTATCATTGAGTTCAGAAGACCCAATTTAAATGAGTTCAGTAAGAAAACCTCTTGGCCTTTTTGAAGCAAAACATTTCATTTCCATTCCTCACTGCTGCCTCTTTAACTTTCTAGTGAATACACGAGGTGCAGTTGGTAATTGGGCAAGTACCTTAGGATCTCTATAGGAGTTTTTTAAAGCATAATGCAATTCCTGGTGTGGCTTGTTCATCACTGTTGTTAAGAGCATGAAAACATCCTGAATTATAATGCACCCAGAATTGAAGGCAAAAAGCTTGAGACCAGGCCTGCACAACCTTCTGGAGTTGGAGGCCTGAACATCTGGAGGGTCACAGGTTGTGCAGGCCTGCATTGGGCCATCCTTTTGAAACTGAATAAATAAAAAAAATAGCACACAATTCTAGAATGCTTTACTAGTCATTCAGTGCACAGGGTTTGGATGGAAATTGAACGTATACTGATAAATGTCTTGGATGGGAATGACACATTTACACTGAAAACACATTTGTTGAAAATTCAATACATTTGAATGGTCATGCAAAAATGTGTTTACAAAACTTGCAAGTAGAAGGAAGCCTATTTCTGCCCTTCTCAGTATATTCTTAACATCTTTTCATAGGGAATTCTTCTATTTAAACTGTTCAAAAGGAAAAAAATCCGACAGAGCAAAATAATGTTTATGATGGTCCAAGATAACCCAATGAAATCATGCTCTGATGGTAGAGTGTGAACAGTGGTTAGCAAAAGAATGATTCAATGAAAGAACACTTTGAAGCTTCCTAAATGTTTTAGTGGATTGTAGATAGAAGAACTTGGAAAATTGCTTCTGATAGTCCCTCAATTAATGATCCAATCAATTTTGATAGTACTAGGTCTATCATGCTATAATGCCTAGAACAAAAGAGAACTGCCCTTGTCATATTCAAAAATATGGCATGCTTTAAAACCAGCTCCAAGTGTTATATCATCAAACTTTTTGTTGTAATAGAGAAAAGAGCATAGAATTGTTGGAATGATGCACATCTGTGTATGTGTGTGTGTGGATATGTGCTTACAAGCATTTCTGGATGGCTTTGTACTCTTTTGCAATTAAAATTTTGCTCTTGTATGAGGAGGGTTGTTTGAGAATTACTAAAAGGTCACCCAAACTGATGCTTTGATTTTGTGCCATGTTGCAGACTTTTTGACATTATTTGGAAAGCTGCATATATTTTTTTTTGGTTGCATATGTTCTTGAAGAGCATATGCTACTGTGTATGTTATTATTTTGCTGTCATCTGCCTCACAAAATTTAATGAGCTATAGCCACATACCTAGGAAACTGGGCTTGTTAGTATTCTAAATTAGGAATTAAACAACTTCTTTTCTGCTTATTAATTATAGTGCAAGTAAAAAAAAGGGTACGAGATAGAGATATCCTATGAATGGCAATGGTGGGCATGTGGAATATACACAAAGCCTCTAAAGAACAGTTCCCTAAATCTATGCTTCTCATACTTGATTAAATTGATGATTTCACTCTTAAATCAATGCCTTATTGGTGTTCAGTTCTAGTAATATAACCACAGTAAAAAGAATATTGACAAGATGGAACATGTACTGAAAAGGGCATCCCCCTACGTCTGGAAACCAAGACATATGGGGAACAACTGAGAGAGTTAGGTATGTTTAACTTGGAAAAGACAAGGTTGAGAGGGGACATGGTAGCCAGGTTTAAATATTGGAAATGATGTCACATTGAAGAGGGATCATGCTTGTTTTCTACTGCTCCAAAGACTAAGATATGAAGCAATGGATTCAAATTAAATAAAACACATACTACTTAAATATTAACAAATTTTTACAGATGGATGCTAAGAGCCATGCGACAGTGGAATGCACTGCCCAAGAGTGCAGAGGACTCTCCTTCACCAGAGGTTTTTAAGTATAGTCTGGACGACCATCTGTTGGGAATGTGTTGATAGTGTATACCTGCAGGGTAAAATGGGTTGGACTAGATGGTCATTATGATCTCCCCCAACTCTATAATTCTATGATTCTGTGTACAGCTGTGTGGCTAGTGCTTTTCAATCTTTTGAAGTTTTTCACATTTAATTACATATGTGCATTTTTCTGTAAAGGTTACATTTTGGATAATCAGAAAGTTGTATGCAAGAACCTGTTGCCCATAATCATTTGATAAGTAAAATAAAAACTTTGATAACATCTATGTACTTATTTATTTTCAAATAGTATATTTTCATTATTTTATTTGAAGGGAAAGCATAAATATAGAAGATAATGCTTTAAAAAAACACCTATTATTGGTTTTAGTTTCCTTTTCTATCACTCAATAAGGGCAATAAACACTTCTCAAATGTCATTTTCCAACTTTAATAGGATGATAAAAATATCCAAGAAATTTATGAACTGTTTACATGAAATCTGCGGATATTTTGCAGACAAATCTTCCTCCTGACTAGCAGGCCAGGAGATGGAATTGCAAAGTGCACTCAAGAGGGAATCATCCACCCCTAGGAGTCTGCAATGTTGGGTGCATGGGTGGGGACAGCCATGACACACCTTAGTGTTTTTGTAACACAGTGACTCACCCTTTGTACACATGAACCTATTTCACAAAAGCAGTTCATATCCTCATGAAAACCATTCATGTTAAGAGTAGTGTGAATGACTATTAACTTTCATATGACTTACAGTTTAACTTTCAGTGAAACAAAAGCGGGGGGGGGGGGGATACAACACCATTTTTTGAGAATGATGATGACTGCAACTAATCAGGATTTTTTTTTCTTTTAATGACTGTTAACACCTGCAAATCCAAGCAATTTCCTGATCAGCTCATTTTCTGGTTTTTTTTTTTTTAAATCCCTTCTTGCTGCTTTTGATTAGTGTTTAGATACGGTTGATCTCCTGATGTGCCAGACTGCAATTGGAGCTTAAGACAGTTATAGAAATGCATATATTTGGGGAGGGGGAGGGGGAGGGAAGGGGGAAGTCACATTTGGAGTACGGTAAAAAATATACACTCATCCTTTGCACATTTTAGTGGTTATTGACACAACATCATGCTCACCTGGAGAAACTAGGAGAGGAAATGATGTGTATATCTAAGGTTTGTTTTCTTCTAAGGCAAAACTTTGTTCTTCATTGACATTGGCATTCAACCTGTCTAGCTGGAAATGTTTTCCTTCAATTTGCTTATTTAAGAAAGTGCCAAAGTAACGAGGAAAAAATGAAATTATATGAATATGTATTTTTGCAAAGTAAAAAAAAAACTTTTTGAAGTCAAGATAATTTACTTTCTGGTGTTGCTGAGCACACAGTTCTTGGTAGATGGGATCCATGGAAGGGCGGGAAGATATTGGCATACCAGAGTTACACAGCAGCAGGAAGCCATATTTAGCTTAGGAAAAAAAATTAAAAGCAGCAGTTTGCTTGAAACCTGTGGTTGAACAAGTGCTTTCCTAGACATTTTATAAAATGTGTTTTTCCTACTTCCTACTGAATATTCTACAGGAAGCAAATGCTTTTTTTCACAGCAGGCCCTGAAGGCAAAGGCAAAATGCAACTAATACTTTGAATTAAGAGCTGGGAACATTGTGTTTGCATCAATAGCTCTCTGCATTGGGCTTATATAAATCAAAAGTGAGGATTTTGTGGCTTTCCAGATGTTGAACTGCAACTCCTAGCATTTCTAACCACTGACAAGGTTGGGTAGGACTGCTAAAAAATACAGATTGACAACATCTGGAGAGCTACACAATTCCTAACTTTAGTGGCACTGAAGAAAATTCCTGTGTTTCTTTTGAATCTTGGGAAACTTTCTTTCATCATACAGAAAATAACTCAAAGAAGAAGTCAAGTTTTAGGATCCAAATCATTTTCAAGAGTTGAAATGGATCACTGAGCTCACAGTGGATTTAAGAGTTGTGTGTGCGTGCATGTTTTGCACCCACTCCCCATGATTTATGAAAAACATGTTTTTGAAATTTAAAACATTTCAAAGATGTTGGAGATATGGGATATATAGAATCAACTGTTCAGCAAGAAAGAAAGGAAATAAAACTCTTTTGAGATAGTTTACAGTTTTTTACAAACAAATCACACAGCAATTTATAAAACATGCAAAATTTCAATTAAATGTTATATGACACTCTCCTGGCTAAAATGGTCCATTATTTTGGCCAATTGATTATTCTGCCTATATATACAGTAAGCGAACAACAAAGGAAATTATAAATATATGTAACAATGAATCAAAAAGTTTCTGTCAGTTGACTTCAGTGACATAGTAAGAAAAATAATGCATTCTAAACATGTGTGCTTCATGGAATTTTATTGATACAATCCATGGTTGATTAATATGGCTGTTGTCTTTATGGTTATGGAATCTGGTGCCAATTATTGTTTCTGTATTTTACCTGTAGATGTTTGCATTAATCTTTCAGTTCATAAATATTCTATTGAGAAATTTATATTCCAGCCTTTTTCTCAGAGCAAGAATGGAGAATATTCTACTCTATACTTAAAACAACACTGTGAGATAGGTTAGCTTGAGGGAAGCTAGAATTTTACCCATGGTGTCTGTTGCTCATTTGGGAACTCAAACCAAATAAGAGCTTGGAGAAGTGATGGGAGATACAACTCTCAGATCCCCCAGACACCATATAGTGAAAAATTATTTTTCCATGCTCTGACCTGAATCTCCCAAGGCCTAGTCTAACCATTTATACACTACAACATGCTAGCTCTCCTATTAAAATTGGTACAGCTCTAATATGACTTTTATCTTTTTGTAACAGAGGGTTCACCCCTAGGAAAGTGTAGCAGGTTGGGCTTCCTAAATCAAATTGTTGTAGAGAATAAGCACCCACAAAATGGCTTGCCATTTGATTGTAAGTGGTAAGACATAATTTACAATCTTCACAAAATGGGCCATTTTTATTGCAGAACAACCATCTGGAGCAGTGGTTCTCAACCTGTGGGTCCCCAGGTGTTTTGTCCTACAACTCTTATAAATCCCAGCCAGTTTACCAGCTGTTAGGATTTCTCAGAGTTGAAGGCCAAAATATCTCAGGATCCACAGGTTGAGAACTATTGATCTAGAGAGCATCCTCACCTGGAGCTGTCTAGTTTGTTTTTAAGAAATCAATTGAATGGGACCCCACCATCTGTCTAGGCAATTGTCAAGAAGTTCTTTCTAATGTTACATCAAATCTAAAACCATTAGATCTGGTCTTGCTCTTTGCAATAGCAGAGAACGGGACTCTTTCCCCTCTTTTTTAAGTACACTGAAATGGCATAGATAGCTGGATAGCAAGAGCAGCTCTCAGTAGTAACTTTAAAGGCTTTATTTGCAATAGAATATGCATCATATACATTTCTATCACATTCTGAAAATTTTAATAGATAGATCTGCATGAATAAAATAGAGGGGCGTAAGAAGTTTTTTTATTTAATTAGGCATATTCATATTATGCCACTGTAGAATAAGTGTGTGTTAAAAAAGAGGGGGAGCTTTGCTTCTGTATCCATAAAGCGGATCTCTTACAGCATTTGTACTAAGGGAATAATAACTCCAAAATTCAATAAAAGCAATGATTACTTTATCAACCTTCAAGTCACATTGCAGGCACATATACTAGATCACTGCAAAATAACAGTAGCATAAAACTGGCCATTATATGACAGCTTAGTCTTTCCACCTGAGGTGGCCATTTAAAATATAAGTTGAGCTATATTTCCAATTATCCATGAGCTAAGTAAAGTGATAACCCACTTCTGAGCACTTGTGCCATTTACACTTTATCTCAGAAACCAAGTGATGGCAATCAGTCATTTATTTCTAATGCATTTCCTTTAAGCCCTGAGTGGTGTTAGTTAGCTCTATGTGGCATCAGAACAATTCATAACAAGATTCAAGCTGAGCTATATTTTTTTAAGAAGGGGAGGCTTTCAAATAAACAATCTTTTATTAGACAGCAAGTTAGTGGAAATGTAATTTTGTCTCCCTTCTCAGTAACTGAATTATTCTATGGAATTCTTTTTAGTGGTTTGCATTTTGGAGGAATATGACATCCACAAGAACCAGTGCTGTGTAATGGTTTGCATGTTGAACTAAGGACCTTGTCACATGGCCCAGCTGGGCCGTTCCATCTCACTGGCATCTCATCAGTGAAGGGCAATGCACATGGGTGACACATGGCACCGTGCGCGCCCTCCCCTCATCACACATGGAGGGCTACTTGCATGACACTTTTCTACCCATACTGGAGGGCAAAGCACTTTTTGGCACTTCACCTCCACTTGGGTAGTAAAATGGGTGGGCCCTGCCATGCTCCATGTATTAGTGCACTGCAGGCCCCATCAAAGCCACACATGAAGGTGGCAAAATGGAACATTTTTGCCTCATGTGGTTATAGGACTCTACGAGCCCAGAGTTCAAACCTCTGCTCAGCCCTAGAAATCCAGTAGGTGATCTTGCACTTATATATCTCAGAACCAGGTCATCATAATTTGGAAATAACTTGAAGGCACAGAGCAGCAATGGTGGTAACTTTGAGATCACAGGAAATCTCATATACATGTCTCAAAACTGTTGATATGGAGCAGTTTTCTTATTCCGGCATAGGTAAAAGTGTGTTCCATCATATCATATTTGATCGTATTTCATATTTTTTTTCCAAATTGGATAATTAAGCATAGGTACAAATGAGTGTTTCCTGAACCTGTCAACGCATATTGATAGAAGACATTGGGATTTTTATTGCCATGTACCAAAACAGAAGAAGAATTGGTGATGGTTATTACTTATTTCACATCTTTAAAGCTCTGCTATATAAAAATGAATGTGGTGCTCTTCATTCTTTACATACATTTTCATTACATTTCATATTGTCATGGATTTTTTTTTTTCATTTGCACAGGGGTGGATTAGAAATTTTGAACTTTCTTGGAACTTTACAATGTCATGGTTCTAAACAAAATGTCTGCTCTGCTGCATATATTGTCATTGAGCTGTAGAGATAGCTGCTTGGGAGCAGTGATAGCATTTTTTGTGTGATGTGGGCATTTGCACGGAGAACTGAACTGAAACAATTGACTCATTTCACACAAACTACTGAGCAACCATTAGAAAGTGATGATGTTCCATCTTTAGAACTGAACTTGTACCAGGATGGAACCGGCGACCTTTAAATGAACCACTCCATACCCCATTACCAATCCCCTGAGCCATTCAGTCCTCCAAAAAGCTGTTTCATTTTTTTTCAATGAAAGTAGTCTAGAAACACAAGTCACTATGAATAACTGTAGGATATGAACTTTTTAATGTTCTTAGCTTTATAACAGAGATTGGTTGAAAATGCTGTGCATCATAGTCAGAGTAATCATATTAATAATGATGAAATACTCAGAATCATACAATTGGGCGAGTTGTTAGGTAACATACTTATATAGAGTCAAGACAACACATATTGACCTAAAATAAGCTAGCATACATATAATATAAACAAGGACTAGTAACAGTTTCTTCCATTCCATATCTGTTGTAAGGGATAGGAAAGAAAGAATAGAAAATTACTTTTGTGGACATTTCCATGTGTTTTTGTCAAGTAATGCTGTGCAAGACCCTGAGATCCTCGTATAAATGGTACCCTGCCTAATTTTGTCCTAGGGAGTAATGTCTGTGCATTAGAATTGAGGAATTAATTGTCCTGTGTCGATGTCAGTGAGAAAAAAGGGAGGAAAACCATCCAATTCATAATGGTCCTAATATACGGAAAGAAAGAATACTCAAACACATTTAGAAAATGATGAAGAAAACATGTATTCTGAGTGTCAAGAAATACTAATGAGAAAAATCTGGGACTAATGGGAATCTTCACACTTTGAGACTTATTTTGTGCAAAATTTGCACATGATTGCTATACATAAATTCTACATATCACGTAATAACCCATCTTTGGTTAACCTTGTAATTAAGCTGTTTTATTATGCCAAGCAGGAATGTAACTCCCCACTTACTGTTTTCTTGAAGAAAGTAATGAGTAATTTTAGCAAATTTAGTAAATAGTTTTCAAAAACTATGCAATTTTCAAACTAGGAAGACATTTTATAAATCATTTGCTGCTTGCTTAAAAAAGGAAATAAAGGGGGAATCACATCACTTATCTTTATGACCCCTCTTGACATTATAAGAATTGCCTTACATCAAGGCTGGCCAAGCTGTTTTATGGCCTGATTTGTACTAGTAAATGGTGCCAAACACCCATTTTTTTAGTCAAGGTATAGGGTACCTAAAATGTCCATGATATGATGTCATTCCATAACACCTATAATCAGTTGACTGAGGTGACCTTTACATCCAGCATTTATAGCTGGTCCTGTTTAGCACTGTGAGAGGAAAGCAGTCAGTTTTATGGTAGGATATATTTGTCATGACTCAATGGGAAAAGAGAAGTGGTGGCTTCATCTTCTTAAATGTAAAAAGATCATCAGTATAACAAGAAACACAGAGTATACAACATCTTTCAACATCAGTCAAATTAATTGTAAAATTTAGCTGTTAGTAGTCATATAGTATACTAGTTTAAGTGTTGAACTATGACTCTGGAAACCCGGGGTTGAATCCTAGCTTGGTCTCTGCATTGCTTCAGCAACATTACTCGGCTCTATCACCCAAAGATAGTGTTGCTTAGAAGGGACTTGTAGGGTTTTACCTCTTTTCAGTAGAGAATTCTAATATGCTTGCTTGATAGAAATAACTTGAAAGCCTGTGTCTTGTGCTTGACAATGTCCCTTTGACCTTAGAAGTAAAACAAGGTTTCACAACCTAGCATCTTCTAGCTGTCTGTGTAGCTGGGAATGATGAAAACTATTGTTTCACGCATCTAAAGGACACTAGGTTCTGATAGTAGGATGTTACCTTAGAACAACAAACATACAATCTGATTCAGAGGAATAGCTTTGGGGATTTGAGTGTAATGTGTACATAGAGTACCATGAATTGTAGCCAGTAGAATTCTGGATCAAGACTTTACTATTTAACTCATTTCAACCATGTGGAAATGACAAACATCAACATTGTAAAATATACCAAATTACCTTGTTTTCCTTTTAGAGACTCTCAAAGCTTTCCTGTGACACAACTACAGCAAGGCTTGGACACCCAGTTCTTTCTTAGTCTGTGTACGCTCTTTTAAACAGTCTTGAAATGGGGCCTCAGAGTCCCACATGTTTTTCCCCAGCTAATGAGGTCAGATCCTCAGTAAATGTGAATAACATGGTTGGGGAGGGGGGGATACATGCCACAGAGTCAAGAGAGTTGCAGTTTTAACACTTACTAACACTAGCAAGAAAGACTAAAGCCATATGTTCAGCCTTTATAAACTGACCAATAATAAAAATAGACAGTAACCTCTATGAGTGGCTACGCAATAGTAAGCCTTAATGAGTTCATTTGGGGCTCTGTTCCTAATAAATGGACATAGACTTGCAGTATCACTGTCAGAAAAATAAAAATAAACAAGATAAACAATTTGTTTCTTCATTCTAGGGACAATTCAATATCAATTATGAAGAGAATTCAGTGACTGGTGTCTTCCAGAAGCACAATGTGTGCAATTCATTATTACTTTATTAAAGTGTATAATGTGCAAGTTTATGGACTAAAGAAAGGCTCAGCTGTTTTCCATAGACTTAAAATTGTTTTTCCTTAAGAAGGTCTCAAAAAGAGAAAGGGGGTGATGGAGAAAGGAGGAAGGTGGGTTGATTTATACCATTCTGCTATTTTCACACATGTGAACCAGAAATAGCGGAAAAAAACAGACCCCTGGATAAATGTAGTTTAAGAGGATGCAGAACATGGACCAAAGACCCCACCCTTATCTCTCTCTCTCCTTTGATGAGAACCTGTGTCCTGTCTTGATAAGTATCTCTCAAGTCTATGTGAGAATACAAATCTGTGTAAAGTTGGATATGATGACACATTGAACTCAGAAGACAGAACAACAGAGAAAGTAGATGCCAGCATGAATTCCAGCTAACAAGATATAATTCTAATCCTAACTCAGTGAATATTCAGGTGACTTTCCACATAAGCAACAGCTCTACTTAAAAAGCAGTATGTTTTGCTTTGCCTACCTTATCATCGTTCTGCAGTGCAGGTTTGCACTGCTAGGTAACCTGATGAAAATTGTCTGCAGCTGTAGCAAACGCTCTGGTTTTACATAAGTATTAAAATCAATATAACATATCAAGCATTCATATGATAACGTCTTTATAAAGGTGGACAAGAGAGGCCTCTATGTCACAAGGAGGCACTTTCTGTCTATCACACCTGCTCATCATAAGCAGGTTGCTCAGTAGGAAATGTGGGATGCAGACATAAAAGCCCGTTATCTCACAATGTTTTAATACGTTCACAAATACATTTTTGTGCGCCCGGTTTGACAGCTCCAACAGGTTTTTAAAATAAGACTTCTACCCTTCCAGATCCTACTGTGAATGCCATGTTAACATTCAAGCTGCTGCTGCAGAAAGGAAAAAGCAATGCCCCCCAAATATCCTCCCACTCCCCTTCAGTCTATTTTATGTACTGCTGAGAAAAAGAATTGGAAATCCATTGCCTTTTCATGCCTATCTTTTTAGCAACATGATGGATTCAGAAGAGAATACAAACTTGTTTCATGCCCTCTACTTTACTAGTCCTGTTTTAATGTATGGGAAGGTATTCTCCTCCACAAATTTCTTAAGACGAACTGAATTCACCTTCCACTCTAGTAATGAGGTCTATCACTACTTCTTTAAAAGACCCATGGCCCAACAGTCGTACTGCCAAACCATCAGCATCATGCAAGCAACACCAGAGGGAGGGGAAAGGATTGTCTTTGCAGTTTGGGATCCTCCTCATGGAACTAGAAAGGGTTAAAGTTTGGGTTATAAGGAACTTTAAGCAGCAGGCTATTTCTGGAGGAAGTGAACTGGAAAGGCCTTTTGTTTCTGTAACAGTTGGCAGAATCTAACAGAGCTGGCAAAGAAATCCAAAAGCAATAGATAAGATTTTTTGATAAAGATAGAGCTAATATAGAATTCTGCTTTCCACCAAAAGGATTTTTTTTAAAAAGTCTGGGTTTAAGAAGGTCATCCTGCAAAAATTGCACAGACTCACACTAGTTCATTGCACATTTCCAAACTTTTGAAAGACCTATCCAATTTTCCAACTTTCACGTTTTTTTAAACAGATTGCAAGTGAGTACAGAGAACAGGTGTCTTTCAGTTGGAAACCTATTAAAGGAAAAGGAATGTGTGACACCTGTCAAGTTTGTTTGATCATAGACATAATATTTCTTATTATGTGCCTAAGAGTGATTAATATTTCCTCACCCTCTAGCTAAATGCACACAAAAACACATACCTTTTCAATATGGAAGATTTTTTTTATTCCATAAGGCAAAATTTTCAGTTAGGAGTTTGGAAGTGGCATTCATTTATGTTCAGTTCATATACCTTTGTAGACACACGCATGCACACACATATAAACATTGTGACAGTAACTGTGGGATGGAATCAGATTACAACAATGTCATTAGGAATGTGCTAGTTCAAAACAGATCCTTGATGAAATTGCCTCAATAGGTTTTCTCTTTGTTTTCTCTGGACCACTATTACCTTCATAAAAGCTCAAAGTAATGAAGATCTGTTGGATCTCACAGTACTTACCACCCTTATTCGTGCCAAAAATAAACAAGGATTTTTCAAAGTCTGCTATTACTAAATTGTTTTCAATTGGCTTGTTAGGACGGTTCCAGTTTTCACTGAACTGCAGCTCTTTGATTCGGATGTATTATTATAGGAGATGAGAAAACTGGATAATAGTATCTGCTCTTTTGTAGCCTCTGTAATGCAAGCTGTGTACAGAGGCTTTAATAACTGATAAAAGCTAGTCTTATTGCTGGGGTCTTTGCTTATGAAAGTGCACACTTTGCTCTGTACCAAATGGTGCTCTCTTGAGATAGGATGCCAAACTCTAAGAATTACTGGATTAGGCAAAGTTAAAAGTCTCCAATGAGAAAGAAAGTTAGTTCAGGGACAGATGATACAATGAACTGATTTGGTGTAAGAAACATCCCCCAATTAGGCTGTATATGTCCTGCCTTTTGAATTCTCTGGCATAGGGCTCCTCATCTTCCCAAACTACATTTCCCAGAATTCTGTGCTCTCCGTCTCTTTTCCAGCTTACCCAGCTCACCCTCTTCTGCTGGTGAGAGGCAGCCTATATCATCTTTATTTAAAGAGAAATGGCAGCCTTTTTGGCTTTTCCCCACTTACGCTGAAAATGAAACTGACTTTCAAGCATTACAAAATTCAAATAGAAAGTATTGGGTGAGTTTTGATTCTTACGTTTTTGGATGCCCCCCCCCCCCCCCCGCCACCGCTGCCGCCGCAGTGTTTCTTAATATCTGTTTGACATATGCCTTACAATTTATAAAAGAAGATTTGCACACCCCTACTGGTCATAATGCATTTATTATAGTATTCCAGGCAGCTAAAATATTACATTAACAGTGAGCATCAGTCTGCATAGACCATATTAGACTATAGTGATCTATATAGTCTGACTCAGTATAATGCAAAATCCTATTATACCTACATTTCCCCATATGACATTCTCATATACGTAATTATTCTTCTAGTTGCCTTATTGTATAAACTCTGGGCAGGATTCCAATAACATGGTAGATATTGTTTCTTTTTTATTTCTTTCTTTCTCTTTTTAATTCTTACTTTTTCTTTTTCTTTTTAGTAGAGATAGTTGAAAAGGGTTGTTTTACCCAAATCCTTAATTTTGCAAAGGGACAATCTTTACCATGTTTGCGTAATGAGAAAGGGGAAGAGTCATATTGATCTTCTAGCATGTGCATTTTGTTTATATAGAAAACCAATCAAGGTCAATAAGCAACTAATGGAAACAGATGGTGGCATTCAAAATTCAACCAACTAGTCTGAAAGTCCAATAAAATCAATGGAAAACTTTAGATTTTACTGAAAAAGTACAGTATATGCACATCCTCCCCACCTATCACACAATGTATGTAACATTTTTCTCCCAAAAATAATATTGTTCATCTGATAATTTGTTAATTGATTTTATATGTTTCTGAATTAAAGACAGGGAATGAGCTTCGAAGTTAGGGTAAGTGTCATATAAATCTTAAATCTTATAGCTTTTTAAAGAATCTCTAGTCATTGTCCTCCTCCTATATCTAGAGCAGGATTGCACAAAATACCTGTATTTGCTTGAGTTTAATGCACCACTGAATCTAATGCGCACCTCAATTTTCAAAACCCTGAAACCAAAAAAAAAAAAAGGTATTTGCTGACTAATGTAATGCACAGCAGCAAAAGGTGCACTCTTTGTCATTTGACCATTACAGATGCTGCCTGCTTATAATTCCTTCTTTAAAAACAAAAATATTAAGAACACCAAAGCTTCCAGAACTGGAAAAGAAAACATTGGGATGCATCTATACTGTAGAATGAATTCACTTTAATTGCCCTGGTTCAATGCTATGGAGTCATGGGGGCTGTACTTTTACAAGACCTTGAGTCTTCTCTGCCAAAGAGTGCAGATGCCTCACCAAACTACAAATTCCAGGATTACATAGCATTGAGCCATGACAATTAAATTACAGATGACATCCCTCTAATCGGAGCTCCAGGTGCTTCTGAAGCATCTTCCTCAATTGCGTTGACTCAGTACTAAGTTTACCATATTATGTGAATTTAATGTGGACCCTAATTGGTGATTTCACCAAAAAAAGGTGAGTGTTAGAACCGAGTAAATACAGTAATCATAACCATGCCATTCCTGACTGGTGTGACCAGTGTCTTTATTTCTTTTTTTTTATTTGTTAAAAAATGTTTTTACGGTATGATTACAAAGAATGGGAAAGGAAGAAAAAGAGTACAAAATATATGAGTGTGGATGAGGCACATACAGTAATATAGGCCAGACACTTAAAAAATATATATTTTCTTGACATTATAATCTAGAAAATACATTTTCATGAATAGTTAAATTGGTAGATCTTCTGCCATTAAACAACAGGTAAGCAATGCTTGTCTTTCTAGTGTTGGAGTGTTCTAGAAGTTATAGACAAAATCAAGATGAACCTAAAGCCACATGTACATAGACATTTAACCACAGGGCCAATCCAATTTGACTGCAGGTAACAGTTTGGTGTCACTAACTGGCCACTGTTATTGTTTCCTTCCTGCTCTCATCATAGCACTGACCACCAGCAGCAAAGTGGTTGGTGGTTGCCATTTGTCAACTGGAGTGAATTCAGTAAGGGGAATGCATGGGGAAGGAGAAATCACCCCCTAATTTCCCCTACACATTCACTTAACATAGTTCAAGAATGCCTTAAAGTCTGCATTAATCCAAATCAACTTCATACATCATGTAGGTGCCACAAAGTTGATCCCCCCCTGCCCCCACGCCCACCATTGTCTTCAGGCTTGTGTCCATATAGATGTGCCATGAGTCTACAAGTTTGCACAATCACATAAGAATAGATACTGAAGTTGGCAAAATCCTATAAGGAAAAGTATACAATTTATGTGGAAATGTAGTCCGACCTAAAAAAAGAAAGGGGGGAGGGGTGGTGGAAAGTGAGAGAATAAGGAACAGTGAAGCACCTTATTTGCTTTATTCTACCCCTTGCATGAAAATGTCACACAACTTACAGGTTTACCTAGAAAATATAGCAGCAAAATTTAAAAAGGTTAAATGCAGACACTGTGTAGATGGCTGAAAACCTCTACAATATCTTTCGTGATAGATCATCTCACAATCCCATCTTTTCACTCTCCTTCAAGTAACTGTAATGCTCTGTGTATAATTTTATATAGTAACCAGGAGGAGGTGGGCTGGGGAAGGCTGGTCAAAAATTTGTACATTCAAAATCTCTTTTTGTCTACAAAAGTCACGTTCACTTCCTGAAAGCATATTGGGTTGAAAGTTATATATGCTTAAAAGAATATATAATCCCTTTCAAGGATTAAAATGTGATGTATTGACCTTTCAAAGCACTCTTTTTCTACCAATTCCTGGCAAACCTCATTTCCCAAACCATAAGCTTTTTAACAGTAATGACATGTAACAATATGGTAATTTCTAGATCCTATATGCAGTTTCAGCTACGATTCAGCCATGGTTGTGGTAGCTTCAAAAGGAATAAAGCTTTCTTCACGAAGCACCAGATTTAGTCTGAAATGTTCTACTTTGGCTCCTGTTTAATCTGAATTGAATGGATGCACCTACATGAGTGTATTCCTGATAGCTATCTATTTAAAAGAGGAAAGGGTTATGTTCTTCCAATGTGAATGCATTCATCATTGTAGAAACGTTTTGTGCATATTTTGGTAATCTGATCAGGAATTGATGCAGTATTAAAAGTTTTCCTCCCTCTCCCATTTGTAATGCCAAGTTTCTATTATGTTACCACTAATCATGAAATATGTAACATGTCCTTGAACCATAAAGCAGATAAAACAGTTCTGTGAGATTGAATTTACTTTCAATTGAACTTTTATGTTACACAATGATAAAGACTCCTTTTAATCAAAGTCTTACTTTTTTAAAAAAAAAACAAAACAAAACAAAAGTTCTTAAGTTCTTTTGCCCACCGAAGCACTATTGTGTCAAAAGATATCAAAAGTTGCTTGGCATATGGCAGATGTTGTTGAGTAAATATCTTCCATTATGTTCCACAACAAGGCAGAAAGATAATTTTAAAGGAACCAATTAGTCCAAATGTTCACTTTCCCCTTAGCCTGTCTTTGCCTTCTTAAAAACAAATTTCCAAGCTTATAAATTAGAGAAGTACGTTATCACATTCACTGTGGTGATGGTGCTTTTCATTCTTACTTTTAAACATTTGCCTTTGGGATTAGTTACTTTGCTTGTAGGACACTGAAAGAGATTTCTCTCTCTTTGCTTTAAACAAACTCATGCAAATTGCATGTAAGCAAGACATATGCTCATTCTAAATTGAGTCCCAGCAAGGCTATTCATTCAGGAAAAGCAGGTGCATTCACCTTGGGAGAATGGTAGGATAGATAAACAGAATGTAAAAGCTGTAGTAAAATTTGGTTTAGCGCCTTAAATCTGTAAAGTCTAAAATACAGGGTATAATCTTCTAGCCGCCAACTGCCTTCTGCAAAGGAATATTGAGTATTGCACCATTAGGAAAACAAATGGTCTTTAGAAATTGGACCAGGAAACTGAAACACCACAGTAGAGTGTGCACTCCAGAAGGGTAGGTTTGCATTAAGATGTGTTATTTCAGTATATTAGGTGAACATACAACACAGAAACTTAGTAGTATGGGTAATATTAATAGTATTGCAGGTTTCCAAGAAATCAAGGGGTAGCTCCCATATCAATACCATCAGATATGTGTAACTCTATGAGCACTAAAAACTATGCTTTACTGCAAGTTATCAACCCAACTTTATTTCATCCAGTTGATTCATATTGAATCAGAAGTTGTATTTAAGAGCCATTTTTTCATTATTTATAGATGATTATTGCATTTTTACAAGCTGCAAAGGTAACATTTTCACTCATGGACCAGATATGGGGCTATCATTGTGTCTGTGTGGTAAATGTTAACATTTTTTTAACATCAAGATGTAACAAATTACTTAGGCGATTTTACTCACTGGCAGGTTTCGTCCAAAAAAATCCCTGCAGATAGAAGTGCAGCAGTTTCTGGAGATAGGAAAGGATCAAACTTTTTGAGAAAATGACTCTAGATTAAAGTATCATAAGTTGGTATCAGGACTTCTCACCTTTCTTTCCCTTCTGTTTTTTTCCAGCACACACACAAATACACCCTAACTTATGGCAACCCTATCATAGGATTTGCTTGGCAAGATTTAGATGTACAAAGTTTGTTGTTTCCTTCCCTTTATGTATAGAAAGTATGACTTTTCTAAGGTCACACAGGGAGTTTCCGTGATTTAAGGACCAATCTGCACAGTCAATTTAATGCAGTATTAAAATAACATTGAAAGAAGTGGTTTCACTGTGCAGATGATTATATAGGAAATCATGTAACCAGTTTGAGGCCCAGATACTGATTACACAAACCACAGAGCACCAATGAGCATTAAGGGCTTTCTTTTGCATGGTTTTGTGGGGATTTGTAATCTGGCCTGAATTATCAGGGTAGACGGGACCTAAGTAGGTATCAGAATCCTAATTTCCAGAGTCCTATTCCAACATCAAAATTATTCACAATAAGCAAATTGTTTTATATAGAGGTGGCTTACCATTACCTTCTTTTTAAGGTGAGGAAATGTAACTTGCCCAAGATAAAAAAAGTGTTGTTGTTCTTTTCATAGATAAGTAGAGATCTGAGCATAATAATAATAATAATAATAATAATAATAATAATAATAATAATAATAATGGATAATGATAATTATATATTTGTATTCCATCCTATCTCCCCGGGAGACTCAGGGTGGATTCCAAGATAAAAAACCTTAGTCTCCCAGACCTCACACTGGCCACCCAAGTGTAATGTAAGTTACTAAATGCTAACTACTCACACCTGAAGATCAACAGACCATCTCCCCTTCCCTTCTTTTCATGGAAGTAACTAAATTCCTGCCTTCTATTAACTTTTGTTGTAAACAAGGGTCTTACATGACTGGAGAAGGGAATGGATGGATGAACTCCTCACTCTGATGTTCAGAATCACTTTTTAATAATAATCATTAATTGCTCTTGTGGAGTCTGTGGTAGCTAATCTTTCTTGCTTTAAAGAGGCATGTTGGAATTTGACAATTCAGTGACCAAATTAATTCTGCTAAGACAAGCAAAACACGTCATAATTTCAAAGTAACAAGATCTGATCAAATTGGAGAAATTGGCACAAACAAGCAGGAGAGACTTGTGTGTGTGTGTGTGTGTCATTTTATCCTAATTAAAACTCAGAAAGTTGTTTACTGCATAATGTTTATTTAATTGGGACTTGTGTGGCTCAAATAACAATTTTCTTTTATTGTTCAGTAGTTCTGCTCAGCTTCATTTTGAACACAGAAGTATAAAGAACTTCCATGTAAATGATTCAGACTTTCTGCTGGGGGCTCAGTGTTCTTCTTAATTGATCACCTCCCTCGTTTGAAACTTTGACATGGTGGCAGTTGTTCCTCATATTCTCATATTTTGCCAAATGACATAATATAGTTCAGAAAACAGCAAATAATGTGATCGATTCACATTGCATTTGCTCTCACAAAGACAGGCTATGATTCTTTTTAAGAAAAAGAAATGTTTTGAGCGGATTGTTCAGATTACAGCAAGGGACATTTACCAAAGTAGGCATCTGGTAAAGGTCTACCTGGAAGCATAAGCCTCTCCATATTCCCTGGGAAACAAGGTCTGTTTACCAATCCTTTAATAACAGGGGACTTAAATAAAAGGTCAAGTCTCAAAAAAAGTGCTCCTTTAGAATCTGCAATAAAAGGAAACCTATAATAAACCCAGATTAAGAAAATACACATTAAAGAAAGAAAATAATAATCATATAACAACATCATTTAGCTTATAATTAGCTTTCATACAATCCTGGAGTAAGGGAGTGCAAATCAGATCTTTTAAAGAGTTTGATGTTTGACATAAAAATAGTTATTTCAAAACCAAAAGTTGACTTCTGATCTCTTCTGGAAATGTTTGTTTGTTATTTTTGGCAGTCTGTCCAATCCCTGGAAGTTTCTCGGGAAATAAAATTGGTCCCTAAACCATGGGTGTCCAGTCCACACCTGCTTCAGTGAATAGTGTAATATTCAGGATAATTTTTAAAGATGTTTGAGAAAATTTTAAATGATACAAAGTTCAGCTGGCTGGTATGGAAGTTAGTGAGGGCAAGCTAGTTTTAGTACACAAAATGTTTTGTTATCTGGTTCATTTCCATATTCATTTGAAGCATAGAAATGTTGATCAAAAAGAGTTAAATGTTTTGAAATCAGGTTACCTGGGGGTTTGTACTTTTGCACAAACCTGCCCATGCCATCTGAGAGGCTTCAGAGTACTTCTCAAGTGCCACCTAGAAAGATTGGTTAGATTGGTAGCTTGATGGGCAGAGAATTTCTGGCAGTAGCACCATAATCATAGTATTTGATTCTGGATGTGCTCTATGTGTAATCTTTATTATAGTATTCATGCAGAAGCTTTTTCCTAGAAAACTGATTTGATATTTTGTTCCCATTCTCTTATTATGATTATTTTACTTTAAGTCTTCTTTTAAAATGATATTATTGTTTTATTTTGATATCTGTATTTTTCATATTTATATTGTTTATTTGAATTGCCTTTTGAGGTACCAAAGATGTCACAAAAACACCTTAAATAAAATAATAAATAAGTTATTTGGTTTTTATATTACCATCTAAGGCAGAAGTCACATAAAATACAAAACCAAAATTTCATATAATTACTCAGTACTGAATTATTTTTCCCCCTGAAAATTGTAAACATTACTCCAGGTCAGTACTAAGGATGAATGAATGTGACTTGCCCAAGATCACTCAGTGGGTTTTCATGGTTGAGTGAGGATTTGAACTCCAATTGCTGAGAATCTTAGGACTCATCTACATGAGCCCTAAAACCCAAAGCAGACCACTCCTGAATGTCCATACAATACCCAGGGACTTTTGTTCCATAATGCTGGGTAAACCAGAGTGAACTGGTTTATCCCTATATTAAGGACAGGTAGGGAATACTCCAGAGTTTGTTTTAAACTCCAGAACAGTGCCACTCACTAGGAATAGTGTGGACAGCAAACCAGCTCTGATGTGAACCAGTCTGCTGTCCACATAGGTTGATGGTATCATCTCTTTTACCTACATTTGTCAGCACAGAAAAAAAGGGACAAATTGGGACCATGTAATGACTATCATTGTGGCAGATGGCCATTTGCCCATAGAGCACCTGGCTGTCATTGTGGGCTTTTACTGAGAGCAAAGGGATCTCCTCCTCCATGGATATGTGAGCACCTTTGCTGATGTCAACAGAAATTCCTGCCAATTTCCATGAGGTCTCTGGAGCTTTTGCTATCTGCGGTGGTGATAACAGGAAAAGTAAGGTTGAAAGTTCAGCCAGGCTGAATTGGATTCATCCTGGCTTGACCATGTAAACTTCCCTCATGCTTCCATGGGTCAGGGACAGAGTGTGTGAACACTTTCACAATCTCTGAATCCAGTCTGGTATAGATAAGTCCTTAGTCCATTATGCAAACCACCCAAAGTGAAATAAGTGTTAGCATGACTTAGGGCCTTTCGAGACTGGCCTTTAATCCAAGACCTGTAGACCTGTCTTGCTTTTACTGGAGGCATCCAAATGATCCTTCTAGTAAAAACAAATTAATGTGGAGTTAACCAGGGTTTACCAGTTTGCTCTGCATCAATTATATACCTCATCTGATCCAGACCTTAATGAAAAATCAAGATCTGATGAGATGTTGGGCCTATGGGGATTGACTTCCGGTAATTCATTCCTCAATACTGGGAGTCAATCTCCATGGCCATCTCACACTTTTGGGCTTCTGGAGCCCAAAGGTGCAAGAGGGTGACCATCCCCTCCCCCCACACCCAATTTCACCCCTAAAACTTACCCAAAAGGGGCTGACAACCATAGAGCCTCTCCAGAGAGCCCCCCTAATGGAGGAAATGGCACATCTGGAAATGGGAGGGTGAAGAAGGAACTCTGTCCTCCCATCTCCCCCTTTCTGAGGTGGCATTTTTAGGGGTGAAATCGGGGGCTTGAATTGGGATGGCAAACTAATCCACACCCCCTCGGGAAAACCTTGAATTGGGATGGCATGTAACCATTGGTCCTGGGGGAGAGCCTCTGTTTAACCCAGTGTGGATGGATTTCCTTAAGTTTCCTTTCTGTCCAGTGTCAGTCCTGGGTGAGAGCCGCTGTTTAACCCAGTGTGGACGGATTTCCTTAAGTTTCTTTTCTGTCCTGCATCAGAATTGGGCAAGAGCCGCTGTTTAACCCAGTGTGGATGGATATCTTCCCTTTGCCCCCCCCCCCCCTTTCTGGAATAAAACAACCACCTTTCAAAGTAAAGACCACCCAATGAAACAGGAAATAACACTTTGAAACCATTAATGAAGGATTCGGAAGTGTCAGAAGTTTTGAATAGTTTTGAATTTTTTTTCTGTGAAAATTGGAATTGACTTTAGATCTGAACCCCCTACATCCGAAACGAGTTTTGAACCATTTTTTTTTATCAAACAAGTCTAGTAGTTAGGTGTTGCACCTCAGAGTAGATTCACCTTGCTGAAGACACCAAACCACACACAGCCAGAAATCTTTAAATTTTATTAAAAATAAAAGGTAAAAAGTTTGTTAAAGCAAAGGTTAATGTTCCAAAAGATCAATGTCCTAAAGCACTTGAAGCTTAAACCAAAAAGGCACCAGCAAAGCAAAAACCCAAGAGAACATGACAAGGCCCTGAACACAAAAACTGCAGGTTAAATCCAGACAAACATAAGCAAACTTCTTAGTAGAACCCAAAGTTGATTTGACAAGGATTTGGTCTCACACAAATGCCTTAATATCCTTTGCAAAACATGAAGGCGTTTCTTTGGCCCCTGGCCTCCCTGGCCTCCCTCTTGTCAGCTATCCTTTCACTCCTTCGGACTCAGAATTCCAAATGATCAGCCTGGTCTAATGTTCCCATTTCGTCAAGGTCAGTCTGTTCGTTAGTGTCAGCCTGTTTCCCTGCTTGCTCCTTATCAGGCTGAGAATTATCCTCCTTCTCTGAATCAATCTGCACCTGGCTATTTTCAGTATCAACACTCTCACGCCTTGCTGTGGGAAACTGCACTTCTTCATCGTCTATAACAGAGACATCTTGAACCACACTATGAACCTGAGTCCCATCATCCTCATCAGAGACAGTCTGTGATTCCAGCTGAGTCACAACATTAGGGAAGACTCTTGAACAGTGAGGTAAGTGGACCTGAAACTTTGTGCAATATGTTCTCTATCATTCTGACAAGGAGACATATGCTTCTTCTAGTGCTTGATTTAATTTTGGATATACATGTCAGTCAATTGGAGGAGGATGGAAAGCATAGGAAACCAAGTCATCACCAGACAGTTGTGGCTATCTTTAAACCATGAAGTCCAGACACAACTGCAAGACTGTTTTTCAGAAAGGTTTGTCTACCTGGAGGTGTCAATGTGCCAGATGTTTACTATACCTGGTGTAATATACTTTCCATGAGTTCAGTCTTATTAAATTATTATAAACATAGCAAACTTCTGGCACTACACACACTGATTTATTACTTTCTTTGGAAAAAAAGGTACTCTTTGGTCAATCACTTCATAGCTGGTTCATGTTCAAAGCCAAAAAGGAAAAAGAAAATATTGTCTTCTGGCTGTGCATTGGCAGCAGGAGATAAATGCCTCCCAGTCATCCTTTGAGAAAGCCTCAAATATTTGCCTTAGACATAGGCCATCTTTCAGAAATACTGAATGCTGAATTAAGGATTCCAGCTGCAGGAGAGTTCGAGCATGCTTATGCCAATAAATTGTGAAACTGCCAGCTTTAAAGGGAACATCTGAGCTCATCCAATCCAACTACCCACAGAGCCAGAGATTTAAGCACACCTCCAACCTACCTCCATCAAACGGATTGTTATAATAGAAGGCTTTGGGTTATGATAAAGAATAAATTGCACCTTTGGGCCACCAGCAGAGATAGGAAGGGATTCGGGCCTCAGTAATGCTAGTGGTGTTGATGGAATAAGAAATATGTCTTTACATGTAATATTAGCAATTCTGATGTGGTAGATTAGTCATTTGAGGCTTCTTTCACCACTCAGCAACCGCAGGTAGAAACTTCTATTTGCATTCAAGCAGGATTCTCTCCATGGGGAGAAAAGCTGACACATTAGATTCTTATTACACTATAAGTGGCAAAGGCTGCAATCTTGCACACAGTAAGGGCTTCTTAAATCCAATTCACTTAAATGGAATTTAGGCGGCTGGAATCTGTAGAGGTTTGCAGTCATGTCCCCAGTAATATCCACAGAAGTTATGCTATGGATTTCCAAAGGAGCAGAATTGCACCTTGCATAAAGAGATTACTTAAAGCCATCCCAAGTTAACCATTAAAATAGTTAATTTCTATCTCTGTTATGTGAGGCAATTTGCATTTTTTTCTAGTCTATGTAGGCAAAGAAAGAGTGCTGGTGCTCCACCAAACTACAAATCCCAGGATTCTGTAGAATACAGTGGTATAAAAGTTGCAGTAATTTTACATTGTAAATATACTGCAAGGAAAAAATATATATGTGAAGGCGTTAGTCAAATAAGTAGACAAAACCCAACATTAAACTTGTGAAAGGAAAAAAAAGATTTAGAAATGAGTGTGAATTCTTGGATTATTCTTGAAAAAAGTCATGCACACACACACATGCACAAGTTAAGTCTATATGAAGTGAGTAAAAGCAAGAAAGCACAAAGTCTTCCCACTGGGGCAGACTGAGTTGTTCTTTTCATTTTTTAAAAGCCTTTTTAAACAATGCAACAACTGAACAACAAAATCCATGCTTGGCTGGTTTGTAGCTTTCTAAAATAAAATGTTTTTTCTTATGCCACTTTTGCTGGAATTGCTTGTTATTCTTTTTTTCCTCCTGAATTATGAAGACAACTATTTTCCATGCAAATTTTATTAAATTCATTTGCAATCTATTTTTTCTCCATGACTGGCCATCTTTCATTTTGTTCCTGCTTGAGTTCGTAGCTCCAAATCCGTGTGCAGTGAATTGGAGACTAGTGCTCCCTCCTGAACCCTGCATATTGGGAGGGGATACACTGGCACCAAAGTTCAGGACAAGAAGAATTAGCTCTTTTTACATTTTACAGATTTAAATAGACCATCTCTCACCTTTGACAGTGGCTGCTCTGCAGTGACAAAATGTCACAGCTATTAAGTCAGACTATGTTTTTTAAAAGAGACAAGTTCTCCCAGGGTTGCAGCTGTTTTATTCAGATCTTGTGCCAGCTCCATTCTATCTTTTAGGGGCGTATTAAGGAGGGAAGCAACAGGGCAGGAGAATGGTCATAGCATGTCAAGCTAGTGCAATAACTGTGTCCTCCCATTAGATAAGCTTCTCTAATTTCCGTTTGGAGGCCAGAGAGATCTCTCTCCCTCTCTCTTCCCACCCACACGCACACACCAGATCACAGTGTTTAAAAAGCACTATATCCTTGTTTTCTGAGTCTAATAAAAAGAGATGAAAATTAGAACTGCAATTAGACTTAACCCAAATTCAACTTAAAGGCAATTTTGGTGATCCCTATTTGCCAAAAGTAGCTTGAAAATTTCAATGAAGGCCAAGAGCCTTTTTGAGAATAGTGGAATTTCTTGAAGAACTTTCAGTTTATGCATTTTTATATAGGTCTCTAAATTCCCGATGAAATGAAAATGTAAACTCGGTCTGAAGGCATCAGCTGTGACATCTAAAGAATTTTATTAGAGATCAAAAGAAGAGCAACATTTCCCAAGAGCATTTCACATGTGCCAAGTTTCTGTTCTGGTTCAGCATCTTGTGAGTTAAAAAGGGCAGGAAGAAAGACTCAGTCAAGCAGGTCCCACCTAATAGAGGCAGATAATCCATATATCACACTTGGCAATTTCCCTACACACATGTTTGAGTAAGGTGTCCACATACCAGGTGGGCATCATTTATCACCCACTTGGTACATATCACTATCATTGTGTTTTGAGAAATTACACTCTTCAGAGTCGCACAACTGACAATGGTGTTTGGTGAAAACTCTACATTAATGAAACACAAGCTACAGAATCTCAAACTTTTGATACAAAAAAAGAGTCGGGGGACACCTCAGTTTTTCATCTGGAATAGCTTCTGAGTCCCAGGTGTTTGACCATGATATTCTATAATACGAAAATATTTTATATTATCAGTGTGACAGTCATGGTTACATAGTCTGTACACAATATACAAAATGTGCATCAGATGCTCAGCTCATTGCTTTTGCAGCTCACTTGAGATTACTAAAATAAAATGGGGGGGGGGATATTAGGTGCAGTCAACCTTATGCACTGGAAGCTCTATTCAAACCAATGCTCTGCTACCATGAGGCTTCCATGCAACCACCGTACTTTTCAGTGAAAATAAAACCCGGGAGGGAAATAGTTGTGTGCTGAGGGATATTGACATTTCTCTGCATCTTATGGGAGAACTTAAAGCCTGAAAGGACAATGGGCTCATTTCCTCTCTCTTGCTGTTGGCTACTACACCCACACCATAACCATTTAAGGCCTTTCTGGGATCAGACATTCCATGTCCATAAGGAATACATTGTAGAAAACTCTGATAGGTGAACAGGGTCTGGAAGGAGGGATCTTATATCAGAGCTCCCCTTTGTACTATCATTGCTCCATTTTTGATAACATTAGAAGTGAAATTCACTTTTATCCTCTTGCCCTACATATATGGCAGCCAAATCATAGAACTTTAGTATGAAATCTGATACCATTTGCTAGTCCCAACTAGAACAAAGCCTGCAATCAATTAGTTTCACATAGAGCTGGCTTAATATTCAGAAACTGAATCAATTGGTCTACTTGAATTAAACTACTGTAGTAAATGGATAGTATAACTCTTCATATCCATGGGGAATATTTTTCTGACCTGAACTTAACGTGGAAATAGGAAACCATTGATAATAGCAAACCCTATTGAAATGAACAATTTCTGTGAGAAGTTACTGTAGAGATGCTGGAGGTATGAGAAATTTTCTAGAGAAGTATTCTCTCTAAGAACTTGCTCCTGGTGGAGGCATACCATGAAATCACCTAGAGTATCTAGAATATTCCCAGAGAAGACATATTTCTCAGTTGTAGGTAGATGAAACTACAGACACAGATATAGAGGTCATGCCATATAGACCTTTGTAGGGCCCGAATGAGTCAGAGGGTGAGTAGCTTCCTTGCATTTTTTTAAAAAGTTGTGGGATGCTCCAAAGCTTCCATTAGGCTTTGAAGCTCACCCACATTTAGGACCAGTATAAACAGTTGGGCCATTTCCTATTTGGAAGCATATTTGGTTATTCACATTGCCATATTGCTTTCCTTAGACTTGAGTAGCCCAAAGACAGGGGATGGCAATTATTTTCCACCATCATTCTGGCCTTTTCAGTGACCACCATGCATGAAATTTCAGGTGGCTGTCACTAGTGCATATAATTATGCCAGCTGGAGCATTGAAGGGAGCAAAGAGGAAGCAATTTCTCCTCCCCCCTCTCTTATCCTTTTTTTAAAATATATTTTTATTTAGAATATAGGTTCTTAGAGTAGAGCAAGATAGGAAAGTCTAAAATCCAATATTTGATTTTATTCTTTATAATTATAAAAAAAAACATCCTTAAGAAGAGTTTACATCGAAAGAGGGAGAACAATGGTTATGACAGAAAGAGTGAAGGGAAAGTAGGGACAATGGGGGGACGGGGGAGACCGGGGAAGGGGAATGGTCCGGGGGGGGGGGGGGTTCATTATATCTAGAATTTTTTCTAGTCATTGCTCTGCCGAGGGAGTTTCACTTTTCTTCCAATATTGAGCCAATTTAATTCTGGCTGCTGTGGCTAGGAAAAAGAAGAGTTTATTTGTATTTTCATCTGTGTCAAAATCTGTTATACCCAGCAAGTAATATTCTGGTTTTAAGTCGAATTCAAGTTGTAATATTGTTTTCATTTTTTATGGGTCTCATGCCAAAAAGATTTCACCACTTTGCATTTCCACCACATGTGGAAAAAGTCACTTTTTTTTTTTGCCACACTTCCAACATGTTCCTTCTTTTCTTCCTTTGTTAAACTTTGCTATTTGGGCTGGGGTTAAATACCACCTGTGGAAGAGTTTTAGCCAATTTTCTCTAAGTTCAGTAGAATATGTATATTTTAGTTTTCTCAGCCATATCTCCTCCCATTCCGAGAAACTGATAGAACGACCTATATCTTTTGCCCACTTTACCATTGATTCCTTAACTTGTTCCCTTTCTGTAGACCATTGAAGCAGTTCTGGTATATTTTTCTAATTAATTTTGTTTCTGTTTTCATTATTTTGTCCCAGAAGTTTTCCTCTAATTTGAAACCAATTTTTCTATCCTTCTCAAAATTTTCTCTGATTTGAAAATAGTGAAACCAGGAAATGGTCGGGTCTGATTGTTTTAATTCTTCTTGAGAATTTAATAGGATGTTCTGGCCATTTCTTTTTATTAACTGGTTATACGTGAACCATTTCTCTCTCGGAATCGCTCTTCTGTGTTCTGCTTCTATTGGAGAGAACCAAAGCAGAGTCTTCTTAAAGTTTGGAACAAATATAAAAACAGGTTTTACGCCCCCTCTCTTATCCTCTTTCACATTTCTTTGCTGATCCAGCTACCATCACTACAATGATAGCCACTAACATGGGAGAGGCAAAGGTGGCGATCCAGTGGCACCAGAGTTGTTCTGGTGCTCTAGGGCTATGTGTATGCCATCATGCCATTGTACTGGGTTGGATGCATGCAGTGTGGGTACCCACCCCATTAGTTGGCTTGGTGGCACTGTGCAGGCACTGTGCGGATGATTGCAAGGCTGATCCAGAGTATCCCAATCCACAAAAGCATTGTCATTTGTGGACTGTGTAGATGGCTCCTACGCTTCTAGAAACTTGGAGGGTTCTAGAAACTTTAATCCAGAGTTAACAATATTTGATTATCTTGTAAAACTTCTTCAGAGTTGTTTTCACATGCAATGAATTTGAACACCACATGTTTCCAAAACTCATCAAGAGAATTATATGGGGAGCAAAGGTTCAGCGTATACAAATTTATCTAATAAAAAGGAATTACTCATAAAAAGATAAAATTAGTCTGCATAGATAATCATAGTACATTAGAACTGGCAATAGCATTTTATTCCATATAAAATGAGAGCAAAATGCAGTATCTTAAATGTTTGATTCAAGGAAGTGTTGGAACACAGTATAATTAATTAACACTTCTGCAATGTAGTGCCAGCATAGAAGTCACATGACTGGAATTCTGGGAACACTTCTTTAAATTTGACAAGTCCAAGATCTTTAGTGACTGTAAAATTGGCACCAAAACAGTTAATAATATTCTGCTAATATTCTGTTTTTCATTTCTTTTTCCCCATTTTTAAGAATATAGGAGAAGCTTGTATTGTCACTTGTATTGTATCTGATAGATAAAATACAAGTGACCTTCAAATACATAGAAAGATGATAGATTAATTGATATTAAAAACTGTCCATATGTATTATAAAGTGTGATTTTTTAATAGAACTTTTTGTGAGGTATGGCAAAGTCAACACAAATAAGTTATCTAATTACAAATATTTTTCTGTCCATGAGTTCAGTTTTGGTAGTTGCATTGATAGTTCTGATTCAACAGTCAGTCTAATAAAAGAGAGACATGCCACAGAGGTAAAGAAAAACAGCTTTACTTCTACTCACTTACCTCCTAACTTCCTCCTTTCAAACCTTTCCATGCTCTCCTACCTACACGGCTCTTACTGGGGAATTAGCTAACAGATATGTGTTGTCATCAAATGCTGTCTGAAACTAGCATAGTACTGCTGCTGAAAGATTCACAGATAACTCTTCTAATGAGATTGTCAGCCTCCCGCTTGTTAAGAATCTGTCTCCTTGTCCTATCCTCAAATACCTGAAGAATAATCTGTCACAGTCACCACAGTAGTTTTAACTAAATTAACCTTTACAGGCAGATTACCGAGGAGTTTATTGATCTGGGCATCATCTGCCTGCTGCACAAAAGTATTGACTTCTGCTGGTCATCTTAATTCTGTCGTATATGTTAGTCATTGCAGCCGTGGTGGGGAGGACTGCTTAGAGGAGGTTGATGAAGAAAACTGAGGCATACAAAACACAGAAGGATGTTGCCCTGTGACAGAAAATATTCACTGCAATAATTTTTTGGACACTGGATCTCACAATCCTCGGCTAGTGAGTCCTTTGAGGAAGTTGACCTGCTTAAGAGCATGCCACCACAGCTTTATTTAATGTAAATGTACAGATGGTTGAGACTACAAAATCTTATATTGCCTAATATCCCTGAAGTTGTGCAATGACTTGATGTTGGAATCTGAACCACAGCACTGACATGGGCACTCAGGAAATGTTTGAGACTCTGTTCTGAAACAAAAAAGAATAACTTTTCCCATGTCTGCTTTGAACACAATAATAACGGTCAACTGGGGCAATGAGATTCAGTGTTGCGGCCACATGGTTTCTTCCTTTCTGTTGAAATTGTCCACATGCTTGTCCACATGAAAATGAACAAATTGTCCACATGAAAATGAACAAAATCTGGCTACCAGTATTAAAAAACTCAAAAATTACAACAGCAAAACAACAGAGAGTAAACAATCAGGCACATCAAATCACTCTCAACAAAAGATTTGCCCCAGGCACTTCCAAGCCATTAAATGCTAATCATGGTGGTCAGTTGAAACTTTCACACCTAGCTCCAGCAGACAATAGTCCTTTATCCCACCCTGGTCATTCCACAGATATATAAACCCATTTTCCTACTTCCAACAGACCTCACTACCTCTGAGGATGCTTGCCATAGATGCAGGCGAAATGTCAGGAGAAAATGCCTCTAGAACATGGCCATATAGCCCGGAAAAACCTACAACAACCCAGAAATGTATATTGGCAGCATTGTTTCTGAGTAAAGAATGTGGGAAATACCATTCTTCAAATAGCATATAAGAATGTTATGGATTGCTAGAAGTGGTGTACTTGAGTTTAGTATATAAATCCAAGACCTCATGGCTAACTATCCATCATTGTAAGGACAGCTCAAATAGCAAGAAGGAATGGTAGAAGAGGTAGCATCAAAATATAAGGATGCATGAGTGGGCACACCTGGGCCCATCAATACTGAGGCTGGTAATTGTGATATCCTTTCCTTCTTAAATTGAAACACTCTTCATAGTCAAGTTTCATGAGCACGACTACTACTGTCTTTTAAAGAAACATCTGCATCAGAAATATCTTGCTCTTTTCTGCAAAGGTGAATGGTGCTAACTACAACCGTGTTTATGGCCATCTAAATATCCTGAATGCATCAGATGCCATCTGATCTTCGAAATTAAGTAGAGTAATCACTGGTTAGTACTTGGATAGGAGACTGCCAATGAACACTAGTTGGTGAAGGTGACTTTTAGAGTAAGAAAGTGGTAAACCCACTTCTGAGCGTTTCTTGCAATTTATAGGGTCACCCTAAATCAATAGGCAACTTGAAAATACACACTTTAATAAAGGCACCATCCTGTCAGACCTTGGAAGCTATGAAGGCAGGCATGTAGCCAGGGGGGGGGGGCCTCGGGGGGCTTCAGCCCCCCCCCCCCCGAAATTCTAATGGTGGTTCGCGAAAAGGCCTTACTGGTGCATTATTTAAACTGTTATGTTTATTCATATCATGATCTGATCACCATACTCAATATATCCCATATGCATGGGGGTATTGGGGTAATGATACAAAAGGTTTGCTAGGCTAGACCCTCTTTCACTCAGACTCAGCCCCCCCCCCCCGAAACTCAGCCCCCCCGAAACCCCCCTGAAAATTTTTTTGGCCCCCCCCCCCCCCGAAACGAAATCCTGGCTACGGGCCTGTATGAAGGGTAAGCTATTTTTAGTATTTGGATGGAAGACCATTAACAAATACTAGTTGAGTGTTGTAGGCTATATTTCAGAGGAAGGTACAAGCAAAACCACTTTTGTATATCTCTCTGAAATTAATGGGGTCCCTGTAAGACAAAGGAAGATACACAATCATCCTAAAGGCACCAGACCCTGTCTCATATTAGAGGCTAAACAGGGTCAACTGTAATTAGTACTTGGATGGGCGACCACCAATGATCATCAGACAACATTAAATTTTACTGTGGAATGCCAGTATGCTACACATATAAGGAATTGCTTTAGTGGCTTTAAAAAAATGAAAGCAGGGTGATATTGGCACTAGATTGATTGTATTGTTATTCTTACTGAAAAGAGTCCTGGTTACATAGATAAAACTAAAATGTATTTCCAAAATATCATCATCATCATCATCATCACCATCATCATCGAATTTTTATAACAGCTATCAGCTAAAAGCATGTGGCCAACCACTGTTACCTACCCCAGTTCAGAGGTTCTAAGAAGATACCACTTATTCTTCAAAATATGCAACTGCTGATCCAAGCAGGATCGCAGTGAAGAGACTTGTGATTTTCAGGGTGCATAATTCTTGTTTACTCTGGTCTAATTGAGAGGAAAACCACAGTGACAGCAGACATCCTGAAAATCTAATTTCTTTGTTTTTGGTTTGTTTGCTTGCTTTTGTATAGACAAAGCATGTACTGCTAAAATTTGTCTGACAGGCCATCTGCTTCAGATGAGTAATTTTGTCTCAAAATGATCTTTCCTGTGACAATTGAATAAGAAACACAGGGGGAAATGTGACAACAGAGCCTTTTTTCTTTTCTTTTTTCCTTTGGAAAACTACTGTCAGTTCACATGCTGATTGTATCACTAATCTTTTGACAATCTAAAGCATTATATATTTATTTCTTACAATAAGTTTTACATATTAAAATTTAATAAGAATGCAATTACAGAGTCTTTGGCACATGTCTGTCCAACCTTTGCATTAAGCCTTTAGAGAACAAGATGCAATTTCTTCACAAAGCAGTATTGGCATTAAGTGTTAAGAAATTTGTCCTATTTTTTATCAGAAATTTTACCTGAAATGTATACCATTGATTCTAATGCTTGCCCCAGGAATACACTGGAATCATATTCACCACAATATTTGAAGAACATTATCCTGCTCTCCCTCAGTTCTCTGAGCTAACTTTTGCAATTTTTTTTCAAACAGAAAAAAATATAGGGCATCATTCCTAGACTCTTTAGTATCCTGACTGCTCTTTTTTGGAAGAACTCAAACTTCTTGGTGTTCTTCTTGTAGGTATTTCTCCCAAAATAGACAAGAAATTGAAAAACTGTTTTTCTAATATGACAAACAACAAACATATAATATTCTGTGACCTAGACATGATGTTTCTTTTAATGCAGCCCAAACATATGTTCAGTTTATAAGATAAACACATTATTGGACTATGCTCAGTATTTGATCTATTAAAAACACGTAGATCATTTTAAACGTACCTCATCATTCATTGTAAATGTACTTCATCTACACTGCCAATTAATGCTATTTAAATCTGCATTATATGGCCAGTATAGACACATACGATGCATTTCAATGTAGTTGCACAGCATGATATGCATCTGCACTGACCATATAATCTCATCTTCTCAATCCAGTCTTTCAGTCTGTCTAGATCCCTTTCTAGATCTCAGTTTTTCTACTCTCCCTAGCTGTGTGTGCAAACGTGATATTTAAAACCCACTAGATCCTCTCCAAACCATTTGTAAAATACTGAACAATATGGGGCATAAAAGTCCCATATTGTTCAGCCTTTAATAATTAAGCCTTCAATGAATGTGTATTAACTAGCTGTCAAGTCGCCAAATTGTAGTACCATCCAATACACATTTTGCCATTTTATCAACAAGGATATATTGTCAAAAATTTAGATTTAATCCGAACTTACTATGTCCACACCATTATCAGGATGTCCTGAGCTAGCAGATCCTAGAAAAAGAGGGATAAGGTTGGTCTGGCCTGACTTGCTCCCAAAAAACACTGTTGAATCTTAGTAATGAGTGAATTATTTTCTACACACTAACTGATTGCGGATTTAATAACTTGCTAGAGTTTTTCTCTGCATTGATCAGATTAACTTAACTGTAGTTTCCTTGTGTACTTTTCCTTGTGTTTTCTATGAAACAGAGACATTTATCTATCTTGATAGATAGAGAAAAGCATTTGTTGTAAAACAGTTTGCTTGCTCCCAAATTGGCAAGTCCCAACTGTAATTCTGTATTCTCTTCCCTTCCATTTTTATTACCTCTGATTTTTATCATGAAGGTGGACCCTCCCTCTTGAGGAGACAGTTCCTCAGGCCCATCTGCTAATTCTATCACATAGTTTTCTTACAATATATTTTGTGTGTGCTACATTTTGATTTCATTGTGTTGCATTTTAAATCATTAGATCACAGGATCCCTAAAGACATAACAAATGTCTAAAACTCTGAACTAAGCTATCCATCCTCTTGGATAGTGAGGTGTTAGGTGGGGAATAAAGCATAATCTACAGATCAAGTGCAGGCATATTGTTCAAAAAGGAAGCACACCACTGACAGAATATTCTGAGCTGTATGCAAATTTGCAAATGTTAAACTTGCCTGATTTATTACCCAGTTTGAAAGAAAGTGAGATTTATTCTATAGGTTGCTGGACTTTGAATTGAGATATTGTGGACTGAGCAGGGAACATTAGTACAGGAACAAAGACCACAACCCCAGGTTAAAACCTTCACATTTTGAAAGAAGTTCTGAGAGTGTTCATGGTAGGGTTATAAAATATTGCTGCAACCTTTGCTAGGCTAATTTGACAGCTCAAGGCTAAATCTGCAATCTCTCTCTCAGTGTAGGGTTACACTTTTGAAAATATTCAGACATCAAGTGTATTGTGAGAAATATTGACTTTTTTTTTGAAGTGTGCATTCTGACTAAGGGACATTTACATTATAAAATAAATGGAATTAGAAGTAATTTTAACTGCCATGACTAAAGGCTGTGAACTTCTGAAAATCATAGTATTACACATACTTCACTTCACCTATATATGGGAATGTAAATATAAGAGTATAAACAATTTTCAGATTCTCTCTCTCTGCAATTCTAGAAAATTTCATTCACTTCACTTTACTTCAATTCACTTTATTTCTTAATTAGTCACTCTCCACCAAGGTGCTCTGAGCGACTTACAATTTAAAATAGCATTTCACGATATAAAAACATTCAACATAAAAACATTCAACAGTGACTATTTGGCAAATTAGATCTGATTACTTAAATGCACAACCAAACAGCCAAGTCTTGAGTGCCTTTACAAAAGGTCGCAACTCTGACATTGCTCTAACGTATGGAGACAATGAGTTCCACAGAATTGGAGCATAGATCGAAAAAGCTCTACGCCTTGTAGCTTCCAGGTGTACCTCCCTAGGGCCCAGTATGTATAGGAGATTTTCCTGGGTGGATCAAGGTAACCACTGATGGAAAAAAGGAATGAGGCGGTCCCTAAGATATAAAGGTCCTTGGCCATTTTGAACTCTAAATGTCAGGATCAGTATCTTGTAAGAGATCCAATGTTCTATTGTTAGCAAATGCAGTTGTTGCAGAATCGGTGTAATATGGGATCTTATAGATGATCCCGCTAGCAGCCTGGCTGCCGCATTTTGGACCATCCGAATCTTCTGGGTTGTTGACTTCGGAAGATCGGCATATAAAGCGTTGCAATAGTCCAACCTAGTGGTGATTGTTGTGTGGATTACAGTTGCCAATGCTTCTACCAAAGGTAGGATGCCAATTTCCTTGCCTGGCGAAGATGAAAAAAGGCCTCCTTACTTATGGCAGTGATCTGGGACTCCATCGTCAGCAATGAGTCCAACACAACCCCAAGACTTTTAACAGAGGCAGACAGAACCAGAACTTCCCCATCAAAATCGGGCAGAGAAATCTCCAACCTTCAACCTTCTTCTTTACCAAAGAGTGGCTCACCAACCACAAATCTTAGGATTCCCTAACATGGAGCCATGGCAGTGAAAAGGTTGTCAAAGTGCATTAATTCTACATAGTACTGAGCACCCGAAGCAATATGTTTGTGTTTGCTCAAAATGAGAATACAATAACAAGAACAACAAAAACAACAATAATAGAAACAATAACATGAATAGTAATATATTAATAGTTATTTTACTTTGAAATGTATCATTTTAAAACTTTTAAAATGGCTTATATACTTTCCAAGAAGTTTACCTGGAATCACAACCTTCAAAACATTTCCTTTACCATAATGACAGGAAAAAAATTATCAGTATAGCCACCACATATGAAACCCCTCAATCTCACTTTTTCATCCAATATACAGAATGAAAGTCACTGTCAGATGATGGTACTTTATTGAGATGATTTTCTATAACAGTCTTCAACATTTTTTTCCTTAGAGCGCATTGATTCATGAAGCCCACATGTTGTTACTCCTACATTTAACAACTAATAAATGCTTAAAACACAGTATCTGAGATCTGCTTGAATACATGCATGTCACATAACTTAGCAAAAGGGTCACATGTGCTATCCAGATGTTATGGGTAATGGCTGCTGTGCTAATAGGGCAATTGTCACACAAGTGGCAACATTCTCAGTGAGTTCATGTTTAGCTCAGCTATCAATTGCATATTAATAAAGTGGATTCTTTGCTTTGACTTGGCTCATTTTGCAGACACAAAAATATGCACACACACACACACACACACAACTTAAGACACCTGCCATTTTCTCTTCCCACATCTACACCTAGTATTAATCCATTTTTCAGTTTGTTACTTTTTTCCTTTCCTAATGTACACTGATGCCAAGAGGGTGTCGTGGTGGGGAAAAAACCTGTGAGATATGAAAAACGGGATCTGTAGTGAATCTTGCCTAATAGGCCAGAAAAGAAGCCTGGATATCAGTGTGGCAGACCTCCACTTTGAGAGTGTAAGCCAAGGAAACAGCCATCTTGAGTGGGGATAGATAAAAGAGGGCAGGAGTTTGAGGTCTCCTGGAATTGGCTGGAGCAGATGGGAGGAGCCAAGTCTTAGGAGGGAAAAAGATTTTTCAGCTTCTGGGAGATGGGAACTGGGAGCTGGTGAGGAAAGAAATGTTTTTTGAAACTAGGTTTTCAGTGAGAGAGTGTCTGTGTCAGACAGGGCTGATTAGTTTACAGGAAAGGTCAAGCAGCAACCTGATTTCTTGTGGGAGATAGCCCAAGGGGCTAACTCTCTAGACTGAGTTATTTAGCTGGAAGAACTCTGGGGAGAGTTAGCTAATAACTCAGGGAACTACCTAGGATAGGTTAGTCAGAGACTCATTACTATTTCTCTGAAGTAGAGTGAGGGATTTTTGGTAACCAGCAGCTAGATCTGTTTGATTAGCTCTGTATGTAACTAAGTAAAGGAACTTATTTCAAGCAAACATTAAGCTATACTACTTTTGTAACAAGTCAAGCGTTTTGTGCCTCTCTGAAGAAGTTAGTTGTCTGTTTTTATAAATAAATCTTTTTCTATTTAACGTTCAAAAAGGACTCTATTGTTCCTCAATCTATCAGCAATCTTTTGTGATAATTCCAGTCACTTTAACCTCCTGATACCACAGAAAGGTCTCTTATCCAGACAGTCATTTTGGGAGCCAGGGAAAAAACTGTGTGGGCAGAAGTGGGAAAGGTTTACCTCAGAAACTCATTTTAAAAATCCTAAGACATCTTGGGTTGGTGGCAGCTTTTAAAACAAAAGAAGACTAACAGATTAGCAGTGTTAATTCTACCATTACACACATCTGACATCATCTTGCTATCATACTATTATCCAGTGGTGTGATATTACATATAATCCTTTACAGTGGTGTTCAGCTGTGGGATATATTATAGTATATTGCTTGACCCTTTGTATTGGTGTCCAGCGGCGTGATATACATTGATATTTGGTATAGATTATTTAAGGGGGATTCCTTCTCTCATTACATTCTAAATTACGAACTACTAGGATTTGTTCACATTTGCACAAAGAGTTCATTTGAATAAAATGTGTCCCCTTTTGCTAATATTTTATTCCATGGTCTCCAATTTGCACTGCTGACAGCCTGCTAAGAAACATATCGATTTGATATAGATTCGATCTCTCTTATCCAAAATGCTTGGGACCAAAGATTTTTCAGGAATCCTCTCCCCAGTTTTGGCATATCTAAAAAAAGAGGCAGGAGGATAACTCCTGGTCCTGTAGCTTGACTTATGCAAAACATTAACGCTCATGAGAAAGCAATAGTGCTCTGTTACAGGACATAAAACAACAAAGGAACCTCATGGCACATTCAGGACTCTGCTGTTTTCCATGTTGCTGGGGCTATTGACTTAGGACAAGAAGAAGTTTCCCCACTTGTCCTCTCCCCCTGCCTGAATGTTTTGAACACACTTGTGGGGTATTTTCTTCAAATTGTACATATTCTTTGCTCCAGGGATCCTTTCAATACATGTGTTTGGTCTCTCATGATCACCCACTATGCTGCCTCCAGGCTCTAAGCAGTTGTTCAGAGCTGGCATTGCTCAAAGTCCTATCATGGCAATGCCATCATGAGACTTGATGATTCTCATGATGGATCACAGGGGAAGTCTCAGATAACTGCTAATCCTATGAGACTACGTATGAGATTGTGCTAGTTTATGTGATCCATTTCCAGAATGCAAGAAATAAGTGCAGCATGGATTGGTTTGGGACCCTGTGTAACCATCCCCCTTTTTATTAAAGGTAAAAGTGGTCATGGCAGCAGCAAACATTGTTTTGGGAGTCTTGCAGATTTTGGAAAAGGGAAACTAACTTGTACTGTAAGAAATATCACATCTCTCAACTATAAATAAAATCACAGTCATATGCATATTAGATGTGAAGTCTGGAATGGGCCAGGGGGGTTAAATGGGGGAGAGAGATTGAGAGAGAGAGATTTAAAGATCCTTTACCAATTTTCAAAATTAGTAATTGGTGCACAACAATAATGAACACGGAAACAGATCTTACACCAGACCCATAAGGGCAAAGGGAACTGAGAGGTAAATAGTGATGCCAGTGTAAATGCAAGTAGTGAATACTGTAACCAAAATCCAATGGTCAACTTTCATTAATAGAAAGGCAAAATTAAACTGGGAATAGATTGTGATCTGCTGTTTCAACTGAAATCCCCCAACCCACCAAAACACGCATACAAACACATATTTATTTCCAAAACAGGCTGTGGAGATCTGGGAAACCCTCTGTAGCCAGCTTTTATGCATCAAAGTATTTCCCAGCTTGTCAAATCCAGTCTGGGGCTTCAGTGACCTGAAGCGGAGAAGATAGTGGGTATGTGTTCCAATAGCAACTATCTTCCAATTACAAATATACAGTAGATTATGCAAACTTTCTGATGCTTAAAGAATAATTGTCCCCAAATCTATTACAGTTAATCAGGCTGAGTCCTTTAGGTCTCATAACATCAACTAATGTGATGAAGCAAAACCTAAAAAGTTAAGAAATATAGCATGCTGATGGCAATATAGCTTTAACAAACTGGTGAAATGTTTCTACAGCTCCTTAATCAAAACTTCTTGATTTGAAAAGGAAATTAGACTGTGGGGAAATCAGTGGAGATTTATCTAAGCATAGAAGTGTAGACACCTGAGTTTATTTAAACTTGTTTTCAGCTGTTGGTCACATAACACTAAACAGACTGCATATATAGGATTGTCTTTCTCTCAAAAAAGCACAAATATCTAAATCTATAGCATAAGAGTTGTAAAGGTCTTTACTGGGTGCCTCTTTTATAAGCAACAAAGTATACTCTTTTTCAACCCATTGTCCCATGCCCTGCATTGTCCAACTCATTAAAAACCCCATCCCACGGAGGAAAGTGTCGGCTGCCCGGCTTTTCCCCATTGTTGCTGGTGCAACACAGGAAGCCTCCTGTATTACTGCCATGGTGGCATATGCCGGTTTTGCTATAGTGTAGCCAAGGAGTCCTGCCTTACATCATGTATTACATCATGGGATGGGAATCAGCAGGCTCCGTGGATAAACTATCACTGAGTATGCTGTTGAAACAAGCCCCAACTGATGAGGTCATTTCTCAGATAAAGATGGCTGTTCCAGACCTTGAGGGCATGTGAAATAAGATGTACTAGAAGCTAACCCAGACTCTGGCATAATGACTGGACCTATGCTAGAGACTACTAGATTAGGAGACAATCTGTCCCACAGCCTCCTAAAGCAGGAACAGTTTAATTGATAGCCCTGTCACCTCTAACCCTTGAGGAGTCTTCTGCTTCCATGGAAAGGACTTGCATCTCCATGTTCTTTACTCCAAAGAGTCTCTAAACCCTTTATGGGTTTCTACTCTTCAAAACGGAAGCAGAGTCTGAGTGGGATGATCTGGCTCTGGAAACATTGAAGGATTTATTTAAATCTTATATTTCAACTGAATAAATAGTTCATTTGGAGCTTTCATCATTTTCTTGCCCCTTTGTGCCCCGTGACCCCCTTGACAAGGGTTGTTCACAACAGTCCTAATCCAAAGCAGACATGGATGATGTGGAAATGACTTTTCCAAATTCCTGAGAGAGGAATGAAAGCTATTTTCTGATCTCAAGCCTGAGACATGGAACCCAATGTCCAAGAAACAGTTTTCTCTAAGCCTGAGGGCTTTCCCAAGAAACCACATTTCATGCTGCTAGCTAGCTCTTTCTCTCTAAAGCTTCCTCGTCAGTAAAGAAAAGGCACTAGACAGAAAGTAAGAGGGGAATGTTATGCTCTAGGCTAACGTTCTGTACTTCTAAGGATATCCATTCATGAACTATATTACTTAGAGCTCAAGAAGAATAATTGGAGGATCTAGTATATAGTAACTAGAACTAAATTAGAGATACTCATCTGTGCCCTGTAATCTATCTATGGACCTGCAAGCTTCATATTGATGTGCCTCTTGATTTCCTGTATCATTTCCCCAGCTGTGACTGGGTTGACTTTGTGTGTGTGCATGCACACACACACAAACACATTGTGAGTAGCCAGGAGTAGGTAGAAATATTGTTCAAATTCTAATAGTGGCATGAATTCATGTTACTATTACAATCTAAACAATATTTTTGGTGATGATCATATATACCTTTGATATTCATTTAAAAAAAACAATTATACATTCTGGACACAGTTGTAGTGATGGGATAAAAAGTCAATGGCAACCAATTCTTTCTTTTACCTTATCTAGGTTTTTTTTTTTTGCATCCAGCCCAAGAAAGAAAACAGATACTCCTTCACAATGTAATTACTTATCTCAGAATTTTCCCTTAGTGAACCCTTTCCCTAAGTTGTTCAGTTTTCAGAACCACTGCCAACAGAGGTGAATTGACACATGGGATAGGAGCCATGGATTTAGAAGTTCCCAGAGCTAAGATCATTACAAAGATGAAGTTTTTCTTTAAAAATGTTATATATTTCTCTAAGAACTAAGAACACTGTTTGAATGTTATTACCTAAGGCTCCCACCTTTCAAGACTATGGTTGTGTGTGTATAATCTCCATTTATATATTGAGATTATGGACCTCATCAGATGGGAGGAATTTAGCATCCTAGAATGCCTCCACCCCATCTAATAGATGGAGCCCCACCCATGATGTTGTATGACTTCTAGTGGAGGCCCCATCCACAACCAGGGTGAAAGTATCGCTAGATGCTTTTCTCCTCAACACAGGAGGCTTCCAATAGAGCCAGCCCACTTCTGACCTGTTTGGGTGACACATCCCTCATGTGATGGGGAAAGCGCCACCATGTTGGAGCGGTGTGCAAGGCAATGGAGTTGCCCCTCTTGTCTGCAGTTTCACCACACCTGGCAAGGGGGAGGTCCCTCATGTGATAAAGTTGTAAATTGAGTAATAGGAGGATATAAGATGTTTGTACATAGGATGAAATATCAGTGACATTCCCTTACCCAAATCGCATTACAAAGGTTTAGGACATTTTGAAAAGTTTTTGCATTCAGAAATTGTCTTCTGTAGAAAATTTCATGAAAGATTCTGCACAACCCCCCCCCCCTTTTTTTTTATTGCAGTGTTTTCTCATTGCACTTCCCGATTTAGGGTGAGAGTTCCCTCTATTTTTTTCCCTCTCAAATAAGAGTCAGAAATGATGTGGCAGTTAACTTTGTTTTTCAACGGATACTCTCAATACTCCATTTCGGCTTGAAAATTTTAAAAATGTGAACATTCTTGACATTCCTATTGTTATTTAGAGGCAGATGTGAAGGCTCCAGCCCTGACAACATCCTCCAAATTGCTGACATTTTCTCTAACGGGCAGTTTGGACTTCAAATATTGATGTCACACAATGCCTCTGAAGTAACATCAAGACATTGTGAGAAATTAAAATGTTGATTCCAAGTTGCCAGTTGCTAATTGCAGCATAGTTAACCCCATTGATGTTTCTCATCTATACTGACAAATGATCCTGATAAATTCCACCCTCAGAAAAATTAGGTCTAATAGAGGGGTACTCAGCCGGTCTGAGTCCCTCTAAGGAGGTAGAGAAGATCAGGATATTAAAAAAATTAAATCAATAAATACTATTGTTTACATAACAGGAGTATCCTGGGAGATGTAAAAAAGGATTTTTTTCCAGATCTGACCAAGAACACCATCAATTTGCTTGTTTAATGGGAAGTAAGAAGAATTCCTGTTGAGAGCTGAATATTAAACAAAATGAGTTATTTCACTGCGAGTGTTCCTGAGCTATCTGACAATTATTGATTGGTGATTAGGTTTGTGAGCCTATTGCCATTTTGAGAGTAATTTCAGCTGTATTCAGTAGGAGATATTAGCTAATGTACATTGGTCCATTGCTGAAAGAAGCATATGCTTCTTGAAATATACAGTATGAATCCTTTCTCCAAGGATTCACTATCCATTATCTCCTTCCTGAAAATGTTTTTCTAAGTCATCTTATATGGTCTTATGGTGTGATAGAGTCCACAGTTTAAGACAACCACGGTGAGAATTTAGAACATTTTCTTTGTGTATACAGGGTTATACTGAATACAAAATTTGTGCCTAACTGTTAGGCCTAATGGCAGTAGGTTCATTGAGGCAATTGCTGAATGATGTCAGCATATATAAAATTAATTCAGTCAGTGACTCACTATGTTTTTAAGAATGTAAGGTAGTACTAACAATTTGATAGAAACATAGGCTGGAATTCTACATTTATTACTTAATTACATATCCACCTACTAATGTTGAAAATGAGTTGTGAATTCCAGCCAATGCTTCTGCTGGGCATCAGACCTCGGGGGGGGGGGGGGGGCGGTGTCAATTCAACTAGTGTTGAGGCATGAACAAGTCATGATTCAGTTCACCTTCTGCAAACCAGTGAAGTAGTTATAAAGAAATGCATCAGAGATTCTGCTTCTGATTATCTGCAAAAGAGGGGTACAAACTTTATCTATATGCCAGCAGAACAAACCCTCTTCTTTTTGCATAGCTGATACTTAGTAAAGTAGCTCAGGGAGCAGTTGCAATCATGGTTATAGTGTCATAATTGTGATTATATAAGAAAAAATACAGATCCTCTATGGATGCATAATTTTAGATTATGTATCCAAAAGTATGATCCTGAATTCTGGCTGAATTTCCTATATTAATTCAAGTTTCTTTTTAAAAGGAAGCTATTTTTAAAGGAACATTTTACTCCAGAGATAAAGGACATCATTGTATGCAAATCTCCACTTTAAAAATGAAAAACTGAAGAACAGCTGTGTTTTTTTAAAAAGTGAAGTAGTAAATAATTACACTTTCCCAAGATTATTTGTTGTTCATTTTTTCCATATTAAAATGCCTCACACTTCACTGATCTAATGCACATCAAATTACTTTTAACCAGTCTATTAAGCAGTTCCTTTAAAAACATATTAATGCATTTTCATGTTATTTTCCTTTTTCAAATCAATTTTGCAAAACTAGCTATTTTCTTTTTGTTTCTCTTTATTTATCTTCAATCATCTTGTCTTGCAGGCATTTATTTTTCTAAAGTTATGGAAATTTTAGCTATTGTTAACACACCAATCCATTGAAAACTACAAAGAATTCAGCACATACAAAGTCAGTCTGTTGATTATTTTAGCCCAGTGCTGTCTATCCCTTGAGTGAGAAGTGTATAGCCACAAGCATCCCTCCATCCTGTGGTTCATCCCCACCAAACACCATAAATAAAATAGACTAAAATAAAATGAAACTGCATTGACATCATGGTTCATTACTGATATCTGGTAGCAAAAACTTAGTAGAGTAGCTCCAAGTGGTAGTCCATATCCAGGGAAATAATATCCAACTATCAGAACTTTTACACTTTGGATCAATGGTTTCAAAATTATTTGTTAGAAAAATTAATTAAAGATGAGCAATGTAGTACTGAATCTATGTTTGGAAGTAATGTTCTGGGCGGTTCATTGGCAAACATATCAATTAGGAGTAGATTGTCAAAACTGGATTCTTCTAATTTCCACCTGCTCTTAATGATAATCCCCTTAAATTAACAGCAGTAGTAAATAAATACTTGCATCTCATATCAACATTTTCAAAATCATTTCTGAAATAATAAAATATTTCTGAATGATTTTGAAAATGTTTTAAACTGCCCAATCCAAGCTACAAAGGCAAAGCCTGTGGAGAGGGGAGACTTCTGAAGACCGACACAAAGATGCCAGATGTGGCTTTGGGGGAATTGTCTGATTTCTCCCCCCTCCCACACACACACATGTGATGAGGGCCAATAAGCTCCGCCCCTCTGTTTATGTTTTAAGTTATGAATTTGCACCACTGTTTCTTACAGTACTATCATTGCTACTGAAACTGAATTGTGACTATGGGTTAAATCTGAAATCTTAATTCCAGCAGTAAGAACAAAATAGAACCAATGAATATAAAGAAAAATAATGTTGTTTTTTTCTGATTAGTCACAAGCAGTTGAATAATTAAAAGGTAGAAATATACCACCAAGTAAAGATGATTTTGTGGTTATTTAAAAACAAATTGCCTATTAACCTCTTATTTCAGTTTTAATTGACATAAATGCATAGATCTTTCTTTAATGGTAAAATATAAGTGTATATTTGTAAGATGAATATCACCTTCAAAAGTTGCTCAGAGATTAGCAAAAACTGTGACAAAAAATGTAAATTTTCTGCTCTGGCATAATATTAAGAACAATTTAAATTGAGGAAAGGCTATTGTGATTACAACCTATCATTCTCATATCCTGTTCTGAAAACTTAGATTTTTTAAAAAATGTTAATTTCCTTTTGCTCTTCTTTGCAATCATATCAGCCATATGACCTTGGAGGCATCTACGGACAAAGCCGGCTCTTAGGCTTAGAAATGGAGATAAGGACTACCCCCCAGAGTCAGAACTGACTAGACTTAATGTCAAGGGGAAACCTTTACCTAATTGTGTTCACATTTATTACTAACCGTGATTTAAATATTGTCTAACTATATGGAGGAAGGGCTATTTTTCCTTCATTGCTTTTTTCTTTCTGCTATTTTATCAAATATTGAGAAGACTCAAGTTTTGTTTTCTCCAGACTCATATTAAATAAGTACTGCTGACATTTCTTTCTGAAGTAATTTATGCATAGAATAATTGCTCAATGTTTGGTACAAAAAATCTATAATTAACTATGTAATATGGTGATTTAAAAAGAGGCAGCGAAGGCATTATTTCATGTAGGTTTTATTAATACTTTCTCTTCATGGTTTTTAATACCTCTACAGAAGCTGGGAAATAAAATTTCCCTACCATTTGGTCTTTTTCTATTTGGATGGCATTGTGTCTAATGGAGCTTGAAATTAACATGACTTTTTGTTTACTTCCTGGTTTTGCACAAGCAATATCAGGGATGTTGATCTAGCTTGTTAGTTAAATGTTACTACAAAGTATGCTGAAAGCATACTCTGTTATTTTTCACTAGCTTCACAAACTTCAGAATACACCTGCAGCAGTACTGAAATGCCAAACTGGCAATAATTGAGGACTGTTGGGCCTTGATACAGAAATTTTCTGCAAGTACAAAAGCTCCACAATACAAACAGGATTCTTGAGCCAGAATGGTGTAATTTAAATGGAGGATCAGTTCCACAGTGTATTGCTTTACGAACCAAACTCTGTTACTCTTTCACTCAAGTCAAAGGTATGGCTTGCACCCATGTGCAAAAATGTGTATATTTTCTGATTAAGTCATTAACATGAAACATTTTTTATGATGCTTCTCACAGATGTAATTATTAGGCTTGGGTAACCACGGAAAACATTGGTTCTAAACTCATTTTGTTTTTAGGGGCCCTTGTGTTTCATTTTTTTTAATAATTCCGAAATTTTGCTTTTAAAATTTTTGAAATTTCCGAAATTTCATAAAATTACGAATCGATTCGTTAATGGCGGACGTGATTGCGCAATATGCTAAAAAAAACCTCCAAATGGGACAGGGAAAACTTCTGAAGCTTCCCTCTCCCTCTGTTGTTGACTGTTGGTGTGATAAAACAAACAACTATAAAACTTGCACCAGACATGCGAAAATAATTACAAAATAATTACAAACTAATTACGAACTAATTACGAAATAATGACAAAATAATTACGAAATAAATTGAAAAAATTGTTTCGAATCTAATTTACTCCCCACACTATTCCTGCATGGCTCAATATTGGATCGTAAGCTAATTTAAATACGAATTAATAACGAATTACGAAATTAACGAACGAAACCGCCCAAGCCTAGTAATTATCACTAATTCTTTTACAGAAAGCAACAAATAATTTTTGCCAATTTTCTCAACATTGCAATAAAGTCTGCAAATTGCACAGTTTTTGAGGACTATTCACAACTTGGAATTTATTCTCTGCAAAATTCACAAATGGAATGTTTTCAAAGAAATCAGAATTTTCTGCTCATAAAATAGTATTTGTTGTGAAAAAATTCAATATTTCACCACAGATATATCATTTTCTGCATGTTTAATTTTTAATACAAAAAAATCTGGGGAAAACAACAACCACATGCATTTTTTCATAGAGTAAGTACGGAATTGTGAAGACTCTTCTCAAGTCAGGATTCTTCTCATCAGGATTTGACAAGACTCAAGTAACATTGTTTGGGCAATTTTTCAAATGTCTTTGAACATTTCTGCCATAATTGCTCTCAGTGGACACTTCTGGCATAGTAGAATACCCTTTCACATGAATATCTTGCATTTTATTAGCTTGCACAAAAAAAGTTTCATTCTCCTTCCCCTTACATCCTCCTACGTTCCTCAAAAAAATCTGTTCCAAAGAGGAATTTGTGCCAATAACTTATATTATTTCATTGCCACATTGGATTCAACACTACCAGGAAGACAATTTTGGCTTGTTGTTTTTATAAATATTTCTGATGAAATAAAGTTATACATAATAGACTCACTTATATTTTCTTCTAATTCCTCTACCCCTTCCCTAAATTACCTACTCTACTAACAAATACTGTTCTTATAAGATACTTTATGAAACAATATCCTCCTATTTAGTGTGTAATACTTTGAGAATTTTGCTCCTAGAATTGCCTCTGTACCTATTTCATTTTGATAGGTTTTTCCTTTTAGTTCTACCCTGATTTTTATTTTTTTATATTATTATAACTGCAGCATACTTAATACTCCTGATTTCAATAGAAGGTTCTGTAATATTTCAATTTAAGTGAAATAATGTTTCATTATGATTATCTATAATGTCCAATCTGTTGAATTTTGCACCCCAAAAGTAGTTTATTTTCAAGTCATTGCTATCAACCAATTGCAATCACTAGCTTTCTATGTCTTTTTTTATCTTGAATAACTTTTCTAGTCTTGCATAAAACTTCATCTTTTGATAATAATTTAATATTTGCATGAAACGGCTCAGAGACATCCTTAAGAACTTTAGAGTCTTTATGCTAATTACACTCAGCTCTGTGTATTTCTTCCTTGAACCTAAGAAAGCAGCTGATATCCTTGCCTGTGTTTCAGAAGTGATGAAATAACCACTAAACTTAAACAATAATAGTTTTAATGACAAGTAGAAAAGCATGTTAAAGTATTGGGATTCAATCCCAGTTCTAAAGAGGTTGCCTTCTCTATGGAAAATCAGGATGGCAACTTGAGAATACTATAATTCCTGGTTTAAATCAGGGGTTCTCAAACTTTTTAAGCAGAAGGTCAGTTCACGGTCTCTCTGTTGAAAAGAATATGCACAAATTCCTATGCACACTGCACATATCATATTTGTAGTGCAAAAAAACACCATGAAAGAACTATATAATATTTAACATTAAGAGCAATTTTAATCTGTGTAAACTTACCAGTATTTCAGTGGGAAGTGTGCACCTGCTTTTGGCTAATAAGATAGGTTAATAAGGATTGTTGTTGTTGTGTGCCTTCAAGTCGTTTCAGACTTAGGGCAACCCTAAGTCTAAAGTTTAGGGCAGGGGTTAAGTAAATGATCTTGGTGGGCTGCATTTGGCCCACTGGCCTTAGCTTAGGTACCCCTGGTACAAATGGTAATGGCTACAAGTAATCATTTGGTACATTTCCTAGAACTGCCTTAAATAGTTACTTGTGCTTTAATACATCATATTTTGCTCTTTGTGTGACTACTAGGGATGTGCAATCCATTAAAATGGTTCAAAAGTCATTGCAAAACTGGGGAGGGGGCACTAGTGTTTCATTTCTAAAGTGTTTCTAAAGTATAGTTAGTGAAAAATTCGTTATTATAAGAAAAGTAACAGAATTTTGTTACTATTTTATTATAGTAATTGCACATAATTATTATAATTGAGGAGACTTTAGGGGCTCCTTTCTCCCTAAATTTTACAGATATGGGGGTGAAATTCACTACATTGGTAGAAATCCCCCCCCCCCCCAGCCCACCAAATTTCAGAACATTTCATTTATCTACGGATTTTTTGGGAATTTTCAAAAAATCATAAACAACATTTTTCAATAATAAAGAAAATATATTCCTAGTTTGAAAGTATTATTTCCTGTTTAATTGTGTAGTCCTTGATTCTTCACTGGGAACTTTGATTTTGTGCCCAAAATTTTCTTAAATGGGTGGCTAAGATAGCAAAATGTGTTATAACATTATGTCCCTTGTGCAATGACTAAGTTTTCACAGTTTAATAAACGTTTGCAATTTTTTTATGATAGAACCAATTAGGAATGACATTTATAACCCAGGAACAAAAACCATAGTGTAGAATTAGCACCCCGACAGATGGCCATCCAGCCTCTGAATAATAATAATAATAATAATAATAATAACAACAACAACAATAACAACAACAACAACAAATATAAATAGTAAATCATGTGTTGTGTAAAAAGAATATTATAGTAGATTTGATTATTCTTTACTGTATTTATTTGTTTCTTGCCCCTTGTATGCCATCTGAGTGTATATTAGAACTTGAAAGCAAAATAGTTACTTGAAATGCATTACTTTTCTTGTAAATTTGGAAATAATTAATTTAGGTTTCAAAGGAAACAGAATGTGTGGGACTGAAAACATTGCACTAGTGAAATGAATAGCATTTCCTGATTATGTTGGAAATGCATTTAAAGCCATTTTAGTAACATTTTTGACAAGATTGATTCAATTTTAAATCATTCTCATAAAAAATCTTAAAAGGAATATTTTAAGAAAATGCAGTGAAAGGCAACCAAGAAACATATAGACTTACTACAAACATTTCATTACTAATAAAATGATTAATAAATATTAATTATTTATCAAACATATGGAGCAATGGAATTAATTACTTTTGACTTATTTTATTGAGTAGTGGAATCAAATTTTCCCCATCCTCTGGTGTAGATATTACTATAAATAACCATATAGAGTACTTTGGTCATCAATAGAATCACTGAGAAAGAAAGTGTTGCATTGACTTCCTCACCTTTTATCAGATCTTCTGACAACACTTTGACCTATGTAGGCCAAACATACAAACTTCAGAGGAAAGGGTTTATACAAAAGTGGCATGCTGAATATTATTTGAAAGGTCTGCTGCAATGCCAATTCTTTGACTAGCTATGGGAAATTATGAGCTATCATGTATAAAATGTGTGTATGTGTTTTCCCCCCAACATTCCAGACCTCACGTTCCATATGCAACAAGGCTGTATTTTAAGCCACCCCTCCTTTCTCACTGATAAGGACCATGAATAGTAAGACTCTATGAACAGCACACACTATAAAGCCACTTTGGCCTTTGGTTCATTTCTTTCCAAGCAAATCTGATCATTTAGTATGATGGTTTTGTTTTGCAGTAAATGTAATTTCAGGTTCATTTTTATTTTACACTTGACTTAAGAAAAGAATTCCTAGTTTAAATTATATCCTCTAGGCAGGGGATGTATGAAATACATTAAGTGTGTATATGACAGTACAATTTTCCTATGATCATCCTTCCTAAACAGATTTACTTCTACCACATTATGCACCAGTCTTGCTCTATAATTACTGAACAGTTCTTTCATAAAAGTATAACTGTCTAAAACGAAAATGAGTGACATCCATATGCCAAATTGAGAAATATTGTACAATTTGACCCATTATTTTGATAGGCTGAATAGCTGTTCGTATTTTAAAATTCTGTAGTTCCTCTGCCCTTGACTTATATAGGAGCAGTTCATTTCCACGGCATTCTAATAATCACTACTCCTTATATAATGAGAATAAAACTTTTGCATCAGATAATTCAGGCAGGCAGGCAATCTATCCACTCTAACCTTTCTTATTCTTAGCTTTCTGGAAAGAAACAGAAGAAAAGACTCAAAAGAATAGAAACCACTCTATTTATATTCTTGGGATAAGATACCCATATATAGAATCCAGTACATGTATTTTGGTAATGAGAGTATTGTTCAGTTAGTGACAGAGAATAAGAAATACAGAGGATGAAATTTAATGATACTCTCCTTCTTCTTAGGAACACACTTGATGGACGTTTGTCGTAAAATAAGAGAGAAGATAAGGAAGTGGAAGTCCTATATTGTGAACCCAAAAATATGGCAATGTGCTTAGAAACTTTTGCTCTTGATCAATGACATTGATTTAAATGCATTTAAGTACAATCAGTAGAAATATAACACACACAAAGAATTTGCAGTACTCCAAGGATGAATATATGCCATATTCAAAGTTGATGCAATGTCGCATACAACCTTTTCGTATGTCTTGACAGATTAGAGAGATGGGCCAAAACTAACAAAATGAAGTTCAACAGTGACAAATGCAAGATACTCCACTTAGGCAGAAAAAACAAAATGCAAAGATACAGAATGGGGGATGCCTGGCTTGAGAGCAGTACATGTGAAAAAGACCTTGGAGTCCTCATGGACAGCAAGTTAAACATGAGCCAACAATGTCATGTGGTGGCAAAAAGCCAATGGGATTTAGGCCTTCATCAATAGGAGCATAGTGTCTAGATCTAGGGAAGTAATGCCTACCCCTCTATTCTGCCTTGGTTAGACCACACCTGGAAAATTGTGTCCAATTCTGGGCACCACAATTGAAGAAAGATATTGAGAAGCTGGAATGTGTCCAGAGGAGGGCGACTAAAATGATGAAGGGTCTGGAGAACAAGCCCTATGAAGAGCGGCTTAAAGAGCTGGGCATGTTTAGCCTGAAGAAAAGGCTGAGAGGAGATATGATAGCCATGTATAAATATGTGAGAGGAAGTCACAAGGACGAGGGAGCAAGCTTGTTTTCTGCTTCCCTGAAGACTAGGACACGGAACAATGGCTTCAAACTACAAGAAAGGAAACTCCATCTGAACATGAGGAAGAACTTCCTGACTGAGAGAGCCGTTCAGCAGTGGAACTCTCTGCCCCGAAATGTGGTGGAGGCTCCTTCTTTGGAAGCTTTTAAACAGAGGCTGGATGGCCATCTGTCAGGGGTGCTTTGAATACAATATTCCTGCTTCTTGGCAGGGGATTGGACTAGGTGGCCCACGAGGTCTCTTCCAACTCTATGTTTCTATGATTCTAAGAAAGAAGATAAGTAAGTGGAAGTCCTATAATGTGAACCCAAAAATATGGCAATGTACTTAGAAACTTTTGCTCTTGATCAAGGACATTGATTTAAATGCATCTAAGTAAATGCATCTAGAAATATAATACACAAAGAATTTGCAGTACTCCAAGAATGAATATATGTCATATTCAAAGTTGATGCAAGGTTGTATACAGCCTTTTAGGTCTAAGCAAGAAGGGAAGGTACCATCACCAGGGGCTTTGAGGGAAGGGGCAGCATTTGTTTCTCCTGTTGCCTCTGGCTCAGCTCCTGTGGACTCACTCCTGGCAGAACTGAGGCCCTGACTCTGCAGCTCAAGGCCAGCAACAACACCTGCTTGCCCCAGAGGCTGGGACATAAAAAGAACCACGCCTGCAGGGCCTCAGGTCTAAGCAAGAAGTGAAGGTATCATCCCCAGGAGCTTTGAGGGAAAGGGCAGTGTTTATTTCCCTTGCTGCCTCTGGCTCAACATCTAGGGACTCACTCAGCTTCTCTGTGCTGCTCAACTCTGTCTTGACTGGCCTCAATTTCAGCATCCTTGGGTTAGCACAGAGATACCAACATTTGTTTTTTTCCAGCCATGGCCTTTGATTCACCTGAGCCTTATCTTGAGTGAACACTTCCACTCTGATTTGGCATCTCATTCTTCCCCTAATGGAACATCTGATCTGTTAAAACTATTTTTAATATGTTTATTGCATTTATATGTTTTAATTGTTTTATAATTTGAAATGTTATATTTATTATTTGTTGTATGATGGGCATTGAATGTTGCCATAATCTGTAAGCCGCTCTGAGTCCCCTTCGGGATTGAGAAGAGTGGGGTATAAATACAGTAAATAAATAAAGTTTTGTATGTCTTTATTGTCTACTCTATTACCTGTCTTTAAAGAGTACTCTCTTTGACCTACTGGTTCCAACAAGAAATATCATGAACTTGCTATGTAAGCATGGCTCCTTGGCAGAGGAATGCTATTTTAAAACACGTGCAATGTTATTGTCTACCTGGCTCTGATCCAAGCTACAAAGGGGAAACTAGAAAGGAAAAATTGTGTTCTTGGCCACTTTTACAATACTCAAGTCTTTGGGGCTCCTTGTTACATAGTTTGTTCAGTTTTAAGGGTGTATGAAAGTCTAAAACCATAATTATGAATCATTATGTCAATTTCAAGTTTAATTATATCATTCTGACCTTTTGTCTGGACCAAGGTGAAATACAGGAATAATGGACTAGAAGCATTTCTTCATTCTGTCAGATCTACCTTCAGGTCATAGATAAAAGGAATTTTCTTGTGTCAATCTAATCCATGGTCATTCCAGGAGCACGACTTTGAGATTCACTAGGCATTTGTAGCAGTGAACCTCCATTAGAAAATGCTGTCTACTGAGTTAGCTGGCATCATCATTACTACACAATTAATTTATTAGGTTCTCAGAATCACAAATTGTGTGTATGACATCTTCGTAAGAATCATTCTTCTAACCTTGCATAATGCCAGTGGGGAAAAAATCCATTATTTTTAGGGAGACTGACCGTATCCCAACCAGAATACTTGGAAACCTGAAGAAAAAACTAAGTATTTTGTTTTCAGCTCTCAAGTATAAGGATGGCAAGTTTATCTGGCTGAGAAATAGAACTATGGTTATAAAATATCTTAATGGCTTAAATTTATCCAGATTCTCAATCAGAGTTTATCCCAACACATGAATTAAAAATAAAAGTGCCTTCCATGTTTCAATCACACCATCCAGAAACAAAAGGAAAAAGTCCTTTGATCACAACTGGAAAATATAGCAAGGGACTACATGTTTCAACCAGCCCCATAAATAATGATAGTTTAGGAATAGCTCCAATAGTTCCTGTTCTGTACTATCTCACCTATCAGTCTCTGTTACCCATTCCAGCACAATTTGCTTTTCAACCTAATGTCAAATCATATACTTTTTCTCTCACAGTAGTATCTTCTAAGCAGCAGCCAAAGTACTACATGATAAGGGAGAAAATAAGCTAAATTCTACCAAAAATGGACACATCAGTTCAAGCTTATTTTATTATGCTGAGTGCAAAGCTTCAACTAGCCACAAAACATGCTTAGGAACAGTTCCTGTGAGAATCATTGTGAGAAAAAATGTCGATACTGATCAGGCAATTACAAAGAGAAGTTTTCAAGGAAGTGTAAAGCTTTGTTAGGGATAAAGATTTTCTTAAACATTCAATATTTGGAGCCTGGAGTTTGACATAGCATCTTGATATTGATCTTGCCAAATCTTTCCCAGAACAGGGATTGAGGCAACATCTATTTCCTATGCTGTGTATTACTGGGCAAAACATGGATGAAAGACCCCAGTGTAAGAAATAGCCAGTGTTCCCTTGTGTGTGCCTACTTGTTTATGTGTGTCAGAGTGGATAAAGACCACAGACATCACTTTTATCCTTGTTTCCTAAGAAACTAAACCAATTTGTTCTCAGTAAGCTCCCTTTATAGCCATTCTTTTGCAATGTAATTCCCAATCTGATTTTACTGAAAGCTACCTCAAGTTTTCACCTGATTGTCTAAAGAATGAACAAAGAGATAGTCTTAATTTTATTTCTGCTTCTTACTTTAGAACATCAATTGTTAGAATAGCATCACTACACCTACCTACCTACACATAAGCATTCACATGCCAACTGAGGGCTTATATTTTATTTCTGCTTCCCACTCCACTATATCATTTTTTTAAACTATCATTGGTGTTAACACTGAATGCTTCCTTTAGAGCCCAATTGCTATATGCAGTCAAGGAGAACAGGAAACTGGTGAGTTTTGAAAAGTTAGTGAAGTTTTCAGTCATTACACATGGCTAACATCGCAGAATAATTATAGAGATTCTACCTCATCCAACGGTGCTCCATGCAGTCCACGTGACCTTGGAGGTGTCTATGGACAACTTGGCTCTTCTGCTTAGAAATGGAGATGAGCACCACACCTCAGAGTCAGGCATGACTGGACTTAATGTCAGGGGACAACCTTTACCATTTTACCTCATCCAAAACAAGAACTCTCTGAAAACATTTTTGGGGCTTTTTTGGTAATTTCTTTTGACAACACAACAATGTTTACTGTATATTTGGCAGGATAAGCACTGATCATCAAATAGTGTGTGATTATGGTGATAGGTATTTGTTTTGTACCTAGAAATAAAGCTCAAACAATTACAGCCATTGAAGTTTATTGACAATTCCACAAAAAACTTTTTCCCATCAAAAATTAAAGAAAACAATTTGGCAGTATGCAGTGATTTGACTTTCCTTAAAATCGCCCTCATCACCTATCATAATGGAGGTCAACACAAAGTACTCCCGAGCAAATAATAATAATAATAATAATAATAATAGTGCGGTTTTCTGCCATTGTACATTTCTGCTGCTTCTGTGATTGCTCATTTGTATTTTGATTCTCTAGCCCACTTGTCGATTGATGTCCAGAATCAGCAGCATCCTTTTTATCCTGGGTGTCGACTGAGCTAGTATAGACTTCATTTTGGTTTGTTTCTCCATAGTGCTAATGGGTTAGGTGCTCTTTGTTCCACTCCTCAGCTGAGACCTCTCTGGCACCAGCACAGCTCTCAGTGCCCTAGGAGCAGTTAAGCCCCCCACCATGACAAGGTGGCATCCATCTTTAGCATGGATATCAACATGGAGTTTGGTTTGGACAAATGCTCAACAGTGGCACTGAAGAAGGGAAAAATCATTGAAAGTGAGGGCATAAATATGCCCAATGGCCAAGCAATAAAGTGTAACCAGCCAGAGGCCTATAAATATCTGGGCATACTACAGCTGGACCACATCAAACATGAACATGTGAAAAATGTGGTCAGCAAAGAATACATTCAAAGGGTCAGAAAAAATCTCAAAAGCAAGCTCAATGGAGGCAACACCATCAAGGCCATAAACACCTGGGCCATACTTGTCATAAGATATACTCCTGGCATCATAAACTGGACACAGGCAGAACTGGACAATTTGGACAGAAAAACAAGTAAACTCATGACTATTCATAATTCACTACATCCCTGCAGTGATGTTGACCAGCTATATCTGCCTAGAAAGTCTGGTGGCAGAGGACTTTTACAAGTAAAAAAAGCAGTTGAAGAAGAAAAACATGCCCTGGCAGAATATTTCAAGGGAAGCCAGGAACCTGCTTTAACTGAAGTCAATAATCAGAAACTCTCAAAGCACAGCAGACAAAGAGTCAGTACAAGAAAACTGCACTACAAACCAGAGCTGACAGCTGGCACAACAAAGCATTGCATGGGCAGTTCCTTGACAAAATTGAAGGAAAAGTTGATAAGGAGAAGACCTGGTTATGGCTCATGAATAGAACACTGAAGAAGGATACAGAAGGCCTGATTCTTGTAGCCCAGGAGCAAGCCATCAGAACAAAGGCCATTAAAGCCAGGAAAAAAAATCAGAAAAATCAGCTGATGACCCAAAAAGCAGACTGTGCAAGGAAGCTGATGAAACCATGGACCATATCCTCAGTTGTTACAAGAAAATTGCATAGATGGACTACAAACAGAGGCACAACTCTGTGGCCCAGATGATTCATTGGAACTTATCTCACAAGTACCACCTACCAGCAGTAAAGATTTGGTAGGATCATAAACCCGCAATGGTCATGGAAAATGAACATGCAAAAATACTGTGGGACCTTCGAATCCAGACTGACAATGTTTTGAAACAGAATACACTAGACATCACGATTTTGGAAAAGAAAAAAGTCTGGATTATTGATGTCGCCATACCAGGTGACAGCCGCATGGGGGGAAAACAACAGGAAAAACTCAGCCGCTATCAAGACTTCAAAATCGAACTGCAAAGGCTCTGGCATAAACCAGTACAGGTAGTTCCAGTGATCATTGGGGCACTGGGTGCTGTGCCAAAAGATCTCAGCTGGCATTTGGAAACAATAAAAATCAACAAAATCACGATTTGTCAACTGCAAAAGGCCACCTTACTTGGACACAGTCCTAGACACTTGGGAAGTGTTCAACTTGTCATTTTGTGATATGAAATCCAGCATATAGATTTCGTTTGCTGTGACATACTGTGCCTTTATGCCAGTAAAATAATAATAATAATAATAATAATAATAATAATAATAATAATAAATACCCACCTCCCCTTGCAGCTGTGAGAGACTTTCCAAGGCTTCCCCTTCACTTTCAGAAAAAAGAAAATGCTTACATCCTGTGGCTAAACTTCACTTCAGCATTGTAGATGAAACACCAACCTGCTCCAACTATGGGGCATGAGGACTATAATTATTTAAATAGAAAAAGCAAAGGGGAACACATCAATATGTGGTGGACCTTCCAGATTTCTGTTTGTTCAATAATATTTTCTCCTTGAGAATAAATCAGCTATTTTGTCAGTGAGGTCTAAATTCAATTGCTAGTCTCAATACAGTAGACAAATTGAATCGATGGGATGTACATAAATGCTGACTTACCATGCAGCAATTGATTAAATAGCCTACTATAGTTGAGATTACCAACTGGATTTTAGGCCTCACACCTTCTATATAATGTGAGAAATTCTATAGATAGCACCAAAGTGCCCCTGTGATTCTGTTTTGAAAATTGTTAGTTAATATTTGCCTTTCTGCGCTCTAATCCCCCCCCCCTTTTTTTTGACATATCAGTAAAGGAAGATGTATTTTTTCCTTAGTCCAACTTTTGTCACGGGCAAAAAAGTTTTGTTAGTCACATAAGCAAGTCACAGAGAACTTCATGTTAATTATACCTGCATTCATTCATCCCACAGTGAAGCATGTGTGAAAGGCTACATGGATGTGCACTGGTTCTAGGCGAAGAGCCTAGAACTACTCTGTCCAGGTAAAAACTCTCATGTCTTCTGAAATCAATGGAATTACTGGGCTCTTCTACAATATTTACAAGAAATAGGTTGTATGCCAGGTTATGTCAGGTTATGTCAGATGGTCAAATCCAGATTTCTGGAATTGGTGTGCAAAGTGACCCAATCAATATGCTCTCTGAGTCTTTTTATGTGTGTCTACATGCATGTCTCTGTGTGGCAATTTAAATGCAATATTTGAAAGCTGTACTACCATAGCCAGTCACTGGGTGGCAGAATCCTCTAACCAGCACATAGCTTTGCAGTCCATAGTTTAAAACTAAGCAGGTGCATTGTGATGAATAGCGTGAGAGATGATTATATGCTAGGGAGTCTATCTCACTGGCAAGGAGCAACTAGAGCCTATCTTGACCAAAATACAATATGGCAGCTATATTAGAGACAATGGCTTCCCTGGTGTCTAGTTCTGATAACTACAAAGGTTTCAGTTCAGCTAAAGGTTAATCAATTCAGAGCTTGGTAATTTTATTAGTACACAATAAATAGTTCCAGGACTACAGCTGTTTTCTGAATTAAATGACAAACTATACAATTTATCTGTTTAGAGTTCCTTGTGCAATTTTGTATATTTGTTTCATTAAAAAAATCTTCAATGCTAAAATATTTATTGGAAACAACAGATGTAAATGGCTGATGAAGTCATTTGTTATGAATCATGGTCATTTTTAGTTAGCAGATGTCACAGCTAAGTTGCAATTTATTTAGTTCCCTGCTTACAAACATGTGTTCTTTTAAAGAAAATTACAGATTATAATCATAATCTGGATCAAACTTGGCATGAATATTCCATATGCCCAAATATGAAAACAGATGAAGTTTGTGGGAAATAGACATTGACATTTGGGAGTTGTAGTTACTGGGATTTATAGTTCACCTACAATCAAAGAGCATTCTGAATCCCACCAATGACAGAATTGGGCAAACTACCCAAACAGAACCCCCATGACCAACACAAATACTTAAGGCCATCCAGTCCAACTCCCTTTACCAGGGCAAGAAAACGTCATCAAAGCCCTCCTGACAAAGTGCCATCCAGCCATAGACATAGTATCATAGATTTGAAAGGGACCCCTAAAGAAGGACAATTATATGTTGCATGTTCCAGAGTAGGCAAATCAGACAATCTCCACGTCAACACTGACAAAGACACAAGAAGAAATACTGTTTGCCCACAAGCATAAAGGAATTACATATATTAGAAACCATTACTTTATTTTCCAGACTGGACCACAGCAACGCGTGGCAGGGGACAGCTAGTTTTCAATAAAAGTTAAAGTACAGTACTTACACTGACCCATGCATAAGTTTTTCACTAATATTTTACTAAATTTTTTAAAGTAATACGTGAACAATTACAAAAGCTATGCTTTATATGAGGCGCAAATTGTTACGTATTCAAAGAAAGTGGGGGAAATGCATTGCAATGAACTAAAAAGGAATTTGGCTTTTTAAACAAATGGAAAGAAAAAATCACAACCTGGGGAAACCCTATTAGCAATACTATATTGTTTCAAACTATCTGGGAATAGAAATGTTTGCTTTATTCTACTAACGAAAGAAATGACTTTGAACACAGCTGTATGATTTGGACAATTGAAAGGTGGGCATTTTAAAGATCTTTCAGTGTATATAGATGTGTTTTGCAGATCTTTAATACTTCAGGGAATGAGTTTGCAAAAGCCTGTAACAGCTATTTCAGTGTGATAAGTGTCGCTTTGCATTTGTCTTTTTTTAAAAAATCCTAAACGCATATAAGTTCATATTGGCTTGCTATCTCTGTTCCAAAAGCATTCCTGCTGTATTACTAAAGTCAGCTGGGTGGCATGGTAAATGTGTCATTTGCTATTTAACTTCTCTGTGACCTGGATTTAAATTCACAGTAGCGCAGAATGAGACTTCAGTCCTCTCGGAAGGCTATTAAGCTCTACTACACAGAAAGGCTTTTGAGGAGTGGAAAATTAACAAACATTTCCCCTCCACTGACCATTTTGTATACACAAATACCAATGTTTGTGTATATGCGTGCATACACACACACACAAACTCACACACACTCATACACTTGAAAGCTTTAAGGGGGAGTAAATGATTTTCTGTTAAAAGGATTCTTTCATTACAGAGAAAAGCAAACTGCCCTGAATAAATCTTCTGTTCCTTCTGAGAATCTCTATAAGACTGTCTAAGCAGTAAGCAAGCAATGCAATCCAGTATTTGTTCCAGTATACAGTCTCTTTAAGCATGCTTTTCAAGTCTAATGGTTTGTTTCCTTTTTAAGAAAGGACAGGAAAGGGCAAAATTAAAATTAAAATAAAAGTGGCAAGGTGGTGCACTACTGTAGTACACACTTATCTATATACTTGTACCAGCAAAACTCTGCATACTCATATTTATTTTATATTAAACCATCATACCTATGGAAGCATATGATTCCTATGTACAGGGGAAATGAATGTAAGTATTATGGGAATAAAAGACCAGCTTTTGCAGTCCCGAAATCTGCTCAAAGATATTCTAGGAAAATAGAAAATCTTTAACCAAACCTTTTCACAATTTAAGAGTTATAGTATTTTAATGTTGGTTGCAGTGGCAAAGAGCCCTCAAAACAGTCTACATTGTACTGGATGCTAAGATGTAAAGTGAGGCCTAAGCAAGAAGGGAAAGTACAATCACCAGGGGCTTTGAGGGAAGGAGCAGCGTTTTTTTCTCCTGTTGCTTCTGGCTCAGCTCCTGTGGACTCACTCCTGGCAGAACCGAGGCCCTAGACTCTGCAGCTCAAGGCCAGCAACAACACCTGCTTGCCCCAGAGGCTGGGGCATAAAAAGAACCACGCCTGCCAGGCCTGTAGCCAGGATTTCGTTTCGGGAGGGGGGGCTGAATTTTTTTCAGGGGGGGGGTTTCGGGGGGGGGGGGGCTGAGTCTGAGTGAAAGAGGGTCTACCCTAGCAAACCTTTTGTATCATTACCCCAATACCCCCATGCATATGGGATATATTGAGTATGGTGATCAGATCATGATATGAATAAACATAACAGTTTAAGTAATGCACCAGTAAGGCCTTTTCGCGAACCACCATGAGATTTTGGGGGGGGGGGGGCTGAAGCCCCCCAAGCCCCCCCCCCCCCCCCCAGCTACATGCCTGACGCCTGCAGGGCCTCAGGTCTAAGCAAGAAGTGAAGGTATCATCACCAGGAGCTTTGAGGGAAAGGGCAGTGTTTAGTTCCCTTGCTGCTTCTGGCTCAGCATCTAGGGACTCACTCAGCTTCTCTGTGCTGCTGGACTCTGTCTTGACTGGCCTCCATTTCAGCATCCTTGGGTCAGCACAGACATACCAACATTTGTTTCTTCCAGCCATGGCCCTTGATTCACCTGAGCCCTCTCTTGAGTGAACACTGCCAGCCCCAGTTTGGCATCTCATTCTTCCCCTGATGAAACATCTGCTCTGTTAAAAATATTTTTAATATGTTTTATTGCATTTATATGTTTTAATTGTTTTATAATTTGATATATTATATTTATTATTTGCTGTTGCACTTATTGAATTTATATGTTTTAATTGTTTTATAATTTGATATGTTATATTTATTATTTGTTGTATGATGCAGCATTGAATGTTGCCATAATCTGTAAGCCGCTCTGAGTCCCCTTATGGGTTGAGAAGAGCGGGGTATAAATACAGTAAATATAAATATAATAATAATAAAAGGGATAAAGTATACCTTCTGACTGTCCTGTTTTGGTAGAAATAGCCTTGATTAATCCTCTCTCATCCTAGTATTCAAATGTTTTTTTTAAGTCCCAGTTTTTTTCGTTCTCCCACTTTCCTACTTCAATTAAATTCAATTAAATTGCTGTAAACTGAGTTCAAAATGCAAAAACAATCTGCACTTAATTAGCAGATGAAGTTAGGAATTAATCTTGCCCTGCTCTGTAGGCTCAGGCTAAAAGGAACTTCACTTACTTAGTGTGTGCATGTGTGTCTTTTCTAATTAACAACCTTTGGCCATCTTCACCACACTCTGACATTAACTGGGCACATGTCCCTGTTTTCATCTGTGAAATGTTGTAGAAATGAGAAAGAGAATGGAGGATATGAAGAAAATGAAAGAGTTATTCAGCTTCTTCTTCCTACTAGAAATAGAAGTATTCAAGCCATTCCTTTCAAAAATATTTTATCTATAAGCAAATTTTAGGGGAAAAGGTCTGAATCTTATAGATTATAGCAAAGCTTTGAATGCACAGATCATGAAAAACTATGTATTGCTCTTAAAGAAATAGGTGTGCTTCCATGTTTAATTGGCTTGGTGACCTGTACTCAGGGCAAGAAGCTACAGTCAAATGGAGAAACAGAATGGTTTCCAACTGGCAAGGGGGTCAGTTAAGGCTGCATTTTATCAGCTTGTCTGTTTGATTTCTACACTGAAGCTATCATACACAAAGTAAAATTAGCCTAAGAATAAGGAGGTGTGAAACATGGAGAAAGGTACTTCAACAAATTAAGATATACAGATGACACCATAGTACTAGTAGAAAATAGCAAAGCCTTGAGACATTTACCAAAATAAGTCAAGGAAGAAATTGCAATGGCAGATTTGCAGCTGAACATTAAGAAACAAAAATAATGGCAACAGATGGTGTACATAACTTTAAGGAAGGACAAGCCTCAGAGGAAGAAGGTGTGAAAATAGGAGGAAGGAATTTATTCACTTGACACCATACTGCTAGCAGAACATAGTAATGACTTGGAATGACCACTGAAAAAAGTCAAAGAAGATTTAAAGGCAGCTTTCTAGCTGAATATTAAGAAAACAAAAATAGTGACCATTGATGGTTTACATAACTTTAAAGTAGACAGTGAAGAAATTATAATAGTTCAATTTTGTTTTCATACCTTGATTGAGTCTTGATGATGGAGACTGCAGTTCAGAAATTAGAATACTAGAATTTAGAAGGGCAATTATCAAGAAACTAGATAGCATTTTGAATTGTAAAGATATATTATTGAATACTAAATATATGATTGTCCATGCCATCATATTCCAGTTTCTATGTATGACTTTCAAACCTGGATATTGAATAATGTTTTTAGGAAGAAAACCAAGGGCCCATTTAGACAGGCTGAAAACACGGGACCAGTCTCAGTTTTACCAGAGCGATCTAAATGATTCTTTTAGTAAAAACAAATTAATGGGCAGTAAACCGGGTTTTGCCAGTTTACTCCACATTAATTAAACACCTCAATAGATCTGGATCTTATTGAAGATCTGGGTCTAATGCGGTATTGGGCCTGTGGGGATTAACTTCCAGGGTTGCATTCTACATCAATCCACACAGCCATTTCATACTTTTGGGCTCGTAGAGCCCAAAAGTGTGAGGGGCACCCAGCCCCTCCCCTCTCAGCCCTGAATTTAGCCCTTAAAACTTACTTGAAAGTGGTTGCCAGGCACAGAATCTACTTGTAAATTTCTCCTAGCATACTAAAATAGTGTGTGAGGAGACTGGGGATGGGGTGGGGATTTCCCTCATCCCCACTCCCATATCCCATTTTAGCACAACAAGGTAACTTAATAAGCAGCATCTATGCCTGGCAACCACTTTCAAGTAAGTTTTAAGGGCTAAATTTGTGACAAAGGGGTGGCTTCATGCTATCCTGATTTTAATTGGGATAACATATAGCCATCCCCGAGGGAAAGTCTGAGGTTTGGCTTGGAAGGTGGGGATTAGAACCTGTGCCGAAGTGGGTTACTTTAACCTGTATTAGCATGGATTTTACTGATGTGTCGAAGTGCCCCAAGAGTACTGGAAAAGAGCTTTGTTGATACTTTGGGCAGATAAAAGAACCAATAAATGTGTCCTAGAGCAAAACAAGCCTGATCTTTCTACAAATCAAAATGACTAAATTGAGACTGATGGACTTTGGACATATCATGAGCAGATATTAGAGAAGACTATAAGCATCAGTAAGGTAAAAGATAACAAGAAAAAAATACCACTTTACTCGGTCAAGGAAGCCCCAGTCCTTGGTCTGCAAGACTTAAGCAGGGATGTTGATGATAGGGTAATTTGGATGTCTCTAATGCATAGGGTTGCCATAAATCAAAATCAGCAGGTAGCAACAACAAAGCTTACCAAGCCATTTTGAAGAACTGAATTGACCAATGATGTCATTTATCAAAACCAGAAATGACATCTGAATCACATTGTCAAAGAAATGTCAAAGCATCATAACGACCTACATGGGCAAACAGCATTTGTTGTTTTGATTTCATTTTCTAAAGAAAGTTTTATGAAATGAGCGACTTCCTTGTCTGGGTGAATTCCATGTGGCAGTGTTGCAAACACAAGAGTTATTGCTGCCTCTGAATGCCTGGCAAAAATACTGTATGGAAAGTGGCAGCACATCTATCAAACGTGGTCCAATCTATATACGCAGAAATTATTTAGGTGAGAGTATCAGCCCTAGAATAGGTGAAGGAGAAAAGAGGAAATAGAGGGAGAATTTGCTGTTGTAAAATAGCTCATTACCTTTTCTCTGATCATGCCAAGATATGAGCAGCTTTTGTATCTGTAAAATTTGAAGGGGAGGGACATTTTTCCACTATACAAGTCAACTAAACTTCTTTAGTCAAGTGTGACCTCCACATTATGGCTGGAAACAGATAGGAAATGCTTGCTAGTGCAGACATATGGAAAATTCTCTTTGTACAGCTATTCAGGTGGGACTGTGAATAGTATATCTTTCCCAGGTGGCAGGAAAATCACTGCCCATGAAGGTGAGGCAGTGACAGCAATCAACACGCAGTACACAACAAAGTTAACATGGGACACTCTACGCAAAGGTCAGTTTTTTCATCTGCTTTATCTGAAGAACATGTTACACTTGGGAGGAATGGAAAAAACATAGGAATACCTTTGAAGTTGGCCTATCTGTAGTCTTAAACGTACAAAGTAAACTTTTTAAAAAATGGATTTCCACAAGCACAGCTATATAAAAGTCAGTAGTTAATGATTCACCATAATACATGATTTAGCTGCAAGCTACAAAAACATAAAAATAGTAGCAGAAACTGATTTCTTATGCTGCTTTGGGCTTTTGGATGATTTAAACTTAGATGCTGCCGTATTTTTTTAGATCCCTGAGTCATGGCATCTGATGAAAGACTGATTTGTTTAGACATCTTTTTTTTCCTAAATGAAATGTGCTGCATTATCTTGATATGCCAATGCACATTTACATTTTTCAAAGGTTACACAAGGATGTTGCCATCCCTAGAACTGCTTCTTTCCCCTTCCTAATGCAATATGCATAAAATCTATTCTATGCTGCATCAATAAAGCAGTCTTGTGTGAGTTTACATATGTATATTAACATGCTATTGTTTATGTTTATATGTAAAAATTGTCTCTCTTCTATTCCTTTCATGTTTCAAAGCCTGAACTTCAATGCATCATTTTATGCTAATAGACAAAAAGCTGTCTTATGACCACAAAGCAAATCCACACAGTACCATGATATATTTCTCAGCATTACCACAAAAAGATTAACAGTTGCATAAATGATAGAAGGCATCAGAGAGACAAAAATGAAACAATCAAAACAAAGAAAGAATAAAACTGTTGCGTACATTCCCAATTTAACCCTATGAGTAAGGCTATCAAATAAAAATATTTGGTACCATTCCATTATCTGGATGGAGGCCACAAAGAGAGACTAGAGAGAGAGGTAAAGGTAAAGGTTTTCTCCTGACATGAAATCCAGTTGTGTCTGACTCTGGGGTTTGGTGCTCATCTCCATTTCTAAGCTGAAGATTGTTCATAGACACCTCCAAGGTCATGTGGCTGGCATGACTGCATGGAACACCGGTACCTATTGATCTACTCACATTTGCATGTTTTTGAACTGCTAGGTTGGCAGAAGCTGGGGCTAACCATAGGAGCTCACCCTGCTCCCTGGATTTGAACCTGCAACCTTTTGGTAAGCAAGTTCAGCAGCTCAGCGGTTTAACCCACTGTGCCACCGGGGGCAAGATAGTCTATTTTATGGGAGTGGTGGGTGGGTTGAAGGAGGAAAACCATTTCCCTCTGTTTACCTGTTATTACCCCCACCCATGTCTCTGTTGTGGAAACAACCCTTATTTATGACACGGGCATTGGGGAGGGGAAATAACTAGCAAAAATGAGGGGAATTGTGTCCCCTAGTGGCCTCCACCTGGATAGTAGAACACTACTAAATATTACAACTCTTGTCTGGAAAGTTTGTTTAAGGGAAAGCTTAGAATAATTTTGTTGTTGTTGTTTTAAGGTAGAATGGGAATCACATGGCTTCCCAGACACTGTTGGCCCATGTTTCCCCTCAACTTTAGCCAACACAACCAATAGTGTGAAATGCTGGACTTCACCTTCTCCTAACCCAAGGTTCTTCCATCCTCACAATGAATTTCAAATTTGGACATATGCAGCAAAGAGCCCTTGTATGGGCTCTTTGCGGGAGCCCATACAAGGAAAATGAAAGCCAAGCATCCATTCCTGTTTGCTCTTTTCTGCACATGAGGAAAGGGAATTTGATACTATGAATATTTTTGGCCTCTTCTAACATATGTCCTGCTTCTTTATATACCGGGCACCCTCAAACTGCAGCCCTCCAGCTATTTGAGCCTTCAACTCCCAGAATTCCTGACAATTGAACAAGTTCATTAGGGCTTCTGGGAGTTGGAGGCCCAAACAGCTGGAGGGCTGCAGTTTGACACTGCCTGATATATACAATCAGTCTCTTAGTATAATCCAGTGCTTTTCCATGGATTGGTACCAGACCCAGAGTGATTGACTTCCTGTTTGTTTAAAGCTTCCAAGAAAGAAAGAAAGAAAGGAAGGAAGGAAGGAAGGCAGGAAGGAAGGAAGGAAGGAAGGAAGGAAGGAAGGAAGGAAGGAAAGAAAGGAAGGAAAGAAAGAAAGAAAGGAGGAAAAGAAAGAAAGAAGTGTAGCCAATGGACACCAATATAGTACTTGTCTGGTATATCAAGAAAAAAAAACGGCATAATCTACATCAAGGAAGGATTGATTGCTTTTCCTTTCTTTCACAGTGGTTTATCAAGGTCTCATTCAAGACAGAGGTATTTGTTTGCCCCCCTCCACCCCGCTATCTGAGATACCGTGAACAGCATATCCAGTGACAAAGCAGAATCACACAATAACAGTTATGTGATTCTGTTTTATCACTTGATATTCCAGCCCCTGAAAAAAGCTGTTCCGGCTTGAACAAGGAAATGTACTTCCAGTAACCATGCTTAAAATGGTTACAGCTACTATTGGGTCTGAGGTATGAACCTTTGAATTTCCTTCCTTTCTCCCATTCCTCGATTGGCTCCACTGAAAATAATCTTAATACCATCATGTTGAAAAACCAATTAGTACCATGCTTGCAAAAATCACTCTTTGAAATGCATACATGATAAATAAGCACATTGCCCAACGTATACATAAAACAGAAGTTACACTGAAGTTTGATTAATATAATCAGTCATTTCTGCCCTTTCCTTTCATTTTGGCCTTTCGGCCATTGGGAAATAGACATAGGGGATAGCTGGTTTCCTGAGTGGGTAACATATAGTAAAATCCGCAGACCCTTACAGTGTAATGTACCGTCTAACATATCATATGCTGCAACTGTTGAAATCTGTTTCACACTGCTGGTAATATAAGACAACTCTAATGGAAGAAGGCATGTTTTATTATACTTATTTAAATTAGTATAAAGCAAAACTAATGGATTAAGAAACTTTAAATTGGGAGGCATCACAAGTGCCTCCCAATTTAAATCTATGAAATGTAAAGAAAAAGTGTTTGCATTTATCTTGCATAGTCAGGACTGTTAGAGAGGGTGTATGGCACCAAATTCATTTACTTTTTTCTCAACCTCCTAACCTGTGCCATTAGGTCATGGCATGAGATCAAAGCATATCTATTTTCAGCTTACGTCTAAATGTTTTAGCTATCTTACAGAACAGATAATATGTGTGATGTATGATACAGCTTCAAGACCACGAAAATCTTGACACCTAAAAACCACCTTTGTGCACTTCAGGGATATTTGTTTTTAAAAACATATCTGTGTTTATATGTGCCTTCAACTCACTTGTTGACTTATGGTAACCACATGACTTACATACATTTTTTTAAGATAAGGGATACTCAAGCGATGGTTTTGCCACTTCTTTCTTCTGAAATATAGCCTACATCACCTGATACTCCTTGGCAGTCTCCCATCCAGGTCTTAAGGACATCTGACCCTGCTTAGCTTCCAAAATTAAATGGGTTTTATAGTACAGTATTTATTATTTAGGGTCCACTTATTTTCATTAATTTAAATGTGTCTTTCTGTATATTTGAAGCTTGCAGTATGTCCTCAGCCACTAGGTGGCAGATTTTCTTAACAAGTGTGTAAATTTGTCAATGTCGACATTGTCCTATAATCCAGACTAATGCAGTTAATCCACATACTGAAACTAGATTATAGGGCAGGGTAGATCCAGCCTGAGAAGCACGTCTCTTTTCCTTCTGTATCACAGCCAACCCACTATGGGCCCTTCCACAAAACTCTTTAAAATCCACATTGAACTGGATTATATGGCAGTATGGACTCGGATAACTCCATTCAACGCCGCTATTGTGGATTATTTGCCTTTATATTCAGAGTTACATGGCTGTGTGGAAGGGTTTTATGTCAGCAGCCATAGCTGGCTGCAAATGCCAATCCCAAGGATTGCATTTTCTTGAAAACCAGCACTAACAATTCAGTGATTCTGCTTTATCATTGGATATTTCAGCTCCCCAAAAAAGGTTATTCCAGCCTGGACAAGTAAATGTAGCTTGACTAGTCATCCATAAAAGAACAAAGCTAAAAGGTTAAGGAGTCTGTAGACTTGTGTTACATACTAAAATGAGTAGCTAAGTAGCACTGCAAGATGTCAAATTTAAAGAAAAACTTTATATTCTTTGCAGGGCTTCCTTCCATCCCCTTTCAGTGGAAAGGTTGCAAATAAATCCAGACAGTGAATAGATGAAAAGTTGTATGGTAATTAATTCCATTTGGGAAATAATGTGAAATCCAGATTTTAACCCTGTTTTATATGGATACAATCTCTTTTGATGTAAAGAATCCTTTGCTGTTTATGAGAATCACAGCTTCACACCAGGCATCCTCCCTGAGATTTTTGAAAGAGAAACTGGGCTTTACACAAAATATCTCCTCAAATTATTTAATCTATTGCCTACTGAAACTAACAAAAAGGAACAAAGAATATTCATAACAATAATACTGCAGCGATCTCTCATATAGTCTGTGAAACAGAAATATGTAAATAGGAATCAGTTGCTGGGAGATGAAAAACTATTTGAACCTGTGAAAACATTGCAATCTGTCCTGGTTTTGAATTTGCAAGATGTATATGTTGCACGTTAACCCACTGATTCCTGTTGCTAATGCACACTGACTCAGATGGATAGATTATTAGATGGACATTTATTTATTTTTTTAAAAAAGAGCAGACCCACAAAACTGGATACCTTGTCAAATAGTAAATTTCCCAGCCACACAATTAATAAACATGTCATGAGAACAAACGTCTTATGATCATGAAAAAGGTGGCAATGATGTGGGCCTCCTGATGTTGCTGAATTACAACACCTAGCAGCTCTTGCTATCATAGTTAATAGTAAAGAATGGTCGGAGCTGTAATCTATCATGATCTGGAGAGCTTCACAACTCCTACCAACACTGTAACACTATATTAAAAATGATCTTTTGAACCATAATTCCCAGGTTTTCCTTCCTACAGAGACAGAGGTGTTCGAGGAGCTGCAGTCTAGAAAAGATATATGAAATCTACATGACAAATTTCCAATTATTGAAGACTTAACTTCTGAACAAACAGATATAAGTCTGTGTGCCGTCGCGCCTGGGAGCTATAACTCTTAGTGAAAGAGGCATGGACGTGGCATCTTTCCCCAGGGGATTGCTTCTTGCCCTCCTACAGGAAATTGGAACTCCCAAAGACCAAAACACAACAGATAACTCGAAATGGTATTTATTGTTTACAATGAGTTATCTTTCTCAGGCATAAGCTTGATGTTTCAACAGGGATAAAGGAAATATATTTTACCATCTCTGAAGTCCAAGGAGTTTGCAGCTGAGAAGCTTTTCCTGTTTCCTCTTTCCTCAATGGCTATGAATATCGGAATAAACACAACCCCAGTCCAATGGCCTATGTTGAAGGGACAAGACCTTCCTCTGGTGCCAAAAGAACCGGTTTGAAGGTGTTTGGGTCTCCTCAATGTTGTCCCGGACGATCTGGACATAAAGCATGAGTCCCAAGGGTAAAAATTTTTAGAATTGGTGCTGAGAGGTAATTGAATCAGGGTCTTTTAGAGTCAACTCTCTTACTCATGTCCATCTGATAGAAACTCTGATAGCAGAATGAAAAAAAAAAGGGAAGCACTCCCCTCCTCCAGGAAGAGGTGGAGCCAAACAATTGAGCTTGAGAAAGCAATTCAACTGGTGCAAACAACACTGATTGGGAGCTATAAATAACCAATCAATCCAACTATACATAAGCAGGGTAAAAAGACAGGATTAAGCATGATACAACAGTTTAAATCTTGCAACAAACAGTTCTACACATAGGTGGCGCCACTCGCGCCGTCACAGTCTGCCCTGCATGTTCTTTGCATGACATATTTGGCTGCATTTTTTTAATGGAAAGACCACCACGTCCTCTACAAAATATCCCCATAGTTTTCTGTTTCTCTAAGACAACTGCCATATGCTGCCAGCTGTATTGAGGCAATTCCAGGACCTCTACAATATACTCTAAACATTGATTCAACTGATGAAATCTTTCTCTAACTAAGGCGAAAAAATTATGTGTACAAGGACCTCATCACATTTATGAGGTACCCCAAACTCATTTCACCAGCCTCCATGGTGAATCAGTGGGGCAGCAGGGAGATTTATTTATTTATATACTGCATTTATATACCACTTTTCCTCACCCATGAGGAGACTCAGAGTGGTTTCCATCATAGCCACGGCAAAATTTTATGCCAAACATACATGTGAAAAAACAAAAACATAAAATAAACAATAACATATAACTAACTATGAATTGACTATTAAAACCATACTAAAGCATAAAACGTAAGCAACATTTAGGCATTTAAACATAGAATTAAAACATATTAATATAAACATTAAAATCACATAATCCAAAAAGCATGACTTGAGGCCGTTCCAAATGTCAATCCTTGTTGATTTCTAGCACTGCTTACTAACCAAAGGCTTTGTCCCACACCCATGTCTTTACTTTCTTTCTGAAGGATAAGAGGGAAGGCATTGAGAAGGCCCTGTCTCTTTTCCGCCCCAACCGCATATGCGAAAGAGGTGGGACCGAGAGCAGGACCTCCCCAGAAGATCTTAATCACCTAGATGGGTCATAGAGGGAGATGCATTCTAACTAGGGCTGGGCAACCACGGAAAAATTTGTTTCTAAACTCGATTCGTTTTTTTGGGTTTTTTGCGTTTCGATATTTAAATGAATTCCGAATTTTTTCTTTAAAAAAGTTCGATATTTACAAAATTTCGTAAATTATGAAACAATTACGAAACGATTTCGAAACGAATACGAATCGATTCGTTAATGGCGGACGCGACCGCGCAATACGCTAAAAAACCTCCATATGGGACAGGGGGAACTTTTGAAGCTTCCCTCTCCCTCTGTTGTTGACTGTTGGTGTGATATTTATAATTTTTTTTCACTAATTAAACAAACAACAGCTGTAAAACTTGCCCCAGACATGCAGAAATAATAATGAAACAAATACGAAGCAATTACGAAACGAATTGAAAAATTCGTTTCGTTTCTCAGATGCTCCTGAATGGTTCAAAATCGCTTCGTTATAAAAAAAAATAACCAATTTTTAACAAATTACGAAATTACGAAACGAAACCGTCCAGCCCTAATTCTAACAGGTAAACTGGGCTGGAACCGTTTGGGGCTTTATAGGCTAAAGCTAGCATTTTGAAATGTGCATGGTAGCTAATTGGCAGCAAATTGGCAGCCAGTGGAGCTGACACAACAGGGGGTTGTATGCTCCCTGTACGCTGCTCCAGTAAGGAATCCCATTGGACTGTTTGAATCTTCCAAACATTTTTTAAAAACAATCCTATGTAGAGTGCATTGCAGTAGTCTATATTCGATGTAACAAGAGAGTGGACTTCTGTGGCTAAGTCTGACTTCCCAAGGTACAGGTGCAACTGGTGCACAAATTTTAATTGTGCGAAAGCTCTCCTTGCCACTGCTGAGACCTGGAGTTCCAGGCACAGCAATGATTCCAGGACCACTCCCAAGAGGCGAACCTGTGTCTTCAGGGGGAGTGTGACCCCATTCAGCACAGATTGTAACCCTATACCCTGTTCATAACCCTATACCCTCTTCACAATCTCGGTGATGGGAGGTGTCTCGTGTTCTGGGCTAAGCATCCTAATACACTTGCACCCCAGTTCACTGCAGCAGCCCAGCCAGAAATCAGCCTGCATTGTATGATGGGTCTCCATCAACTGGCTGTTCTGCAAGCATCCTAGAACACTTGCAGCTCATAGTGTGATGTGGTTGTATCAACCCCTAGAAGCTAGTAATTGATGTCACCAGAGCTGACATCCCCAGAGGTTTCAAGGGAATGCTCTATGCTACCTACCTACAGCTGATCTGAATGTTCATTTTGTGAAACATTTAGTAGTTTTGTGATGTGAGCTGAAAGCATCAAAGGATTTGCTAAAGGAAAGGAAGTTGTGATGGCAAAACTTTGGGATGAAGAAGGGGTTCGTTCTCTCTCTCTCTCTCTCTCTCTCTCTCTCTCTAAAAGGAAGCCATCAGCATGGATGCAGTAGAAACAACACTATAGTTTTATGTATAATATTCTCAGCACTGTTCTAAACCATTTTAAGCTGGGTGCCAAATGTAGCAGCTTGCCTTTAAAGTATTTGAAAAATAAATCAGGACTTTCAAAACTACCCAAACATCTTCTCAAAAAATAAGCATCCTGCCCATTGAAAACTGTTTGAACTTCACAGTAATGTAGACTTAACACTACCAGGGTTAAAGTATCAGGAGGTTTCTAATTTGTTTGCAAAACTAGCTGGTAAACTTCCACATCCTTTGGAAGTGAAAACATGGAGGTGCTTTGTAATATTTTAACTGGCACTGGGTGAGCTCTCTGCTGTGTGCCAAGTTGTGCTTAAGCAGCCAAAGAGTGGGAAAGCAATCTCTTTTCAGTCACTGTGGTGCTGCAACTGTGCTGGCTAGTTCAAGACATTTTGTTTCCTGAAGGAAAGCTCAAAAGGCACTGTGTCCCTACAAGGGTCAATGTCTTCAAAAGGCTGGGCACACCGTTCAGATATCAGATCCTGCTGTCCTCTGCCTTTTCTCCCTTCTATTCTTCTATTTTGCATTAACACCCGAGGTAGGTTTTTCATCTTCATATACAACAGGGTTGGCATTTCATTCAAGAAACACCGTCTGTTCTGCCACTATGGGTAGCACAGATTTTGGAACATCATTTTTTAAAATTAATCCATTAATTGGTTCTTGTCTCTCCCTTTTTCTGGTTGTTACTTCAGTGATGCTGGTGGAAAGTAACACATCATATGGATTATCTTCAATGTATTACATTCTTGTACGTGTGTGTTTGTGACAAAGGGAGAGGGAGAAGGACAGAGAGACCGAGGAAGAAGTGTTGCCATGATAGATGAGAAAGTTGGAATCCTTCTATCTCTTCCCTTTTAAAGAAGGGACCTATTGCACAGAAATATGTGATCCCCCTTTCTGCTTCTGGTCCAAAATAAAGAGCAGCAGAGCAATGTGTTGCAGAAAATCTGGTGATCATGCTACTAACCACCTTTACCAGACAATGCTCACAGTGGTTAGTAGCATCACCACTCTTCCTGAATACTGGGTCTTATTGCACATAGTTGATATCACACTGACATGGATAGCAGCAATGTACTGGGATGGTCACCCTCACTATTATATCTCTCCCCAGTCATACAAATTTATTTATTTATTTATTTATTTGCTATACTTGTATACCGCCGTTTCTCAGCCTAGCCGGCGACTCAACGCGGTTTACAACAACTTATAACAAACAACAGTATACAGTTTAAAAGCATAAAAACACGATCCACAATACATATATCAATAAACAATCCAATTGTTTATTGGATTGTGCCAATTCACAGCTGTACTTCTGCTTATCCTTGTAGCTCTGCCCTCCCACAATTCCATGTCTCCATATTTTCTTGTTTTTTTATTTTTAAAAAGCAATTTGGCAATGTTATGTAAGCCTAGGAATAATAATAATAGTAATAATAATAATAATAATAATAATAATAATAATAATAATACAGAAAACAAACCTAGGCTACCAAACAGCAAGAAATTCACCAAAATTTTCCCACTTGCTGTACATGGATGATCTAAAGCTTTACATAAAATCAGAAACTGAAATCCAGTCACTGACCAACACAGTCAGAATCTTCAGCACTGACATCAGTATGGAGTTCTGCCTAGAAAAAGGTGCCACAGTGGCATTAAAGAAAGGGAAAATTATTCACAGCGAGGACACAGAGATGCCAAATGGACAAACCATAAAATGCAATTAGCCTGAAGCCTATAAATATCTGGCCATATTAGTTGGACAATATCAAGAATGGGCATGTGAAAATGTAGTCAGCAAAGAATATATCCCAAGAGTCAGAAAGGTTTTGAAGAGCAAATTAAATGGCAGAAATACGATCAAGGCTATCAATACCTGGGCCATCTGCGTCATTAGATACACTGCTGGAATTTTGTACTGGACGCAAGCAGAGCTGGATGATCTGAACAGAAAAACAAGAAAACTGATGACAATCCACTATTCACTACACCCGCGTAGTGATGTCAACAGACTTTACCTGCCCAGAAAATCAGGAGGCAGAGGGCTTCTGCAAGTGAAACAAACAGTAGAAGAAGAGAAACATGCGCTGGCAGATTATGTGAAAGGCAGTCAAGAACCAACGTTGAAGGAAGTCAATGGTAGTAAACTGCTTAAAGTGCAAAAGACAGTTCCTGGGAAAAATTGAGAGCTAAATTGACAAAAAAACAAAAACAAAACTGTGGTTCACAAATGGAACTCAGAAAAAGGAGATGGAGGGCCTGATTCTGGCAGCCCAAGAACAAACCATTAGAACCAATGCCATCAGAACCAGGATTGAAAAGTCGGCAATAGATCCCAAATGTAGATTCTGCAAAGAAGCAGATGAAACAATAAATCATATCCTCAGCTGCTGCAATAAGATAGCACAGACCGACTACAAGCAGAGACATAACACCATTGCTCAGATGAGTCATTGGAACCTGGGCCACAAATACCATCTGCCTGTGAGAAAGAACTGGTGGGATCACAAGCCAGAAAAAAGTTACAGAAAATGAACACGTCAAACTCCTCTGGGTCTTCTGAATTCAGACAGAGTTTTGGAGCACAATACTCCTGACCTCATGATTGTGTTAAAAAACAAAGCATGGATTGTTGATGTTGCAATCCCAGGTGACAGCAGGATTGAAGAGAAACAACTGGAAAAGCTGATACGATATGAGGATTTAAAAATCAAACTGCAAAAACTCTGGCACAAGCCAATAAAGGTGGTCCCATTGGTGATCGGCACACTGGGTGCAGTGCCTAAAGACCTTGGCCTGTACTTATAAACACAATTGGCGCTGACAAAATTACCATCTGCCAGCTGCAGAACGCCACCTTACTGAGGATTGCACACATTATTCGCTGATACATCACACAGTCCTCTTGTCTGCTGTGAACTCATCTTGTTGTGTTTATTATAATAATAATAATAATAATAATAATAATAACAACAACAACAACAACAACAACAACAACAATACAACTTCAAATCAGTAAGTTGTTGTCTGGGGAATTGCAAGGAAAAGGGGAAGTGGAGGAGAAAGACAATCCTGACATCATTTTAGTGCTGGCATGCCAGAACAGAAGCACAATGACCCCATCACACCAGGTAGATGACTTTTCCCCATTTGTAGCTAGGAACGATTTATCGTGCGGAGGTGCGAAACTGGTAATGGGATGTGTGCTTAATTGTGTAATAGGAATCATCACCAAAGGTGACAACCCTGTTCCAATGCCAGTTTGCTAACTTCATGTGATAAAATCCAGTGTCTTTCCATCTCTACTACTGTACTATTTTGAACTGGAAACAAGAAGCAGGGTGTTGTGTTGTGTGCACACAGTATCTGATCTGAATGTGTAAAAATATAAACTACTTCAACCCAACTGGGCACTATTTCTATTTTGAAGAGAAGCAACATTCCTCTTGGATCTCAGAAGAGGAAGAAGAGGAAGAAGAAGAAGAAGAAGAAGAGGAAGAAGAGGAAGAAGAGGAAGAGGAGGAGGAGGAGGAGGGTTTTATTTGTAAACCATCTCCCTGAAGGGTCTCTGGGCATCTCACAAAAGCACTCAAGGTGCCACACAAAAAATACAATAAGAATCAGAAATGAGCACAAACCAATGCTTGCTGCCCTCCCCAGCATCACTGTATTCTTCCTTTAAAAACAAAACAACACTGTTGACACACATTGAAAGCAAAAGTAACTCATTTTGAGCAATGGCATTAACTATAATGAGTTCCTTTCAGCCTAGGTGGGAGGAAATACTTTACTGTGAGAGAAATATTACAGGTCAACTGCCATGGAGGAAGCATGTCTTTGTATGCTTGCTTTACTCCTTCTCACTGAGGTGTCTGTGTATTTAAAATTTCATAGTTTATTGCATCAACACAAATCTGGTATGCTCAATCTCTCTCTCAATGCTTCGGTCATAAATCAGCAAGAAATGTTCTTAGGCATGGCCTTTGCAATCAGTACTGCATGTATTAGCTGTTCTCTCTACATAATGTGCCTCTAAATGTATGCCATTATTTTACACCAGGAATACATTAGCAGAATCTACAGTCATTCCAGCTTTTAGAAATGATTTGAGTATCACACACACACACAAGAATCTTCATCACATTTGTCTATTTTTCTCACAACAAATGTTCCTACCATGACAAATGTGTTTAGCAGTCTTAGTGATGAAAAAGCAAAAGGAATTACTGATGTCTTTTTAGCGCATTGTCATTTCTGCTTTTTATATTTCATGCTTTTTTACAATTTATGACTCAAAAGCTAAAGACTATCTTCAAAAACTTCTGATCCATTCCTATTCCTGTATTTTCCCTGATAATCCTTTCATTTAAATTAAGCCTCAAAATCTTAAACTGAAGAACATGACGTTTTCCAGTTTCATGTGCCAGATCCACATAACAGAACGTATTTGTGATTGATCTGGCTAAAGCAGTTTATTGTCTCCTTGCATATTTTTCTATTGTATTAAGTTTTTATTCATCCTTTCCCTAAAGAGCATGAGGCATACATATAATCCCATTTCATCATTGCAACAAATATATTTATTTGTTTGTTTAATTTCCCACCTTTCTCTTCTGTTCCCAAAATGAGACTTGAAGGCTACTCAAAGTTAAAATTCATTTTTTAAAAAATATATAATAAAAACTCAGAACAAGTTGAAATGGTAAAAAACTGAAAAATGGGGGAGGGTTTTGAACCCGTAACACACGTACGCCCTCCTTGGCTACAGGTTTAGATATAGGGATGAATTGTGTGTAGGTTAAACACCAAGTTCAGACAGAAACACTAAACAGGAATTAAGAGCTCCAAATTAGATTGAATTCTCTCTGAAGGTTCCGGTTTGCAGTTTGGGTATAGCCATTTGGGAGGCCAGTTGTCTACTGTGACCGCAAATGGGTTTTTCTATTTTTAGAAAGAGTCTGCATCCATGAATACATTCATCCACAGCTTGGAAATATTCCTCCCCCCCCCCCCCAAACACACACACCTCTAAACATCAATTCTTAAATTTGCTATTTCATAGAAGGAATTATATTTTACTATGCCATTTTATATAATGGGAGTTGAGCATCCATAGATGTTGGTATCCATGGTGGGTCCTGGAATGAAATGGTACCCATCAGATATCAAGAACTCACAGTAATTTTTATCTTAATCAGCCTGAGCACAATAATCACTGTGCTCTACTTGGGATTATTACATGCAGTTGTTCCACTAGAAATTTCAAGTGTGAAATGTGTCAGCCTTCTTGTTTTCTGATGTATGACTAATGGCCTGTCTCTCTTCCTACCCTCCCCCCCCCCTTTGAAACTGATGGGCCAACCTCAGTGTACTAGTTGCTATGTTAGCCCACTATGATGGAAATTAAATTGGATAATACTTTATATTTGGATACTTGCCCACACTATCATGAGCACAATATCACTAATGGGAATCAGACCTAGCCAATTCCTTGGTATTCCATGTTCTAAACCTAGTAGTCTTGCTTGTGTTGACTTTCTGCCCTTGAGATGAGATACAAGGGTGGCTAAATGCCTGTTTTGTGGGTGACCACACCCCTTTGTGAAACAATACAAAGGCCATTTAGGGGGACACAAGGAGTCAAATGTAAGACAAGAAGAAGTGCACTTCAAATGTCACAAGACAAGTCTTTTTGCTCGATGAAAATCAGTGCTTGGCTTGCAGCCCAGACCACAATCTTTAAGTAATTCTGGCTCTTGTGTGATTCCAAATGAGCTATGGACAGAAAAGGGAAGGTTGCAATTTGCCACCATGTGCAGGAGATGTGTTCACTTTTCATTTCTCACTTCTTCCTTAAAGACAACCCATCTACCACAGTCTTACTCAGTAAAATATAAGCAGAATTGTTAAAACGCCCATCTTACAGCTTACACTCTTGTATTTCATTGTAGTAGTGTGTTTGCCTTTGAAACACACACACACACACACACACACACACACACACACACATATTCCCCAGAATAAATATGTTGTAGGGTTAAGGACTACAATTAACTGCTGGATTTAAGATTTAAAATGGACAGAGAACCTTACATCTGGATGGATGGTGATACTGCAGCAAGCTCTTTATAGGCTAATTCAGTGGTTCTCAACCTGTCAGACCCCAGATTTCTTGGACTTCAACACCCAGAAATCCTAATAGCTGCTAACTTGGCTTGGATTTCTGGGAATTGTAGGCCTAAACACTTGGGGGCCCACAGGTTGAGAACCACTGGATTAAATGATACCTGCAATGTGGTCACACCCCTGATGCCATTTGGTGTCTGACTTAATACATACAACCCAGGTCTCAATTGCAAAAATGCTCCTGCAGGTGTTAATTGACTGAGTATAACTTTGTCCACTATCTAACATTAGAATGGCTAGACAGCAAAGCTCTGTGCAATCGCATATAGATAAAGATTGGGAGGATTGGGGAAAGGCCAGTGAAATCTCCAATCAATCAGGAAAAAGTGATAAAAATTCCCATTTTAAGCACTTTCCCCTCTAATTGCTAAAGAGTATAGGTCTGTCTCTTCTATGCCTGTCAGTGGAGCTTTTTGAAAAGTAATCCCCTTTACCCTCAACATTTATATTGCCTTAGAGAGGATATTTTTTAGCTCTATACAAATGTCCAGGGTGGGGTTACATGAGCTTCCCTCTTTTGCCAATCCTTGAACAAAGCACCACTCCACCGGCTCTGCCTGACAAACAAGGCTTTGTTGTTGTTGTTTTTTGCTCTTTCCTCTGAAAAGGGTTTTAAAAAATTCCTATCAACCACAAAATCACTACCCTTCCCACCAGCAAATTTGTAGAAACTGTCAGCATTCCTGTTATATTTGCTGATAACAGATAGCATTATGTAAAGCTTATGCATATACCATAGGAAAAAAGTGCATGCTACAGAATATCTGTTAAACAAAAGAGAAGAAAGAAACAGTAGAGATGTCTGAATACTTTTGTAAAAATAAGATATATCATCATTATATGGGGGAAATATAATTTCAAGAAATAAGAGAAAAAATTGAAGCTATAACATAATGATAAATAACAATATGTCAAATGTAAAAGCTCAGAAACTCTGACCTTTAAAAAAAATAAAGTTAGCTCACTTATTTGCTAAGCAGCTTTTCCTGAGCTATTGCAGATAGCGCAATGGAGTAATAATAACTGAATTAGGGAAGATCTCCGGGGATATTTGAAAGGGTGAGCAGGTTCCAGAGCAAAGGAAGAATAAATTCTAATTCTCATCCAAAGAGAGAAAGAGTGGGATAATCATGAGAACACTAGAGGAATAAGGCTGTTGAATACAAGCCAGAGGATCTTTACCAAAGTCATTCTAAGTAGGATTGAGAAAGCAGTGAAACTAATAATACGGAGATTAGTATAGTTTCTTGAGGAAATTGTGTTTATCTTGTCTGATAATGAATATTTCATACCGAAAGGTATAGGTTCCATTGGACATTTTTAACAGATCAATTGACTATCAAAGCACATTTCAGTATCTAAGACCAAGCTAAAACTCTTTTGCTCTATACATTTTGCAGAAGTGCTTGGCAAAAGAAGCAAGTTTTCAAAACTGACATGGCAAAAAATAACAGATTTTTTTTCTACAAGAGGAAGAAGAAAGTGTGATTTAGAGGAAACAACTTTTTGCAACAATGAAATGATCCTGGCAGCAATATCACACAGTCAAAAATCTTAAGAGAATCAAGTATAAACACATATGAACAAAGGGAATAACAAAACACTACAGACACAGAAGCCTTTTTAGAATTTGAAGCTTTCCACCATCTAAAATGTACTTTTAAGAGTTTATCTCTCTCCGGCTGTCATGTTATATGAATCTACATGCTAGAACACAGAGGCATCCAAATTGTTATAATGGAAGTAAAGTGGAAAACTTTGCAACTACCTTGGGTCCCCTAAAAAAATATCAGTTTTTTTTAATCGAATCTCGAGAATAACCATTTATGATCTATTTTTGAGCAAACTTCATATTCACATGTAGGACTCAGCTATAAGAATCACAAAACCAAAGGCCTGGCTGGAGAAGCAATACTCCAAACTGGCTTTGGGGACAGTTACACTGCAGCAGTTGTGGCAGAGTTCAGACCACCCAGTTGGGATCAAACCAATTCAGCCCTGCTGGATGGTCATCCTTACTTTGGCTATCCTTTATTGCCATAGCACCTGGCCATTGAACTCTGGAGAGCTTGCTGCTGTGTCAGGTACCTTTTCTGCCATCAGCAAAGGCACCCATGCTATCCAGGGAAAGGAGGGGGTTTGGTTCCATCCCCTTTTCTGTGTACCATTCTGTGCATAGAAAGGGGGATGGCTGTACTAGTCCACTTGGATTGATTTTAATAAGAAGTGGTGCAGCTTTCCACACCTAACTCAAATTACAGGGCTGCTCAAGAGTTTGGTAAAACTCCAGAGCATTACCTAATGTCTTCTAATGCAGGGTATAAATAGGTTAAGTGATTTTATCATCACATTATAGGCCAGAAGACCCTGGATACTGTGCAGACATCCAAGAGTGACATCATAAATCTGAGCAACGTCATGTAAATAGTCTAATATATTGTGAAAATTATAAATTCATATTTGGGAACTAATGTAGATGCAAAATGATTTTTTTCACAAAAATGATCAAAAGTCACACTATCTGGAGGAAGAAAAGCTGACAGAACTTTATGAGGAAATCTCATAAGTTTAGAAAGGCTCTAAAACAATACAAAAGGTTTGATACACTGGGCCAATTCTCACATAAGTCAGAGTGAAGAGGTGGTATGGGGGCAGAAGCAATGACACTTTCGTATCCTTCTCTGTCAGTAGACAGATCTGAATCTGTTAGCCCTTTGACTTCTGACATGATGGAGAATGCTGTCTCATCACCTTTGTTGGAGATGTATTTGAATGCTTGTCATGCCAACTTCTGTAGAAAGAATTGGAGCCTTCACCTGAGGCAGCAAAGTGATTTGGTCCAGACTGGTTGGTATATTTGTCTTGATAATCTGGTGAGAAGTAGGAATGGATATGTCTACTTTTAACAAGCACAGCAGAATCTGCCCACAGTACTGGTCTTCTGATAGTCACACAGTAAAACAATGTGTGTTCGCTGAGGACAACAATATTCCTTGGAAAGACAAGCACACTAAGTCCCATTAATGTAGTTTATTTCAAAAATTGATATGCAGGACTTCCGGTAGCGGCTCCATGGCGTTCGGAGCGAGTTTCTGAGGCTCCTTAGAAACCCGTCCCAGTAATGGTCTTAGGGGGTGATTACCCCCCTGCCCGGTGGATGTAAACGGGGCAGCAGACCCCCCACTGGTTAAAAACACCCCCCGACTGGGTGTCCCCCCGATAACCAGAGGGGCGAAGACCAGAACACAGGACCCCGGCCTCCTTGGCCGGGAAAGAACGCCGGCCGCTAATTTTAGCCACATCAAACAGGCGCTCTGTGCAGTCAAAAAAGAAGAAGAAAGTCCTTGGAATGCAGAAGACAAAAAGGGGGAAAAGGAAGAAAAAAGAACAGTAGAGCTGAAAGAAGGTACACAAGAAACAAACAAGAAGACACGAGGGACAAGGAGAAAATAAAAGAAAAGAAAGAAAGCGAAGGAAAAGAAAGAAAGGAAAATATAGGTAACGGGACATAATAATTCCAACAGGCCTATGGAACACTGCAACACGTGGAGCTGTGGAGCTGTGTGGATGACCGCAGTTGGAGAAATAGTTAAAAACCAATTGTTACAAAGGGGAAAACAAGAGAGCGCAGAAGGTAACATCCAAGCAAAGGACTAAGCGAGGGCTACTCACGAGCAGAGAGAGACAGCTGAGCCTCCTGAGTGTGCGTGAAGGAGAGAGGAGGGAAGAGCGAGTGGAGGCCCCGAAGGGAAGCGACGAGATCGACCACCGAGCCGAGGTAGGCCTCCAACCCAGAACCGAAGGGCTCTGGGACGGGCCGGGAACCGGGAGGTCGCGCGTCCACCCCCTCGCTCTGCAGCACCTCGCCCCTGCAAAGGCCATCCCTCGCCCACTTATGTTCCCCGGGGGGACTCCGTTGGGCTCTCAATCTCTATCCCCCTCAAAACCAGGCTCCCCAAAGCTTCTCCCTTAAAGAGACAGTACACATCAACCAGGCTCTTCAAGGCTTCTCCCTTAAAGAGACAGAACACATCAAGAAGCCATTCTCGCGTGTAACCGCGAGAAATAACGAGAAGAGGCACTCTCGCGTGAGAGCAAACAAGAGGGTGGAAAGAGTGTGAAGAGCCTAGCGGAAGTGAAAAAGAGAATTAAGAAAGTGAGAAAGTGAGAGCCTCAGAAAGAGAGAAACCCCCAGGAGAGCATACAAAAACGCTAGCTGACTAAGAGGACCCCTGGAGCCATTAGAAACTCCAGGGACATCAGAGGAGATATTAGAGACCTGCGGAGTGGAGGAGGAGAAGGAAAGACGACTAAAGACGACTAAAGGACTCAAACGGGGGAAGGAAGCATAGGAAAAGAAAACTACCCCAAAGGTAAGACAAGGGGAAGTTTCTAGAGACCTAAGGTTTTAAACCCAATACCGGACGCCCCCCCAAAGCTCTTCCCCACCCTCCTTCACCCGACCCAACAGGCGCCACCCCAACCCATTATGTCAACACAAAAGAAACTAGAGAAGGAAAGGGAAAGAAAAGGAATAGGGAAAAAAGACAACCCATCCGAAGAACTAAAGGAACCGAATATTAGCGATGTTTTGGCAGAAATATCGAAACTCCATTTAACTATGAAAAACAATCAAGAAAACCAAGACAAACAGATTGCCACACTCAAAGAGGAATTAAAAGGCATGAAGAAGGATATTAAGGAGGAATTCCACCTTGCCCTAAAAAATGAGATGAAAGGAGTTAGAGAAGAATTAATTAGAATGAAAGAAGAAAACTCAGACCTTAAGAAAGAAAATGAAAATATCAAGGAGGCACAGGTGGACCTAAAAAGGAAGATAATAACGATGGAAGGGACAATTTCCTCCCTAACAACTCACTTAGAGATGCAAGAATCCCGAGAGAAAGAATTTCAACTGAGATTCCGCAACGTCATAGAAGATGAGAACGAGAATACAAGAGAGATCATCTTAGGCCTGGTATCTACCCTGTGTAAGACAACTATAGACGAATCAAATAGGACTGTGGATCGAGTTTTTAGAATTAATTCTAGATATGCCACTAAACACCGAACTCCTCGCGACATCCTGGTTCAGTTCACGAAAAGAAACACCAGGGATGAAATAATAAGAGAAAACTCCAAACAACCGATCTTATACAAAGAAAGCAAGGTAATAATTTTAAAGGAGTTCCCAATAGCAACTTTAGAAAAAAGGAAGAAATACCAGTTTTTGACAGAGGAACTCAAAAAACGAAACATCCGCTTTAGGTGGGAAAAACCAGAGGGAGTGATGACAACGTGGAACAACACAAAGTATTGGTTAACATCAGAACCCAAGGCAAGGGCACTCTGGGAAGAAATGCGACAGAGTGAAAGTCAAAAACCTCAAGAGGAAGGAAATGGAAAAGACCTCAAGACCCCAACCATAGAGAGAAGCCCCGATATAGAGTGTAGCAGTGAAGGAGAATTCTCTCCAGGTTCAGACCAGCTGAAAAAGAAAAGGAAAAGATCTAGGAAAAAATCCCCGAAATTTCTGCAACAATCATCTGCACCGGAAAGAACCACCACGGAGGAAGGAAATAAGGTAATTAATGTTATATATTATGGACCTAAGAGTTAAGATACTATCTCAAAATGTAAATGGTTTAAACTCCCCCAGGAAAAGAAAGAAAATCTGGCATGCCCTGAAAAAAGAAAAATGTGCAATAGTTTGCATTCAGGAGACCCACATAAAACAAAGCCAAGCTACCTACTTGGAACAAAACTATCTGGGGAGATTATTCCATGCCTCAAGCCATGAAAAGAAAAGAGGAGTTGCTACTTTTGTAAGTGAAAAAATAACCTCAAACCTAGCATTTAAAGACAGAGAGGGCAGGATCCTGGGTGTAAAGATAGAATTAAATGGCCAGAGAATTTTAATTTGCAACATTTATGCACCTAACGGTGGGAAAATAAAATTTTTGCAGAAGGTGAAAGCCTACATACTGGAGCAAGAATATGAAGAACTAGTGATTCTAGGGGATTTCAACGGGGTCTTAGATAAACACAAGGATAAGTCATACCCACCAGGCCATAGGCCAGGTAAAACATCAGGGGAGCTACCGAAACTATTCATTCAAATGTTAGAAGATTATAATCTAGTAGACATCTGGAGACTACAACACCAGAAAGAAAGGGATTTCACACACTTCTCCAAACGCCACTCTACATGGTCCCGCATAGACATGGTCTGGTGCACAAAAACCTTGGCTGACAAAATATGGAAGACAAAGATTCTTCCAATTCTGACATCTGACCACGCACCTATATCCTTTATACTACACGACCCTGAGAAACCTGGGAGATCCTACAACTGGAAACTGAAAGACCACCTACTAAAGGGAAAAAACAAATTGGAAAGAAATAGAGAACTACTGAGGGAGTTCTTCTCCCTCAACACGGAAAAAGATACCCCAATAGAGATAATATGGGATACAGCAAAGGCATTCATGAGGGGCCACTTTATAGAGCAAGCGAGCAGAGAGAAGAAAAGGAGAAGAGAAGAAGAGGACAAAATCAAAACTGAACTGGAAATCCAAGAAGGAAAACTAAAGCAAGACCCCAAGAACCACAAGCTAAATTACCAAGTAGAACTACTGAGGAAAAAGCTAAACACCCTACATTTGGATGAGATGGAGAGAAAGCTAAAATACATCAAGCAAGATCATTTTGAAAACGCAAATAAAACAAGTAAATGGCTGGCCAGAAAACTTGCGATTAGAAAACACTCCCAGAGAATAACACAAATAGTGGAAGATGAAGGAGAATTTCACCACACCCAAGGCATAATGAATCAATTTGTGTCTTATTACCGGAAACTGTATGAGAAAGACAGCATTCCAGAAGAAAAAGTAATGCAATACCTAGGAAAGCAGAAAATAACAAAGATAACGGAAAGTCAAAGAGAGTTACTAAACAAGAAAATAACAGGGGAAGAGATACAGAAAATAGTCAAGAGCCTACCCCAAAAAAAGGCCCCGGGTCCGGATGGCTTCACGTCTTCCTACTATAAAACATTTATAGATCTCCTAATAAACCCTCTAACCAAGACCATGAATAAGATACTAGAAGAAGGAATAATGCCAGACACTTGGAAGTATGCGAATATAACCTTGCTACATAAAGATAACACCGACAAAACTAAGACCAAGAACTACCGCCCCATCTCTCTACTCAATAACGATTACAAAATCTTTACCAGCCTATTGGGAAATAGACTAAAAGAAATCCTTAAAGAAAGAATAGAAGAAGAACAAAAGGGCTTTCTGCCCCGACGCCAAATAGAAAACAACGTAAGAATTCTCCTGAACACCATAGAATATTACGAGAAGAGGACCAACAAAGAAGTGGCGCTACTCTTCTTAGACGCGGAGAAGGCGTTTGACAACGTCAATTGGTTCTTCATAAAGGAAATTTTGAAGGAAATGGATGCAGGATACCAATTTAACAACGCATTTAACGCACTTTATTCCCATCAGCTTGCAAAAATACTAATAAATGGCGAACTTTCCCCTACCATAACAATTGAAAAAGGCACTAGACAGGGGTGCCCCCTGTCCCCCCTTCTTTTTATCCTAACCATAGAATTGCTCCTGAATAACATAAGGGATAATAAGGAATTGGAGGGACTAAGGACAGGTAAATTCAGCTTCAAGGTCCGGGCTTTCGCCGACGACATTGTGTGTATTATGGAAGACCCATTGTACCGATTTGGGAAATGGTGGCAAGTTATAGAAACCTTTGGCTCAGTCTCTGGATTCAAGGTAAACAAAGACAAAACGCAAATGCTAACGATGAACATCTCTCAAAGGAAAGAAAAAGAACTCCAAGCCAAAACAGAGGTACAGATAGTCAAGAAAGTGAAATACCTGGGGATTATGATAACAACTAAGAACATCCAATTATTCCAAAACAACTATGAGAAAAAATGGTCCCTAATCAAAGAAAAACTGAAGAGATGGGAACCACTAAACTTATCCCTCATGGGCAGGATCGCTGCAATCCAGATGAATATCCTGCCCGAGATGTTATACCTTTTTCGAACCCTACCAATTATAAAAACCAAGACAGTATTCAGAATATGGCAAAAAGACATTACGAGTTTCATATGGAAGGGGAGAAGGCATAGGATAAGTTATACAAACATGTGCGACAGCAAAAAGAGAGGTGGCCTTGCCCTCCCCAATCTCCAACTCTACCATGACGCTGCCGCCCTCTGCTGGGTCAAAGACTGGATCAGCCTAAAGGATAAAAAACTTCTGACTCTAGAAGGATTTGATCTTATGCAAGGATGGCACGGATACCTGTGGAGAGGGAAGACGAAAACAGAGAAGAATTTTTCCAACCACTTTGTAAGAGCTCCACTTATTAGAATATGGGACAACTACAAAACAAGATTTTATCAAAAAACCCCGCTCTGGTTCTCGCCGAATGAAGCCAGTCAAGTAAAGGGAACATCAAGAGAGCTATGGCTGACCTATAAAGAAATACTAAAAGGGAGAACAAATGAACCATCTCTAAAGTCACAAGAGGAACTCAAAGCATATGATACCTTGATTTCCTGGTACCAGTATTACCAAATAAAAGAGAGCTATGAGAAAGACAAAAAACTAGGCTTCGAAGATGGAAAATCCCTCTGGACCCAAATAATCAATTCGGAAGGGAAATGTATAAGAAAAATCTACCAACAACTTCTTCAATGGGAAACAGAGAAAGAACGAGTGAAAGAAAATATGATAAAATGGGCAAGGGACATCGGCCGCCCGATCACACTAAAAGAATGGGAAGAAATCTGGTGTAAAAAACTCAAGTACACATATTCTACAGAATACAAAGAGAACTGGTACAAGGTCTTTTTTAGATGGTATCTCACGCCAAACCAGCTTGCGAAATTCAATAAAAACAAATCAGACGGGAGGTGTTGGAAGTGTAGAAAAGCAATCGGAGACTATAAACATATGTGGTGGGGGTGTAAAAAGGCCAAGGCGTACTGGCTACGGATTCACAAAGAAGTGGAAAAAATTCTATGCAAATCATTCCCCATAAAAATAGAATACTATCTGTTGGGATTAATAGATTTTGATCTAGACGTAAATGACAGCAAGCTCTTTTTCTATTTCTCCACAGCTGCCAGGATCAAATGGGCTCAATACTGGAAATCTAGAGAAGTTCCAACTATAGAACAGTGGATTTTAAAGGTCTATGACATTAAGAATATGGATCTTCTGACACAAAGGCTATCCGAAAATAACATCAAGATAACAGATTGGAGTAGCTTCCTAAACTATATCGAAAGCAGAACAAAGGATTAAATGATAAGATAAGGAAAACAATTCTCCTACAGACGCAGAAATATGAATTCTATATTCATATCAGAAAAAGGTCCAGAAAGCTTATGTAACAACAAACATAGAAGACCAAGGACTCATACATCATAATACAGAATGATGGGTAGAAGATCAACTCGTCTGCACAGCCGCACCGGGAAGCACTTTTCTAACATTCCCTCCCCACCTCACACCCCCACCCCTCAACCTCTAGCCTATCTCCTTCCCCCCCTCCGACTCCTTGCGAGGGAACTAGTGAAGTATGTTGTGTCAGTTAGTGTCTGCTTGTTTAGAGTGAGTGCCCCCCTCCCCTCACCCACCCCCCTCTCATACCCCACTCTCGCTTTTTTAGAGAGCTTCTTTTTCTATTTCCCCTCTATCTGTTTTTAATGTATTTGGAAAAATCAATAAACATATTTAAAAAAAAAAAAAAAAAAAATTGATATGCTGGTATTAACCCATACTTCCGTTTCCTTCTTAAAAGCCATATAAGTATGTAATAAAACTACCTTTTTAGCTGGCTAGGCTGAAGCCTGCTTGGCAGTGGCTTGCCTCCTGGTTGTTGAGCAAAGAAGGAGGAGGAGTCAGGCTGACTCCTGATTGGGTGCAACAATCAGGGGTGGAGTCAGCTGAATGGAGGGAAAGGAGCTGTCTTATCTGACAGGGAGAGAAGGGTCTGAGATTTAGACAGAGAAAGTTGGATTTTGAGGAAGAGAGGGAACTGACAGAAAGGGAAGAGCTTTGAGCTAGTCTCTAGGTTAGGGAATAAGGAGAAGACATTGGGCTAGAGCTTTGCTAGTTTAGAGAGAGACTAGTAAAGGAGAGCTGTGTCTTATTGAGCCTAAGAGAGGTTTCAAAGATACCTTATAACCCTGTGTGAGAGGCAGACTGAGGTCTGTGCTCTGTGTGAAACTGTGTCTAATAACAGAACAGTTGGTTAAAGAGACCTACAGCTGATTAAGCCATTCTGTCAGGAGAACTGTTTGATTTAAGCAACCAAGTTACTGCAACTGCATCAAGATTTTGTACCACTCATTCCAACGAGTTGTTGTTATTCTCAAGTTAAAAATAAACTCTTTATTAGTTTACTCTCAACTGTTGTTCGCCTCAATCCATTCGTTTCCCTCAAAAATCCTTCTCTCAACACATCTCCAAAGTCCAGTCAGCCATTGTAGTTCAAGAGCTCAAACATTCTTTTACTTAATATACTTTCACACCCTTTTTGGTTCCTCAGGCCGGCATTTCTGAGGTGGTGGCAGCTATTTCTATCAAGTACTTCGGTCACTTAGGCTCAGCCTTTAGTTCCACGCTATATACAAAAGGGCAGAGGTGTGATCGTGGTGTCCACCCTGCCCAGGCTGAATGCCCTAACTTTATTATATTGGTGGCAGCGGTGGGATTGGTCGTGTCCACCCTGCCCCAGGTATCTTTAATTTTATTATATTGGTGACCAGCGGCGGGATACGTGACTTAAAGCCTAAATCCAGTGGGGTGGTGTGAATTTGTGAGGTAAAAGTTTGAGCCAAAGCATTTCTGAGGAAGTTTTACCTCAGAAACTGCCTAAATACACCATTGTACAGCAGTATGGCACCTCCAAAGCAGAAAAAAGCTCCTGTGGTTCACACACAATCAGAGGGACAGGAGGGAGCCGAAATGGAGCCTGAGATTGTAGAAAGAGGAGAAAGCCCAGAGACAGTGGCAACCTCTTTAGAAATCGAGAAGTTAAGGCTTGAGATGGAGTTGAGAAAGATGGAGTTTCAAGCCAGAGAGAATGAGAGACAACGGGAGGCTGAGGAAAGAGAAAGGCAACGTGAGGCTGAAAGAGAGAGAATGGAGTTTGAGGATAGGGAAAGGCAACGTGAAGCTGAGGAAAGAGAGAAAGAAAGACAGGTTGAGGTAGAAAGAGAGAGGATGAAACATGAGGAGAGGATGATGGACTTACAAATGAGAGATAGGCAACCCACATCCAACCCAAGTGCCATCCCTGCTGAACCCGTAGCTTCCTATCTAAAACACTTTCCCAAATACACAAAGGGGGATTGTGCCGAGAGTTTCCTCTATAGTTTTGAACGTGCGTGTGCAGATTTTGGGGTGCCAGAGGAAAAAAGAATGGCACACTTGAGACCATTAATCTGTGGTGAACTGAGTGAAGTTTATGCCAACATGACAACTACAGAATGGTCTAACTACTCTGTCTTCAAAGAAAGAGTGAAGGTTCGGTTTGGGCTAACCCCAGAGCAAAGCCGAAAGACCTTCAGAGAAATTAAGAGGAAGCCTGGGGAGACATTTTCCCAAGTGGGGGCTAGGATTGAAAAAGCTCTAGTACGATGGCTGGAGGGTAGTAAGGTGGACACCTTTGAGGCTTTAAGAGACCTGATCTGTCTGGAGCAGTTTTATAAATTGATTCCAGTACAGTGGCGTTGGTTCATTAAAGACAAAAAGATCCGAACGGTGGCCGACTGTGCGACGATTTTGGACGGGATGGAGGGAGATTTTGAGTTGGTCCCCCCCCCCCCCCCATGTTCAAAAAGCAGAAAGAGTGGGTCCCGAAGGGTAGAACTGACAAGGAGAGTCAGGGAGCCAAGCAAGGGGATGCCATCTCTAAGGTTGTGCCACGTAGGATTGTATGTTACTTCTGCAACCAAGAAGGACATGTTAAATCCTCATGCCCAAAGCTAACTAAGGAGAGAGCTGGAAGCCCGCCAAAATTTGTTAAAGTGGTCAAGAAGACTGAACCACAAGATGAAGAGCCTACTCCTGAGGGAGAGCCCATCAAAATAATGAGGGTTTGGAGTATAGAGCGTGGGGTAAATAAAGAATACTTAGAAGAGGTCAAAGTTAATGACCAAACGCTAATGGGACTGAGGGACACAGGCGCTGACGTGTCTCTGGTGCGCCCTCATATAGTTGAGAAGGACCAGGTAGTGCCAGGAAAGAAATGGACACTGAAGGGAATAACTGGTCCCAGCTTTGAAGTGGATGTGGCAGAAATCCCTGTCAAATACAAAGATTTTTGTGGTAAATGGAGTGTAGGAATCCTATCGGACCTGGAGGTCCCTGTGTTGATAGGAAATGATCTGTCAGAGCATACACTGAAGATCAATGCTGTGACTAGAAGCCAGGCAGAAAGAGCGGGAATTTCTGAGGAGGGAGAAATCGCCTCAGAAATGGCACATAGCTCTGAATGTAACAACGCTGAAGAATTCCCTGTGATGTTGCCATCTAGTCAGCCAGCTGAGTTCCTGAGGGAACAGCGACAGGCTGAAGATTTAAAGGGCCTGTGGGAATCAGTGCAAACCGAAAGAACTGAACTCAATGAAATAGAACCAGTTATCTTTAGAAATATCGATAACAAGCTGTTCAGATTAGTGAGACATCAAAAGGGCCCAGGGCTGTATGAGGTAGTTACACAGCTAGTAATACCTCCAAAGTACAGGGAAAAGATCCTGAAAATGGCCCATGACACTTCGTTTAGTGGTCATCTAGGGATCAAGAAGACTAAGGATAGGGTGCAGAGCTGGTTCTTTTGGCCCAGAATGGCACAAGACGTTGCCACCCACTGCAGATCTTGTCAGTCCTGTCAGTTTGTGGGCAAAGCAAAAGACAAAACCAAAGGACTGCTGCAACCCATTCCTGTTGTGTCGATTCCTTTTGAAAAAGTGGGAATAGATATTCTTGGCCCGATGTCGCCTGTGACCAAGGATGGACATCGATACATCCTCACAGCGGTGGACTTCGCGACCAGATACCCTGAGGCGATTCCCCTGAAGGAGATTGACACCAAGACAGTAACACACGCACTCCTGACGTTGTTTGCGCGTGTGGGGTTCCCTAAATCTATCGTGACTGATTTGGGAACATCTTTTATGTCTGTTCTCATGAAAGAGATGCTGCGTTCCTGTGGGATTCAACACGTGACGACGACTCCATACCATCCACAGTTGAATGGCCTGACGGAGAGGTTCAATGCAACGTTGAACCACATGCTGAGAACCTACGTACATCGCAACCCCAACGATTGGGACAGAAGAATCCAGCATTTCCTGTTTGCCTATCGGGAGGTACCACAAGAGAGTACCGGATACAGCCCGTTCCAACTGCTGTATGGCCGAACCCCACGTGGACCTCTGGACATCGTGAGAGAGGCGTGGATCGGACGTGAGGAGATTCCTGAGAAGGACGTGGTCGAGTACATCGAGGACCTTCAAAGACATTTGACTTTGATCCGGAACTGTGCCGCTGAGAGCTTGTCAGCAGCTCAAAGCCGACAGAAGGACTATGCTGATGCTAAGGCTAGGCACAGAAGCTTTGCCGTCGGAGACAAAGTGTTGGTCTTAAAGCCCAGAGCCAAGAAGAAGCTAGATGTGGCTTGGGAAGGACCATTTTCCATTGTTTCCAAAGACTCTGAGGTGACTTATGTAGTCCAAGAAGATGGAGGAGACCAGAGGTGCAAGAAGCTGCACATCAATAGACTTAAGCCTTATTTTCCTAGGTCCAACTTTGTTGTAAAGATTTTACCAGAACCTGAGGAGAAAGTGACTCTGTGTAGGGGAGGAAGAGTGTACTTTATTAAGTCTTTGTTGGATTTGGAGGGAAAATTTAAAGATGGCAATCCCGAACCAGAACAGCAGGTGGAGCTAGAGCGCAAGGTCCAGAGAGTGCTGTATGGCGATAGCACTGTCTCAGCTTCATCCTGGGAGGAAACATCTGAAGATAGGAATATGGGGTTTGAATTGGCCGTTGGTGGGGTTAGTTTAAGAGCCAAGGGAAGAATTTGTGGCATTGGGTGAAGTATTGAAAGGTTAAGCCCCTTTATATTTGCCATGCCAAAGTTGGTTCCCAGTTTAAATTGATGTATACCAGCTAACCAGGAATAAACCCCAGGGTAACTTTAAAAAGTTTCTTTGCTGTACAGATGTTACAGATGATTATTTGCAATTTAACATTTTTATTGCAGGTTAGAGCAATACCTTGAATGTACATAGATGTTATTAAATGCAGTGATAGAGAATAATTATACAGGTATTGGTATAATGGTATAGGTAATTGCATTTTATAGGATGTGTTGTATAATGTAATATATTTAACATGCTTTTCCTTTGCAGGTTTGTATATTATATTGACTGTATTGTTTTGCATTACAGGATTGCTTGTATAACATGCATAGTATAATTGTAGTGTTTGCAATTGCTGTTTAGGATATGCAATGTTAGTTAGGACTGTGAACCTGTTAGATAGGAATGTTAGATATGTTAGATAGGATGTTTAGATAGGATAGTTAGCATGCAGGATAGATAAAATGCCTTTGCCTTAAGTTAGGTTAGCTTAGGAAGGGAGAGTTAGGTAAGAAAGAGCTCTCTTTATGAGAAACCCTTTCTTACAGATTTCAATTAGAAATTGAAAATCTTCCAGAAAGAACTTAAGGTGGGGAGGTATGTAATAAAACTACCTTTTTAGCTGGCTAGGCCGAAGCCTGCTTGGCAGTGGCTTGCCTCCTGGTTGTTGAGCAAAGGAGGAGGAGGAGTCAGGCTGACTCCTGATTGGGTGCAACAATCAGGGGTGGAGTCAGCTGAATGGAGGGAAAGGAGCTGTCTTATCTGACAGGGAGAGAAGGGTCTGAGATTTAGACAGAGAAAGTTGGATTTTGAGGAAGAGAGGGAACTGACAGAAAGGGAAGAGCTTTGAGCTAGTCTCTAGGTTAGGGAATAAGGAGAAGACATTGGGCTAGAGCTTTGCTAGTTTAGAGAGAGACTAGTAAAGGAGAGCTGTGTCTTATTGAGCCTAAGAGAGGTTTCAAAGATACCTTATAACCCTGTGTGAGAGGCAGACTGAGGTCTGTGCTCTGTGTGAAACTGTGTCTAATAACAGAACAGTTGGTTAAAGAGACCTACAGCTGATTAAGCCATTCTGTCAGGAGAACTGTTTGATTTAAGCAACCAAGTTACTGCAACTGCATCAAGATTTTGTACCACTCATTCCAACGAGTTGTTGTTATTCTCAAGTTAAAAATAAACTCTTTATTAGTTTACTCTCAACTGTTGTTCGCCTCAATCCATTCGTTTCCCTCAAAAATCCTTCTCTCAACACATCTCCAAAGTCCAGTCAGCCATTGTAGTTCAAGAGCTCAAACATTCTTTTACTTAATATACTTTCACACCCTTTTTGGTTCCTCAGGCCGGCATTTCTGAGGTGGTGGCAGCTATTTCTATCAAGTACTTCGGTCACTTAGGCTCAGCCTTTAGTTCCACGCTATATACAAAAGGGCAGAGGTGTGATCGTGGTGTCCACCCTGCCCAGGCTGAATGCCCTAACTTTATTATAAAGTATCTTACTCATACTTTGCACGTTAGTGGTCTCTTATAATTTATTCCTTTTTTTGTGATATTCCCCCCCTTGGTAGTCAAATTTTGCCCAGTGGAATAGTACTGGAACTGGCTTTTAAATTTTAAATATGCATGACTATTTTAATAGTATTATGTTTATGTTTTATAATGGTTATTTTGTATGATTTTGTGTTGGTAACTGAATGCTTTATCTATGCTGGAAACCGCCCTGAGTCCCCTCAGGGAGATAGAGTGGTATACAAATAAAGTTCTTCTTCTTCTTCTTCTTCTTCTTCTTCTTCTTATTATTATTATTATTATCAAAAGCCTGACTACTTCACCATATCTTGAACATACCTATAATACTGGTACCTCACTATGTATTGGGTTAAAGGAAACACAGCATTCGGTCAAATAAAACACTGAAATGTGCCTTTGAATTTGCTTACAGCTAAAAAAGAATGCTAGAATTTCACAAGACAATGTAGCAGTAGAGAGTATTTATTTATTTATTTAGGGTATTTCTACCCCACCTTTCTCTGCAACATGGACCCAAGGCTGCTTACAGCATACCATCATATAAAATACATAAAAAGGTAAAACCATAATAAAATATAAATCAATGAAATCCATAAAATAAGATAAAAGCAATAGCATCCTCCCCATTTATGCTCACCTATGTACCAACATTGAAAGCTTTCTCTTTTTAAGCATAATCTGGTGGTGAGTTGCATGGCAATTTGTATTTCCCTGCTAGATCTGAGTTCGCACTCTGGGTGTATCAGGAGACATAGTGCTTCAGGTAGGCTTTATAGCTGATGACCAGCAGCCTGAATTGAACCTGCAATTAGACAGACAACCAATGGAGCTGCTTCAGAATAGGCGTAGTATTCAGAATAGGCGTAGTTAGCACCCGTCAGAATCTTGGCCGCTGCTCTTTGGATGAACTGTAACTTTCAGATGCTTTTCAAGGGCAGACCTATGTCGAGTTTGTTGCAATAGTCCAATCTGGATGTGACCAACACATGCACTACTGAGGCTAGGTCCCCAGTACCACCTTCTGGACTGGTCCATGTGGAAGCACCAAAACCACTGGAGAACAGTGCCTCCTAGCCCCATCAATCTCATCCAGAAAATCCCTGGAGTTGTTTAGTCACCACTCTCTCCAGAATCTTACTAATAAATTGTAAATTAGTTACCAGCCTATAATTATCCAAGATTGTAGGGTTCAGGGGCTGTTTTTTTAGAAGAGGTCTAACCACTGCTTCCTTCAAAGCAGTGGGGACCAGGCCTTGATCTAGTGAGACATTAATTAGTTCCCTGATCCAGAGCATACTCCCCTTGGCTTTCTTGCCACAAAGGGCAAGGTTCTAAAATGCTTTCACTTCTCCAATGACTGTTGGCATCCTCGGGTGAGACGAATTGAAACAAGTCCATGCAAACAAGACCAGACGGTGTGATGGGTACATCTACAGGAGTTGCATTAAAAGTAAAATAAACAACCTCTTGCAGTTGCATAAAATTGTTTCATGTGTTTCATTTATGAATGTAATACAGTTATTTTGATAAAGATAAAAATGTAATGCTGCATACATATGTCATATGCTAGAAATTTAGAATTCAGTAAGTAACAGCTTTTACATTCACACCAAGTTTTTATGAACATTATCTGTGTGTCTTTGGAACTCATTGGTCCTTTAGCAAATACTTTGTCCAACCAATGTGCATAGTTTGTTTTAGTCTTCTACAAAATCAAATGTACGAAGAAAAGTATAGATATTATAGAATCATATACAAATGAAAAAAGCATTAAGAGCAGAAACTGGGTTCATCTAAATCCATCTGATAGCTTTATGAACCCTTTGCCATAGGGTGGAGGAGCAGCTACAGCATTCTCTCCCATGAGACAGAGGTGGTCAACATCACAACATGTTCACATAACAGATGACATTGATAGGGTAGTGGAGTTTGCATTTTCAATAAACATTCTGGTAGCACTAAAAGCCAGGATCAGACTGCATGTATTTGTCAGTAATATTGAATAATTTGGTTCAGCTCTAGGCAAAGTCAACAAATATAATATTTCACCTTTAGAAAAATAGATCTCTAATAAGTACTGCATTTTCTGTTTGAATAACAAGGATCCGGACTGCCAGTTTAGGTTTTCTGCAAAAGTGTGAAACTGCATATATTAATATTCACAGTAAATCTACCTGAATTAACCTAGACATGTTCTTCTCTGCAGCTCAATTCACTACCTGCCAGTGACTATTTGCATATGACATAATTTTAAATCCAAACTAATTTTGGTTGTTTCTTAAATAATCTGACAGGAAGGGTTCTGTCTCTATTTTTCCTCCCTGGAGATTATTTTTAAGTCATTTACAGCAGCCACATATGAAGCTGATGAAATTTCTTACCTCCATCCTAAGTGCCCTGACCTCTGAGGGAGAGAAGAAGATGCATGACTTAATTCGTTGTCCAACTGCCATCCCTTTTACTTTTGGGTCATGACTTAGGATGCATCTAAATGGCAAGAAACCAGAATGCACTGCTCCACGCCAGCCCCAGGGGTTGCTATGTTGCTCACCTCTGTCCTGTGATGAGATGGAGTCCTGATGTTAGCAAGGGCACATAGGTAACTGGGAGAGTGGAGGGAGTCAAGGGGAGAGGAACATCATCCCCTTTCCCCCAATCCTTTCAGAGTTTTATTAGCACCCTTGCAAATATTAGCAATGGTGTTCAGGGACTTCCAGAAGCTCTTTACAGCTCTGTGGCCACAACTATCACAGAGACAGCACCTTGTCCCCGTGCCATGGAGCCCAGGGAAAGAAGGATGACTATGTGAATAACTAGACTAATTCTGAATCAGACCTGACCCATCTGTTGGAAAATCTCTGAAGCATTCCCCAGTTTTCCCTAATGTGACCCAAAACTGTGTTGAGTAGTCTGGTTCCATGCTGGGGAAAAGAAGACACTGTGCATCATGTGGATACTACAGAGCCGATTCACACTGGCCCCAGGTTAAACTGCCCATATAGATATGCTCCAAATTAGACTGTAGGCCTGAAGGCAGGAAACTGTTCTGTTGTTCTTTTCCTTGTAATGCACCATTTACAGAGAGAGTGTTAGATGATGATGATTATGAGGAGGAGGAGGAGGAGGAGGAGGAGATATCACAAACCTATTGTCATAGGAACTGGTACCCATATCCAACAAAATATATCTTCTTCAAAACAAACTCTAAATCTTTCAGTATACATTTATTGTACTCTTGGGACAGGAGTCCTTCATTTAAATCACTATTATCCATGGTTCCATGTATCTACAGTAAGTCTGGGAATATATCCTTCATTAATGTGGAGGTTATACCTTAATTTTAATTAATTTCTGCTTTTGTTCAGTGTGATGGCTAGCTCTGATAAATGACTTACCAGGTGGGTTATATATAGACCAGTTTTAGTTCCAATGACACTGTTAGTTATCAGCCCTGTTACACATTTTATAGTTAAGGAAGTCTATAAGAAATGCTCTATTTTGCCTTTATTTCAAGACTCAAAAGATGCGTGAGGCTAGCATGGTTCTAAACTGTCCATAAATGTATAAAAAGTAAACATTTTCTCCCTAACCAATAATTAGATATTCCTCAACTGCACCCCTAACTATGAAATTGATTTTATATCAAAGGATTTGAAAAAGACAAGGTTATGAGTACTATTGTCTTCTGGCTACATCACCAGATAATTTTTCATTGCAAATAATTCATATTTCTAATTTTCTGGGTGCCTTCATTAATATGAATTAGTTTGCTTCAATTCTTTCCCCTTTCTTTTTTCTTTTCTTCTTTTTTGTGATTAATTTTATCATTTTTGTTAGAACATAATATGTGAGAAAAGGCTCTGAATCATAGCATCATGTGTTATGCATCCTTACAGATGTTGTAGTTTACTCATGGCATACATGAAACTACTAGAGGGCATGGGACACATTTCTTGTACTTCTTATTGGCATCACTGTTGATTGATATGGCTTACTGAAGGATAAGATGCAGACATTTAGGTAGGTAGAAAGAATATTTGAAAAAAAATTAAATGGGTGAGACCACGTTTCTTGAGTGTCAGGAAAATCTGAGAAAAAGAATGCTCAATGGATATGGATAATTGCAAGGTAGGACATTTTCTGTTGATTTTTCACATGGCTGTTGGATTTTTAAAATAATCTTATCTGAAGGAAACCGGCACTTAGGTGCTGAAAATAATACTTCTACATAGAAATATTAATTTTAGACATGCATTTTACAAACAGTAAGTTCCAAATTGTGAGTAGTCTTAGAAAACAGTGATGCTTTGGAAAACTTCTGTATGTGGGGAAAATGATCAAATCCCACATTACTGCCATCAAAAAAATGTGAGGAATGTATTGACAGGAGTTGCTGGTATTTTCCTTTCTCTGTACCAACTTAAATTGTTTTAAAGAGAAAATGTTGCTTTTTCCTGCCACATCTAATGGATTCAATTATTTATAGAACCCCATAACCTATTGGCCTACTTAGAACTCGGAAAGGTCTCTTCTTCACCTGTGGGGCCATCTGTTCAGGAGGAAGGACATTTGGTTCACATAATCTATTGATACATTGAATGTGAGTTCAAGGCCTATTGATGTGTACGGGAAAGAGAGATCATAGGTTACAGTGACCTAGTTTTGTTGTTGCTACTGCCATTGCTGTTGACTGGCTTATTTTTCCTGTTGAACATATCCTTCTGATATATAGCTTCTTTAATCTCATGCTGTAGACAAATCACTTGAAAGCAGTGAGAAATCCATTCATTCCTATTTCAACATTAATCTTTCCCCTTCCTTTGTTTTAAATCTAGAAAAGCTTTTTTTTTCTTTTGCACATTTAAGTGATGGAAACGAGAGGGCACGTGAGTTTGATAGAGATCATATTCAGAATAATGACCTGCTGAGAATGTGGGTGCATCTGCACTGTAGAATAACATGACTCAGTGCTTTGGAATTGTGGGAGCTATAGTCTTGCAGGGCCTTTCGCCATCTCTGCCACAGAATGTTGGTGCTTCTTAAACTACAAGTTCCACAATTCCATAGCATTGAGACATGGCAGTTAACTTGGTGTCAAGTTGCATTAACTCTACAATATAGATGCACCCTACTTAAAATAATATCATAAAAAGATGCTATGACAGGTTTTATTATTTTGGACATATTTTTTAGAATCTAGTTCACATTTGCATGTCAAATTTAGAATTTAGGGTTGAATTTGGATTATATATGTATACAATGGGTTTTTTTGTTCTATGTCTAGCTAATAATTCCTTAGACCTGGAAAAATCTCCTTAAGAAACCAGTGTTCTCCCAGAGTAGTGCCAACGTGATAGGGTAGGTTGCATTTTTTTAAAACAAAAGAATTAATTTCAAGAATAACAACAAACAAATAACAGGAGGAAAGAAAAGTAAAGAAAAAATATACAAAAAGACCAGCATAGTTTGGTTTGGATGCCAACCACCATAGGATGATTCCTACATTCCATTCTGAAAAGTTTTCTAGAAATATGGTAGAGAAACTCGAAGTGAGCTTTGTCACAGGAAGGAGGAAAAAATATTCCAGATTTGTACTTCTTTTCCTAACCATTCTCTTAGAGGGATTGGAATGTTTAAGGAGGAATACATTAACCTACCCTCAGTGACTGAATTTGCGTAAGGAATTTTATATCAGGGATAGCTTGGTAAAAAAAGTGACAATATGCAAGCTGGCTTATATGTGGCTGCATGGCAGAGGGAAAAAAGAGAGATACTGCATTGGATTTCTTAGACTTTCCTTTAGCTGCTCTGCTCTATGCCCCTTTCAACCTTAGACTGATCAATCTCAGGTTCACTGACACTATTTCATCTTTCTCACACATTCTTTCCTTGGAGAAAAAGACATCTTGCCTTTGTTCTTGGGAGACTGAGAACTACCATGGCACCCTGCCGCTCTGTCTTTGTTACTCAGAACTAAGATTTCTATCTTTTTTCCTATCTCCATGTATATCATATAATAAACATTCACGTTTTTTCCAAATAGAAGAGTATAAATACCATTGCATTCTAAAGCCTGCTTGCATGCACATTTTTTATTTGTTTATTTTTCATCTTTCTCCCAGCATGAGACCCAAGCAGTTTACAACATAGATTAAAATAAAATTCAGTTAAAAGGAGGAGAATTATAACAAAACACCAAAAGGGCTAACCTGCTTAAGAAGGTGGGAATCCACTCAGCAAACAGGTCCTATCATTAGGTCCAGTAGTGCAGCTGGTTCAAGAAGCACATTTTAAGTATCATAAAAAATAGCAAATTATTCTTTATTGAATATATGTAGCTAGAGACGCTTAAGGGATTTTATGTTACTGTGCTTAATAATTGGGCTGCCTGTGGTTCTGTACAATTTAACTTGGGCGTGTGGGAACTGTCATTCACAATTCAGCTAAATGTCTTGGGACAATTCTGGCAATTTTCTTCAGATTGGTATGAAACATATTCAAAAATATTACAAAAATCCCCCCAAAAGTTTTTCTAGTTTGTCAAAGAAGACAACCCTATACTCGTACTCTCACATCAACACAGTCACCATAAACAGCTTGCATTCTCTGATGAATCTCCTTTGGGGTGACACCTTCAACTATCAAGAATTCAATGACTGCACGTTTCTTAAGTTACATTGACCGACCGTCTGTACAGGGTTCCATACTTTGCACTTTAACAACACAACCATTCAATGTTAAGGCTTTCCGACAAAATGGAAGTGTAGAGGAGAGTCTACTGAACAAGCCAGTACCTGCCGTGTACCAGTACTGCCATCTGTTGAGGAGTTACGAAAGTGGAGGCATTACTTTTCATTCAACTCTCGTATGTTCTTTATCTCTTTGGGGACTTCAGACTTATTTTCTTCACACAGAACTACAATATTTTCCCCATACAGTAACAGCTAGTTGAATTAAATAGACTTATCTTCATCTCTTTCTTTTCCTAGTACAGTTATGCACTGCATAATATAATTATCTAATTGACTCAATAGATATCTTAAATGCAAGACTCTCTGAAAAATTAAGCTTTCTTCTAGGACTGTATTTTGAAGAAAATAAAATGAATTGAACTATGCAAAGATGTAGCTTTAAATTAAATGTAGATAAAAAAGTAGATTAATTTACAAAAATCTGTATAGTCTATTTAGTATAAAACTCTTGGTAGTTTCCTCATATCAGCCTGAAATTTAAATCTTTCTTACATTTTTATGAATGGCAGTCTTGATTATTTTTTCCAAACCACTTTTAGGTTACATTATATTAGGTTATAAGGTAAGGCAGAGCTTGGAAAGATGATTTTATAATTATAACTATCAAAATCCTCAGCTAATATGGCTCCTGGAGATTCTGGGTGTGGTTTCTAATTTTTCTATACTCTAAGCAAGATGATAGATAACATTACATGCCCAGAACAATCTCCAAATTGTAAATATCAAGTTAGGAAATGGGTATCCTCACTCCCCACTACATAAAAATAAATCCTTAAATGGGGTAAAAATTGAGGAACATTCCATGAGAATCTATAAAACATTATCACTTGTCTACCAATCAGGAATTATTATCCCATACACAAAAAAGTCAGTGAACTCACTGTGATAAGGGCACAACCTCAGCAAATACCTCTGCATCACAATAAACAAAACAATACGGGGAATGTCTCCAAAATGACCCGAATCCACCAACTCCAATAGCATAGTCAGAAATGATCTAATACTTTTCCAAAGACAATGCAACAAGCAGAAGTTCACATCCCCTCCTTCCACTCATGGTCATTTCTGCTATTTTGTAACACAATACTAAAGGGGAAAGCAGGAGAAGACATACCACTCAGCACTTACATAGATTATGCAGTAAGATATACACTTTCACAATAATATCTTACATAAAAATGTAAGGCTCATCCAAAAAGAGAAGCAGTCACAGCAAAGGGGAAAGACTGGCACAAGGGAAGCCAAAGATGCACAGACAGAACTGTCATCTCCTATTGCTTCCTGTATAATGGACAGAGAATAGGGAATATGTAGGTTTGAGCCACACCAGAGATGAAGACCTGAGTCACTCTGGAATAGGAAGGATGAATTTATGGCCCCAATCAAAACTGGATGGCAATAGTTAATGAATGTAAGAAACATGAGAAACTGCAAGACAAGCTAATGCAGAGTTAGGCACGTTTATAACAGAAGTTTAGAAGAATAGGAGACAACTCCATATGCATCCTGTACAATATTTACAAAGCTAGATATGTAATGTCATGAATGTCACATTTACTTACAATAATGACATCATTGTCCCAGCCATAACCCCCCCCCACACACACACACACAGAGACAGACAATGAAAACAACATCTTGAAAGATAGGCAGCACCATTAACAACCTCGTCACACAGCTGCCAGAATTGCCACGTATTGTGGTGAATCCGGCAACCCTCATCAGGGAGTGTGGGGAACGCATTGCCCCATGCTCTGCATTGCCTGGCTCCTGAGTCAGCTGATCCTATGGGGGGAAGCGTGATCTGGTAGCTCCCCCCCCCCCATTGCATCCTATGGCAACATGCACTGGTTTCACTCTACATCACCCACAGAGCTCTACTGGCATCGTCTGATGGGAGCCAGTGGATTCCATGGATGGCCTAGTATGATGATGTCATAAGTGAGTAGGCCTTGTACGATGATGTCATAAGTGAGGAGTTTCAGTAATGCTGTTGAGTGGATGATGCATCCAGAAAGATGGTGCCTCTAGCCTTCTCCCACCAGCATAGATGAGTATATGATGAATAATTGTCCCCCAACCCCCGAAACAATCAGACCACACACAATAGCTGGGTTTAAATAAGGGCAACTTTATTATTGTTACGTATTTAAATTTTACTGTTTTGAAGTTAAGTAACCAGAACTTGGTGGGGCAAAGTCAAGATAGCACCTTTGCCCAGCCTAATCTTTAGCTGTCTGGGGCAAAAACTATGTAACCCGTGTAAGCTTAATAAGGGTAACCTCTTAAAGTAATGTATTTGAAACTTCATTCAGATAACCAAGCCCAGGCTCTCCCCCCACCCCACTCCCCCCACTCCCAGGCCATTTTCTTCCCCTCACCTAACCACAGAGAACTTCAGGTTCTCTGAGGGGGGATGCCTCGGGACTATATTAACTTATTTAACTTATTTAACTATTTTCCATGACAACCTGTTTATAACCACACTGTCCCAATTTGCCCATAAAAGTATAGGGTAGGCGAAAAACCCTCCTAGAATGTAGGAGGGAAAAATTCCTACCCGGCCCCCTAATGGCAACCATCTTATACTGTTTAGAGGGCGGACGAGGTGGGTCGAAGGTCGGCTTCAGAATGAAGATGGGGGCGGGCCATGCTGAGAGGCTGGCTCTGTCCCCAAACATGTAGTTCCGGACGGAACTACTTCTTCCATTTGGAGGAGGGGGACAAACTTCTTTACCCTCCCAGCGTGCAGGTAAGAGAAAGATTATTGTGACAGTATGTCACAGAGGTACCCTTCAGCTGCTTATCACACCTTGTTGGATCTTTCAGCAATTCTGATGGGAAAAGGTCCTCAACTGCCTGGAATGATTTATTTCATTGTGAAAACTGAGAAGAGATCTCTATGTAGAGTAGCTGAGTATCGGTGTTAGGAGAGGAGGTGTGGCCTGATTAGAAGTGATGTAGAGAAGATTCAAAGGCTGTGTCTACACTGCGGAATTATAGTAGTTTGACACCACATTAACTGCCATGACTCAACATTATGAAATTCTGGAATTTGTGATTTTGTTAGAAAGATGTGGTGCCACAAAAAAAAATTATACAATCTCAGAATTCCACAAGATGAAGCTATTGCACTACTATAATTCTGCTGCATGGATGGGAAGAAAGTCTCTGGGTGCAGATAAATGTTATTTTAGTTTTCTTGTTAACATAATGCGTATTGGTCTAGTAATCTTCAATGGCCTTATACAGGGATGATAAAAGATTTTTTTAGAAAGGAAAGGAGGATAATATGTAGACAACAAAAATTATAACATAAGGCAAGCTATGAACAAGAGGCAAGCTACGAAGCTATCCATAAGACATACATATATCTTACATCAAAAAACTGTGAACCACCGCCTCCTCCTGAGAAAAATGTATATCACAAAGGACTACCATCTCACCCGTCTCATAGGAAACCTGCTAAAAAACAGGAGCTTTTTTGTTGAGTTCCAGGGCCAGAGAAGCAGATGGCGGAAACAGAAGAACGGCCTGCCTCAGGGGAGCGTGCTCGCTCCATCCATGTTCAACATCTACACAAATGACCAGCCACTGCCAGAAGGGACAGAGAGTTTCATCTATGCTGATGATCGTGCCATTACCGCTCAAGCAGGGAGCTTTGAGATGGTTAAACAGAAACTCTCCGAAGCTCTAAGTGCTCTAACTGCCTATTACAGGGAAAACCAACTGATCCCTAATCCATCTAAAACACAGACATGTGCCTTTCACCTTAAGAACAGACAAGCATCCCGAGCTCTGAAGATCACCTGGGAAGGAATCCCACTGGAGCATTGCAGCGCACCCAAATACCTGGGAGTCACTCTGGACCGTTCTCTGACCTACAAGAAGCACTGCCTGAACATCAAACAAAAGTGGGTGCTAGAAACAATATCATATGAAAGCTGACTGGCACAACCTGGGAATCACAATTATTATTATTATTATTAACTTTATTTGTACCCCGCTAGCATCTCCCGAAGGACTCGATGCGGCTTACACAGGCCGAAGCCTCAAAACACAATACAATAAAAAATGTAACACAACAATAAAGAAAGCAAATCAAAACAATTAAGCAAAACAACAACAATGGCAATACATCAAGACATTATTTAAAACTGGCTCGGCCGGTGCAATGGGGTACAGGGTTAAAAGTGCTGAAATGGTAGGAGGAATGTAGGATAAAAGTGCGGTGTGCAGCGACATTAGTTGTGCTAAAGTGCTACTATGGCTTGGGATGGGGGTTCCTATTCTGAGAAGGCACAGCGGAACAGCCAAGTTTTTAAATTCCTTCTGAAAACTGTTAAGGTAGGGGCCTGTCGGAGATCTTTTGGAACCAGATACAGTGAAGACATCTGCCCTTGCGCTATGCTACTCTGCTGCTGAGTATGCATGCCCAGTGTGGAACACATCTCACCACACTAAAACAGTAGATGTGGCTCTTAATGAGACATGCCGCATTATCACAGGGTGTCTGCGCCCTACACCACTGGAGAAATTACACTGCTTAGCTGGTATTGCACCACCTGACATCCGCCGGGAAATTGCAGCCAATAGTGAAAGGACCAAGGCAGAGACATCTCCAGCTCATCCCTTGTTTGGGTATCAACCAGCACGTCAACGACTTAAATCAAGACATAGTTTTCTTAGATATACATAGACACTCGCTGGAACACCTCAGCAAGCGAGAGTTCAAAAGTGGCAGGCTCAAACCCAGCACCTCAATCCGTGGGTGATACCAGATGAGAGACTCCCCCTGGGCACACAGAAGACTAGGCGACTTGGAAGGCGCTGAACAGACTGCGCTCTGGCACCACGAGATGCAGAGCCAACCTTAAGAAATAGGGCTACAAAGTGGAATCCACGATATGCGAGTGCGGAGAAGAGCAAACCACTGACCACCTGCTGCAATGCAACCTGAGCCCTGCCACATGCACGATGGAGGACCTTCTTGCAGCAACACCAGAGGCACTCCAAGTGGCCAGATACTGGTTAAAGGACATTTAATCAGCTACTAAGTTTGCAAAATTTGTGGGGGTTTTTTATCTGTTTGTTTGTTTTGTTCTGTTAGAAATGTAATACAATGTTCTGGTTGCGGATGACACGATAAATAAAATAAAAATAAACATCAAAAAGCATATAAAATATTCCAATTTTGAATAACAAGAATAGCGCAGAGAATCCAGTAGCCAGACTCTCAAAAGTAATGGCTACAACAGCTTTTGGATCCATTATAACAATTCAACCACACCATCAGGGATGTTGTACATGTATATATTTGGCATTATGCTTTGTAGCAAAAAGAGAGAGGGGGGGGAGAATATCATTTGTGGCAAGTCAGATGTTTTCAATTTTGCCTAGTTCTGTTTTTTCATGAGTGATAAGAAGAGCATTGCAATATTTATTAGGCTTTTTATACTAGGAACAATTTAGTTCAAAATTTACAACTTTTCCAGTCTCTGGTGGGTTGACATCAGGTGGATTGATAACAATTGTTAGGCAAACCTTGACAAATACTCTTTAAAAAGGTCCAAAAACTAAGATATATCCAAGTGAATGTTGTCACCATTACCATTGTATTTCTGAAGATTATTCGTATCTTTCTAGACATTTGTTTCTAATTTGTCTAGCACTTTCAGCATTCATGTGAATGCCGAAATTCACTGTGTTCACTGTAACATATGTACAAACGGCCAGATGATCCAGCTGTCTTCTTCCTCTGGTATTTACCATTAATCTGCTATGTTGACTGACAAAAACCTGGACAGCACCAAAAACCAATTAACCAACAATTTTAGACCTAATCATTTGTTTAATGTTGTCACTACTAATCAGCTGTTTAGCGCCCTTAATGGTGAAGAGCCGATTAGCTCGCAGCAACTTTTAATTCTGAGCACCTCACAGCTAGGCAATGTTTCCCACATTAATCATCGACTATTGAGAACTATCAGAAGGCACTGTATTATTCTAAACCAGGGGTCCTCAAACTTTTTAAACAGAGGGCCAGTTTATGGTCATTCAGATTGTTTGAAAAACAAACCATGAATTCCTATGCACCCTGCACATAACTTTTTTGTAGTGCAAAAAAACATGAAGGAACAATATGATATTTAAAATGAATAACAATTTTAACCAACTTAAATGTACTGGTATTTCAACAGGAAGTGTGGTCCTGCTTTTGGCTAATGATGTAGTCAAGTTAATTAGGATTGTTCTGTGCCTTCACATCATTTCAGATTTATTTATTTATTTATTTATTTACGGCATTTATATTCCATCCTATCTCACCTCCACAGAGGGACTCAGGGTGGCTAACAACCAGCACAGCATAGTGCTCACAATAAGAAAAGCATAAATATGCATAATATAATAAAAAGTATAAAAACAATACAAAATATTAAAATGCTGAATTCAGTCGTAATCCTAAAAGCAGTCCATCCTAGTCCATTAAAACCATAACTTTACCAGCAAGTCAGTCTAGTCCGCAAAAGCTTGATCCCCCAGCCAGGATTTCACTTTATTTTGGAAGGACAGGAGAGATGGAGCAGATCTGATTTCGTTTGGGAGGGAATTCCATCGCCAAGAGGCCACCATGGAGAAGACCTGTCTCTCATCCCCACCAAGCGCTTAGTGGGGGTGAGATTTAGGGTGAACCTAAGTCTAATATTTAGAGTGGGGGGCAGGTAAATTATCTTGGGGGTCGCATCTGGCCCATGGGCCTTGGTTTAGGGACCTCTGGTCTAAAGGACATATTATTAACGAGATATTAAATAATATATCCTTTAGACCAGGGGTCCCTAAACCAAAGCCCATGGACCAGATGTGGTCTCCCAAGGTAATTTATTAAATATATTGGACTGACCTCATCTTATAGTGAAATAATTGTAGTATACTGTGATATTTTGAGAATATTTGCTCTGTGGTTATTCTACAAGACTGTTGTGGTTAGATAATAGTCTTGATAGTATCTTCTACAGAGTAAAGCCTCATCTCTACTGACCATTTAGGTTGAAGAGAATGCACATCAGTGAGTAGTTACAAAACATATGCAGGCTGAACTGATTTAACCTGGAGAAGGCCACTTAAGGTGGCTGCACTGTGAGAAAAAGAAGAAAAAAACAGAAGACAAAAACCAAATCTGAACCACTGGCTCCAGAATTTCATTCATTGCTACCTTCTTTCTGCAGTCCATGCAAAATGGCTTTGGTTTTTAAAGTCCTGAATAATCACCTATCAGAGCATCTCCTTTTCACAAAGATACTGACAATACATTGAGCTTCACACCTCTTCCTCTCTGATGGCAATTTTTGATGGTGGCACTCAATGGTCAAATAACTTCTAACTCCTTTTGATCACTTTTATCATCACAATTCTCCCTTGTGATTCAGACAGGAAAGCAACTACAGGGATGAATGTTGGAGCTACTTCATCCCTGCAATGAGTACTTTGCTGAATATTAAGGTGATAAACCCACTTTCTTCTATGCCTCAAACTGTTTGTCACTATGGGTTGCTGTGAGTTTTTTCTGAATGTATGGCCATGTTGCAGAAGCATTCTCTCCTGATGTTTCATCTGAATGTCCAGGATGGGAAGAAAGAATATTTGTCTGTTTAAAGCAAGTGTGAATGTTGCAATTAGCAAGTGTGAATAGCACTGAGTAGCAGGAAGCTGCAAAGTCAAATCAGTGAGGGTATCTGCATAGAAGTAGCCTGGCCTGTTTTGCCTGATAACATCCACTGTTTGGGAGGTGTTAACTGGCACTGGATTGTTAGCTGTCTGGATTTCTCCTGTTTCCAAGTGGTGTTTTTTATTTACTGCTTTGATTCTGGTGTTTTTTAAATACTAGTAACCAGATTTTGTTCATTTTCATGGTTTCCTCCTTTCTGTTTGTTACTTTTGTTCTTCCCAGCTGCTACCTCTCTGGAACCATTTTAAGTTTAGGATATATAAATCAGCCTTTTTTTTTAAACTATGATCTCAACCATTCTAAAGCCTGCACTCTACAGAACAGTTGTGTGCAAGCTATTGCTCATACTGCTTCTGAAGCAGTCGGTTTTTTACACAACTGGTATAGGACTAAAAAATGTCTTCCATTTACTAGGATTTCTCAGAAACTGTGTGATACCATTAACTAGAAACAGGAGTCTCTAATTTTTATCTTTTTCTCAGTGACAGTTTTATGAGCACAGCAGGAGAGAGTACTGATTTAGGTTAACATGCTGAGTCTTTAGGAAGAGACTTTTTGAAGCACAATATATACACACCTGTAATCTAGGCCTCAAAGTCATCTGCAGAGGACCTTTAGCCTTTTCTTCATATTTATGTCAATTACTAGGTTACTTCTGACTATTTTCAAGCATATGCAAGAATTTTTTTTCTATATTTCTAAAATACATCAAAGTATTGTAATCTCTTTCAGTCCTTGGTAATTTCAGTTCTTGATTTGGAGGCAATTTTATTCCTTTTACAATGCTCTTCTAAGGTATTGTTGCCACTAGTAGTTGGTGTTAGTAAATATTCCTCCCATGGGTCATGGTTGTCCTCCATTAAACAGGTAGTCTGGACTACCAGCAATTTTCAAATCTCTTCTAATCTCTTTATGCATCTGGTATAGATGAGATTCATTTGCATCCTAGATATTGTGAGCATTTTTGAACACTCATGATCTCCTGAAACTTCAATGGGTTTGCCTGGTGAGACTGCCTTTTGCAACTCAGGAGTATCTTCTTTGACCTCACTTGATAAATAAGCCAGCTTTGTATTGTTAGAAAACTCTCTCCTAACTGCACAAAAGCCGATATAGTGATCTGAACAAACTCACAGTGTGGAAACAACTTATATTGCATTTCTTTCAATGCTTCACATAACAAAGTGATGGTCTTTTACTACTCTTTTGAACATGGGAGAATGAGAAAAGGGAAAGGGAAGTAGTGGTGGTTCAAGTTTGGGTTGAATGGTGGAGAAATATCCTTGGCATTTATTTATTTGCTTGTTTATTGTGGTGAGAGTCTTTTCCAAGTCATATCTACAGTGAGCCACAGATGGTTGACATATCTCTGAGAGGAAGATCTGTAAAAGAACCCAGTCTCATCTGGAAATTTGCCTAAGCAATTATTTGTGATATATCTGGCTAAACACTCAACTCAGTTGTGCCACCTGCTGTGAAGTTCTAACATGTGTCTCCATTTCTAGTATAATTCTCAGCTGGGTGTGCAGAAAAGCTCCAAGATTACTTGTCTTTGAATCTGGAAGCTTGCCATGAAGACTGAGAACTGCTTCTGCTGTCACATTCATAAGCCTGCTGAGATAGAAGACTACAGAAGTCTCCTTATCACAGGGAGTGAAGCAACAATGTGTTAGACTTTTGAGGATTTAACTTGCCATTGATTTTTGTTTCTGAGAAGCCTTAAGACAAGGCGTTCTTCAATAAATAGTACACACAGCTACTTCACCATATCACAACACAAAACACTGGACACTGCATGAGAGTATGCAAAATCAAAACAACCATTTTATCTGTTTATCCCATCTTTAATGATAGTGCATAACTCATTGTGAACTACCTGAAGTATTTCAACCCAGAAATAATTTGTAACCTTTCCCTGTGCAGATAACTCACTTTAAAGATAAGCTGCATGTGAAAAGATGTTAAATTGATTATGTCTGCTAATAAGTAGAAGTTGCATGAAGTAGAACTAACCCCATTTTTTATTTTGGAAAAAAAGTATAGATAATGTACTTACTTGATGATGGAACATACACATTAAATGAAACGAAAGGGTAAAGCAGTATGTATACCAAGAATAATTAGTCTGTAATAAATCTAACAGCATGTTCAATGTCAAAAAAGTCCAAAAACAATGAAATGTATCTAATTATTTAGAAGCTTTTGAAAGGGTAAATGTTGTGGGCAAAGGCAATAAAAATTCTCAATATGCAAGCTGTTACTGACATACATGCAACTTGATTTCTTTAAACCATCTGCCTTGGAGCGTTTATAAAGCTATAAGCACAGAGAAAGTAACACCTTTTCAAAAGTAGTATCAGGAACCTAACACTATCAGGAGGCAGCTGATGATGACATAGTCTTGCAAACAAACAAAAACGTATCAGTAACAAACATGTTACTTTTTATATTTAAGAGCAGATCTAAACTGACCACTTAGGTTGGTGTGAAACCAGCAGAGGAGTAAGCCATTTCCTGTGCGAATGATTACATGATTACTCTGGAAAAGAGTTGAGGCCTGGATGGTGCTGATTTTCCACCACAGAGGTTGGCTTCCAGCCAGTTCCAGTATCTGCAGCTTCGTGCTTCAATGCACATCTCCAGCACACCCTTCCCTTAAACACTTTCACCATGTGATGTAGTTTTCAATAAAGAGCACTGATGTAAATTAAGGACTCTATTTTAAAGTATCTCTCAATGTTGCTTATCTTTGTTTAAAGCCCTTAATGTGCATTGCTGTATGCCAGGGGTCCCCAAACTACGGACCGCGGGCCACTTCCGGCCCGCCAAGGGCACTTATCCGGCCTGCGGAAGAGGAGCGCCCCCCCCCCCACACAGTGCCCCTCCATTGGCTGGCTCATGCTATCCGTCAGGCCCGATGGGCGGCGTGAGACAGCCAAGGGCAGCTGCTCCGCGTAGCCTACTCGCAAGTCGGCCGCGCGGGACTGCTCCTCCCTTGGCAGGCTCATGCTATTCGTCAGGCCCGATGGGCAGCGTGAGCCAGCCAAGGGCAGCTGCTCCGTGTGGCCTACTCGCACGTAAAGTACATTGCAAGGTGCTTTACTCGCAAGTAGGCCACGCGGGGCTGCTTCTCCCTTGGCAGTCTCACGCTATCCGTCAGGCCCGATGGGCAGTGTGAGCCAGCCAAGGGCAGCTGCTCCGCATGGCCTACTCATGCATAAAGCACCCCACAAGGTGCTTTACTCGCAAGTAGGCTGCGCGGGGCTGCTCCTCCCTTGGCAGGCTCACGCTGCCCATTGGGTCTGATGGGCAGCGTGAGCCAGCCAAGGGAGGCTGCCCCGGCGCTCCATGCAGTCATGCCGGCCACATAACCTTGGAGGTGTCTACGGACAACGCCAGCTCTTCGACTTAGAAATGCAGATGAGCACCACACCCCAGAGTCAGAAACTACTGGACTTCATGTCAGAGGAAAACCTTTAACTAAGAAAATTGTGGAAGATCCAGGGTGGAAGAAAGAACTCTTGTCTCTTGGAGGTAGGTATTAATGTTTCAATTGGCCATCTTGATTACCATTTCATAGCCTGACAGTTTTTAGGGAGAATCCTTTCTTGAGAGGTGATTAGCCGGCCCTGATTGTTTCTTTTCTGGAGTTCCCCTGTGTTTGAGTGTTGTTCTTTATTTACAGTTATACTTTTAGAGTTTTTTAAATACTGGTAGCCAGATTTTGTTCAGACTAGAAATAGGAAGATTTCCCATTCTCTGCCCCTGGAATTACTGCCTAAAGAGGGCTAGAAAGAACCCCCTCTAAGGGCCTTTCCACACAGCAAAATAAGATATGTGCAATGTGCATAGGAATTTTTTTATTGATTTTTTTTTAAAAAAACTATAATCCGACCCTCCAACAGTCTGAGGGACAGTAAACTGGCCCCCGGTTTAAAAGGTTTGAGGACCCCTGCTGTATGCACTCATGCTACACCTTCAAGCTGCCTTCAAACAGCATTATGTATGTATGCCCATAATCTTCCTACCCCCATATATATATATGTTACTCAGTTGAGCCACATTGGCAATCTGAAAAGAAGGAAGTACATTAATTTTATTTATTTTTATTTTAATATGTTTTTAAATCCCACCTAATGGAATTCAGTGTGATAGAATGCTCTCAGGTAGTCTGCCTTTCTGAAGTCTTGTCCAAGACCAGATTTGTTTAGCTTCAGAAAGGCAGCTAAATCATGTGCTTTGAGAACACACACAAAGGTCCAGGGTCAATGTGATCATATGGAGGCACATTACATACCAGAGCAACCTGGTGTATTGTGTGAGTAACTGCATATTCTGAAAAAAGGTCCCTTATTGTCTTTTCTGAAGGCACCTGAAAAACAACATAGATTAATCACTCTGGTGCCTTTAGAAACCACATCTGCAAGTAATAGATTGAAAATATGTTGAATGAGTGTGATATAAGGAATGACTGACAAACTGCATTTTCAGATTCCTAGTGAATAATGCCTTGAGGGAGCATGTAAAAAACATGGCATACCTTTTTGAATACAAGCTAATGCCTCCTAAAATTCTGTTGCTAATACTGGAAAATATAACTTTATGAAATAAAACACAATCTTTTCCTTGCCATGGATTGTTGATCTCATATATATTTTAATAATAGGAAATAAAGTTATTAACTACCTCATCATTATTATGTGCGTGTGTATTCCAGGTTCATACATATAAATTAGTGGAATCATCATGTTTAGTTTTTCTTTCAGCTAAGCTGCTAATACCTTATCAGTCTTATTGTTATTTTACATATTTTTACTTTGTGAGGCTTAAAGATTTTTCAGTTACGGAAACTTATTTTATTTGTAATAGTCTTTGTAACATGTTATTTTCTAAAAAAAAAAAAGAAAAGAAAAGAAGAAAAACCACAAAACCACATATTTTAAACACATTTTTTCCTATACTTCTGTCTTCTTCTTGGCTGAAAAACAAAAGATTCTTATGCAACAACCTTTGATATATGTTTTTGCTGCATTTTCTGTGCTGGCTTTGTTTGTTTCTTGTGCAGGTTTAGATTGGCAATAAAATTTTAATTATCCCTTAGATATTGATTTATCTTATTATTTTTAACATGAGAAAAATATTATATTTTACAGAACAAATAATATATATTATATTAAATATTTTTATATAAATATTATTTTAAGCCTGCAGTTGATTAGATTATAGGAAAACAAATCTATTACTGCACTTACCAGACTAAATCAATTACAAGAAAAACATTCACAAGTGAAACGGATTAAGTATTCAGTAAAGGTATACTCTCTTCTATCCATATTATAAAATTTCTAAGTAACAATTAATTTCAGTTTACCACAACCTATTAAAATAGTGACCAGAAAGAGAGTTTCACTTTACAGCATAACTTCTGTCCAAAGTAGAGTTAAGAACAGCGTTGAAATCACCACTTAATATTTCAAAACTAGATAAATGTTGAAGAAAATCTAAATTTTTGTAAAAGAAGTTTTAAGAAGAATTTAGTACATTCACATTTATTATTACAAACTTAAGTTACCCAATCTATTACTGTCCTTTAATTTGCTCTTCCCCATTAAATTTAAATTGCAACATTTTTTTTTCAATTTTCAGATAAATTCATTGGTCCCAATCCTAAATTTAGCAAAAACTATTACTTTTTTTTCAAATTCTCTATATGAACATTTAGCCTTTACTTCTTTTATCTTGGCTTTTAAATTATTTTACATTTAAACTTAAACATGGAAAGGGATATTAAAGAGGATATAATTCATAGGCAAAGATTTCTTTCTGTTACGGATAATGTATCCCTAAGAGTGTTGAATTTTCTAGTCTTTCAGAAAGTTTTCTTTCCCCAACTTCAGACAACTTCAGTCATATCCATGTTGTCTCCTTCTTAAATCACAGCATGAATAGTCTATACTACTTTTTCTATTCATTGCCCTATCTTTCTTTGAAAATCCTATCCTAGTTTACCCTACCTTGTTTATGCCCAACATTTTAAATTTTAATTTTAATTATTACATTTGGCCCAGCCATATGTTTTTAAATGCTGTATGTTATTGTTATTGTTTATTGCTTGTTGTGTATTTTTGTTTTTGAGTTTTTATTTTAACTGTTTTGTTTTGATTATTTGTTATCGCTTTTGTTTATTGATGTGCTGTGGGCTTGGCCTCATAAGCCACACCGAGTCCCTTGGGGAGATGGTAGCGGGGTACAAATAAAGTATTATTATTATTATTATTATTATTATTATTATTATTATTATTATCTTGTATTTAATCATATTATGATTTTTCCTCCATCTCCTCCATTTTAATCCATTTAAAAATAATATAATTTCTTCCAATGATTACTTTTGTTTAAACCTAATTTTGAAGGCATTCCTGTTTTAAAAGGGATATTTCTTTAAGCTAGCCTATCTGTCAGTAATGTTAATTTCTTCCTCTTTCTTTTAAGTGAAGCTTGGGAAAGAGCTAGTAAAAATTAAAGAATTTCCCCTTTGATGTTTTGTTACTGCTTGAGTCTTCGAATGCACACTCTTCAAGTTAGTGTTGTAAAAGCATAGTTCACATTGATGGGAGACTATAATAAATGATAAAAGTACACTTGTGGCATGCTGTTACCAAGTTTACATTTTCCTCTGTCAAGAAGCATGAAGAACTGTCAGATCACATAGGCTGATAATCAACTACTTCTGTGTTAAGCTTTATTATACTGTGGAAAGAGTTGTTTCATGTTCTCGCCTTTTATTTGAGTTCTATTTTTTTTTAAAAAATGGGGAAGAGGCGAAGTCTGTTTTTTTCCCAACGTAAAAGAATTCGTTTGTGTTAACAGCCAATCTAGGTTTAGGTCCCATTTACATTGTTATAGAATGCAGTTTCACACTGCATTATATAGTCAGTGTAGACTCATATAACACAGTTCAACTGCATTATATAATAATGTAGATGGGAACTCAGACATGCCTCCCCGTTCATTCATTTTACCCAGAAGACCACTTGCCAATATAGCAACAACAATGTCCTGGAAATAAAAGGATTCATCATGACTCCAGAAACACGCATTCAAGAATTTAAAGGGAAATAGAAGTTAGGCATTTTGTATGACAAAACACAGATGGGTAGTTAAAGTCTGTTATATCAATGGACACCATGCACTGGGGAAAATGAACTTTGTGTTTAGACTTTGTTTCTGAGTTTGGGGGAGCATTTGCAAAGTCACATTGACTCAGAAAATCAATTTACTTCCCAGCCGTCAAGATCTTCATTAGTCTTCTGTTGGGCATCTGCAAACTACATATTCAGTTTAATATTTATTCCACTGAACAAATTGTTCTGAATGCTCAGTAAATTTCGGGCTCAGAACAGTGTTTTGTCAGCACTGTTCATGTCTGTTCTGCAAATTTAAGCCACAGCAGCTTAAATTTATGATGCTGAATGATATAAAGCAATTATTTGGCTTGAGCACTCATTTTGTCTTGATTTTATTGGAGTCCAACAAACACAATACATTTTGTTTGGAATAGCCACCCATCAATTTACACACATTTTAATCTAGATGATGTCATGTCATAGCCATCACATTGTAATTTTTTCAACGTTGTTGTCCTGTCTTTTATGAAATTGTATTGATAGCTACATTTTGTGTGCTTCTCTTTTGATAAAAAAACAGTGGTCTAGCAACAACCTTGGTGGGGTTTTTTTCAAAACCAATGCATCTTTAATTAGATGTTTCTTTTCTTTTTAGCAGTAAGACAAAGTATTAGAGTTGAACTGCTCAGGAAGCAATGTGATTATAAGATAAAGTTAAAGGAAACTTCTCATTGAACAAAATCTTTTGCAAATAGTAAAGGCAAACATTAGAGAAGGACTTTAGCCATTTAGATAGACATGGTTTTATTCTAATAATATGTAAAAGTTCTATAGAGTCCTGCTTCTTTATTGTTTCCAGTTAAATGATTGTTAAATGCGCAAACGCTAAAATGTGGAAGCAACCCAAGTTCAATGCATTCATTGGTTAGCAATACAAATTATTTTATCAAAATGCAATGGCATCTAAACATTTTCACAAAGCTGTTGATGTAAAATGTCCTTTCTTTAGATAGGAAAAGCAGTATATGGGCAATTATGTGCTAAATGAATGCTTTTGATATTCTGCATTATAGAAACTATAGTTACATGATAAAAGCCACTGTTTAAATCACCTTTTGTCAAACTTCTAGAACAATAGTTCTCAACATGTGGGTCCCCAGATGTTTTGACCTTCAACTCCCAGAAATCTTAACAGATGGTAAACTGGTTGGGATTTCTGGGATTTGTAGGTCAAAACATATGGGGACCCACAGGTTGAGAACCTCTGTTCTAGAAGATATGGAGTTATGTTGTTCCAAAGTCTCTGTGTTGTGACAGAAAAATCCCCCCCCCCCCCAAATATGTTGTGTCAGTTTTGTCATGCTAGTTTCTATAACAATTTTACTGACATAAACACATTTTTTGAAAAATAAAATATCAAATAAATAATACACTACTGATTTTTGCTTTAAGCTTCAGGAATATTTGTGCTTATTTGATCACACCATAGTAACTTTCTGATAACTTCATGTTGTTTTTAATCTGCCACAATGAGTGTGTAACTATCACCTTTTTGAAAAACATTATTATTGCCACAGATTCATAATCAGGAAGTGCAGATCCTTATGTATTCCCCTAGTCATGCTTTGAAGAACTGACATGATGGGAAGAACTGCAGATGTACCCAGAATTAACAGGATTTAAGTTATGAATATAGTGGTCCAATCCCCTCTTCCTTAGAATTTCTACTATTTCCAAGGAAAGGAGCCATTACATTTTGTGGAAAGAAAATAATAGGAAAGGATAAAAGGGCAAGGAACTTGGTCTATTATTTCACTACGGGCAGCTCCAATTCCAGTCTTTGACCCAACGAACTTGGATATTGTGTTGAATGTTACGCAGTGGGATTGAGTGAGCATTCACTTATTTGATTGGCAACAAGGGAGACAGTGATATGTGTGATATGTGACCTTGAAATAATGTGCAGTCATACTCAAAAGCAAGGTGAAGAAGTTAAATATAAACTGAAGCTGTTAAGACTATGTATCTGAATGATTTCCTAACAAGGTTACTCACACAAATTCTGACAGCTAGAAGTGTTTTCCTCTGAGTCCCATCTTTCATTGCTTTTCCCAAGACAAAATGCTTTGCGTTTCCCTGAAACACATCCCCTGTCTTACCTGAAGCAAGCAAGAGAACTATTTTTGTTTTTGCTGTGACTAATCTTTAGGCCCCAACCTATAAACATAGTAGTGAATTTTTGATGGTGGTAGTGGTGGCCAGACCTTTTTAAATAAAAAATCCAAACATCTAGTATGCACATGCTGGTGATGTTGCTGCACTATGTGATATATGGTATTCATTTTACAGGCACAAGAAATAACACTGCCATAATTGGACAATTTTTTAATGCATTGGAAGTGTCAATAAGCCACAATAGGGAAACAGCAGTGAAGTATTATTTTTGCAGCTAGACTGGGCAGGAACATTTATAGCATCAGCTCTTTTCTAATTGGAATATCAGGTTATGGAATGAGGAGACCTAGAACTCTTATCATAATCAATTTGGCCCAATACATCTTTTTTTTTGGGGGGGGGGGTATACTGTAGGTAATGGCTCCCTTCTACTTTTAATGGTTATTTTAAGGGATTTCCAGGATTTATTAAAGTGTATTTTGACAAGAACTTCCAGGGTTTTTGGCATTCTTTTATTTAAGCTATCTTTAAAAAAATGACAAGAAGGATCACGCAATACAGTATAATAACCATATTCATGGAACTGGTGTTCATGATTTCATTTGTCCACATCCAACAAAAATATATACTCTCTAGCCATTTTCTAGGGAGTGATACATTATGGCATTCTTGGGCCAGGAGTTCTTCATCTCAATAGGGTTCACTATTATCCATGATTTCATGAAGTCCAAGAATGTATCCCCCATGGATACAGGGGGCCATACCTTGCAATATATTTGATAGTTAAACAGTGAAATGGGTAACAAAGATTTGTTCTTTAATAATATTTGTTCTACAATAATGTGTCATGGGATTAAACCACATTTACAAAGTAACTCTTCAAGTTGTCCTTTAAACTAAAAAAAAATAGACAATGGACTGTCACTGTCCTCTCCTGCAGATGACACAATATCATCTTGGTGCACAAAGCAACTACTTTACAGTGTCTGATGATAAGGTAACCCTAATGTGATAACAGTGGGTAATGTTGGTGTCATGATGGAAAAGGGCTAACTTTTCGGTGATGTCATAATGCAAGAGAAGTAAGAAATATGTATTTTCTTACTAAATCCAGTTTTGCTACTAAATGAGTTCTCAGAAATTAGCATAATAGTTACTTTATATAAGTAACTATTATGCTAATTTCTGAGAACTCTGTTGACTGTATATAACACTGTGTTAAGGGGTGAAACCTATGAAGTTTTAAATAAATTACAACTGTACCCTCGGTTCACTTCTAGCATAATAAATAAATAAATAAATAAACCTATGAAGTAGAATGATGTTTGTTTAATATCTGAAACTTTAAGAAAAAAATACTCATTTCTGGGATTATGATATTTGTAGTCCAAAGAGCAGTACTTTAAAATGTTCCCTGGGCTCTGAATATACCACACATTTTTAGCCAAACACTTTTTTTGTTTTTAGACAAGGATCTACAACATTTACCCACTTGACCTTCTTTCTCTATGGGAATGTTCTGTAACAACTCCCATTAGCACAGGTATGTGAGCCCAATGAAAGTCCAGTGCAGTATCTAGTTAGGGTTGAAACCCATCAGTAAGAGGCAAGAATTCTGATTACTTTTCCTAAATATTTTTTGTACAATCTACAGGAACATCTTTTTTGGAAATGCAACTTTCCCCCTACTCCCAACTGCAACTGATCACAAAGTGTTTCTGTTAAGCTGGAGTAGGAAGCAACATCTGAAAAAGTGGTGGCCTTCCTTCAGTACCACAATCATACATAGTTAAACTTGCCGGGTTTCCCTTCCCCTATACTCAAATCTGTTTTAAAAAACAAATACAAAAATTACTTTCCATAGAAAATGTTTTATGTACAAAATTTACATGTATGGGTTTTGCCAAAATATTACTAGTGCTGTTTCCTGCATAGAAAGCCTTGTTTTTGAAACAAAAAAATGTATGATGTAATATGTCCAAAACTAAGAACATTCTTCTCAGCCCATAATTCAACTTCCTTGACACTTTGAGTAACAAGTTTTCAACTATTCTTCAAATGCTTTTTAAAATATTCTCCCCATCTTATTTGGAAATAACAATTGGATTTAGGCCTTAGCCTTTCCATTAAATTTATTGTTACCAAGGCAGGGTATTATAAAATAACCAGAATTCAAAGTATATCCTGTCATTGTGCAATAGTTAAGCATTTTTGAACTGCCTCAATTAAAACAGACAAGTAATACTTGATGCATATAGAGCAAGAATGGGCAAACTTTGGACCTCCAAGTGATTTGGACTCCAACTCCCACAATTCCCAACAGCCTCAGGCATAAATGGCTGAGGGGGAAAAGGAAGGGGCCTGAGGCTGTTAGGAATTGTGGGGGGTTGGAGTCCAACACACCTGGAGGTCCAAAGTTTGCCCATGCCTGATATAGAGGTATGATTAAAAAATCACAGTGTATTTCAAAAAAATAATTAACTAGTACACTTTTCTGAGTGCACTCCAGATACTTTTCAAAATAACATTCACTTAAAATTGCTTCTGATCCCAGAGATATGACCTATCTGGTTTCTATTCATGGTGCAACAATTTTGGCATGGTTTTTTATTACCTAGCAGAAGAGCACATTACACTAAGGGCACGTTGACCATATAATCCAGTTAGAAGCTAGCTTCAGACTTTTGTGGGTACAAAACACAAGCTACCAAAGTGCACTGAAGCATGAATTAAGGCCTTTTAAATGCATCAAGCAAAGTTGGGGAAAAGTTTGAGATAAGCTCCTTAATGCACTTCGGTGAGCCCAAAGTATAAATCACATTGCACAGCTAAATCGGCCCTGCAGAATGAACTCATGATGGAGTGCTTTGTAAAATTCAGGGCAAGTGGATAGGAGCTGTAAAAATGCCCCAAGGGCAAAGCTGGACAGCAGAGAAGCAATTGATCCCCTGGAAGGGTAATTGTTTATCTCCAATGCGGTCACTTTCCCTGTCACTGGTGCACTCCAAACCCTGCATCTTCTGATGGCTATCAAGCTACCGATTCTGGAACTGGTTCGAGGCAAACTTCTGTGGTTGTGCAATCACTTTCCTGGTCTCAAACCTGTTATGTCAATTTAATCATCCGAACAGCATAATGGGCTTCCCGCAAACTGGTTCCAAACCGACCTAAGTTGTGAGTGTAGATCAATGGTTCCCAACCTTTTGTTAAGCAGGAACCAATTTGGTCAGGTAACACTTCACCAGTGACCATGTTGACCAGGAACCACTCTCCAACATTAGTACCAAAAGGATTATGAATCAGTTTTTGACCAACTTTAGATACTGTTTGGGGTGCTGATTCAGAATATTGTATTGGATAGATCACATCAGCTCTAGTTTGTGATACAGAACATAAGCCAAGGTCAGTGACAGGGAAGGAGTGGCAGGTGGTGCAAAAGAAGCAGAAAAAATAAAATAAAATAAAATAAAATAAAATAAAACAGGAAGGAGGCTTGTGGACCAGATTTTTGTTCTTGTGACCCACTGGTGGTCCGCAGCCCACAGGTTAAGAACTCCTGGTGTAGATGAACTCAAAGATCAAAGATGATGTTCCTTCTAGTTTACTGAAAGACAAGCTGACACAAACTACTAGATGGGAACTAACTCTTCTTGAAGGTGTCCACACAGTATTCTCTAAGCCAGGGGTCCCCAAACTACAGCCCGCGGGCCGTATGCGGCCCGCCGAGGGCATTTCTCCGGCCCGCGAGGCCTGGCCTGGCCTGGCCACGCCCACCCAGCACCGCTCTGCCCATCGCAGGAACTCTCTGCTCTGGCCGCTCTGCTCGTGTGGGAGGGAGAAGCCTTTTGTAGTATACCTGCCTCCTTGGAGACCAGAGCAGAGGGTTCCTGCAAAGCAGAGCAGAGGGTTCCTGCAAAGGCCGGAGCGGCGTCGAGTGGGCGTGGCCAGCAGCGTCGGGTGGGCGTGGCCAGTGGTGTCGGGTGGGCGTGGCCAGAGAACGCCAGCGTTCCCTGGCCACACCCACCCGGTGCGCTGGCCACGCCCACCCGGCACCGCTCCGGCCTTTGCAGGAACCCTCTGCTCCGGCCGCTCTGGTCTCCAAGGAGGCAGGTAAACTACAATTCCAAAACCAAAGGACACTGCCCACCAAACCCTTCCAGTATTTTCTGTTGGCCATGGGAGAACTGTGTGCCAAGTTTGGTTCAATTCAATCGTTGGTGGGGTTCAGAATGCTCTTTGATTGTAGGTGAACTATAAATCCCAGCAACTACAACTCCCAAACGTCAAGATTCTATTTCCCCCATACTCCACAAGTGTTCAAATTTGGGCATATGGAATATCAGTGCCAAGTTTGGTCGAGATCTATCATTGAGTCCACAGTGATTGATGGAGGCAGGTGAACTACAACTCCAAAACCAAAGGACACTGCCCACCAAACCCTTCCAGTATTTTCTGTTGGTCATGGGAGAACTGTGTGCCAAGTTTGGTTCAATTCCACCGTTGATGGGGTTCAGAATGCTCTTTGATTGTAGGTGAACTATAAATCCCAGCAACTACAACTCCCAAACGTCAAGATTCTATTTCCCCCATACTCCACAAGTGTCCACATTTGGGCATATGGAATATCAGTGCCAAGTTTGATCCCGATCCATCATTGTTTGTGTCCACAATGATCTCTGAATGTAGGTGAACTACAACTCCAAAACCAAAGGACACCGCCCACCAAACCCTTCCACTATTTTCAGTTGGTCGTGGGAGAACTGTGTGCCAAGTTTGGTTCAATTCCATCGTTGGTGGGGTTCAGAATACTCTTTGATTGTAGGTGAACTATAAATCCCAGCAACTACAACTCCCAAATGACAAAATCATTTTTTGTGTGGACATACATTGATTTGTTACGTGTCTTGTGTCTAAAATTGGTGTCAATTCGTCCAGTGGTTTTTGAGTTCTGTTAATCCCACAAACGAACATTACATTTTTATTTATATAGAAGTGTGGGTCTTTGTTTTTTGATTATTTTTTGGGGGGGGGGGTTGCACTGCAAATAATATATGTGCAGACTGCATAGGAATTCATTCATTTTTTTTTCAAATTATAATCCGGCCCCCCAACAGTTTGCAGGACTGCGACCCGGCCCTCTGTTCAAAAAGTTTGGGGACCCCTGCTCTAAGCGGTTAATTAAGATTTAGAATGGACTGCACTATATTTCAGAGTGACTCAGCAGCACAGTGGGGACAGGGATGCAGATTTCTGAGTTCCACGTTCAACCCTAGCAAACCACAGTGCATCTGGAAACTTGCTGTGGGCACCAAATTATTGACTCCAGGGAAAGAAAGACTGATCCATTCAATTCCCTTCCCATATGGATAGGCTGCTGACTCTTTCACCTTGGATATATAAATGGTACATTTATTTTTTGTAATAAGCCTTTGAGGTGGCTCCAGAGAGCCTCTCTCGTAAGAAGTTATTTCTTTTAAGAGCAAACTTTATTGGTGTGCACTTCAAGTCCTTCAATAGAGAAGGTTATCACATTATTTAACTGTGTGTTCATGTGCATATCTGTACTAAGCCACTCTTCTTGGTTTTTTTTTTTTTAAAAAAACTTGAAAATCCCAAATACGTCATATGTGTGAGATTTGTAAAGAGATCAACAGAAATACTGTTACAGGGCCTCAATGACATCTCTGAACTGACATATGAAAATGAGTTCTTCCCAGAAAGACAAAATGTCTGTTTTGTTCTCAATTAGCTAATGTATTGGTATTAGGTAGTGATCAAATTTGACCAAATATATTGCAATTTTTTCAGCAGAAATAATTGAGTATGCAATGAAAACACATTACAGGTGTCTGTATCTACAGATGTGATATCCATAGTTACACTTATCCATGCTCCAAAGAACATTCCATTCCAGATGTGTTTGTGGATCTCTCTGGATCTTCCAGTGCAATCCTATGGTATGCTTTCCAGACCAAGTAATAGGAATAGTTTCAGGTATCCATGGGGAATCATGGGACATATCCCCCACAGTTAGAAAGGCCACACTATATATCTTATTATATTACAGCAGTTTATAATAAAGCTCGGATTGAAAAAATGCTACCTGAAGGTTTTAGGAGGTGTCATCCAAAAAGTACCTTTTACAAGTTTTTGTTTACAACTGAATTAGTCTTCTATCTTGCACAACTGCAACCACAGATGTTTATAAAGAGAAGACAGAAATGCTGTTGTCTACACCACTTAGGACTCCATCCCATGAGTGGGGGAGGGGGGAGCAGAGAAAAGTGGAGGGAACCATCTTACTTCATTCCCTACCTCTGAGGTACATCTTCTAGGATGGCCAGATTTTCCCTGTCTTTCTCCTATTTTCCTCAGTTTTGAGTCCAGTAGCACCTGATTCCTGAAGATGCATTCTGGGCTTTGTTTCCATGTGCTGTAGAAATGGAGTCCCACAAAGTCCCACTGAAAGTGTCCTTATGTCATGTGATGGCCTCTGTCAGAATCTGTTTCCAAAGTGCATAGAAACAGGCTCAGATTGTGTTTGTTTGTTTGTTTGTAGCATTTTCTTATCACCTGGCAGTCTATGCAACGATGCACAATAGTCAAAATAGTTTAAACGTTTAATACATAAATGACATATTTCAAAGGAAATTAAAACAATTTCTTAAAATAGTTTATAAGCAAAGAAAATTAAAACATTCACAGTAGCCAGCCTATATTTTAAGGACTGAAGATAAGGCAAAACAACAAAGTCTTAACTGCCTATTGGAAATCCTACAGCCAGTTACCTAACCACTTACCTAACCACATCATATCACCTGTGAATAAGGCCAATTGAACTTACTGGGACATACTTATGTCTGTGCAAGAAAGCAGAGATAGTAGCACAGGATTGTTCGGCATTTTAATATCATTCTGAATGAATGAATGTTGTCCCTAGCAAAAGACTAGTCCTGAATTGCAAGGTCCACTAACATGGCACCATTATATCCATTTTGACTTAAATCCAATAGTTAATTCTAAATAAAACAGACCAACTGAATTACTTGTTCATATATGGCTAAATCCCTCTCATTCAATGGATCTAGTGTATCTGAGGCTAACAAGATGATACAAGCCTTTATCTGGCTTCTAATCAATTTTAATTGAAGTATTTGCAAATAAAAATACAGATTCACATTTATTAAGGCCATAGCTTCCATCCTTTCTTGTGTATAACATTTGGCCCATAACTTCACCTTCCAATGCTTTCATTTCCTATATCTGAAACTTCTTTCTCAGAAATTCAGGAACAGTTTGTGATGCTTCTTTTTCATTATTTGGAATGTCAGAACTGACATACACTTGTTCAAGGTTCTAACAAATCATGGAGGTCTCTGAAGAGCCTAGATCTACTGAGGTGACTCTGAAACATTGACATGAAAAGAGGACACAACAAGGAAAGCCATCAAAGATAGTGGGATGCACATCCCTGGAGAAAAGGTTAGTGCCGACTTTTGCTTTGTGCTCCCATTTTTCTTTATGATCAAACTGCAAGAAGAAAGATAATAAGTGGAGAGGCAGGATAGCTGACAAGGAGAGACATGTGACTGAGGTTCTATATGTAGAATAGCACTTGAACTATGGTTTTTGTAGCAAGGTCACTACTACATCTTTTTAAAGTATATTCTCTTTTTACTAGTTTCATTCTGTATACCATATAAGGAATTACTCATTAGTTCTTCAAGCTATTTGAGGTTTAATATATTAGTTGAAATATGTTAATGTGAAATCTAATATTTGAACTATGCTCTGATTAAGAGTTTATCTTGGCAGCTCAGTGGATGGATGTAATGAGCTGGGCTTCTGCTACCAAGCAGATAGGTTTTGGAGTCCTGTTAGCTTTGTGGTCAGCCTTTGACAACCGTCCAGTGGCATGAAACAGTTCCCTTGAATTATTTAGTGAGCAACCTGGCTACCGACCGTTTGACTAGTTGAAGCTTCTGGTCAGTCTTCAAAGGCAGCCCCACGTAGAGTGCGTTGCAGTAATCTATTTAGGATGTAACAAGAACATGGACCACCGTGGCCAAATCAGACTTACTGACTTGGCTGGATGCGCCTTGCATTTGCTTTGCAGTTTGAGGATGGGAAAAGATAAGAAAGTTGAGAGCATATGGAGGAGTCAGATTTTCGAACCTGCTTGCATAGTTCTCATTGCCTGGTGGACAGGCATGCTTACACGTTTTCATTTTCGCCTGTTTGCTTTTATACCACATAACCCTTAGCAGCTCATCTTCCATTGACCTTGGATTAGGGAAAAGTGAAACCCAACCCAGATGCTCTATATGTATCCAGTGATGAGGATTTGATGTGAGGTTAGGGAAAATGTCTAGGTAGAATTCGTTTGGGGTCCTAATTTTACCATTTGCTGTGAGAAAATACTCTACCCTACCAACAAAAGGGCTATGGTGCTTCTCTGCTATCATCTACTACATCCTTTATCATCAGTAAAGCTTATTTTATAGTAATGACATGTGTCAGTGCCCAAAATTGAAAGCATGGAGACTGGGAACTATACCCAATTTTGGAACAAGAAATAGATGGGAGCTGTGTTAAGCTATAGGACAACTAAAGAAACTTGATTCTTTTGTCAGTACTCATTTTATTCCTGTTTTTTTTATTCTTTTTTTTTTTGTAATTTTCAGAAGCACTCAAGGAACTATGATATTGGTTGATTTGCAACCAAGCCAAAGGTTGAATACTACTATCAATTTGACTGAAACCTCTATCTGAAATTCTTTACAATTTATGCGGCATACTGTCTAAATTACATGCCATGCCTTTCATTCTCCCTCCTACTTCCACCCCCATCTTTCACACGAGTAAATTATTTCACATGCTTCTGAAGAACGTATTTTGATTATCTTTGCTCTCAAGCTTAGCATCTCTAAATAAAAACTGTTGTGACTGTTAGATAATTTTTATCTCTGTGTCTCTAGATTATTCACAGCAGGATCTTGTTTGTTCGTAATATTAGACTTCCAATCTCTGAATTGTCATGAATCTTGTCAGAACACCCTAAAATGTTGTCCGATCCAAGTACACTGACTGAATATAGGAGAGGGAGAAATAACATATCATTTTAATAATTTTTCCATCTCCTTCTTCCATTTAATTTGTACATTCAAAGCTGTCATTCATTTCAAAAAAAATCTTACAAATAATGGCAGTTAATTAACCTCAGAGAAAACATATATCTTTTTGTGATTTAAACCCCTCTAAATGTCAAACTCTTTAAAGGAGTTCTGCCTTGTAGGGATGTTAAGCTTTAAAAAAAGAGCCCTCTTTAAAAATATTGGAACCCTTGTTAGATTGAAACTTTTCTAACAAAAAAAAGAGAAGAAGCACCATATTAAACTTTCTTCTTGCTGCTGTTTCTTTGTTCAGGCAGTTTTATAACTGACAGCTGCTAAGAATTGTCAGCATTTCCACTATGACCTGCTGTTTTTCAGAGAACAGTACTTGCTTGACAAATTATGCACTCCGGGGAGTGGGGGGCAGGACAGATTTTTAAAAGTCAGTGCCATTTGCACAAATTATACTGCACCACAGAGCAAAAGTTTTGACCATGCAATGACTAACTAGCTGAGCTTGGCACAGAAAGATCCTCAGGAGCACGCTGAATGGAATCTTCTTCAAAGATGTGGAGACATACTGTCAATGGCACTTTGTCCTTGGGGTTACACTGTTTTCATCCATGGGGACCCATGTCTGGTGGCTCTAACTCTTCTATCAGTACAGCTCCGTCTTCACAGTATATTTGGGGATATTGTCAAGGCTTAAAGAGCATCATTACCCAAGATGCAGGAAGTGCAAATTCTCACTCCTTAAATTTTGACACTCCATTACAAATGGAACTCTGTTCATAGTGGCACTCTCTGGAGATGTATGGCAAAGTGCCATTATTAAAGCAACATTTGTTTTAACCCTTTTAAGGAAAATGACATATGAACTGATGGCTGGAAAATGAATGAACATGTCCCGGAAAAACTAAATGTCACATAATCCAATATACACATGCATCTTACAAAGGGGTATATCTCACTGACTTCAGTAGAGTTTTGGAATAATCTGAACATCAACATGTGATATGTTGAGTTTGTTTAAGAAATAAGGTGTAAGGGATACTAGATTAAGGTTTTCCCCCTTGGTGACAGATATTTCTGTAGTTAATAAGGAACAATTTATCATGTATTAGTTCAATCCAACACAATATGTAACCCACCAAAGAGTACTACAAACTAGAAGGTGCTCAACAATTGTTCCTACCTTCTGTGTTCCCAAAAACATTAGAAAGAAAGTAGGTTGGTTTAGTCCCTATTAAGTTGGCAGGCTGTATTTTGGTCAAGATATAGTGCTGTACTAATTTCAATTAACTGGCTTTCCTAGGATGTTTGATACTAGTACAGTAGCTAATGTGTTCACCTTCTAAAGGTATGACATGCTGAATTCTTTTTATCAGAGCATAAGGACAACACAGAGTGACCAATAATATTTCAAGATCATAATACAGTATGTCCTCTATATCCACTGATTCAACTATCCATAACTTGCAAATATTTAAAAAATCTAAAGAATATCATTTCAGTACATGGTTGTCTATATTGGGACTTGAGCATCCACAGATTTTAGTATCTATGGGGGCCTTGGATCCAAACTCCATGAGATACTAAGTGTCTATTGTATATAGGTAAACATCAAAAACAAAAACAAAAAAATTACAAAAAACAAAAAATCAAACCAAACCAAAAAACAAAACAAAAAACAAAAAACAAAAACCCAGACATGAAGAGATTCCAACATGGCAACAAAGCAACAATATTATACAAATTCTCTCTGAAAAAGCAATGCTTTTGTCACCTATCATCAATCTGGTCTTCTTTTTGTAATCTTAGCGTCACTACTGAGAAAATGTTGTTTTATTTTGTTTAGCCCCTGCATCCCAGACACTGAAGGTACATAGAGCATTCCCTTTGAAGGTCAGTGGAGGTTACATATTGATCTATTTAGGATAAGAGCTTTGTTGCCGGAAGAAGTGTTGCTAGGTAGCTGTTTAGGACCACATTCCAAGAGGAGGTCATTCTCAACCCTTAATTGTCCTAAGGCTGAGCTGTTCCTCCTACTTGTTGTTGTTGCCGATTCAACAGTTCCCTATAAACTAGTAAGCAGTGACAAGCTACTAAATGGAATAGAGGCCACTGCTATTTTTGTATTGTGTTCTATAGGTCAGATCTGCCATAGATGAGACTACACAGGATTACATGCTGTCTGTGCAACATCGATTACTATCTACAGAGATGAGAATGGCTTATTTTCTGACATTCTAGATCCAAGAACCAATGGATGCTAAACACTGACCTTTGTGATAAATATTGTTGTGACACACATTGAGCTTTAAAGGATATGATGTTGTTGGGTTTTTGTTTGAAGTATGTTAAACACAATGTTACATACTTCGTAGCTGCAAAATAATGATAAATTCTGATTTCCTTCTCTGTAACTTCATTCTCAGTTATGGGAAAGCATCCTTCATTCAGAGCTTCCAGGCATTTTTCTATTTAAATCAGACCTTCAACATTTTTGAAGAAGTGTTTTGGAATGTAATTTGTTAGCAAGCATGGTTTTTTTTTTTTTTTAAAAAAAGAAAATTAATACTCCATTTCATGGAACACTGGTCTCATTGAGGTGTTTTTTATTTATCACAACTTGCATTTGCATTTAACTAGGAGAAATAGACACATTGGGGAGTGTAAAAAGTATATTCATTCTTTTAATAAAAACTAATGGTTTTTAAAAATCTTTTAGATACATTATTCCCTAATAATATGCACAAAGCTGTAAAGAGTTTTAAAAATGCATGAAAAGATCAAGTGAACTATTTTTGGGGGTAAATGAGGGTTATTTAACTCTATGACTTTTCCATAGTACACAGTTGCAGTGCTATGATTCCATTTTAACTGTCACTGTCCCATCTTATAGATGTCTAGGATTTGGAGTCTAAGGAAGAGAATTTAAAACTCTCAGCAAAGAAGTTTTAGTGCCTCTAACCCAGTGGTTCCCAACCTTTTTTGACCAGGGCCCACTTGACCAGGGACCACTCTCCAACATTAGTGCCAAAGGGTTACAAATCAGTTTTTGTTCAACTTTAGATTGAGTTTGGTTATTTGGGGTGCTGATTGAGAAAATTGTATTAGATAGACCACATCAACTCTAGTTTCTGATACAGAACATATGCCATCCAGTAGTCTCCATATGCTCACCCACAGAGAACCATATTTAATAATCTAGAATTAATGTGGTCTATCCAATACAATTTTCTCAATCAGCACCCCAAATAAGGAACAGGCTTAAAAACGAAGATACCAAGGCACCCCGGCTTCCAGGCGCCACATGGAACTCCACTTGGTGGAGGGAGGAGAAGAAGCAGCAGTCAGGAGGCTTGTTGTCATACCTTTCATGGGTAGTAAGTCTCTCCCCTCCAGACATCCCCATCGCCTTGGCATTATAAAATGTTTTCACAAATCTAGTCCTTCTTGTTGCAACAGTGTAGTAACGGTGAGGCTGCAGATCATATTTTAGGTCTTGTGGACCACTGATGGTCCACGGTCCACAGGTTCGGGACAACTGTTCTAATCAAACAACAAATTCCAGGTTTCCACAGGTGGTAGCTTTAATTATTAAAGTAGAATCAAACGTGCTCTAACTGTGAAGTGTGAATGGGCCACAAGTACATGTACAGACTATGATCTTACCTCTTAATTGAGAATATAATCTCATTTAGCATAAGTGGAACCCATTCTCCAATTTGATACTTGACCAACCAGAAACAAAATTCATTGTCTAAATAAGGTTTCAGTGTGATCATAATATTGGTGAAAATGTTGTGTGTGTTTACCAAATTAATTATTTACTTCCTAAATACCTGCCCACCTTAGAATAGTAGCCATTCCAATGGAGGCTAGGAAGGATTTCATTTTCATGCCAACTGATTCCATTAACCTGTTTTTCATCTTCTCTGTGCATATACAATTGTCCATCCACATTTGAGGTTTTTACTTTTGCCAATTTGATTATTAATGGTTTTGACTAATATGTTTTCTTTAAGAATTACTAGTTAAGCACATAGATGCATCGGGGGACATAAGAATCCCTAGAATATTCTCTTAGATTTTTTAAAAGTGTATTTTATTTGTGTTTTTTCCACTTTTGTGGGGATCCTGCACTCCTAACCGCAGTGAATGTGGAAGGCTGGTTATATGTACTTCTGTTATATCATCTAGTATACCCTTCATTTTTGTCTTGCTAAAACTTTTATGAGAAAGTGCAAAAATGTCCAATATGCACTCTTAGTCTAACAAAAAGGAAGGTACAGTTCCTAATTGATAACAGATATCCATGTCAATTAATTTTCAATTTGCTTATAAAATACAATTTTTTGTTATCAAATGGAGCCCACTGTAAGCAATAATAATTATTACTAGATAACTTTCATAAAATTGTGAGCTTAATACAGTGGTGTAATTGGTAGCTGGATTGGTTTCTAGTCAGACTGATTCCTTCCCCCTTTTACATTTGCTGGGTTTGTTCATCAGGGCTGATCTTGTAAATGTGAAGTATGAATAGATATAACAAATCAGTTGTCAATTGGGTAATTGTTAGGTGCACGAAGAATCAAAATCCTCAGAAGTGGAGAAAAGTAATCTTAGGGGTTTTTTTACACACTCTCTTTAAATATACCAGCCAAACTTTAATATTTTATGTGCTCTGGTGTGTCTGCTATTTTAAAGGGATATAAATGTATTACCTTTCCCCTGCCTTTAATGTTCTTTCCCACCTCCAAATAATTAAGAGTAAGGCAGCAGTAATAATAAAAATGCAACTGCTCTAGTAAATTGGCTGCCTGTCTCCTAAACTCACATAACACCAGCTTGGAAATCCATTTAACAGCAGAACACTTTTCGACCAAGATAGACTGTAATTTTATATAATCAGTGTAACTGTGCTTAAAGCTCAGTCACTCAGGCAAATATGATCTTTCAAAGCAACATTTCTAAGGGACACTCTGAGGTTCAAAGCTCTCTTTCAGGTTTTTTTAAAGTTTGGAAAGTATCATGTTAAATATAGAGTCATGAGAGTGCCATCATCATCATATTCAAATCTCAGTGTGATTAAGCTGTTTATATTCAGCATTAACATCCATTTGTAACATAAATTATCATAACCTACCACAAAATGTCATTGTTTTATTTGGTTCCATTTTTATATTTCTAGATAAAAAGGCTGTGGTCTTGAACAACTGAGAATGCCTGATTTCCCATCCTAATGCCAGTGGAGCTAGAACAACTGCTATCAAAGCAATGCTGAAGGTTAGAGGTAGAGTTTACTACAGTATGTCCTCCACATCACTAGGGTGAGGGTCACAAGACCCCTAAAAATGTGAAAATCCGCAAATAAATAAATTGGTATTATAAGCGGGAACCATTTTTAAGGAATCTCTAGGTCCTCCAGTGTAACTCTATGTTCAATCTCTGATGAAAGTTGCACTGAAGGAATGAGAGAAAATATTTTAATTAAATCTGCAATAACCATATCTGCAAAAGTCAAACCCACAAATATGGAGTGCTGGTTGGATATTTTTCAGACCAGGGTTCTCAAACTTTTAAAGCATAGGGCCAGTTAATGGTCTCTCAGACTGTTGGGGAGCCAGAGTGTAGTTTGAAAAAAATATATAAACAAATTCCTATGCATACTGAATATATCATATTTGTATTGCCAAGAAGACATGAAAGGACAATACAATATTTAAAATGAAGAACAATTTTAACCAATATAAACTTACTAGCATTTCACTGGGAAATGTGGGCTTGCTTTTGGTTGAAGAAGTAGCCAATTTAGTTAGGATTATTGCCATTTATTCTATTGATTGATTATATTTATTTATACCCTGCCTTTCACCCTGTGGGGACTCATTGTAATTGTGTCTAAAGTTTAGTGTGGGAGCTGGGTAAATGACCTTGCAGGGCCACATCCAGCCTACAGGCCTTTGAGGTTTGAGGACCCCTGTTTCAGATTTACCTCCAAATAGAAAATACTAGAGGATTTGGTAAGCTCCATCTTTTTCCACCAATTTCTAAGTATGTTTATGCACCAAATCAGTCTAGAAGTTCAGAATCATAGGCAATGTTGTACTCCAATAAACTATCTATCTATATCTCTCTATCTACACACACACATATTTTTGAGAGAAACAAAAAACCTAATACCCAGGTCACCAGACAAAATTGTCAGATAAAAGTTACAGATGATTGCTTTTCCTCTACCTATATTGAACATTAGACATCAATCCTCTTTGTAGGTCTTTTAACTTGGATCTAATAAATTATGGCAAGATAATAGCTCACATAGGTTTCTAATAAGACCTAGGTACTTTAACAATGCTTTGGGCATTCCTGAGATAAGATGTCTGGGACATAAATGATGGTTTACCACAAGAATGAGTGAAATAGACCCCACAGTATAAGATCTGATATCAGTACCTACTTTCATTCAGAGTAATGAAAGCTACAAAACAACAACAAAGTATCTTACCATACTGACTGGAGATTTTTCCTTAAGTGGGTGGATAGAAATATGGCATCGTTCCAATGGGAAGGATCATTTTGTTCACTTTTCAGCTTACATTCCTGCTTACTTCAGAAATTTTGATTCAATTTTAAATTATTTTATAGCTATTACAAACCCATGAATCAAGGACCATCACAATAGAAAAAAGAATATTTTATAGAAATTATTCAATATTCCATTGCAGTGATGACAATGATGATACTAGACATTGATATTAAACTTATGAATTATATTTATTTATAATTTCACCTAGCACAGCAGGAACACAAGCCACCACAGAAAGTTAGGACCTCATCACATTGAAGTCCTGAAGCCAGATAACAGAGGGGGAAATTGGTTAGGCAGTGGGGCAAATCTGGCAGCAAGCAGCGTAGGAACTCATCACCCCATGCCACGCATTGACCTCTTCCCCATCCCATGAGGGAAGCATCACCCCCCCCCCCCCCGCAATGTGCTTTGCCCATTTTACCTAATGAGAACACAGGGAGCCTCCCTTATTTTCAGGGCTCTGTCTTAGGATGTTTTCAACAAAAACCCAGGCCATGTTGAAAGTGTCCATTTTATCCTTGTAATAAATCAGAGAGTTAGAATAATCAGGAAAAAACTGGCTACCCATGATTACCCCATGTGCTTCAAGAACACATTGGAATGTAAAGACTGCAGTCTTCACAGTCCGTGCCTGTCTCTTTGGCACCATATCCTGGAGCTGAGTCTTGAACTCCAGACCAGTCCTAGGATGGTTCTTGTTACTGTGAAGGTTGGGAAGGAATCCTGACTTCTGGACTGCCAGAGTATTATGGAAGAAAAAAAGGGCAAAGGGGGAATTTCCTTGTCCTTTCCCACAACCTTCTCTGATTGCTCTTGTGCCCTGGCCAAAATCACTTTAGGTGATGAGTGACAGCCACCAGCCATTTCATGACCACAGGCCATCACTATGAAGAGAACAGGAGAGAGATGATAAGTGCCATATCATATCCCCAGCTACCCGAGCTCAGAACAATGGATAACCATGTAAACTATTGTGGTTGGTCTCTTTTGGAGCCAGCCCAACTGGTTACATGGATCTATAGTTCTGGCTTGCTCTGGATTATCAGGAAACTCAGAAACAAATTTCAACTCTTGTTAATGTGTTTCAATGCTATGTTAAACAGCCTTAGCCTGCATTCACCCTAATCAGTACCAAATCAGACCCAGGTATAGCCTTGAGGTTTACTGTCTATAAGACCTGATAGACAAAAGAAGGATACTATTCAAGGAGGAAATCAAATTGACTTTGCCATAGGAATTGTTAATCTTTTTTTTAAAAAAAACTGGCCTAAGATGTTTGTTTTTGCTATGTCATTGATTGGCCGAGTTCAGTTTACTCAGAAACGGTTACTCCTCTGACAAGGATGTTTTGATTTGAAGGTCATTTGAGACTTCGAATGCAGTTCTTTCACAGATTGTGAAGAGGGAGTAAGACTCCTGCAGCTGCTCATTTTCTCTAAGAAGGCTGGGACATTAAATATTTGATAAGAGTTGATGTAATGAAAAATAAGAGTCCTTCTTTTAGATCTCATTACAGTCACATCCACTTCATCCAAACCATGATTCCCTAGTCTTGTCCCCTCAAGTCTTAAATGACAGGACGAATAATAGAAAGTTTTGCAAATTTTGTAAACAAAGAAATACTTAATGTGAAAAGGGTCTACACTCAAAATCCTTTATGCTCTGCAAAAGAGGACTTAATTTCTCTAGTGTAGTCCAATGAGATACATTTGATCCCAATGCAAAGGAGAGCTTTCTCTTTTGTGATACCCACCATATGGAATCACATCCCCATTGTTTAATTGATTTGCTTAGGCATTTACTGAATCTTAATCTTACCAGTCTCTCCGGTGATTGAAATGAAGTGTTTCTTTTTTTAATGTATTAATTAGTTTTAGTGTACTTTGTTCTTTATTTAGTATTGTAGTATAAACAGTTGTTGTTGCTGTTGTTGTTGTTGTCATTTTTGTTTTGTCTGATAAAAATAAAAAGACCACATTGTCTGATTTTGATATTCATTCCTGAACTGGGATATTTACTTCAATCAGAAAAAGCTGGGAAAACTACTTTCATGTTATTTATGCTGCTTTATGTCTTTTGTTTTCTGTGGTTGGCAGTATTCAGAGTACATTAAAAATGCTGTTCTTCTCCTTGGTTTCATTTGTCTATGCATCATTTCTCTAGTTTTCTTTTATGAAATATTATGCCCGTGACTTCATGACTTAAGGTGCGATATTGTGATGCCATCACGAGAGAGCCTTGAACTGCAAGAAGATCAAACAATCCATACTCCAGGAAATAAAGCCCGACTGCTCACTGGAGGGAAGGATATTAGAGGCAAAGTTGAAGTTCTTTGGCCACATAATGAGAAGACAGGAAAGCTTGGAGAAGATAATAATGCTGGGGAAAATGGAAGAAAAAAGGAAGAGGGGCCGACCAAGGGCAGGGTGGATGGATGTTATCCTTGAAGTGACTGGCTTGACTCTGAAGAAGCTGGGGGTAGCAATGGTCAACAGGAAGTCTGGCATGGGCTGGTCCATGAGGTCACAAAGAGTCAGAAGCAACTGAATGAATAAACAACAAATGCTGATTTGTGTCTTTAGTTTTCTGTGTATTCAGAGTATATTAAAAATGCTGCATCATTTCGCTAGTTTTCTTTTATGAGTTATTATACCAGTGACTTCATGACTTAAGGTGTGATTTTGTGATTCCATCACGTTGCAAGCAGTCCAATAGTCATATAGATTAAATGGCACTGAAAACATATGAGCACATAGTAAAAAGAAAGAAAAAAAACTAGTTCTGAGAATAGCAGTCAAAATGAATATGCTTACAACTTCTGAAAATCTCATGCACTTTCCAACACTAATAAAAACAAGTGCAAAATTACATAAATAGCTTTAGTATGGATATAGTTCAGAATTGAGTAAAACAATTAAACACCTATATGAGCAAAAATGCAAAACAGAAAATAACAATATATTAACTCAGGCATTGGTTTATTTCAGATAAAATAATTGGTAAAGCAAAACTACTACAGTGTTTTGCTTTAGACTGACTTTTAGCAGTCAGTGGGAAGGGGAACACTCGCATTTTGGCTGTGTATTGTAACTGGTATGATAATACATTGATTTTAATGTGGTATTTTATGGCTTTAGTTTAGAGTATTGATATATTGGAGCAATTTTTGTACACTGCCTTGAGCTATGGGATAGGTTGTATAAAAAGCAATAAATAAAAGAATAAATATTTGACAAACAAGAAGGGCTTTTTAAAAAGCACAGGGGATAAGGAGAACATTGATGAGCAAATGAAAGGGATCACTAGTCTTGCAATTGTTCTGTTTTAAAATTGTTTAGTTCATAATACCCCACTTGCTTGGTATCAAAATGGTTGAAATTAAATCCCACATTACTGAAAGGAGAAATGTTATCTACTTGTGCTTTAACAGACTTTCAATTCATAACATAATTATTCCTTATAACTAAACCTGAAGATATACTAGTTGTGGTAGGTAAATACTGTAACCAGGTTAAAAATGGGGGTGGGGGTGGGGGGGGGTGGGAGAGGTAGATGATGTTTAGCCAAAGTGCAGACAGAATTGGGTTAACAGCTGTAAAGGATGTGTTAAAAATGCACTTAAAACCCAATCCTGCCCCCTCCCCCCAAATGTGCACCTTTGTGTGATTCTACATCCCAGCAGTCATGCAAAACCAGATTTCCCTCATCAACTCTTCATCTTGATTTGCTACAAAGGAAGGTTGTGAGAACTGCAAGAGCCTATTTCCTGGGCCTGACAGGTCTTGTGCTTTTCTATCCTACCTACTCATCACACAGGAGGGGTTTTTTTTTGTTTGCCCCTTACCATGTTGGGGCTCCTTTTCAACCACAGGTCCAGACACACCCCATCAGATGATGCAGGCCAAGGCCCCACCCCATCAGTGGGTGAAGTGGCAAGGAAGTGTTACAAGAAGCTTCCTTGCCACCACGGTGAATAATTTTCTTTTGGGTAGCTCTACTGGAGCAACCCATGGTATTTATGCTTCCCCCCCCCCCCCATCTGATCAGGAAAATGGCAATGCACCAGCGTGCCTTGCCACACTTTTTCTTGTCTGATGGAGGAAGTGACAGAGCACCAACACACCTTGGAAGGGCAATATGCCACCCTTCCCCTATGTAATAGGATAAGGAGGGAAGGCACGTGGCTTGCCACTAAGCAACACGCGGGCCTTCCATTTCACCAGTGATTGCAGGTGAAATGGGACAAAAGGGGAGGGGTGCTCATCAGTGAGACAAGGTCCCTACATTTAAAATGCAAATTTTGATGCTGTCTAGAAGTGCCCTCAAATAGCTATTATGAGCATCCATTGCCAACAACTGTTTGAACTGATTTGAAAGTATAAAACCTTAGTCATTTTATTTCCACAATAGCTCTACCACTGATGCATGGGATTCATAGGGAAACACACATGCTGGTAAAAAAAAAAGAGATTTACTCAGTGAGTATTAGATCTCAACAGTTAAAGAAACATTAATTCTAGCATTGATTTCACTTTGATTTCCTTAAAGGACTAGGTCCTCTTTTCTTTGTTATGATAAAGAACTGCTCACCAAATCAGTGTGATTAATCCACTATTATACTACTAAAAAACATTTATCGGTTGCTTAACTGTGTTGTGCTTCTATTTGCTTGCCAGAAATCCATTAACATCACATTACGGATGAAAGGGAATTAATTTACAAATGATTTCAAAAATAGGTAGGACTATTGTGTCTGAACTAATGATACATAAAATCATTTACAGCCATTAGTCTATAAGGGTAAGTGCTCTTAGAGCTTTTCTTTCAGTGCTCGGCATTGCGCTGTCAATTTAAATTCTACTTGGTGCCGTATGATCGATTTATGGAAGCTATTGAAGTCCTGTCAGGATTTTCAAGTTGAGATTGCTGTATACAATTGCAAGTGTCATAATATGAAATAACAACTGGAGTCATTTTTAAGTGGGGAGGAAGAAAATGTGAAAGAAGAAAGGAGGGAAAGCACTTCTTTTTCTTGATTCCTTAATATTTCTCAATCTCAAACCTATTTGTATTTCTAGTGAGATAAAGGCAGTGTATTTTAATATAAGAGGGTAAATGATTATATCTAAAGAAAGTCTTGCAAAACTTGTAATCTCAAGAGAAGAAGAGATGGAGGATGCGTGACACGTAAGCATATTTTAATAAGCAGATGTCACAACCTGAGAGCATTTTGCCAGCTGTCAGGGCTTAATCTTTTTGGAATGGACACTCTTTTTAAAAAACCTCAAATCAAAAACCTTCAGCTTAAAACACCTTAATCAGCAGTTCTTTCTTTTTCCTGAAGCTTTGCTTGACAGGTATAGAGGCAGGACTTTGCAATGTCAAGCATATCTACATGAATCCTAGGAGAGGAAAAGAGAGGTGCATACAGGCATGGAGCCTTTGAGTTTCAAGGGCTGATGGAAGGATTCCAGTGACAGTAATTCCTGATTTACAGTGGCAGAGCTGAGACTAGAGCCTGGCCTGGTTGCTGAGATAGCTGAGGGTATAAGAAGCTGATAACAGAATTCAAAACCTTACACTTCTAGATCATCACGTTAAATACAAGCCAGAAAATCAGGGGTGAGTCTTTTTTTTAAAAGCAATCAACTTGACAAAAGTTATCTAAATGCTCTTCAGCTGTCAGTGAGAGAAGGGTTAGAACTCTCAATTTATTCCCTAGAAGAGAAACATTCCAAGTTCAAACTGCATCATAGGATAGCTTCACATTCTACCTGCCCCAAACTCTTCCATGGTATTGTTACAGCTTTGGTGGCTTTTTATACAACTATGTAAAGGAAAAAGAAGATTATTAACCCCGCCCCCAAGCTTAGTGCAAAGTATTGCCAGGGAGGGGGGTATAGATTGATTTATTCATCTCCATAAAAGAGAAATCAACATTCATCAATCCTGGTATCAGGGCAGTGGGGAAAGGGGGTAGTGATTGGATGGCTTACTTAAGGCAACTTCACCCCTTCCCCCCTCTTTAGAGATGGTCAGTCAACCCTCTTGTCTCCTTTCACAGTGTATGTCATTTTAGGGCCACATATGAAGTTTTTTCCTCTCTTAATGGTTGTTTTGTTTACCATATACTGTCATGGAGGACTTGGCAATTGGCATAGTGTAGTGTCATAATTAGGATGTTCTGGCAGGTGTTGGAGGGAGATATAAGATTGAAGCCTTCCAAGTTAAGCAGCTTCACACCTTCCTGGGCCTTTCCAGAACAACGCTGATGGCAGCAGTAAGGGCTGAGCTAGGAATACTCCCAGTAAAAGCTCAAATCTTAATGAAACAGTTTAATTACTGGTCAAAAGTAAACTCTATAGATCCCAGTAGACTTCCTCACCTATGTCTAGAGGATCAAGTCCAGCATGACCAGAAGTCATCGTGGATGGCGGCTCTGAATAATGAGTTGGCTGGATTCGGTCTGCCTTTGCAATTTCTGGGTGATTTGGGTCCGGGGGCAGGGCAAGTGCTCAAGCGGAACATTCAGGATATCTATGCACAGCTGGACCTAGAGAGCATAGGTAGGTCTTCAGCCACAAGGTTTTTAACTTCCCACAAAAGGAATATTCATTTAGAGCACTACCTAACTATTCCACTTCCTCTACCCTTAAGAAGACTATATACTAGGGTTAGGTTTGAACAACTCGGTATTATGATGCAAACCGGGCCCTACTATAACATCCCAAGAAGTGAGAGATTCTGCGTATGGGGAGAACAAACAGTGGAAGACATTGAACATTTCTTAATTGACTGTCCAGCATATACTGAACTGCGAGACAGATATTTACATCCAGTGTTATCCAACTGCAGGTTCCCCAACAGAAATGATATTCTGACATCCCTCTTGCAAGGTGAGGAAAGATCCAACATAATCAGAGTAAGCCTTTTTATTCTGAAAGCTATTAAGAAAAGAGCAGATTTCCTGAAAGAAGAACCAGGAAAATAAGATTCTGGCTATAAATAGAAGGTCAGCTGCTGTCCTCACCTTTTTGCCTTGTTTTTTTACTCATGTTCTATTTTGAAATGGTCATATGACTGATCAAATAAGTAAATATTATGATTATTATTACATATCATGATCTGATCACCATGCTCAATATATCTCATATGTATGGGGGTATTGGGGTAATGATACAAAAGGTTTGCTAGGGTAAACCTTCTTTCACTCAGACTCAGCCCTCCCCCCCTCCCCCCGAATCAAAATCCTGGCTACGAGCCTGGTTGTGGCACAATGGCAGAAGCACAAAGTGAAGAGGCAGAAGCATCATTTTCTTCATACTCATTACAACTTTCCTCTCTCTCTTGCTCTCTCTCTCGCTTCATGAAGGCAAACATACCAGGAATAAAAACCACCCAAAAACAACAAACCCAAAGGCCCTCAAAGAGCATATAGCAAAGTGGACCACAATCTTCCAAAGCAGACAAGAGTAAAGCAGGCAGCAATTTCCCAAAGCAGACAAGAGCAAAGCAACAGCAATCTCCCAAAGCAGATAACAGCATGAGGCACAGAAGCTGCTCCCTTGAAGCCCTAAAGCCCTGTACTCTCATGCTAATACTCCTTCTAATGCTCTTATGTCAAAGCAAAACCCTGGCCAAGCAACAGCTCTTAACTCAAAATGTTCTTATGTTGAGACACTCGTAAGTCAAGGTTACACTGTATTAAGAATTTCTCTCCAGGGTGAGGAAATATATTTATGCTAAATGGACATACTGAACAGTCAAGTTTTAGCTGAATTTGAAGGAACAGAAAGAGGTGATATCAGGTTAGTAAAATTGAAAGAATTTTTAGGATGGACATATGATGGTAGTGAGAAAGGAATGCACAGGAAGTTTTCTACTGCATGCACTAAACATTTAACAGAATAATCAGAGGATTGTAAAGATGTGGCCTGTGTAGTTCACATGTGTCCCCCTCAAATCTACCTGGCATTTCTGCCTGAAAATATGTTCACCTTGTTTTCACAGCAGAATTTTCAAGGCAGCCAGCCATGTTAGTGTCTTCCAGCAAAATAAAAAAGGATTCTTGTAGCAACTGACAGACTGACAAGTTGTATTTGGCATAAGTGCTTATTTACACATTTCCCGTATTCATAGAAATCATATCATCTCACTGTTACCATGACATACTCTCCATCATTTTACAGATGTAAGCCAGGACAGCCCCCACTCCTTTCCTAACTGAGTGCAAACTACTTTTATACTTAGAGCTCAGTTTGCATCAGTTGAAATGAACTGAAGATTTTACTATTTTAGTATTAGTTCTGATGCGGAAAGGCTGTGAGAAAGTGGGAGAAGGAGAAGGAAAATGGGACACTGTGAAAATAGATTAAAAAGTGAGATGACAGAGGATTAACTGGAAGTCTTTCTGACAAACTGGGAAGGAAGAGTATGCCATGACTGTAATACTAGGACCAGTGCCCGCTGCCAGGAGCATTAAATGTGCCACCCACCCTGGAGGTTTGCACTAATATTGTGAGATACTCAGTTGCAATGGGCATATTGGCAGCCAAAATAAAGAGAACAAGAACAAAAAGGTATGTGTCAATGTGGATCCTACAGTATATCTTCGACCCTGGAATGAAGTAAAAGTATGACTTGTACAGGGTTGTGTTTATCTTAGCACTGTTCCTGCTCTGAAGTAATGAAAATAGATGGTATGTTTTATTATTTCCATTAAATGGGTGCACTTTTAAACAATTAATATTCAGAAACCATCACATATCACAATTGCAAATGCGCTTCCTAATCTAGAAAATTAACAGTAATGCCTTTGCTCTCCACTTTAATAAGAAGCTCTTCTTTTCTTGAGTGTTATTAAGATCCTCACAAACACTTTATTGCTGGGGCAATACATTCTGACTAATTGCAAAGACATCAACCAAGGGTTAATCGAATTGTTTTATGAAAAGTTGAAACATGAAAGGGTTTCATAACAAGCACTTTGGTCATACTCCTGGCAAGGTTACAAATGATTGTTCTCACTCTCTCTTTTTGGTCTACTCACTTGTTAAGGCGACTAATGGCAAACAGAAAAAGCCATCCCTTTCATGTACAAATTAATTGTATCCTTTTGGCTGTTCACAATCACATCAATGTGCCTTGCTTTGCATTTTAAGGCTTCTGAAAGGTTTATATGGAACCAATGCATCCTCTCATTTATTGCACACACTGCCTCAATTATCCTCTTTCTGCATATTGAAAGCAAAGATTCTCACCGCTGGCTACATGCCACTTATCAACATGCACTAATTTGGCAGAAAAATGAAAAGTTTTCTTTAAAAAACAACACACAAAAAAGAGTGTGTAGAAAGAAAAGGGAATCTCAGGAAGCCTGCTAAAATGTTGGCAAATTTTGCCTGTATCACGTAACTCTTCCAAAGAAAAGGCCACATTTTAAAAGATGACCTCTGTGTTACTCCTTAAATTTACAAGGAACCTGTTTTTGTTCTGTTAATTGTGGAGAAAAATAGGCTTTGCATCAGCTAACTGCAGAATGACAGAATTTGCCGCTTGACACATCTATACAAGAGACAGAGAGTATTTTTATTTTTATTTTCACATTAAGTGTTCTAATGTCATGTTAAGCAAGTGTCTCGTTCAACACACGCACACTGTGTTTATCTAAGTGTTGGATTTCTACAAAGCTATAATGGAATCTTCACAAAACTCAGTTGCTACATCCAGCACCACCCAGAATTAATGTCACTTACAGGTTGGAATTTACCAGAGGAGGCATTTCCATTTGCCTTCATTTTTCACACTTTCTCATTTATCACCCTTCATTTTTGCATTTCTACTTCAGCCTAGGAATGGAGGAGAAAACATTATTCACATCTGAAAGGGAGCCCCTAAGTTACATTGGCTCAAGGCCATCTCAGATGCATACTTATCAAGTTGTACTGCTTTCCCAGTAAACCTGATCCAGGACCAAATGAGGATGAATGAGAGTGGATTTAAAAAAAAAAAAAAAAAAAAAAAACCAAATATAGCTTCTGCTCTCCATAAGACAGCTCTCGGTCGACTGTGAAAGCAATAGAGATAAGGAATCTTTGAGCTAGTCTGGACTGAGGCCATCGAGGGCATTACAGGTCATGAGTAACCCTTTGAACTGTACCTGGAAATGGAAATTAAAAGTAGAAGAGAACTATTTTATAAGATTTAAGAAGATTAAATTTGGAAATAATAGAGGAGGACTTCCTTTTCTTCTTAAGTCCATCTGAGGATGCAGAGAGAGGTCTGAGGCTGGGAAGAGTGCAGCATTTGATGTGCAAAGTGCACTCTCAAGGAATATGGTCTTCTGTGATATGAAAGCTCCTCAGAGTCACCCATAGTAGTTTCTTCTATTGTACACTCCCATCCAATACCTGTAGGAATAATCTTGTGTTTTTAACATATGGAGCCAATCTGAAAGGTGGAAAATTTGCATACTGTAGAGATGTGTTTATTATAAAGTGTTATTTATAATGTGTTTAAACTGTATTTATAATGTTTATTATAAAGTGTTATCTATGATGTGTTTGAATCTGTATTTATGTATTACATTTGTTGCCAGGGCCTAGCTGAGAGAGATAGGTTGCCATGGTAACAGAGCCTCAGAGGAGGTGGGCGGAGTTTAAGGAATAAAAGGTTTGAAAGCGTCAGTTAATATTCAGTCAGGAGGAAGAGACCCTGAGAAGAAGAGCAGAGCCGGTTAAGGGCTCTGGGGAAATAGCAGAGTCGGGAAAGGACTCTGGGAAAAGTAGTTTAGTCCGGTGGATGAGACCCGGGGAAGAGGATCAGAGTCAGTTAGGGCTCTGGGTTGTGAAGCTGTGAAGAATTCAGTTAGTTCTTAGGATTTGTGAATATTTCTTCAGCAAGAGAGCTGAAGGTGTTACCTTGTTAGATTGCTTAGGTTAAAAGAATCTAACAGAAGGGGTTTTAAGGATCGCCAGTAAGGAAAGACTGGTGATCAGTGGTTTGTTCCGAGTATAGGGCAAACAGTGTGGACATTCACAATAGGGAACTCTGAAGTAGTATAAGCACTTCACTAAAGAAGGAGTTTGTAGAATTGTAACATCAGAAGACTGAATGTATCTCAAACCAGCCATTTTGTAACATCAAGCCTTGTGTCAAGTTCAAATTCTCAAAACTGCAACAATTACGTTCTGTTAACAATAAAACTTGTTCTCTTTGTATTTCAAACCTGCCTCCTCCATTGCTTTTATGCTTGGTGCATTCCACACTACCAACGTCACCTCACAACACAACTAAAGATAAACAGAGACATAAACCAGCGTCTCTAAACATATTGGTGGCAGCTTAATTGATATTTAAAAGAAGGTTCCTCACAGAATATTGGTGGCATTAAAGAAGATTAATACTTCCTCACATAATTTGGTGGCATCTAGTGGGATTAGCGCTTCTTTACAATACCAAATATCCTTTTTGTGTCAGATCTCTTTTGATGTTACTTAATATTGTTCCCTTCTAAAGGATGTTATGTGGATCTATGGGAAGGGCAAAGCACAGCTGATAAGTTCTATGTGTGTTGTTGCTTGTGAATCAGATGAAGCAAAGAACACATAATAGGATGCATGAGCTTCAGTTACATAGACAGCACACAGATCTTCCCTCAGGGGCATATGTGACTACTTACTTTCATATTACATAAGTAGTATCAGGACCTCAATCGAACTCCCAAAGGCCACTTCACATTTTTAAAGCATTTGGCTAAAAATGTGGATGAGGTAAGCATATATTATATAGATAGAGTCATCAGAGTGCCAAGTCTGGCTGTAATCAAAGATTGAAAGAGTTCCTTTTTTGCATCACAGCTCCCAGAATATTCAGCTACCAAGACCATAGCTATGATCGCTGAAGCCGGATCTACACTGCCCTATATTCCAGGATCTGATCCCAGATGATCTGATTATCTCAGATTATCTGGCAGTGTAGATACATATAGATAATCTAGAATCAGATCCTGGGATATAGGGCAGTGTAGATCCAGTCTGAGAGGTTTTGGGAACTGTGATCTTCAAAGAGACTTCCCCAACTTTTAGATGTTCCTGACAGATCAAACTACTAGGGACCCTTCCAGATAGGCCCAAAACAGGAGACCTATCTAAGGTTTTCCTGAGGCATCCAAATGATGCCTCAGATAAACCCAAATTAATATGAATTAATTCAGGGAAGATCCAGTCCTTAATGTAAAGTCCAGAAGTGTGTGTGTGTGTGGGGGGGGGGGGGTGAGGAGAAAAATCCCAGGATGCGGCCCTGTCTAGAAGGGCCCTAAATTAGTTGCTATGTATTGAGTGGAATGAACTAGAAAGAGTACTTTAAAAGCAAAGCAAGTGGGCTATGTCCAATATAGTCCAATTTATCAGCAAAATGAAGGGTTTATTTCTTAAAGAGTGGAATATTGTTATACCGTTATACATATTTTCCTTCCTTATGGGAATATTTGCCTAGTCACCAAGATAATTAGTTGCCAGGAGCTTTGTAGTATTGAGTGACTGTAAAGATATTATAGCTATGTGACACAAGGTCAACTCATTTTGTATTGTCGAGGAAAAGGGTTTGGGATTCTGACAAAATTTTCAAACATGTGCCTATGGCTGAAGAAGTTTAAATATAGAATATTCTGGGAATCAAAAGCTCCAAGGGAAGAAATTTCTTGGCTTCCCTTCCCTTTTAGCATCTACTACTTTGTGCTGTTTGATAGTATACATGACTAGATTTAATACTCAATCATTTCCCCCAAATCCAATTTGACTGCCTAACGGGGTTTAATTTACATGATGATATAATTTCTCACACCAGAAAGCATAGTAACCCTTCTTCTTCATAGGTTAATGGTGATCTAGCTTAAAGCCTAAAAGATAATTACAAGGAATGTGCTTCAGGTGACAAAGTACTTTTGACAATCCCAGACTGTTGATAGCTTTTTAATTATAGCTCTCTTTGCCATAGGAAATAGTGAGCCTTCTCCCAAACAGTTTCAAGGCATATCTGTTTTATTTTCTATATATTTTATTTTTAGTAAATTGCACTGTATAGTAATCAATAGTTCCAACTGATGTGCACCCTCAGGTTCCCTTTGGTTCTTTCTCCCTTCCTTTTATTTCAAGGTTAAGATTAAGCTCTGGATTATTATTATTTTCTCCTTCACTTGTAAAATGAAATGGAGGGCTGGAAGCATCAAGCACAGAATACAAACATTTATTGACTTGTTCCTTGTCTTTGGTACTTAGTTGATATTTTGTGACATTTAAAAACGGAAACTTTGCAAGGTATTTAGGATAGAGCTCAAATAAGAGAGAAGGTCAGGAACAAAGAAACCACTGAGGAATGTAGGTGAAGATAGGGTGGAAACAATCTGGAAAAGGACTTTGTGGCTATTACTGTTTGTTTATTTTTTCAGTTGGTTACTTAAAATGCTTTGCATATGTGGGTGATGTACCTCAAAGTTTGCAGACCGACCAAAATCTTCCTCCCATGATGTAAAGCAAGGCTGAAAATTGTGTCCCATTCTAGATGTTGTTGGGACTTGGAGTCCCCTTTGATTTGGCTACTGACATTAAAACCAGAAACATTTAATATGTTAAAATTCACTTTGTTATCCCATGACATATTATGCTATGGGTCCTTTCCTATTAATATTGTCAGCATGGTGCAGTGGTTTGAGCATTGAACTCTGACCTGGAGAACAGGGCTCAAATACCCACTTGACTGATCTTGAGCAAAACACACTCTTTCAGCCTCAGAGGAAGGCAATGGCAAACCTCTCCTGAGCAAAGCTTGCAAAGAAAACCTTGTGATAGGGTTGCCATAGGTCAGGAATGACATGAAGGAACACAATATGTCATAGATAGATAGAATTAGCACATATTTAACCAAAGCTTTCTAAGTAATGTGCTAAAGAAAGGTAAAATCATAAAATCTGTAGATATCATACAATAGGAAATTGAAAGCAAATTAAAATATCCACTAAATATGAAATAAAAGTGAGAGCTATTTTTGATGGTTTTCCCATAGTCAGTGGTATCATTAGGGGAGTGGAGGGGTGCAAATTATATTAGGAAACCCATTCAAGGGATGACACTAAACAAATGTCTATACAAATCTTGTGCAGTATCTCAGAACATTTTTTTTAAAAAATGTCCCTGTAGTTAGATATAACCACAAAAGCATTTGTATAAGCCTAGCAATCATGGATTGTATCAGTATACATATAGGGCTAAAACTATAGTCTAATTTACTTTTTGAAGTTTCTAATGCACATGCACTCCCATCAGAGCCCAATTACAATGAGGTGGTTTCATCTGTTTCAATTCACATGGTATGTCTGCATGAACTAGAAGCATGTGTTGTTGCTTTTGTTGCCACTGGGTTTATTATATTCACCAATTTTGTCAATTTTAGCTACAATTTTGTGGTATAGTATGTTTAGGGTCCACTGGGGTGTCACCCCAAATTATTGCATGGGTGACACCAACCCTACTAACACCAACAAGTAATAAGATGGTTTGTTCTTCGCTGTGAGAAGAACAACAGACCTAAGACCCAGTTTATGCATGCATTGAAAAGCAGAATGGTGAGTCATATTGCTAAGAACATTATCTGCCCTTCCGTTGCACATGCAAGTGTTCTAAGGTGTGCTCCTTGAGAACTGTCAGTATTGCACATGTATTAAGATCCCAGCCTGTCACATAAAATAAATATAAAATTGAAAATACTTATAACGAAGTTCAAGTAAAACCAACCTCCGAAGTTCACCCAATACAAAATAGGCAATCTTTTAATTAAGGATGTACTTTACATTCTAGTGTTCTCTGTTAGATGACCTTTGATTTTTATCACAGGGTATTTATCCTTGTTAAACTCTGGCAGAGGGAAAAAAAGGATTATTGTACTGCAAAATCATTTTGCACCTAGAATATTCAATCCTTCCATAAAGTATCTTTTCCAAAAGATGATTTTCATACTGAAACTACAATAAATGCCAATTGATCCCTTATCCTCTTTATAATCACTTTGAGAGATAGGTCACCATTTCTTGTTTTACATTTAATAAAAATTGAATAGAACTGGAATTTTGTAAAGGAACCTTTAACAAGCACAACGGGACCGGGACATGAATTTTGCCTTACCTAATATATCTGAAGTTTAACAGAGTAGAAAAGAAAAGGCCTGCTGGTCAAATTTCCTGAGTAACTCCTAACCTTTCATGAGAACTACTTAAAAGTATGTGATATATCAGTGATCAGACATATGCTTATGGCTGTCTCATTTTTCCACCAGAGCAGTAATCTGGGACTATTCTCAGCTTTCTGTTTCTACCACCTAGACATTTCATGATAACAATTATCAGTCTTCATTTATTCTTACCCTTTAGCCTGCATTAAAGTTGTTCTCTCTTCCACCCACACTCTATCCATTTACAGCTATGATCTACTTGGCAGGCAGTCTGCAAGACTTAAGAATATAATATAAAGTAATTCACATTACAATGGGGTGTGTGTGTGTGTGTGTGTCATGTCTGTAGGTGGAACTGCTTCACAATGAACTGGGATAAATACCTCTGAACAGAAACCTCAACCAAACTAAAATTTATCTTCAGTGTAGCTATTTCCTTTAGAATTCATTTTTATGTACAGTCCTTAACTCTTTTTATGTTGGGATGGGATTAATATTCAATTGATCACAAACTTACTTTGGGATTTTCATAATGGGCTGAATGAAGAAACATCACACTAGAAAATAAATCCACCTTAAATCCGATTGCTGCCTTATACAGAATTCTGGGGTTTGTAGTTTAGAGAGGAACCTTTAGCAGCTTCACTAAACTACAAAACCCAGAATTCTGCAGGAGGCAGAAACCGGATTTAAAGTGGATTCATTCTCTAGTGTGATGATGTAGTGAATCCAGACAAAACAGAGGTGCTTGCCATCAAGGGTCCTAATCTGGGGATGGAGGCATATCAACCAGTCCTGGATGGAGTTACGCTTCCCCTGAATGACTGGTTCCATGGTTTGGGAGTGCTCCTGCATCTGTCTCTCCAAATGTCAGCCCAGGTAGACAGTGAGGAGTGCTTACTACCAGCTTTGGCTGATAACCAGCTGTGCCCCTTCTTCGATTTGGAGAACCTAAAGATGGCCGTGCACACATTGGTAACCTCAAGGTTGGATTTCTACAATGTACTTTACATTGGGTTACCTTTGTACCAAGTTCAGAAACTCTGTTTGGTTCAAAATGTGGCCATCAGATTGGTTACAGGAATATCGAGGAGTGAACATATTACACTCATGTTAAAGTCACTCCACTGATTGCCAATTAGTTTCCAGGAAAAGTAAAAAGTGTTGATTTTGACCTTTAAAGCCCTACATGGTTTGGGTCCAGGTTACCTGCATAATTGTCTTTGCCAGGACACTTAGGTCCTCTGGAAGGGAGCTACTCCAGCCTGCCAGAACCTGACTGGTAATCATCACCCAGAGAACCTTTCCATCAGCAGGAACAACCTGCCAGAAGAGCTCCTTCAGCTAATCATGTCAACCTCCAGATATTATTGGACTACAAATACCAGCAGCCCTACTCAGCATAGTGAATGGTGAGGACTACTGGGAGTTGCATTTTGCGATGATGCTAGCCAATTGTAAAGGTTGTACGCCAATTGTACAGGGCTGCCACCAATTTGCAAAGCCTCTGCACGCACCAGCTGTACAATTGTGCTAATTGCGAAGGTGCTGCAATTCCAACAACAGACAGGGTATAGGGTTTTTAACTTTAAAGAACTCACCCTCTGTCACCAATTGTAAAGACTGTTCTTAAATTATGCCACCAATTATTCAAGTGTGGATGATTATGGATGTAATTAAAGGTAACTGCCACCAACGTGAGGTATTGCCGATGAGAACTGGCTCCCCAGACGCAGATAAATGGAGATGACACGGTCTTCAACAAAAGTTAATAAGTTTATTTTGTACAAAGCGTATGGTTGCAGGCTGTTAATTAACTTGGAATAACTTAGAGAACTTTAAATGTAACTTGGTTTGCAAATACAGTTCACTCTTCTAGATGATACAACTTTTGATTGTCTTTTACTGAAGTGAAGCACTTTATTAAACAGTGTTTCCTGAGGTGAATAGCCTTCCTATTTGATCCTTTCTTGATCAAATCCTAGATCTCTAGTTCTTTCCTAACTAGTGATCTAAACAAGCTTCCCCTAGCCCTCTCTGACTAATGAAACTAATTAGGTTTCCCCCTTCAGCCTTCCTAGACTGAAGAAACCTCTGGCTATTCACACACACTGCTTCTCCACTCTCCACTCTCCTCTCTCAACTGCTAACTCCAAACTCCTAACTCCCAACTGAACTGCTTCTTCTCAAAAACGCAGATAACATTCTCTTGCTAGGCTCCACCCACTTCTCACTCTCTGAGCTAGCCTGCTTAGTTTCCTTGGCAACCTCCTTTGGATACAACCAGTTAGCTCTAGCTTCAGCTACTGTTACCTAAAAAAATATATTCTAACAGTTAAACATATACACAGTATCAGTAACTTCTGTACACATTTCAACTACATCTGAAGAACCACATGATTACCACCTTGTTCAGAGCAATGTTTTGATGATCACTAGAATCATAATAACTAACCAACTGGTTTTCCACATAATTTTTTTCACACATTAAATAGTTCAAACAGCTCAAGCCAATGTACATATTAATAGCATCTCTATTCTCCCCAACTCTATTCTCCATCTTCATTGCCATGATACTTCACCTTGTTGATGGGAAGCTTCCCACCGGAGTGGAAGTCATCTATCGAACAGATGGCAAGCTGTTTAACCTCAGCAGACTGAAAGCCAAAACCAAGGTTACAACAACATATCTTATAGAACTCCAGTATGCTGATGACAATATCGTCTGTGCGCATTCAGAAGAAGATCTACAAGCCACTCTAAACACGAAGCTTGGCCTGTCACTGAACATCGAGAAAACCAAAGTGCTGTTCCAGCAGTCACCAGCCATCCCCTCCTCAATGCCAGAGATACAGCTTAATGGTGTAACATTAGAAAATGTTGACCATTTCCGCTACCTTGGCAGCCACCTCTCCACCAAAGTCAACATCGACACCAAAATACAACACCGCCTGAGCTCTGCGAGTGCAGCATTTTCCCGAATGAAGCAGAGAGTGTTTGAGGACCGAGACATCCGTAGGGATACCAAGGTGCTTGTCTACAAAGATATTGTCCTCCCAACCCTGCTATATGCCTGTGAAACGTGGACTGTCTACAGACACCACATGTAACCCCTGGAACGATTCCATCAGCGCTGCCTCCAGAAAATCCTCAAATCTCCTGGGAAGACAAGCGGACAAACGTCAGCGTGCTGGAAGAAGCAAAGACCACCAGCATTGAAGTGATGGTCCTCTGCCATCAACTCCGCTGGGCCGGCCACATTGTCCAGATGCCTGACCACCGCCTCCCAAAGCAGTTGCTCTACTCTGAACTTAAGAACGGAATATGGAACGTTGGTGGACAGGAAAAGAGATTTAAAGATGGGCTCAAAGCCAACCTTAAAAACTCTGCCATAGACACTGAGAACTGGGAAGCCCTGGCCCTTGAGCGCTCCAGCTGGAGGTCAGCTGTGACCAGCAGTGCTACAGAATTTGAGGAGGCACAAGTGAAGGGCAAAAGAGAGAAGCGTGCTAGGAGGAAGGCACGTCAAGCCAACCCTGATCGGGACCGCCTTCCACCTGGAAACCAATGCCCTCACTGTGGGAGAAGATGCGGGTCAAGAATAGGGCTCCACAGCCACCTACGAACCCCCAAGGAAATGCATAATGGAAGACCATCTTACTCGTCCAATGAGGGATTGCCTAAATAAGTAAGTAAGTAAGTAAGTAATAGCATCATGTCCCTCCTCTACATGAATGAGCTGACAGATGAAGACCAGCTCATGGGCACTCAGAGAGGTGTGAATCCATGTCATCATAATCTGAATCAAATACTATATCCCTTGAACAAACTTGATTCCCTATCAATTTAAACTTGGTTTGAAGCATTCATGTAGGCTGCTAGCAATTCCTGGCTCTACTTTGAAGACAATTTCCCACGGGGTCAAAGATGGTAAGGTTAAACAGCTAGAGTGTCAAATATTCCTGTATTTTTTATTTAATTTTTTTAAAGAATGTTGATATATTTTCTGTTAGTCACTTAAGATTTCTTTTCAGTTAACCTTAATGGCTGGGTCTCCCAAAACTTACATAGTTGAATGTAATTTCATCTTTCTTCATGCATTGGGGGGCTTCTCTCTTTATCAGAGGTATACTTCACCATGGCTATTCTTGCCTCTTGACAATTTGCTGCTGAGCATCCCAAATTATCTCATCAAACTGTTTCTACTTTGTGACAATTTACTTGACATATGATCTTACTTTGGTTCACTTCAAAAATTCATCTGGGAATATACTTGTAAACTCTCAAACTTAAAACTGTTCTTTTCCTATGAACAAATGGATGTGCTTCTCTTGCACAACCGCAAAATATTTTCTCCATTTCATGGCAGGCAATGGTGTAGATTTTGGAAATGAATCTCCACAAGCTCCATAGCCACTTGAATGCCAGTAAAGGAAAGTAATTAATTTCAATAGTTGTGTTCCATTTTTTGTAATGTTACTTTCATTTAGTTATAGTAACTCCTTGTGTGGGTTCCAGAATAAAATAATAGCGCTGAATTCTGGGAAAAATTGGGTGGGATATTTAATCCAGTTCCTCCTGGAATTCAGGCCCTACACATTCCCCAAAGCCTGCACTTTCCCTGGAAGAAGGAGTGGCAATTCCCTCCCGGGTCAACTGGCCAGATCTCTGAGATATGTTTTGTGGGTAATTGGAGGGCTGGTAAGGGAGGGTGTGGGAACGATCTTGTTCCTTCGGGCTTCAGGAACCTGAAGAACCAGGATTGTTGTAGAGATTGACCCCCTGATTGTAGAAATGGTCTCAGGAGTCAATCCCCGCAGGGCCAACAGAGGAAAGATCTGGATCTCTCCAGGTGTCTACAGTAATTAATCCAGAGTAAACTGGGAAAACCCAATTTAATCCAGATTAATTCTAGTTACCTGAGGCATCCTTTAGCCTGTCACAGGTGTGATTGGCGGGGACGAGATAAAGGGTCTTCTCAGTGATTGCCACTCAGCTATGGAACTCCCTTCCTGTTGAGATTACATCAGCCCCCTCCCTCTTGTCCTTCAGAAAGATGGTAAAAACTTGGTTGTGGCACCAAGTCTTTGGGTCAGTGAAATAAGGCAGTAAAGGGAATCTTACCCTGCTGACAGGATTCGATGTGGATGATTGGAGATGGTTTTAAACAGTGGATTTTAACATTGAGATTATTCAAGGACCAACTGCAAGTTAAGCTTAACTAATACAACACTCTGTTTTGGCTTAGAATGGTGGAAAGACCAAACATCTGGCCCAAAATTTGACAAAATGACTCAAATTACTCACCACCAAGTTCTCTATTTTCTTTTAATAAAGAGTAGGATGTGCTATGCATTTTAGCCAGCAGATGATTTAGGTTGTATATGCTCTCTGAAGATTCATTCATGTGTCATATGTGTCTGAGGATGGTATGTTCTGCTGCATCAATCGGTATATACACACAACCCACCTCCTCCATTTGCTGAAGCAGCAAGTTGGGCTGTGATTGAACCATTGTGGTATGGAAATCTTGCTACCTCCCTATATTTTACAAACTGCAGTGCTTTCAATCCATAAATCATTAATCTGACTCATATTCTCCACTCCAGTGAATGTTCTATAAAGCTATGCAGTAGACTTGTGCACGGATTTGTTTTGGATGTTTGCCTTTGGCTTGTTCAGCTTGTTTGAATGCCTATAATGGCAAGAACTCTGCAGCCATGTTTTTTTTCAACCAAGGTAGAACATGTGGCTGCCAGTTGAGACGAACCTTCTGTTCTACTTGGGATCACATAGCGGGAGGAGAGGCTGCTGCATGCTCACACAGGGTTTCTCTGTGAGCCCTGCCTGTTGGGCCAATCAGAATAGAAGAAAGCTATGAGTGTGTTATGCAAGCTGTGCCTATTTAATGGGGTGTGTCCCTCCATTGCTCAGTTGCATCATGGCTCTAGAGATAAGTGCTTCAGTCTGATTGTTTTTTCTGCTTGCTTGCAGCTTTAGCTTTTGGCTTGACTCAATGAATCTATTTTTATTTCTTGATTTCCTTATACTTTCTTAGATTATTTTCTTGATACTTTATTTAGGGACTAGAAGTTGAAAAGTATGGGTGGTTAAGTGCATGGTGTTTGTTGCCTAATAATAATAAAACTTCTGCTGCTCCTGGAGAAGTTACAGGATGGGGCCAGCAGGGATATCTTTTTGGGATTTTTTAAGGAGATTTTATTTCCAGAAAGAAAATAAATTCCTAAAAATCCAAATGTTATTAAACTTGGTGGGCTAACAGTGGTAGATATTTCCTCCAAGTGTGGCTATTTTCATGCCAATAGCTCTAAAAATGACCAGAATGGGAGCCTTTTCCCATGTCTCTAGACATTTTCAATGTCTTCTGACATGATTCTATGTTATGGTTTTGCTGAAAGTCATTCATTTCAGTAGAGTTTATATTAACTGCAGTTGGGCATTGATCCATTCTGATGATGATCCTCTTCCTCAACATCATTGTTCTTATAGTAAAGCATTAACCAGATACTTCTGCTGCATTTGTACAACAGAGGATTCTGCTTTGTTTTGATAGCATTTTACAATACTTACGCAGCCTGTTATTTGACTGTTTCTTCTCTTTAAAAATGCAAGTAACAGAGATGAACAATAATTTGCCTTTTTCCAATTTCAGAGTTTTTACCCCCAAGATCTTCCTGGCAAATGGATTAAGAAATCTCTGGGTATTTTAAAGCATTTTTTTTAAAAAAAATTGAAATTTTTAACTTTTTGCATCTGACAAATTCATAAGACACAATTATTCCCAGGATGGTAGATATCATGCTGTATGTGCCTGTCATGTACCTCTTAAAACAGAGAAGTAACAACTGTAATTGAGCATCATATACATGGCTGAATGCACATAATCCACAGCTTTTAAAGGTTAAGCACTCCAAACCCTGTTGAGTAAATCTGACAGTTGAGCTATAACCTACATTGGATTAATTTTAAAATTTCAAATTCTTTGTGATAAATTTCTTACTAAAACATGAATCAAACAAAATGTTCATTTTCTCATTTATGGCTAATGAAGAGAGATAGCAAATAACACATTTGTGGGAGGAGGGACAACAACAGATGCCTCAAGATATAATTTGATTCCTCCAGAAGATAATATGCCTAAAAAGCCCAGACATTGATATTCCAGAGGAATATAGAAGAGGTTTATTTTGCCTCATATAAAGGCCTTCAAAAGTGGCACATACAAGTTTGGGCAATATTCATTTTTATACAGACCTATTGATAAGCTGAGATATTTGTTGTAAATTTAAGATGAACACACATTGTCTACATCTACATGATATTCTAGTAGTGGAAGAAAACGGCACAAATATTATGGTATTCCAGATATAATGTATAAAGTTAGAAGTACAAATAATCTCTCTACTTCCATGATTCAAATAATCAACTTCCTACTCTCAGAAACCCTGTTCACATATAAGTTATTGAGGTGACAAAAATTGCTCATGCTGACTTTTAGTTTGATGCGCAGAAAATACTGAGTCTACTTTAACCTTTGCACTTCTATTGAAAATTATTGAAATTATAGATATCAAAGAAAGAAAAGTAAAATGCAGCTCTCTATTCAGCATTATCTCCAATACTTCTTAAACAAGAAGAGTTATTACAGCCATAGTGAAGACACCAGGAAGGAAGGCATTCAATATCTCACTGGGATAATTGTTCCCATTCTCGGCAACAATGGGGAGGGGGGGTCTGCAAAACATTACTATGTAAATTGGGCATATTTACAAAAGTGTCTCTCAGCCTATGTCTCCATTTAAGTTAAAATTACAGTGGGAAGCACATAAATGCAAAGTATGGGGGGAGGGGAGGGAAGTAACTATCATTTAAAAGCATCTCATAAAAGGAAAAGATGTTTTGTAAAAATCTTGTGAATTGTACCAGACATTCATGACAACTACAAGACTATGTTGAGTTCAAAAACTTGTTATTATAGGTCCTTTTTTCTATTGATTTCTCATAATACAGATATAATGCACTAGACAAGTCTTTTTAAAGGACTTGAGAGCCATTTACCTATGACAGTGTCCAAACAACCAGTTAGTACAGTTTAAGGGGGGAAAAAAATCTCATTATGGTTTTTTTTCTTTTTTTTTTTTTGTATCTTGATGCCTCTCAGTGTGTATTACAAATTTTGAATTGCATTCTCTATTGCAAGAACATGCCACCAGTCTGTCCACTAACCGCTCAATATTCAGTTGTACTACATAGTCACAATTGTGACACTATTGCCACAGTTGTAAATACCCTCTAAACTCCACTGCCAATTCCAAGAAGCCATTCCAAATTGTTTTTCTGGAAATGGGATTCTCGCCAGACCTTTCCCACCAGCAAGCAAACATGACAATAAGAATCAGGATCTCTGTCCAAATTCCTCCTGCAGGAAGAGGCTAGAAACATCATTGTCCTTAACCCTAATCACCAGTAGAACATTATTCCATTCTTTAGAACAATTGCTTGCCGTTAAGGTAGGTTTTGGAGGAATGGGCCAAGACAGTATACATACTTACACATTTGTAACTGAGTTGTCAATTCAAGATCTCATGCTGCATTTTATTTCTCTTGCATAGTCCAGCCTTTGTGTAAAAATGGCAAGTTTTATTGACACTATTCAATATTAATTTTGTAATATGGATTTTGAGGGTTTAATATACAGCTGTTCACTGCAGCCCAAAAAATTAGTCACTGACTTAGCAACTTTTTCAACAGAAATCCTACTATTGTTGCTCAAGGAAGAAGGTAAATTGGGGTCCAATGCTGTGTCCTTGATTGACTGCTATTCTACAGAAGTACGGCAGTACTGTCAACATACTATAAGTCTTGATTGACAGTAGTGACATTTGGAGATGGGTAGCGATGATCACTGGGCAAAAGGAAACATAAACTATGAAACTATGACTAGTGGGCAGATTGGTGGCATGATACAAACAAATCAGCCATGAGACAAGAACTAGCTAATAGAACCTTACATTTTGTGAGCAGAGTTCGAGATAATCACCATGCTAATTTATACATTTGTTTGTGATGCTGTCTTTGATAAGATGTCTCCCTCTCTCTACATCTGAAGTAATAAGTGCTTTTCCATATCAATGTGTGTATACTCTATAATTTAGATGAGTACAGTATTGCAACAATCAGTGACTCTGGAAATGTCATTGAACTCAACTGACACTGAGGAAACTCAATGCTATATGATGCTGTTTCTATATTCATGGAGCATTCTGATGTGTATTCAGATGATCTCTGTGTATTCATGGGGAATAATCAACTCAAAGGTCTCCCATCCAACTTCCATTGTTTGGTTTTCTGCATAGTGATATTGTCTTGATCCCATTCATTGGAATGGATTTGCATAAGAAGAATAGCTGTCCCTCTGGATGTTTTGAACATCAAGTACTGAAGTTACCTGAGCCAGTAACTTCTACAACCCAACTGTTGTTGGGCATTACTGAAGCAAATTGTACATGCGCTGTATATTCATGGAATCATTCATTGAGTTTGAAGAGACCTTGTGGGCCATCCAATCCAACCCCTTGCCAAGAAGCAGGAAAATCACATTCAAAACACCCCTGACAGATGGCCATCCAGCCTCTGTTTAAAAGCCTTCAAAGAGGGAGCCTCCAGCACACTTCAGGGCAGAGAGTTCCACTGCTGAACAGCTCTCACAGTTAGCAAGTTCTTCCTAATATTCAGGTGGAATCTCCTTTCCTGGAGTTTGAAGCCATTGTTCCATGTCCTAGTCTCCAGGGCAGCAGAAAACAAGCTTGCTCCCTCCTCCCTATGACTTCCCCTCACATATGGTCATCATGTCTCCTCTCAGTAGAGAAGGTAAATGCTTTTTGACGCAAAGACAGGACTATTATCTGAAGAACTATAGCCAACTTACTGTCTCATATACCATGTACCATCCTATATTCTTGCACACACACACAACATAAACACACAGTATTATTCCTACAGCACTCACACATTTACCCTTCAGAAATCCACATTCATAATAATAATAATAATAATAATAATAATAATAATACTTTATTTATACCCTGCCACCATTTCCCCAATGGGACTCGGGGGCGGCTTACATGAGGCCAAGCCCAACAACACATCAGTAAAACAACAAAACAGCAAGCAAATAAAACAGTACAAATAATATAACTAACATATAAACAGTAGCACACAAAAATTTAAAACACTATGGCTGTGCCAGATGTAATAGATTAAAAATTTAAAAACAAACACTGGGTGTGAACAGAGTTAGGGTATATCTAAGCAGGGTTTTTTTAAAAGGGTAATGTAGGGAGAACAACCTAACGGGTAGATAAAGTGGTTCTGAGGACATTTTGCAGGAAATTGGTCAGAACGGCATTGTTTCCTTTATTTAGGGAAGGCACACTGGAACAGCCACATTTTCAGGCTCCTCCTAAAGACTGCCAATGTGGGGGCTTGTCTCATATCCTTGGGGAATGAGTTCCAGGGTGGGGGTGCCAACATGGAGAAGGCCATCTCCCTCGTCCCCACCAATCGCGCCTGCAAAGGGGGCGGGAGCGAGGGCAGGGCCTCTCCAGATGATCAGAGGGATCACATGGGTTCGTAAATAGAAATGCGGTCACGCAGGTAGGCGGGTCCCAAACCTTTCAGGCATATTTGCTGAGAAGCAGTAGACTCTAGACCGCCGTACAACACCAGCAGTGCAACTGCAATCTAGAGAGAAATTGTCAGCTAGGGATTTATTTCTCCACTAATTTTGTTCTTGAAGGAAGCAAAGACTAATTTTCTTCCTGCTGCAAGACAGTCTTCAGAAAATATAATATTCAGAAGTTGTCAAATAAGAATACATGTATGTATATGTACAGGGAAGAACATTTTTCTGTGTAGGGAAAATCGTTTTGAGCATAGAAAATAATTTTAATGTACAAAATATTATTTTCTATGTGGATTTTCTTGTTTATATCCTTTTTTCTCCAATATGGTATCTCAAGCTGTTTCCTGCATAGAAAATGCTGTAGTTTGGGATTTTTCTACATAAAATCCAAAGATGACATTTTGCACTGATATCAGGATTCTTTGCTTAGGCGATAATATTTCCCGCATTTTTTTTTTTTTTTTTTTGCAGAGAAAAATGCCATTTCTCAGAGGGGAATTTGGGACAGAATAAAATCTAAAATGTAAGAACTCCTTCACAAGAAATTTGATGTTCTGTGCTTAAGAAAGGAGATCATTGCCAAGTGATGTTCAGTTCTTGACTTTCTTCACTCTTTCAGTGATAATTTCTGCTATTATTTCCAAGGTTCTCGTTTTGTTCTCTGAAAAACTATTTTCAACATCTTTTATCCACTCAGCTTTTTTGTTGTAACTTTTATTATTATTATTATTATTATTATTATTATTATTATTATTAGGAGTTGAAGTTCAACAAACACTTATGCTGCCACATATTCCCCAATGTTCTCAGGTTTTATACCTGGATAGCACATAGTCAACAGGCAAGAAAGCTATGGAATCAAGCAGTTTAGACCCACCTCCCAATTACCTTGGGCACATTGGACCTGGTCTTTTAATTCCTTGTGAGCTGAGAGCTCTGCACAGAGCTTCTCCTGGTATACAGGAGAACTTAATGGAAGCATTTATCTGCTCTGGAATCCTAATAAAATGAGGCAGATTGAGAAGTAATGATTTACCCAGGTGAGCCAGTGGCTGATAAATTAGAATCCAAGTTTCTCCAGTGCTTGTACAACAGTGCAACCATTACACCAATCTAGGTCCAGACTGGATGCTGTTATTATAATGATTATGACATATTCAGCTTGAAAAGTAGGATTTGTCCAGCTTTTCTCCCTCCCTCCATTAGTGTACATGTGCTCCAATTGTGTCCCCCCCGCTTCTCCCGCCCTGTGTCAGCAATCCAGTAATGAGACTTAGTGTTTTGTTCCCATTTGGCTTGCAGTTGGCAGGTCTGCTATAGCCAGTGTCAATAAGCGACAACAGCATTTGTTCCCCTCATAAGACAAAAATCTCCCTTTGGTGGCCTGAATTGGAATGGAAAAGGCAAGTCATTGCTACGCTAGATTGTGGTTGAGGATAAAAGTCGCAGCACAATAAAAGTCAATGAGCCTGACTTACACAAGGCTGACACCAGTTCCATCTCTAAGGGCTCATGATTGACCGAGGCAATCTGAGGTTCTGATAACATAAACCTATAGAGTCCACCAGGAATATTTGCTCTCCATTTCATATCTGCCACAAAAAGCTTTAAACTTGTTTGCTGAATGTCACTGTTTCAGTTCATCAGCTCACAATGCAAAGAGCAGGCTCAGTTCTGTAGAGACATATTCTCCTCCTCCCCTCTTTTGAACAAGCACAAACAGGATGTGCTAACAGGCTGTGAAATGAGGACTCCAGAGTGTTTTGGAAATAAATATCTTTCACATTAAATCTTTTGATTTTCAAGCCCCGATGCAAATATTTACAGAAATCAATCATCATTTGTTGCCTCAGAATGGTTCCAATCACCCATCTCTTCTTTCTTTTTTTGAGTAGGTCACAAAAGTTATTAAAAATAATATACAGTGAACTGCAGTGACAGCTGTCAAAGCAGCTGCATAAAACAAATGTGTTTTCCCAATTTCTGCCCTGAAGGCAATGGGTGGAGGGAATAACAATTGAAACTCCCTATGAGGGAATAGAGAAACTATCAAAATACCACATTAAAGCTGCACCTATCTTGTCAGAAAGTGATTATATGTGCAATTACACTAGGGAACGAAAACATAGTATCAGAACTAACTGATTGAGCTGATAAACAATAGAGATCAGCAAAAAATGTGAAGGATTCTGGGTTGGTTGTCCATTGCTTGGCTGTTCAAATACAATCTGTTATTGGGTTCCTAGTCCAGTCTATCTAGCTAGGGGAAGCAGGGGAGCACATATCCCAGCATCATCATTATCCTTATTAACTCTCCTATTTTATTGGATTGTATTTATTGTCATTTTCAGCTTTGTTGCAAATCCATCTTGCCAGTGCTATCAGCACACCCAGCCCAATTAGTTTGGCAATAGCAATACCACTGATACATGTGTATAGTGGAGTTGTGTGTGTTGTGTGTGCATGCACCCATTCATGTAGAAAATTTTTAAAGAATGAATCATAATTGAGAATTAGGAAATGATTTCTGCTACCCAAGCTGTATGTCAAATGCTTAAGGAAATTCTGTTCCGGATCACTCAACCCAAAATAACCATCATGCTTCCATGATCAATAAGACAAATTAAAATCTCAACGTGATTCAGGAAGACACACTCAAATAGTTGTACAAACACATATTTCAGTGATCCTATCTATGAAGTGGCATCATTTGTTGTACATGTTGAGCATGCCTTATCCGGAATTTCAAAAGTTGGAATATTCCAAAATTCAAAAATTCTGCACTTGAATGACTGAAAGCACAGCACCTTTGTTTTTTTTAATGATTCAGTGTACATAAACATTGTTTCATGCACAAAATTATTAAAATACTTTGTATAAAATTACCTTCAAACCATGTGTATAAGATGTATATGAAATCTAAATGAATTTTGTGTTTAAGCTTGCCTCTCATCTCCAAGATATCTTATTTACAGGTGGTCCCCAAATTATGAACAAGATTGGCTATGTAGATTTGTCCTTAAGCTGAATTAGTATGTAAGTCAGAACAGGAGCATTTTTAAAGTGTAACTCCAGCAAAAATATATATTTTAACTTTGGAAAGGATAGGTAAGGGTTAGTACCCCAGTGGTGTTTGTTTTGCTATCTGTGAGACTTCACCTCACTTTCCATCCCTGTGATAATTGGATATCAAAAAATTTGGCTATTTGTGAAAACAAGGATTGGTGATGAAGCTTCCCCATGATAACTCTTTCAGGAGTGACTTTCCCTTCCTACGGGAAGATTTATCTCACTTCCTGCTGTCTCACCTCCATTCTTAACTATGAGTAATTTGTAAGTTGGATGTTTGAAATTGGGGACTGCCTATACACATCTATGTCAGTCTGATGTAGTCCAATAGCAAAATGTGATCTAAGTTTGGAGACTACCATGTATCAATTTTCTCACTACAGTTCCTAGAATACCTAACTCACCCATATTTGCTCCAAGTAGCAAGAGAACTGTCTATGCAAAATAAACTACTGTCAAATATGGAACATTCTGTAGTTTTTTATTTGGTTGTTCAGAAAACAAATACAGGAGAACAAGTTCTCATGTCTCCAAATAAAACATTAAAAACCCCACCATATTCAGATAGAAAAGGTTAGATAGTGTTGGCAGGTACCAACTTCTCTTTTGGAATACAGCTACAATATGAACAAAAGCACTATGGGTGTGAATAACAGATGTAAGCAGCTAGGATTGCCTGCTGGAGCAGATCAAAGACCTATCCGATGCATATCCGCACAGTGGTCAAACAACAGCCTACAGGAGGAAGTCCACAAGCAGGTAATATTTTTAAAAACTGCATGTCCCTATGTGAACCTTCTCATGCTCCATGAACTGTGGGGGAAGGCTTTCTTTCAGCCCAACCACTATCCCAGACCCATCTGGTGATGTTACAAAAAATAGACTTTTTGGTGGCTCCTCCCAAATTATGGAATTTCTTTCCCCGAGGGACCCAATTGGTTCCCTGACTGCTGCCTTTCCACCAGCAGGCAGGTATTTTTTATTTAAAAATGTTTTCAGTTTTTAATACTTGTGGAAGCCAAAGCTTTTAATGGGGGTGTAGTGTTTTTCTTTCATTTTTCTTTTAATGCAGTTATAATAGGGTTTTTTTACTTGTGCTTTTAAAATAAAATCATTTAGTTATGTTTTAAGTTTTGTATTAAATGTAATATGTCTCCTTTGATCCTGTGATGGGAGAAAGATTGGATATAAATAAAACAAACAAGCACATACTGTATATAAATAAGGCAATAGCCCTCTGCTGCCTTTGTTTCTCACAATGTGTACTAGAACTGTGTGAGCAATGAAAAAAATGTGTCAACAGTCATTACAACGTTAGGGGGCACCAGTGAGTCATTTCTAAAGTGTTTCTAAAATATTGCAACTGTCAATTTCATTACGTAACGAGAGTAACAAATTTTCAATTAGTAAATCGTTAAGCAATTTTGTGTGTGTTGAAGGGCTACTGGAGCTTCTTTTCCACTCATTTTTAGAGCTTGCTACAACAGTAAAACGTATTTACCACTGTTTCCCCGCACAAGAGTCAGAACGTTTCACTCATTATTGATTTTCAGGGATTTTTTTAGGTTTTTACAAAAAAGCTTTTAAAAATGAACTACAAGAGCTATGTCCTTGAATTTTTCTACAATTACATAACATAACCAAGGCATAATTCCCCCCAAGTTTTGGAAATATTAGCACATCTCCTGATTTTAGGTGAATTTTGATTTTTTTTTTCAAAAAAGAAATCTTTTTTAGCTTCTGTGAGAAGAGCTTTCTTTTCTGAAAACTGGTGTACTTCAAATGGACCACAAGATCTGCTGAACACAAGGAATGGTTACAGGCCCTCAACACAAATATCAGATGCAATAGAAGTCAGAACAGATATGTGTCAATTGCACACAGATAGCACAGCAGTATCACTAAAAAAAATGCAAAAAGGCTTGTTGTGCCTGACTGAAACAACTTGTTGTGTCCATTGTGGCAACCAACGCACACAAAATATTCACAGACAGTAGCCCTAGAAGGTAGTGATACCTTCAAAATGAACAAAAAATTGTGCCTTTCAAAATAGGCTTGCAGTTCCTAGAAGAGTTGGAAACTAATTTAAAAAGATGTGCACCCACCCCCCAAAAGAAGCACACAGTAAAGCCTCAGAGAGTTATGACATTTATGTAACATACACAAAAATACCAGGTAAAAATTTCAGTTCTTCAGTTTTTGGCATGGCCAACACCAGCACATGAATTATCGCACTGTATGCCCGGATCTTATGAATTAGAGCCGACTTATGATGGAGGATCAACATTATGCACAGCCCTAATTTGTACAAAGTGCCATGCTGATCTCTGATTCATGATACAGCATATAGCTTTTATAAATAAAAGCCTTTTATAATCTTATGCTATATTAATTTTTCCAATACCTTGTAAAGCAGTAGTTAGGAGTCTACGCGCACCCAGAGAATTTGGACTTCAGCTCTCACTGGCCCTATTCAGCAAGGGCTGCAGAAAGGCTTTGTGGGCACTGAGGTTCCACTGAATGAAAAAAAACATTTTTATCTCTTTGTCTGGGTCTGTTGACCATTTTCATTAGATGACCACATATTATAACATTATAGGAATGGAAGTAATACTTTCCTATTATCCTCTGTTTCTACCCTATGCTTATTCTTATAGCTTATCTCATATATCCTCATTGTTGCTGTCCAGAAAAGTCCAAAAGGAGAAATGTGACTGGCTTTATCCATCATGTATGCAGAAAGCAATCAACGTCTTTGCTCCACTCCTACATACCTTTCTTTCTAGAATATAAGAGGCGAAAGATAGTGATTAGTTCTTGGTTTATATACAGGTTTATGCCACAACCAGAGGTCTGCCTCTGCGAGTCCATGTATACTTAGTCTGTATTGATAGATTAACTTGGTGTGCTTGCCAGTATCCTAAAAATTCCTTCCACCTCATATGGGAATTCTCTGCATCAATACTTTTGCTGATGAGAATTCTTAAAAGAAAATGAAAAAGGTAGGACATCCAGAGGGGATACGCCAATTGATCTTCTATGTAAACAAATAGGCAATTAAAGTAGTAACTATATGCTTCTGCCAGTGTGAAGTTAATGACTGCTTTAAGGGAGAGTACATTTTATGTCTTGACTTTTGATAGTATGCAAGACAAGGCAAAGTAATAAACAAATGGTGCTTGTCAGTTCAGACAGATTCTGAAGAGAGCATGAGGTAGTTAACCACACTGCTTGGGCATATTTCCAAACTTGTTTTGAACCCTCTGTAGTTCTCTTGCCATGAAAATATCATGTTGACACATCTTAATCCCTGTAAGACAAGTGTGTTGCATTTAGGGAGCCATGAATTGACAGGCTATAATGCTCTTTTGGTACAACCCAGCCTTTAATTTTTTTCCCTCATCTCTACAAAAGAGTATCTGCTGTAAGAAGCCCTCTAATAAAGAACCTAACAAAAATCAGATATATTACCTAACCAAACCTCTCTGTAGCCTGGTATCTGTAGCAAAGTTTTAACAAGTTATTATTCATACTTGTCTTAAGCTCACTTTTCAGATTGTTGTGCTCAATTTGTTTAATGACAGCCCTAAAGTTGTTGTTGAATTGTAACCATACACGTGCCATGCCTATATTTACTCCACTCCAGAGCTGTCCCAGTGCAGCCCAGGAATGTTCCCAGAGGCCTTCAGGTCTCTACATCGCAGGTGAGTCTGAGGTTCCATTGAAGCTGCCACCATTGCATCACCAACTGCAGGAAGCTCCCTGAAAGAGACATACTCATGCCATCACATTTCCTGATAACATGGTTGCCCACCCTGGCATCACCTCATCAGAGGCATCTGTAGCAAACCTCTACCAGATTGTGGCTGACAACGCAGTGGTGGATCCTTGGATGTGAAGACTGTGCATTAACCAGATTCAGCCCAAACTGGCTGTTCCCACTCCGAAAGTCCAAGAACATTCTGGAGCTTTCTGTAATCTATAGAGTAAATGCCATCTGCCCATGAGCCACATTAATGGCTGGATATAAACTTTCTGCTGTGAATCCAACTGTATATTGTCTGGACTTCTCATTGCAGCTGAGAGACAAGTTCACATTATTTGGTTCATACTGAACATATTTTTTAGTGTACACTAACTACACCAGTACTGGACTAAGTTGAAAGACTTCCTTCACTTCTTCAAGGGGGGAAAAAACCTTTGTTCAAACTCCTCTTATATTTTTCCAGTGCAATTGTAAATTTACTATGTAAAATATCATTCCTATCTACCTTATTTCCCTGCTCACACTCACTTCCTCATTTTCCTCTCTGAGAAATGCATCTTAGCTTTCAGCACAAACAATTCCATTCTGTCTGACCACACTCTATCAACATTCTATTATGTCTTGATATTCAGCTGGTTCTTTTAAGGCTCCCTATCATATATTATCTTTATAAATAATTTATCAGCTATCACAAACTCATTCATTCATTTTTTTTAATTGATATCACACCTTTCTCCCAACATGGATCCTAAGGACACATACAACCTTTAAAAAGCACAATGCAACTTAAACAGCTTAAAGTATAAACGTTAATGCACTATTAAACTGAAATTTTGTTTAAAAGTCTAAAACAGACACAACCTCCCCTTTAAAATCTCCATATGCTGCAACATTTTTGAATAACAAACAAATGTCTCCTTACATAAAATGTTTTTACCTACTGGCAGAAAGACAGCAGGGAAGGGGCCAAGTGGACCTCTCACAGAAGAAAGTACTACAACTCTCCTCCATGTCCCCACCAAGGATTTCTGTGATAATAGTCAGGCCAAGAGAAAGCTTTCTTAAATGCTGCAACTTTTTACTTGGCATTGCTTTTTCACTGCAAATAACACAAATCACCAGCCAACATTTTCTCATAGTCAAATACTTACCGAGATCACATTTAATCTCTGACTTAACATTAACAAGTTCAAGACCCTTTTCCTGCTAATAGGATGGAGTGTTTATGTACTGCCTCGCATTACCTTCCACACATTGCCTACTGCTTTATAAATCATCATTTTCTTGATCCATGTTCCATATTTAGAATGATTTATTATTTTTTTAAAGGAAGTAAGAATAAACTTGTGATCACGACACAGGCATTTTCTATGAACACAAGGACTTGGGGACATGATCCAAGCAAGTATAAAAATTGCATGAATTCCAATGAGAGTGTTAAATACTGTAATCTATACACAACTGAGAAAATACAGCATGAACTCTTTTGTGTAAGCCAAAATAAGCAACTTGTTTCTGTAAAAGAATCAGAGAGGATGAAAAGCTACATTACTATTGTTTCTCTAGTTTTAAGTGGCTATTCATGATACATAAACTGCCAGTTATTGATAAAGACATATACTATTTTTCTATTTCTAATCCAAGGCTGTAGCTCCCTTTAGGCAATTGTTTGCTCCTGCTTACTATGCAAAAATCAATTTCCATTGATCCATTTAGCAGCTCAAACATTGTTTTCAAGAAAACATAAAGTACATTGAGCAAGGTTAAGCATTTTTTTTAAAAAAATAAAGAAATAATTTTGTCTAAAAGCAGCATTACATTTTTAAAAGCTGTTTTTCAGGATGTGACTAAAATATAAATGTATATACAGATGGTCATCCTAATAAGCAAACCTACAGATGAAGGCAGTTGGAAGAATGCTGACATAGGGTTTATTTATTTATTTTCAGCCTTTCTCTCATTATGGGACCCAAGGCAGCTCACAATTTAAATATTCATGTAAACATTCACAATGTGCTTGTAGAAATGATTGTAATACCAAGACATTTAAGGAAGCCCCAATTAAGTGTGCACATGCATCTGAAAATAATTAGATCTCACTGACTCTCTCAATCACTCACTCATAGTAAAATATGAATTAAGGCACTTGCACAGCAGACAGAACATTGAATGTGGTCTGTGGAAGATACATTGCTGAATTTAGAATGGAAACAGGAAACCATCACTAATAACCAGAATTTTCCATGGAGTTGCACTGGAGAACCTTGAAAATTCCTAGAGAGTACATATCTTACAGGAAGTCAGCATGTGAAAGCATAGCCATCGGTACAGGGGTAGCTTTGTAATGTACTATGGTTCATTATTTAAGTACATTAATGTACTTTTTACTCTGGAAACACAGGATCATGATCTCTCAATACAGAATGGTGTCATTTTGACATTAAACAAGTATTTGACAATGCGGGTTATTTCATAATAATATTGATATATGCAAAGTACCAAAGGGCTTTCAGGGACAAAATGTTTAGGATGTTTCAAACTATATGGAGTTAAATAATAATTAACCTTAATATATCCTGCAGACTGGAGTAAGTGTGGTATGACACAGAGAGATAATATTGTGATGGTATGTTCCCATATTTTTAAAAAATGCACATGGTATCTTATGAATTCCATAAATATGCCAATATTGTGAAATTGAGAGAATGAAATGAAAATTATTTGATGTATATTTTGGGTTGCCAGATCACTTACGACCTATGTGATAGTAGTATATAAAAGTAGAGCAGAGATGAAAAGCTTTCCCTCACCTTTGGCACCGATATAGATTCTCCGCTGGTGAATTTACTGTCACTGCTGACTGCACCATCTGAAGTTGTGATGGCTGAAAGATGCCGTTTTTCTCCAAGCAGGCTCCAGAGTGAAAGGAAGCATGCTGATTTGTTTCATGGCAATTCTATATCACTCCTAGGAAGGCCATCATCCCCCAGAAGGTTCAAGAAATGGGTAGCAAAGAATATGAACTCATAAACCCTTTGCTCTCCTTCAAAATCCATCACATTGTTCAAAGCAGGAAAGATCTTAACAGAGTTTTTGACTTTTCCATAAACAGATTTGAAGCAGTGTATGTTCTTTTAAAAAGAACATAGAGTAAGGTCATTTCCTAAAATCTCCAGTTAAAAGGAGGTGATGTGAAAGTCTGTTTAACTTCTGGGGAGATGCTGCCATCAAAGCAGACAATGGTAGGACCTATAGGATCTGCTATAAGGTGGTTTTCTAAGGTGAAAAACAATGATATTGTGCACAGTTGCATACAATATAGGTTCTCCAACTTGTGGGAGCCTTTAGTTCATCACCTTCAACTTCTAGAGTTGGTACTGTAAGCATTTGTTGGGGGGACAGAGATAGAGGGACACTAACAGCTTTGTTCATCCAACAAAGATCTACCTTTGAATCCATATTTGCAGTGGTGACACCTCTCTTTTCCCCACCTAGTCCTCATCTGAAATAGTTATACATAAGAGAGGTATAACATGTTTTTGCCATGTCCAGAATATCTGTATCAACTGAAATTGGCCAGTGCAGATAAGTGAAGATTTTGTTTGCTTCAATTTTTTTTTTAAAAAACTTTCCAATATGTGCTGTGACCCACCTCAAGCCATGGGGAGAGATGGGTAATTAATTAATTAATTAATTAATAATTTGAACACAACTATATAAATTAGACAAAAAATGCAGACTTTTTTTAAAAAAAATGAAAGTGCAACAAAGCAAAAAATGGAAATCCACATCTAAAAATGCAAAAAAAAACCAAAAAACAAAACAAAAAAAAACAACCAACCCATTTTATTGGTTGGGAGTTTGAAAGCAGCAATTTTGTAGCTAGTGTGCTAGTTTTCAGTTAGAAGTATGTTTTGAAGAAGACGGATGATGTGTACGCAGGTCTAAGTCCTGACATATTAACTAGAATCATACATACAAGTTCACTCACTATTCCAGCCATTGATTCAATGGGTCTTTCTAGCTGGATCTAAGCAATATGATTCAATCATGGTCTCCTGGGCTCTGACTTACACATCAATAATATAAAGTATTTCAGCTGAATGACCTTTCTGATCTCTTCCATAAGTCTGAAACCACATCCATGAAACACAGTTTTATTTATCAATATTTATTAGTACTGCTAAATAATGACAGTCATTTGGATCAGAATATTTATTAAATATATTCATATGATATATGTATATACAGCATACCAGAACACTAAAAAAGTCTATTAGATTCCTTACTACATTCATTTGAAGAGTTGGTGGAAACCAACCTTTTGCTTTTGTCATTATGATTCTGATCTTAGCCTAGTCTTCTTCGTCCAATAATTTTCACAGATGCAAACTAGACTTCAAATTTACTATCATTGTCTAAGAATTGCTCCAATACCTCTGCATTTATTATTTTAAAACTACCATATATGAGGCCATGCACAACAACAGCTGAATTCCCACGTTCATAGATTACTTACTATCTGCTTTGTTCTTAGATTTACCAAAGTAATCACTTGGATAAATCTATGAGATGGGCATGATGTTAGTCCTGCAATATTTTATTTATTTATTTATTTATTTATTTATTTCAGACATTTATATCCCATCCTATCTCGACCTCCACAGAGGGACTCAGAGCAGCTAACAGCCATGGTACCCACAACCAAAAGCATAAATATACAATTTAAATTAAAAAACATAAAAAGTATAAAAACATTCAATCAATCACCAATTTATGTCATCATCCTAAAAGCAGTCAGTCAATTTCATTAAAGCCGCCGCTTTGCCAGGAGGTCAGCCTAGTCTGCAAAGGCCTGCTTCCATAGCCAGGATTTCAATTGTTTTCGAAAGGTCAGGAGAGATGGAGCAGATCCAAATATTTGCAGGTTCCCTTCCCCCTCAAAGAATACAAAATAAAATATAAATGCTGTTATTGTGTTTGACAAATATGTTACCATGATATTGAATATTTAAGATTTTTTGTTCACACTCTTTGTCTTTCTTTCTTTCCCTCTTCAAAAGACTTAGGGGGGAAACAACATATTTGAAAATCATACTGTTTTGCACAAGGCTTGCATAAAGATCCTCTGGGACATCTATCCAAACAAAGTCAAGAACTCTTCAGCTCTCATTCCCTTTTTTGTTGCTTCTGTAAACAACCTGAAGATTTCTCTAGTGTACAAAATCCAAGTTTCTGCATTAACTGTGATGCAGGAAGCAAATAATGCAAATAACTCATAAATTATCTATGTCATTGCTTTTTGCATGATTTCCCAAGACATTCCTTAATGTCCAAGGCATTAGAGCCATTGGAAAACAATTAATATTATTGAAATCCATACAGATTTCTAGCAGACCTTTGAGCACACAAACACTCACTCAGTGATAAAGCAAACTGCTACACCAAGAGAGTGTGTAGCAACACCACTATGACGAATCTTAAAGTACAGATGGTTGTGATGATCTAAAGCAATTTCTAGCAGTTGTCACATCTAACAGGAACAGTATAGCTATCTCCAAACAATTTAGGTATACTTCATAACAAGATGTCATTGCCTGGAAATTCTATTTTCCCCCTTCATCTGGGGGAATAAAAAAAAATCTTCCCTGCCAATCAAAAATTACTAAGATTTCAGCTTTGCATGCTCTGGCTGAGCTAATTTATTCCCAAAACAAGAGTTTGAGTATGTGACCAATGGACCAAGCTAGTTATAGCAAGATAGCTAGCTAGCTTAGGTTTCATGCCTTGGTAAAATTCAGCAACCTGCTTCATCATCATTTCTTCTTGGTGTCTCTTGCAAATAAGACAAGACATATTTTTAAAACCAATTATCAATGGCAGTGCTACTGCTCTCATAGATGGATGGTTTGTCAAACGTACAACTTAAAAAGGGATCCAAAGATTCTGGAGCCCCAAATCTATCTTTCAGAGCTCCAGATCTATTTCCAAGAGGCATGAGTATACATTGATGCAAAAAAAGTCAACTTTTGCTAAGATTAACTGGCATGTGGCTGTGTGCACCCATGTGTGTATGTGTGTGAGAAAGAGAGCAAGAGTGATGTGTCTGAATGTATGTGGATATGTATGTGAGAGGTTGATTTAGAAAAAGAAATGCAACTAGCATATGAGCTGTGTATCTGTGGGAGAGTTCATGATTTCATTTACCAAGTTCCAAGAAAATGTATAATCTCTAGGTATCTTCAGTGCATTTCTGTGGACTTATTGGGCCAAAAGTCATTTGTTTTAGGAATGCTATTATTCACGATTTTCCATAACCATGTGAAGTCCAGGAATGTATCCCCCATGATCACTGGAGAGTACTGTACCACTTGAACCCTGTTGTTCAAGTAGGTGAGCCCCTCAACTTGCCAGTCCAGGATGAGTCTCATTTTAATCTGGACTGTGAGCCACCCCTTATGACACATCTTTGTGTGCTGCAACTGCTCACTCCCTAAAGAATCCCAATCCTTAAGTGTGCTTAGCTTGAGGGATAGTATGAAGATGTGAATATGAAGGCATTGTGGAGTCAGCAAATTAAACAATTTACCTATTTTGGTATGATTAGGAAGAAACATTAACTGGCTGGCTTTGAAATGTAAGCTAATTGTAATAATTATTTCTCAGTTTACATACAGATAAATAAGGTGGTTCTTATTTTATGTGGATTTTCATCATATAGGTCTGTACTCAAAGCCTAGTAATGCCTTAGTTTTTGTCATGCCCTATAGAAAACCATTCAGCAATCTCATCATCTCCAAACTTTGTGTTCTTCTGCCCAGATCAAACCTCATGGCTATGAGAAGTGATTTGTAAATGTTCTGGGTAAGCTACAGGAAGTTAAATTGCTTGATAAAAACACATTTAACATCTTGAGAAAGTGAGGAGATCAAAACTGTAGCACTTGTGTTCAGCTGGGAGGCAAATTAATCATCTTTTTTTCCTGTTGACAATAGCTATTGATCAGCTTTCCAATAACTATTCCAATAGAAATTCAGATTCTATTTTTTAAACAAATCATGCTAAAATAATTGTTGTACAGACAGATCACAGAGAAATTTCAAAGATTGCGCTAGCAAAGCATAAGAAAAGAACACCTTGTTCTGAATTATGTTTTAGAAAAGCCTTTGAATGCTATATTTGAGTAGTAAAGCTAGAAGTTTTTCCATTAATTACAACTTTACAAATTAATCACATTTTTGAGATACACACACACACAGACACACACACACAGTCTCTTATTGGATTAAGCCAAATGCCCAATTAGTTCACAATACAGTTTCATGCAGTGGCAAAAACGAAGCCCTGGAAGCTTTTCTTCTTTGGTTCACAAATCTGAAGATTCCCCAACTTAGAATGATATGTGGAATTCTGGGAGTACAAGCACAGAAAAAAGGATTTGTACCAAAACCTTATCTTGACTGAATGCCAGTAGGATACATGTCAACAGAGTCTGGAAGAATTCACCCACACCTGCTATTGAAATTGATATCTAGCATATCTAGGACCATATAAAATCTTGATGGTTCATAAAATCTTAAAGATTAAAAAGAGCAAGCTGATAGAAGGGAACAAATGGAGAATGTTCAGTTCAATTCAGTGTGCATATGACAAGAACCAGATCTAGAGAAAGATTCCACTTTGCAGTTGTTATACAGTTGTTGCTAGTGAATCATATTAAACTCAGCAAGACTTACTCATTGGGTTATCTGTTCAGATCCCCAAAGTGCATCTTAGTGAAATATGTGATATTAGTCATAACTTGGCTTCATCTATTTCAACAGGTTTTAGGTAAAACAACTAATTTTCTGTGAATCTCTGTGACAGTGCTGCCTGGATAGAAGACTATGTGGTATCTATATGCTTGGTGTTCTCAGGTTCTTGAAAAAAGGCAAGCTGTACTTGTAATTAATATATCAATGAATATGAAACATCATAAGAAATCAATGACTACCAAAGCAGTTTACTAAATAGAAGAAATTATCTTGAACAGCTTTGTTAAGAATGGGTGCATGTGTGTGTGTTCCAGAATGATCTAGACAAGGAATCTTCAAAGAAAGTTGCAGGAAAGTTGCAGTGGCTTTAGGCTACATATTCGATCGAAACCTCAGATTCCATAACTTTGGAACAGGCAATCTGTTCAGGGGAAAACAATACTGTTCTTATTCGAGGGTTTTATAATGATTTCAGCAACGGGCTTTCTGAAAATAACTTACAAAGTATGTTACAAATTATGGGCATGGGTAATCAAAAAGACAATCAAGACACAAGAATGATCTCAAAAGAAATACTGTTGTATACCCTTGAACTTTTTACATTTTATCTAATGTATAGTTAAATGTGAGATGTAGCAAGAATTAAAGGAATGAGCATCATGCAGTAAACATAGCCCTGATTAAAATTATCTGACTCTTGCACAGATTTTCTTTACCAGCCATAACTTAACATGAATCAGTGTTTCATCGATGAGCCACTGCTCTCACCATCTGTGCATAACCTTAGGATAAGATGTCGTTTTGGCAAGGTATATGATCCTATTGAATTGTGAGCATTCCTTTTAAGGACATGACAGTATCTCTCTTAGGAGGAGATAATCCTTACTCATGAACATGCAGAAATGATTGCTGCAAGGCATCAATGTCAGACAAAGATTAGGACCTCTCGCTGTTTTGGCAACAAAGCATCAAGCCATGTCATTTAGTGATCAGGCCAGACTTTGTCTTCAACAGCTATGGGAGACGCATTTGAACAAAAGGGGTCCAGGTGGGGATCCAATATGTCTCTTTTGAATATGCACTAATAAATTGGCAGTATAATGTCACATTAGTCAAATTTCAATATGCTTGAACATGAAGAATTTTTCCAAATGAAACATTCTTACCACAGAATATTGTTTCATCAATCTGTTGGTGTTTCATTTCTGGCCATTATTACTGAATGCAGTAAAAAGTCTTATATATTAGTAGGTGCAAATGAGCAAAGGCCCTGGGAGGGAAGACAATCTTATTCTTCTCTGCTGTGATGTTTACTGATGAAGCTCCTCTGTCTTCAATTGCATTTCTCCTGATTTACACATCGGATTTGCTTGAGGTTAATTGTGGAAAGAATCAGGTCTTGTGGGAGAAGTAACAAAATTATCTTGCCTTCTAAATCTGAATTAGAAAGAATAAGAGTCAATCTGTTTAGCCCAACAGAGATTCAATAGTGGAAAACATTACGGGTCAAATTTTAAACTAAATAGAGCCCTCTAGCCACAGCTATTTTCAAACTAAAGGGTAAATTGGTTATTCACTGCTGTAAAGCATTATGGGCTAAGCACTCATGTTCACAATGCCAGGCTCCATGTCACAAAATGTCTCCAGTGGGAAAAACTTCAAATCACAAATTGCAGTCAGTGTATGCTTGTGTAATAAGAATATAACATTTCCTACAGAGAAGAATTTAAACATTCCATAAATGCTTATGATCTGTCATCTGCTAAGCCATATTCCTGACATAAATATTTGTAGGTTTTGTCTGGTTTGATAGGGAAGGGGGTAATTTTTTGAAAATAAAATAATTTTTTCACCTATATTTTATTTTCAATTTGCTTCTGATATGAAAAATAAATAAATAAACTTATATTTTAAAATAAGCACTGAAAAATATATGTTGCTCCATTCAGATACACACAGGCACATGTTTCCACCCATTCCTCTGAAATGTAAACTCCCTTGACCCCATATTAATTACAAAAAAGTCCAAATGTTTAGAGTACCTAATAGGGATACCTAAATCAAGTCCATTTCTATGGTTGCTTTGAAGAAAGGAAACTCTCTTCTGGTTCTGCATTTCACAGAACAGAGGAAATGATTCATATGTACAGCTAGTGAACATTTTGGTGCTGAAAACACAAAATGCATGGGAGCCATTCAACAGAGCAAACCATTTTGTGCAGAGTGTTTCCTATGGGGTTCAAGTAATTTTTAACCTTGATAGTACAAGTGCCTGAATTCCATCACTCATACTGAAACCATTAAAAACATACACTCTCTATTGGCAAATGAGATTTTTGTCTGAAGCAAGCTGTAGAAAACCTAGCCTTCTAGAAATGCTATCAATATTGTGAAAAACCCAAGTTGAGCAGATGTATTGACATTGATTTTAAGCGAGTACGGTCAGCTTTTGTGGCTGCAGTTCTTAAAGTCTGAAGGAAAGCCATAGTAATTTCTTCTTGAAAGGCAAAATATCTGCAAGCTTTAGATATGAGCTGAAAGGAAAAGCCAGTGTTTCGTTTCTTTATTCATTACATTTGGCACAAGGAGGAGAGAGCCAACATGTCTATGCTGTCTCTATGGCAGGATGCCCTTCAAAGGTTTTTGTGTTTTTACTTGGTTTCATTTTCTACTATTAATCAGGAAATGGGGAGGAGGGCTAATTTCTAATGAAACAATGAAACCATGATGCATGATCCACTAAACTGACAACTTTCTACTTATTTAACAAGAAGGAAATCCCAGGAGCCTTTCTTCTGAGAAAATATCCAAGGGCTGGACTGCCAAGAATACCTGTAACCATGGGATATCATGGGATATGTTTAAAAACCTGACTTGCAATCTGCTCACAGCAAGAATGGCTCAAAGCATTTAGTTGCCTAAATCTGAACAACAAATGGTGCTTCTATCACCCAAAGCCAAGATGTATTGTACGTGGAGTTAGTCAAGTTGACTTAGTACAGGAGGCAGAAAATCCCACCAATACCAGTCTCAAATCTGGGGAATGACAACAATGTAAATTATATGCAACCCACATGTCACATGTGAAACCTATTGCCTCAAGTGCCCACTTCATCCCACCTACCATATGTATAATTCACGTATAATTCAAGGGCAGGTTTGAGTATTGTAATTATGGCTATTGATATGACTAGTAAATAAGTTGAGGATCATTCCACATAGGAGAGAAAACACCAATGCCATTTTAGAGAGTCAGCTATCATTTCCTCACACAAACATTTCAAAAAGCAAATATTGACACCATGGCAGAGAGAATAGAGGAGGTCAGTGCATCTATTAGGTTGTCCTGGTATAGTCTAAGTTCTGGCTTTTCTCCACTCACATTGACCTGTAGATCAGTCAATTCAGTTTTTTTTTTTTGGGAGGGGAGGTGACTAAAATTTCTTTTGACTAAAATTCCTAGACTTATGCATGAGTATTTAAAGTAGTAGTAGGACTAACCCTGCATAACACAAATCAGAGCTGTGCAATCTCAAGTTATGAAGAATTTTTCTCCTGGACATCTGCATATTTGATGTCAGCAATATTTGTTTTATAATATGTTTAGGTGTGATGGCTGGCTGTCTTCATTTTGGATATAATATCCCCACTTCTCTTTTAATTGTAATCAATGCCTGGAGTTTTATTACTATAATTAGCACTTATGCCACTACATGTAGCATCATCATCTGCAGTGCTCCTCTGAATGCTGATGATGAGATACAAGTGTTTTATCAACATGTTCCAATTATTTCCCTTAGGAGAGATGAGGTGAACAGTGGCAAGCATTTAAATGTCTTCCCCACTCAGCGAGATTCTAAAGAGAGCCTCTATGTGTTCATCCTCCTTGCAGTGCACAATACAGATTTCCTTAGACTCCCCACTGGATTTCACAAATCCCTATCAATCAGGTGTTCCATTTCCATCAGCACAAATAGTTGGATGGGGGCTTTGCAAAATACTCTTCAGTTGGTGGTAGTTCACAGGGGATTTAAGAAGCTAACTAACTAACTACCTAAATCTGAATTCCCTAATTACTTTGCTGAAGTCTGTATCTGCTTGAAAGCCAACAAATAGAACTGTCATTCCCTGAAATTTTATGTAACACATTTACCTGGAGCAGTGATTGATACAGCACATCAAGCCAACACATTTCCCCTAAACAGCACTTTATCCAAATGATATCAGGTTATGATGGATACCCTACAGTCCCTTGGGCTATAACTCGCTTCACCCCCTTTCCGCTTAGGATCCCTCCCATGGATCAGGTACTTGCAATTGGTGTATCATTTGCTGGGTTTGCTTTCATAATTATGACCAGACTTTCTATCAGAACCTAATAGAAATAGTCACATATGGTTATAAAAAAACAAATAGAAGTTTGAGCTGCTGTGAGTTTTCCAGGCTGTGTGGCCATGTTCCAGAAGCATTCCCTCCTGACATTTCACCCACATCTATGGCAGGCATCCTCAGAGGTTGTGAGGTCTGTTGGAAACTAGGCAAGTGAGGTTTATATAAACAAAAAAAGCCCCTGCAAATACATGGAGCCCAATGGAAATTACAACCCCAATGAAAAACAAATCTCCCCTCTGTGATAATGTGCTATGAATCTCATGTTCATTCTACTCATTATTGAAAGAATAAAAGGGAGGGATCTCTATACTTGAAAAAAATCTGGCATTTATGCTTTTTAAAGTACTCTTCCAGAAATGAAAGCTAATCCACATGTTGACTTGCAAGAACAATGGTTCTCAACCTATGGGTCCTCAGGTGTTTTGGCCTACAACTCCAAGAAATCCCAGCCAATTTACCAGCGTTTAGGATTTCTGGGAGTTGAAGGCCAAAACATCTGGTGACCCACTGGTTGAGAACCACTGTGTTAGAGGGATGAACATGTATCTTGGGTGGCGCAGACAGCAGTTCACCATTAGACTCTTGCTACCACTGGAAAGAGAAAGGGAGCCTGAGTAAATGTACAGAAGTAAAGGATGGGAAGTCTGCATTGCTGGGCTGGCAGCTCAAAATGGCAGCATACTTCTATTTTTGGATTGATGAGGCCATTGACAAGAGAGTTTGGAGGAAAAGGTAGTGTTTCTCTATGGACTTCATCACATTGATCTGGAGAATACTAGGAAATGTGGGGGAGAGGGTGGAGTTTCATGGGATTCTGTCTTTAAAGATGACAAAGAATTTACTCACTCCCATCACACTAAGATCACCTCCTCCTGCATCTAACTCAACCATCCATTTAATTCCCATCACATGGGCAGATGATGATTCCTTTGATTTCAAGGATACTAACACATTTTTTTTAAAAAAAATAGGCATCCTTTAACACTGCCCTACCTTCAAACTACTTTCACTGAAACAGAAGCACCTTTCTTAAGGTGGCACTGGGGTCATTTGTACTCAAGACCCTTGACTGAAACAGAAGCACCTTTCTTAAGGCAGAACTTTCCCTGGGGTCATTTGCACTGAGCTTTCCTCCCATTGTCCCTCCAGGATTTCAATCATTTATCTTTTTCTTTAAAAAAAACCCTCCAAAATATATATTAAAAAATCACCCCAGATAGTAGGATGTGGTTTTAAATTAACTATCGTCTTTCCCAGAGCCTTTGCATTTGTGATCACAGGAAGCAGTTTTAAATTAACCCTTTCCCTAAGCCTCTGATTGACGATGTGGGAAAATGGCAGTTTTGGCTCCTCCCACACACAATATCATCATTTTATTTATAAGCTGACAACAAAAATGGGCTAGAGTGATTAACATCACACTGGAAATTGGCAATTTGGCCCATCTCTATGCAGAGATTTTAAAAATAAGTCACTTGCCAATTGACTCAGGAATCCTTAGAAAAATTAACACTTTAGAAACAGCAGAATACCTCACACCCACAGTTGAAGCTAGCATTGTGGGAAGGGCATGGCAGGTTGCTATTTCTTAAATGTATGGAAATGCTGATTTCATTGTGTGGGATCAAGTCAAAAATGAGTGATGATGGCTTAGGCACAACATTTAGAACAAGTGGTTGAAGGAGATGGAAACAAAGAAGACAGTCCGAATGAGTAAATGATTGCTTCTGCACACTTATGCAAAATGTGCTTTGTTCCATGTTTAACCAAACTAGTTTCATCCTATCTCCAGGTTATTTGCATTTGGAATTTCAGTCCAAGGCATTTTGTTAAGAGGTACTAATGTGAGATGTCTCAGAAATTCCTAGGAATTACATTAGACACCTGAGTGATAGATATTGCCTTTCCCTGAATTCTTTTTCAACAGCACAGTAAGATAGGAAAAGTAATCTATAAGTAATAAATAACTTGAGTGTTCTTTTGGAACACTCATGAGTGTTCTTTTGGACTGCAGTAACAGTAGCAAGTAATAACCTGTTTGACAACCACAATAACTGATAATGTAACTAGCTCTTTTAAAAAACTGACATTTGGAGGTCTGGCCTATCCTTTCACCCTCATAGTCCCATTTTCTATGTGCACTGCAGGAAATTATATATTTGGGATAATATGGTAGAAAATATGAACCAGTACCAAAGATCAGTATAGGATACTCAGCAATATACAGTATATACCTTGCTTGCTATGAGCCAGTGATTTCATATTAGGTGTCACTTAGCTTTTAAAAAGTGCTAAAACCCTTTAACAGTCAAAAGTTAAAGAAATACTAGTGAAGAGTAAAAGCTTCAAAGTGTAATGTTAAAAGCATGCAATCATTTCCCATTTCTTAACAGGTGCATGTTTGAGTGTGGAACAGAGTGCCATAAAAATCTTTGCTTTATTTTTTTAAAATCCAGATTTTGATAGTCACCATTACAAATGAGCAATGAGATATTAGAAGTCTTACTCTTTGAAAGACATAAAAATTGTAATTTAATGATTACATGCTACCTTTGATCTCTGGAATCATCCCTCTGGTATGGGATGAAAGACGGGATGAAGTCCAAGTAAATGCAAGGTCTACTCTCAGCCACTTCAACACTTAATTTACTATACCTTCAGGAGATCAGCAGTGGAATTCTATGGCATATTTTCAGGCTTTAGCAATTTGCTTATAAATTACCTTGGATCATATGCTTCCCAACAGGCCACACTCTTGACTCTTATCAGCATTTAAAGATTATGCCTATATTTGTTTCTTTTCTTTGTTCCCTTCCATAGCCAATCCTCACTAGTGTAAACTATTCAAAACTTGGTTTATTTATAAAACAAGTTGCACATCTATTCATAATAAATCACACTGTTCAGTGTAGCTTATATACACATGAATGTACACTGTAGATGGTGGGCAAAGTGTAGTCCTCCAGCTCAGGTTATGTGTCAGAACTTTCAAAGTAATTGTTTTCTGGAACTGCCCCTTTGGGAAGCCTACAGGAGTGAGGATCCACATTTTCAATAAGTTGTACCTCTCTCAAATTGTGAAACGGCTGAAATAAACTACTTTCCAAAATCAGGAGTAGATGTCAGAGTAGATCATGAGTAAATCAGGAGTACAGTAGATGTCCTTTGCCCACATACAAACATTTTGGTGGGGTTTTTTTTATAAGACTGATTTGGGAAAGAAATATTCCCTTCACAGTTCCCTCAAAATACCCCATCCATGTTGCATAGAACAAAGGATTTAAGGATAACTTGTACCTTCATCATAATTTACAGATACAGAATATAATTAGCTAGAAGATCTATGATTAAATCTGCTAGAATACTTTACTTTTCTGAATTCAACTGGGAAAGCATAATTTGAAAATGAGTGTTAAACAGGGTTTCCACAATCCTGGAGACATTGCACATGTTTTCTTCCATTCAGAGAGAAATGATGGTGTGGATATACAGTAAGCTTTCGCCTCAGATTTTATCCTAAGTTCTCTGCCATCACCAGAATCTATACACCACATAAGAAGTCCAAAGGCCAATATGAAGGAAATGTTTATCTGAATCTGTGTCATATGTTGTTTTGCATGGTCATGGGATGTGGCCACCACACATGAAACCCAAAGGTCAATACCAAGGAAATGCTTATCTGATTCAGTGTTGTATGTTATTTTGCATGGTCACAGGATGTGGCCACACTGTAGTTTTCCTCTCCCTCAAGTGGGAGCAATTGGCATTCTTTTGGTTATTGTGTCTGAGAAGGTGTATATATATAGGTGGATAGCAGAGACAGCCCTAGGTAATTTTCAACGGTAAGTAAACAGTATTTTGGCAAACCCCCCCCCCCCAATCATTGATATATATTTTCTGTTTGTCGTGGGAGTTCTGTGTGCCATATTTGGTTCAATTCCATCATTGGTGGAGTTCAGAATGCTCTTTGATTGTAGGTGAACTATACATCCCAGTAACTACACTTGCCGCACTTGCTCCCTTGCCTAGCCCGCTTTGGGTCCGGAGGCATGCCTGAAGACACCGGCGTGTGCACCAAAAGTCACCTCTTCTCCTGACTTTCTCCTCAGCCATTGGAACCAAGAGAGAGAGAAAGGGAGAGAGAGAGAGAGGTGGAGATGCCCACCTTTCCTGAAGGTAGGTGCAAAAACAAAGGAGGGAGCGGAGGTGGGAGATACCTCCAGCCGGAGGGTCTCTCTCTCTCTCTCTCTTGGTCCCAATGGCTGAAGAGAAAGTCAGGAGAAGAGGTGACTTTTGGTGCACACGCTGGGGTCTTCAGACATGCCTCTGGACCCGAAGCGAGCCAGGCGTGGCAGCTCTGCCCCTTGGCCCACCCGCAGATTGGGGAGAGGAGAGGAGGCGGGTGGAGCACCAGGGGATCGGGAAAGGGAGCCAGTCATGGGGAAGAGATCGAACACAGAGAACGATTGAGCGCCGGCTCTGCTCGCGCATCCGGTGGCCAGGTGGAGCAGGAACGAGAGGGGCGAGGTGAGGCTCAAGGGCCCGGCCCCTTTGGGAAGAGGATCTCCCAGCAGCGAGGCAAGAAAGCCGAGGCTCCCCCCGGACTGCTAGGGCTGTTGTGAGCTGAGGGGGCGCTCCTCAAGTGGCGGTCGAAGGGCATTTACAGAGGCGCCTCTGCGCCCCTGGCAAAAAAGTGTTCTGCAACCGCTTACTTCGCGTAATGGACGAGCCACCCCTGGTGGGTAGTCAGAAACACTGGTGTCAGTAGTGCAGGCAGAATGGCTAATCCAGTAGTTACTAGTAATCCATGTAGGTGCCACAACCAGAAAAGAGGCCCATTCACATTACAGAATGATAGCACTATTATTATATTATAACATTTCATTCTATGGAATCTTGGGGTTTGCAATTTAGAGAGAGGTATACTCTCAGCCAGAATACAGAAGTATCTTAAATTACCTCCCTAAACTGCAAATAGGATAGATTCATGGCAACTAAAGTGGAATTATAGCACTAGATCTGTGTTTTGGAGATGCCTTGAAATCTTGAGAACTGAGACAGGGTAATTGTGGGCTTTTTCATGTGCCAAAATAATCTGCCAATTTTGAGATCCTATTCACTTTGATATGAATATTTATTGTGAGATGTGTACACCAAAGACTAATAATGTTAGTTCATATATTTATCCAGGAGATGTGAAATCTTGAACCATTTCACACTACATATTTATAGCATGTTTCTTTTTTTCTATTTTTACTGCATGGTACTATTGGAAACTATAGCATTGTGTACACACATTTCTGAATGATCATATACCCTTTGCTGCCTATCCAAAATCAAAAGAAAAAGAAGTTAACAGATGTTTGCTTTAAGCAAACTTGAGATAAGTTGGGCAAGGTCATACAAGCCGCTGTACTTCTATAAGCAGCCTATAGCATGGGTTGTTGCAGTTCCTAAGTTTTCTCTGTGGGAAAAACTCATCTTTCTCACTTTTATGATTCATCAATAATAAATGTTACATAGGTCTTCAGAATATGATGCCCTTGATCAAATTACTGAGTGCTTTCACATGTCTGAATGGCAGAGAAAGGAGGCTATTAAAAGTTAAGCATTTCTCTTCCTTTTTCTCACAGTTGATAGATTCCAAACCTGTCATGACAAATAGCACATCTGAATGTGGAGAAAGGTTTCTCTATCAAAATAAAGAAAGAAGCCAAATAAAACTTTGATGGTGCCAAAATGGAACTGAATGGCAACTGGAGTCATGGTTTTCGATAAAATACACATCCTATGTAGGTATTAAGTTTAACATTTGAGTTTTCAAGGGCTATTAGCATAATCATCTCTTGCTAGATGCTTTAGATGACATTTATAACAATGTAAGGTCGGAATATAAACAACGTGATGCACCGAATGAATAAGTCATAAGGGGAGAGCTGTCCAGAATGGTCCCTATGGAAACTCTTCTAACTATCTTTTGCATCATATTTATATGTACATTCAAGATTTTCCACCAAAACAACTAGCAGAATGCTAGTCAGCTTTCTAATATGGTATTGGAGTTCATTACTATCAGAGATAAACATCGGAAACGGTGCATGAAAGTATGATGGCTAACTCACTTGAAAAACCAATAATTCCTTGTGAACCTTAGCTGTTTCAAAGGAACGACTCATTTATCCAAACCTGTTTAAATATGCTATAGAAATTTATAGTTCCAATATCACTCTGTACTACATGCTGAAACAAATACCAGTCGGTATTAAAGGTGCTGTTACAGTCCTTCTCCCCCTCCTTCCATTCATATCTGCATTTCAGACTCCATATCATGATAAAATTTTGATTTTAATATTTACACCCTCTTTTCAAAATAGCAGTCATGTAAGCTGCTCAGTAGTACATTCAGCCCCTCATTCTGTAACATAGTTCTGATTAATATCCCCATTACCAAATTTCTTTGCCCAATGTCAGCTTCCATGAGTCTGAATGGACCCTGGTTCTTGATTTCATGGACACATTGGTTGTTCAAGTAAGGATAAGTCATATGTGATGACTAAAGGGGATTTAGGGAATGGAAAGTCCAGTCTCAAGTCAGTGTGGCATTCTGCAGCAATGAGCTGGAGAGTACTGTAATAAGCCTGAAAAATATTAATGGTGCAAATGAGCTGTTGCATAAATACCTGTACTCTGACATTGTGATATATGTATTATATGGTCTATACAACATAATAGCTCTCCAAAGTAATTTATATGCAGATAGAGTATGTATTTATGTAACATATTAAAATTAATTGCTTGATAGGCGAAGCAGGTAGAAGAATCCATTATATAAAAAGATGGTTTAATCAAGAAGCATATACAGCATGATTCATTCACTGTGCAATTATGCTTTTCAGAAGCACACATCTGGTAGCCTGCAAAGTGGGAATTCATGCTCCTCAACCATGTCCAGTATCCAGGAGCTGCCATTATTTTTGATATGGATATAAAAACTGGGTCTGCTAATGGAAGCTGTTGAAATCAAATCCAAGTTCTTTCAACAGTTTGGCAACCCTACGTGTGGAATGTGCCAGTCATGAAGCACTAATAAATGTACATTTTTTCACCTTTCTGAGACCAAAATAGATATTAGACTGCTCAAGCAATAAGTAGTACTTTTCAGACATTTCATGAAACCCTTTCAAATTTAGCAGGGAAAGCAAAGGGGTTTCATTTTTTTAGATAACTGTAGTGATTATTGAGATGCTGAGATAATTGTTTCATTGACATATCAGAGTAAGTTCAGAGTGGCTATAATATCCTCAGACTGTTGTGATGACTAAGATTTATTTGGCTCCAGGTAGGGTTACTCTTGCCATTACGCACAGTGAGTTAGGTCCTGCCATTAAGCAAGGTGAGGAAATGTTTTGAGTATGTCATGATGGAAGAGGGGAAATTCTTTGGCTTTTTTGTCTTATTTCAGGAATTGAAAATGGTGCTTTTGGGCTTTTTCTGACTCATGTGCCAAAATAATCTGCTAATTTGGGGATCCTATTCACTTCATTGTGGGTAGTTTTTTTTTTTTTTTTTTTGTGAAATGCGTACATCAAAGACTAATAATGTTTCAGTTCTGTTGGGTTTTATCCCTGGACTGCACAAGTCTTTGTGTCATCAAGTTTCCAGTCCTCAATGAGTAGCTAGACTAGAGACAGGCTGGCTGTTTCCCCCAATTTCCTTATATTCCTATGCATGTTTTCCCAAAGGGCTTTTTCTTTGCCTTTATTGCTAGCTACTGTCTCTTACCCCTTTGATGACGTAGTAATGAAATTCTGTGAGGGAACATCCTCTTAAGTTTGAACTGTGGTCTCCACCATGTTTTAGCTCTTCTGCTTTTCATTCTCCCAGTGAGGATGCATTTTGCCTCTCTGCAGGCAAAATGTGGCTGCATAGAATATTTATCTTTTACCTTCTTTAGAAGATGAGATTTAGCAAGATAGTCAGCTCCAAGACCTTTCTATCAAGATTATATATTTTTTCCTTTAATAAACATTTTTGGAAACCAAAGTTCTGACTCTGCAATCCCGAGCCATCCTAAAGATTAGAAGGCTATCCCTTCTCACCACATGTAAATTTCTGCTGGTTATGGAGTTTACTCCTGGTACTCTGCTATATTTTGGTAGAATTGCCCTAAATGAGGGTTATTTTTGAGCCTAACAGCTCAGATTCCCCAATAAGGTCATATATATATGTTGTTCATTCGTTCAGTCGTCTCCGACTCTTCGTGACCTCATGGACCAGCCCACGCCAGAGCTCCCTGTCGGCCGTTACCACCCCCAGCTCCCTCAAGGTCAGTCCAGTCACTTCAAGGATGCCATCCATCCATCTTGCCCTTGGTCGACCCCTCTTCCTTTTGCCTTCCACTTTCCCCAACATAATTGTCTTCTCTAGGCTTTCCTGTCTCCTCATGATGTGGCCAAAGTACTTCAACTTTGTCTCTAGTATCTTTCCCTCCAGTGAGCAGTCAGGCTTTATTTCCTGGAGGATGGACTGGTTGGATCTTCTCGCAGTCCAAGGCACTCTCAGCACTTTCCTCCAACACCACAGCTCAAAAGCATCGATCTTCCTTCGCTCAGCCTTCCCTAAGATCCAGCTCTCACATCCGTAGGTGACTACAGGGAATACCATGGCTTTGACTAGGCGGATCTTTGTTGCCAGTCTGATGTCTCTACTCTTCACTATTTTATCGAGACTGGACATTGCTCTCCTCCCAAGAAGTAAGCGTCTTCTGATTTCCTGGCTACAGTCTGCATCTGCAGTAATCTTTGCACCTAGAAATACAAAGTCTGTCACAGCCTCCACTGTTTCTCCCTCTATTTTCCAGTTGTCAATCATTCTTGTTGCCATAATCTTGGTTTTTTTGACGTTTAGCTGCAACCCGGCTTTTGCGCTTTCTTCTTTCACCTTGATTAGAAGGCTCCTCAGCTCCTCCTCGCTTTCGGCCATCAGGGTGGTGTCATCTGCATATCTGAGGTTGTTAATGTTTCTTCCAGCAATTTTCACCCCAGCTTTGCATTCATCCAGCCCCGCACATTACATGATGTGTTCTGCATACAAGTTTAAAAGGTTGGGTGAGAGGATGCAGCCTTGCCGTACGCCTTTCCCAATCTTGAACCAGTCTGTTGTTCCGTGGTCAGTTCTGACTGTTGCTACTTGGTCCTTGTACAGATTCCTCAGGAGAGAGACAAGGTGGCTTGGTATGCCCATCCCACCAAGAACTTGCCACAATTTATTATGATCCACACAGTCAAAGGCTTTAGAATAGTCAATGAAGCAGAAGTAGATGTTTTTCTGAAACTCCCTGCCTTTCTCCATTATCCAGCGGATATTGGCAATCTGGTCTCTCGTTCCTCTGCCTTTTCTAAACCCAGCTTGAACATCTGGCAACTCTCGCTCCATGTATTGCTGGAGTCTTCCTTGCAGGATCTTGAGCATTACCTTACTGGCATGAGAAATAAGGGCCACTGTACGGAAGTTGGAGCAGTCCTTCGCATTTCCCTTTTTTGGTATGGGGATATAAGTTGATTTTTTCCAGTCTGATGGCCATTCTTGTGTTTTCCATATTTGCTGGCAAATGGCATGCATCACCTTGACAGCATCATCTTTTAAGATTTTAAACAGTTCAGCTGGGATCCCGTCGTCTCCTGCTGCCTTGTTGTTAGCAATGCTTCTTAAGGCCCATTCAACCTCACTCCTCAGGATGTCTGGTTCTAATTCATTCACCACACCATCATAACTATCCTCAATATTATTATCCTTCCTATACAGATCTTCTGTATAGTCTCGCCACCTTCTCTTGATCTCTTCAGCTTCTGTTAGGTCCCTGCCATCTTTGTTTCTTATCATACCAATTTTTGCCTGAAATTTACCTCCAGTGTTTCTAATTTTCTGGAAGAGGTCTCTTGTCCTTCCTATTCTGTTGTCTTCTTCCACTTCCATGCATTGCTTATTTAAAAATAGTTCCTTATCTCTTCTAGCTAACCTCTGGAATTGCGCATTTAACTGGGCATATCTCCCCTTACTATCACTGTTTCCTTTTGCTTTCCTCCTTTCTTGGGCTACTTCCAGTGTCTCAGCAGACAACCATTTTGCCTTCTTGGTTTTCTTTTTCTTTGGAACGTACTTTGTTGCCGTCTCCTGAACAATGTTGCGGACTTCTGTCCATAGTTCTTCTGGGACTCTGTTTACTAAATCTAGTCCTTCAAATCTGTTCTTCACTTCCACTGTATATTCGCTAGGAATGTTAGTGAGATCATATCTAACTGGTCTGTGTATTTTCCCTGATCTCTTTAGTTTTATTCTAAATTGGGCAATAAGAAGTTCGTGATCTGAGCTACAGTCAGCCCCAGGTCTTGTTTTCACCGACTGGATGGATGTCTGCCACCTTTGGCTGCAAAGGATGTAGTCAATCTGATTTCGGTGCTGACCATCTGGTGAAGTCCATGTGTAAAGCCGTCTTTTAGGTTGTTGGAAGAGAGTGTTTGTTATACACAGTGAGTTTTCCTGGCAAAATTCTATCAGCCTGCGTCCCGCTTCATTTTGTTCTCCCAGACCATGCTTGCCTGTGATCCCAGTTGTCATTTGACTTCCCACCTTGGCATTCCAGTCTCCTGTAATGAAAATAATGTCTCTTTTTGGTGTATTATCCAGTAGGTCCTGCAGATCCTCATAGAACTGATCTACTTCTGCTTCTTCAGCAGCTGTGGTTGGGGCGTATATTTGGATCACTGTGATGTTGAAAGGCTTTCCTTGCACTCGAATTGAGATCATTCTGTCATTTTTTGGGTTGTAACCAAGCACCGCTTTAGCGAATTTCTTATTAATTATGAAGGCTACTCCATTTCTTCGATGTTCCTCTTGTCCGCAGTAGTAGATCTGGTGGTCATCTGATGTGAAGTGGCCCATTCCAGTCCATTTCAGTTCGCTGACCCCCAGAATGTCTATCTTTAGTCTTGACATCTCACCAATAACAACATCCAATTTGCCCTGGCTCATAGATCTTACATTCCAGGTTCCTATGGTGTGTTGATCTTTAGAGCATCGGATTCGTCGTTCACCTCCAGTACCGTCGGCCGCTAGCCTTCCTTTCGGCTTTGAGCTAGCTGCGTCATCACATCTGGGGCTAGTTGAACTTATCCTCTGCTCCTCCCCAGTAGCATTTTGGCCATCTTCCGACCTGGGAGTCCCATCTTCCAATGGCATATCGACATATCTCTGGTTGTACTGGTCCATTTAGTTTTCTTGGCAAGGATACTGGAGTGGTTTGCCATTGCCTTCCCCAGGGATCACGCTTGGTCTGACCTCTCTGCCACGACCGTCCCGTCTTGGGTGGCCCTTCACGGTTTCGCTCATGACATCATTGAGGTGCTCAAGCTCCAGCGCCCCGACAAGGCGGTGATCCTTTGCTGGAGCATATATATATATATATATATATATATATATATATTCAGGAGATGTGAGCATGGTAATTTTTTTTTCTCCACCCATCTTATAAGAGTCATGCAATGGTGTTCCATAATCTTACTTTTCATGTCCTCCAAATGTTCTGCTATTGTTATTTTTCTGAAGTGTCTTTGTGCTACTCTTCACTTGAAAAGAGTCCCTGAGTGCCTTTCAGAAGACTCAGTTTACAGACTTGTAAAACCAACAAAAAAAAAAAAAGAAAGAAAACGGATGGGGAAAGCGGAAGAAAGTCAACGCAGGCACCAGTTCTCAAAGGTATAGAGTTCTCATAATAATAAGCTTGAACTAAAATGAATTGGAAGGAGCTAAAGTCTCGGCAGAGCTGAAGGAAGGTCTTGTTCTCACCCCTTTCCCTCTGCAGTCAACAAAGATAACCATTATAGAAAAAGGAGTGATGCAAAAAATGTACAGTTGTTCCTCTAAAATATACATTGGCCTTTTAAAACTTTTAAGATCCTTCTCCCAATCAATAATCTGTATAAACTGCATGAATAGCCTAGCCTTCTTAATTCGACACTTTAATGGTCACTTTTACGCCATTATTCAGCAGCCATTCATTGTTCCCGCAATGTACCGTGATGATTTTTCATTCTTTCTCATATTTTAAACAGGTAATGTTGTAGTTAAACCAAGTTAAACCAAGTTAAACAAGAGCGATCCATTTTATTTTAGATAACACAGAGCATGGTGGCTTTTATTTAATTAATATAAAAGTTTTTTTATTTAATGTAAATTAGTTCAAGAGACAGAATAAATGGTAAGGCTGATTGAAAAACACAATTTCTGAGATTCAAATTGTAGTGTGTATGCATGCATATTATATTTTTCTTACAAACTAAAATTTGATAGAAACAGTTTCAATCTGAGGGCAATCTTCTGTAGTGTATTTTTGAACTCCTGAAAATAGCCATAAAATAGCTCAGTGGATTTACCATCCAAATGCTTAATACCCAGCATTTAAACTTTCAAATGATCTAGCTCAAAGGAAATGTATTCAGAATGTCTTATAGATTTACAATTAAACTGCACCAGCCATGTCACAAGCCTTTTGGTCTATGAATTAAGGTTTAGTTGGTACTCTTCAGTGATAGATCTCTTCACTGCTCAAAGGTTGCAACCATAAAGCAAAAACACATGACCATATTACAGTTTTCATAGCTATGGCATGCTTCCCGTCAAATACCCAGACTATACTGCAGAATTCATTTTCAGCTTCACATGCCATTCTGATATTTTGGAAGGTCTGAGTATGGGCCACCACAATTTCTTTGTCTTATAATGTCTAATGATGGATTACACTACGTAGCATAATTTTTGTTCCTGGCCTATAAATGTCATTTCCTAATTGGATCTATCATAAAAACATGGAAAAAAGTTTATTACATTGCAAAAACCTTGTTTTTATGGGACATCCTGCAGCACATTTTGCTATAGTTTTTCATTGAATATCTCATTGAGTCTCAACCAATTCAACATAGTCTGTGACAGCCACAAAAACAAAGTTTCTGGAGTATAACAACTACTTTCAAAGTAAGTAATGTACAATTAAACAAGAATAACACTTTCAAAGCAGGAACATAACCTTTTTTTCAAATTTTGTTAGTGTTATCATTTATGAAGCGTAATTTATCACTCTCTATCAACTTCCAGAAAAGTAGCTGTCAATTAAAGTAAAAAGAACTTGGTTAGACCACATCTGGAATACTGTGTCCAATTCTGGGCACCACAATTGAAGAGAGATATTGACAAGCTGGAATGTGTCCAGAGGAGGGTGACTGAAATGATCAAGGGTCTGGAGAACAAGCCCTGTGAGGAGCAGCTTAAAGAGCTGGGCATGTTTAGCCTGAAGAAGAGAAGGTTGAGAGGAGACATGGTAGCCATCTATAAACATGTGAGAGGAAGTCATAGGGAGGAGGGAGCAAGCTTGTTTTCTGCTGCCCTGGAGACTATGACGTGGAACAATGGCTTCAAGCTACAAAAAAGGAGATTCCATCTCAACATTAGGAAGAACTTCCTGACTGTGAGAGCTGTTCAGCAGTGGAACTCTCTGCCCCAGAGTATGGTGGAGGCTCCTTCTTTGAAAGCTTTTAAACAGAGGCTGGATGGCCATCTGTAGGGGTGCTTTGAATGCAATTTTCCTGTTCTTGGCAGGGGATTGGACTGGAAGGCCCATGAGGACTCTTCCAACTCTATGATTCTAATAATAGCAAATTCATTATGGTATAAGAGTATTAGAATCCACTTCATCACACCCAGACAGACTTCATGTAAAGACTGTTGTTTCTAAGGTAGCTAAGCTATTTCTCCACTTTATTCTAACAATTAAGAGATTTTTTTTAAAAAAAACATGTCTACCTGTCTGTCTTTTTTAGTATTCCAATGGCCTTTGTATTCACTGAATCCAAATTTTATTGTTGACGTGACTTTTCACCAACCTACCACATTTTTAATTTTAGTACCCCAGTGAATACAGTCAAAGAAGATGTAAATGCTTTCAGTAGCACTACAGATGTAATCAAAACCTACTACTGATGTATTTAACTCTTGTAAAGAGCAGCTGGTAATTGAACTGTAGACAGCTAACCCACATAATCACAATTAGCAACATTAGCAAGGGAGTTCAAATTTCACTGAAATCAAGCCACCTGGCTGTTTTCCCCAGTACCTTTCACACTGCTTTATACTCTCTTGATTGCTCTTGATTGCCCTTGTGAATCTACTGTTTGTGTCTTCTTCCTCCGTCTGATTAATTACCTTTCTATAATATATTATCTTCCATTTTAGCCAAGAGCTGACTGCTCTTACAGAAACCCTCCCTGCTGAGCATTAATTGTTTCTCTTCACACAGAGGACACTTAGCACTACTTTGAGATTTCGCTTAATAAAGGGGTGAGTTGGCAGCCATGTCCTTGAGTCACAGATCCTTAGTGGGCCACCACACTTCTTTTTTGATGGCCATTGTCATGTCCAGCTATAGTCCTGGAAACGGTCAAAGACTGAACAGCAATGGGTCAGTTGAGTCAACATCATACAATTTCTCACCCTGGTGAGGAAAAGGGAGTAAGTAGCAGTGCTAGCAGCTCTGCTTTTGCACTGCTGCCCTTTTGCTCTTCACCACTGTGAAGATAGAGCTGGGAAGCTTTCGCTTTCTTGGAATGTCAGAATCTCACAGCCAGCACCGTCCGTGACAATGTTCGCTGGGGATCTGGGGAGTTGTGGACCATTCTTAGGCTCTGGCTACAGGCTTCTCATCCCGACAGTGGCTCTGCTTGAATCTTTAAGGCTTTTAAAAACAAAAAGGAGTGTTGCTCGTTTCTATATAATTATTTTCCTAAACTTTTAATTGGTTCTAACAAGTTTATTAGTTGCTGAGCTTTTCCTTCATAACTACTGCACAGAGAATCATTGCTTTCCCTTCTCCCCTCTAAGTCCCGCAGCCTTAAGTAAGCTCAGAACATTCTTAAGGCTCCATTTCACTCAGCATATTCTTTTTTTTTTAATTATTACCATCTGGCACATGGTACAAGGTGACACAGACAAGGACAAACAGTTTGGGGGCCCTTCCACACAGCCCTATATCCAAGAATATCAAGGCAGGAAATCCCACAATATCTGTTTTAAACTGGGTTATCAAAGTCCACACTGCCATATATTCCAGTTCAAAGCAGATAATGTAGGATTTTCTGCCTTTATATTCTGGGATATAGGGTTGTGTGGAAGGGCCTTGATGGATAGCTTTTATCCTAGAGCTGAAAGTATATTGAATTCCATGGTTTCTCATAGATGTGGCATTGGGCACTGAGCAGCGGGCGTTGGAGCATGGAGGAATGGGTATGCTGTGTTTTGTGATGTATGCTAGGGAAAATATTTAGTTTCATTGTGCAATATTCTATTATCAGCACAATTACTTTGAGGTATGATGGGGGAAATGCCAAACAATTTGTTACTTTGTTTACTTTCCTTGCTTTTCTTAACTCATTTTTTAAAAAATGTTTCTGTTTCTCATCCTCCCAACCTTATGTTATCAAATAATATGGCGCAGAACCATTAACAAATAAGAAAGATCTCGTACCCTCTGTCCTAATAATGTCATTTTCCCAACTGAGAGGAAGCTCATTCTAAGCTTGAGTTATTCTCCAGGGAAACTAGAGTGTCTGGACCACTTTACCAATTTCTTGAGTCTTTGTAACTAGACATGAGGTGAAGCTTTCATTGAAATTCTCTAGACTGTGGACTAATTGCTAACCAATGGTAAACATAACTGAGTGCTATGAGCCAAGTCTGGATTTATCCACTGCAACAATGAGAAATATGGGGAAAAATACATGCATTTCCTGTATTAAAAATTAACTATTGTTTGTCATAAGATCTGACAATAGAAAACAAGGGTTAATTTAAAGTGAATTTCATTAAATCAAACAAGATCATTGTTGTCCCCAATCCCTTAATTAGCAGAAAAAGTTAAAACACAATTATATAAATTACATGTTAACACATTAATACAAAATCAATCAAAATAATGACAAGAGAAATATGAGGGTTATCCAGAAAGTAAGGTTACAGGGCACGTAGCTCTCATGAGGTAATTTTGTGGGGGAAGTTTGTATCACTGCCATGTAGCAGGAAGCCAGCGGAAGTGAACGAGCAGTGCCAGTTGTCAGTAGTTCATCGACTGGCATTGTGATGAAAGTTGGAGATGAGCCTCCTCATTCTGTTTCCCTTCTATTTGCCTCCTTCATGACAATACATGTCTGCACACCACTCATGCAACACAAATGTTGTTCATTTCATTTGGTTGGGATGTTTTAAGCCACTCTCTCACAGCCCCAATTTCACACCCAGTGACTATCATCTGTTCACTAAATTGAAGGAACACCTGGATGGAAAACACTTTTCCAATGATGACGAGGTGAACATTGAAGTGATGAACAGGCTGAAAAAGACTGCAGGAGACTTCTATGACACAGACATCAAAAACTCATCACACAGATGACAAAATGTATTGAACTGAATGATTATGTGGAAAAATAATGTAATAACTATGCTATCACCCATGTAAGTTGTATTAAAATATATTGATTCCTTGTATTTTTTAAAAAATCTTGTAACCTTGCTTTCCGGATATTCCTTGTGCAAATGCAGCACACACACGTCATTGAAGATCTTTTCATATAACCACTTAGTCCCATTCCACACAGCTGAATAAAACCCCACATTATCTGCTTTGAACTAGAATATATGGTGGTATGGACTTAGATAACCAGTTCAAAGCAGATATTGTGGGATTTTCTGTCTTGATATTCGGGGTTATGTGACTGTGTGGAAGGGCCCTTAGAGATTTATCACTCAAGACAAGTAAATCACAATTGCATCAAGATAATAACCCTTCTGGAGAAAATATCACAGGATGCTCTTGTCCTTGTGTTGTTCTCTCCTAGGAAATGTTAAGCAAGTATTACTTTTTATTAATACATTGTTAATTATTAATGACTCCTTTTCACTTCTGTTGTGCGATTTCCTTTGCAAAATAAATGGACATTTATGCTGATTTTACTTCGTCGGGGGGTAGTCAGTGGATGTACCTTAGATGGGGAAGTGCAGGGAGAAGGATAAGAGAGCAGACAATGGTCATCACAATGTAATTTCCTTTCAGTTGGCCAAGTAGCTGTGAGAAATATTTACATTTTAAAACATTGTTATAGAAAAAACCCATCACCACGATCTCAACCCCCCCCCCCCCCGCCCCCAACACAGCTGTATAAAATCCCACATTATCTGCTTTGAACTGGGTTATATGGCAGCATGGATTCAAATAACCCAGCTCAAAGCAGATATTGTGAATTATCTGCCTTGATATTTTGGGTTATATGGCTGTGTGGAAGGGCCCAGAGAAGCCAAAACTTTGCTTGCTGTTCCCTTTCCCCTTCCACTGATTGGTTTTGTTATGGAAGTCTGGTTCACCCCAATCAGAATGGGAAAAAAACACAAGGGAAAAAAAGAGAGACCCCTTTAAAGGTAACACTGATTTCATTATATTCAAGAGGAGCAACTCTCTCTCTCTCACTCTCTCTCTGTGACAAACTATGAAAAAAGGACAGGGATAATGTCTTCAAGAAGATAGTGGATGGTCAGTTCCGAAATGACATAAGTGCAAATGGATGCTATGATCCCTGAAGGTGCAAAACAAAAGAAAACCATTCTGATTGAATGCTGTTTTTTCAGACAATGCTATTTTAGAAAGAAAATATCCTCATGCAATAAAGTCCCTTGTCATCTAATATTCTTCATTTGCTAGGAAAACAGGAGCAGGGAGGGGACTAGCCCAGCCTCTCATGCCAGAGGGATTTCCATAGCCTGAAAGCAGCCATCACGAAGGCCTAATGCATGTAGAAATCAGTATGTTGAAACTAGTCAATATAGCTTTCACTGCTGTTTCCTCACTCAAGCACAGCTCTTTATTCCTTCCCATTATTTAACCTTTTTGGTGAGGGAGAAGAAATATGTGGGAGAGCACTGTACTTTCTGTTGCCCGTTCTTTCCCAACGGAAATGGGGTTTGCCCTGACTCAGGGTTATCTTGCTTCCCTTACATGTGTCTTAGATTTAAAATGGTTGAATTTAAATCAGAACAGTGAGGACTAAGAGATCATCCACACTGCAGAAGTTGGACACCACTTTAACTGCCACGAATCTATCCTATGGATTTGGGAATTTATAGTTTGTTTTGGAACCAGAGCTCTTGGACAGAGAAAGGTAAGTATCTCACAAACTACAAATTGCATGAGCCATGACAGTTAAAGCAATATCAAACAGTGGATATGCACAGTGGATATGGCTCAAGACTCCAGGAGACTTAGGTTTGAATTCCCACAACAGAAACATGGTAGCTCATAAAGATTAATATATGGCACGATAGAAATATATACAGATAATACCTAATACCTATACATATTTCAATCTATCTTGCCATATATTAATCTTTATAATCCTAATACAGAGCCACTGGTGGTGCAGTGGATTAAACCACTGAGATGCTGAACTTGCTGATCAAAACTTCAGCAGTTCAAATCCGGGGTGCGGGGTGAGCTCCCATTGCTAGCCCCAGCTTCTGCCAACCTAGCAGTTCAAAAACATGCAGATGTAAGTAGATGAGTAGATGAATTGGTACTGCTTCTGCAGGAAGGTAACAGCATTCCATGCAGTCATGCCAGCCACATGACCTTGAAGGCATCTATGGACTAGACTTAATGTCAAGGGGAAACCTTTACTTTTACTACCCCATAATACATAAAAGATTCAGTGAATTATTTTCAGTTTTGTGATAACAGCCAAATGCAGCAAAATTAAAGATTACATTGGATAAATCTTCTAAAATGTAGTTAACCTTTTGGGGATAATAGGGAATGTAAACGAAAATGGTGTGGAAAATCAGCTGTCAATGCCTCATTTCAGATTCCACCCTTCTGCCCCCACGTTAGAAGCAACTCTGATTATTCTGCTGTAGCCAGCAAATAATCTCAATTAGAATAGATGTTACATGTATTTTCCCTGTAACAGGGACTTTTATCTCCCCTTGGCTAAAATGACCTTTGAAAAACTAAGGTAAAACTTTTAATTAAATTGTGGATAGCTTTTAAGCTTGCTAGAAAAGCAAAAACTTTCTGTATGCAGCTTCATTGTTTCTGAAGTACAAAGGCTTTCAACAAGTTCTAAAATATTCATTGTTTTCCATGAGTAATAGGAATTCATGGCTAAGTTTAATCTTCAATTCACATTTTTCACATAAAATATGCTTTCGTGAAAGGTCCATTTCTTTGTTGCCATTATGTTTTATGAATAAAGTAGGCAATGGCATTTTCATTTCACAAGTTTATACATGAAAGACTTGAGTTTATTATGTAAAATTGATTAATGAGTGAAATATGTCAAATTTTCACTTGACATACAATAAACTGTACTGTTGAAGATTTGAATTTATTTGTATAAATCATGTTTTTGCTTATGAGGTGGACTAGAGTGATGTTAAATGTAAGCTGAAATTGAATAAGTACCTGCATCACATGCACTTGATTCACTGTCTACAAGCCCCAAAGAAGTTAATAACTTTGCCGTATGGGTAGGAGCACTTTCATTTTGTATATATAAATTACAGACATTCAGAGTCGCCCAGAGGCTTCTGATACTTCAGATACAGAGGTATGCAGATACTTCACAGTAAGATAACTATAGCTATACAGTTATCATTTCAAACACTGTGATTCTAGTATTTCTGTGTTATGCCACTTTTCAGTGCCAAGCAGCCTTACTCTGAAGCCTGTTGAAACAGGTACCAAGTGAAATACTTCTTTCATTTTCCTTTTTTAAAGCAATAAAATGAATGGGTTGATGTGAGTTTTCTGGGCTGTATGGACATGTTCCAGAAGCATATTTGGAATCAGCTCTATGAGCCCAAAAACACTAAAGCCTCTACAGTTGGCTTCATACTGATTTTTTTGCCATGTAATTTTGGGTTCTGACACAATTCTTTCACTTGTTCTGTAATATATATCATTAGGGTATATTGGTTACAGTTTACTATTTGCTTACATGTCATAACTGGTGTCATGCACAAGTTTAACTGTTCCTTTTTATGGCTTTTAGTGGTAACACAATGCAAAAGAATTCACCCATTTCCCAATAATTGTTTAAAGAGACCTCTTCACACATACTGCTGGAATCACCATGGATTGTGACAATACCAGCAGTGCCCGTCTGGGGCGGAGGGGGGGGGGGACCCATCACCTCACATCCCACATCACCCAACTCACTGAAGTCCACATCCCATGAGGTGAAGCATTCACCACCTGGCTCCCTCCTGTTGATCCAAGACAACACAGGAAGCCTCCTGTGTTGCTGCCATGGTGTCATGCACCTGATTTATGTTTGCTTTTATGACAGAGCCCTGCTGGTAGTTCTAGTGCATCATGGGATAGGAGCCAGTGGGCCCCATCATAAAATAAAAGGTAAACTGGCTTATGCCACCAAATGTACTCTGTGGTAAGATCGCAGGAAAAATAAGATCTGAGTCCTTTCCCCAAGATGACCTCCTGACAAAACATTGGTAACCAATCTCAGCTAGAGCAGTGGTTCTCAATCCACAGCATTCCCTGCATCTGCCAAGCTTGTAACTTTATTGAAAAAAAGAGATAAGAAAAAAGAGATAGCATGACTTGTTTTTGAGAAATCTATGTTGAGTTTTAGTGATCACAGCATTCTTTTCCTAAGTAATTACAGACTGCCTCCTTAATGATCTATTCCAAAATCTTTCCTGGTATTGATGTCAGCCTGACTGGTCAGTAATTGTTTGAGTCTTCTTTTTCCCCCTTCTTGAAGATAGGGACAACTTTTGCCTTCCTGTAGTCTGCTGGGACTTCTCCTGTTCTTCAAGAATTCTCAAAGATTATTGCCATTGGTTCTGAAATTGCTCCTGCTAGTTGCTTCAATACTTTTGGATGTAGTTCATCTGGTCCTGAAGACTTGAATTCTTTTAGAGTAGCTCGATTTTCATTTACTGCTTCTTTACCTATTTTAGGTTGCATAGCCCTTATTGCCTTGTCTGCCCCATATTAGTCAGGTTGAATGCTGTTTTCCTTTTGGGAGAAGACTGAGACAAGGAAGGTGTTGAGTACTTCTGTGTTTTTCTTATCCCCTTCAGAATATCTTCACCATCTTCACCAATCTAATAACAATAAAATAATTATTTTCCAAATGTAGTTTGCACCGCTTTGAATCCCACTCATGGGAGAAAAGTGGGATAAAAATAAATAATGATGGTGATGATTATGATGGTGGGCACCAGAGGTCTACGAAAAGTCCTGCCCCCTGCCAATAATTTTTCTTTCTATTTTTTGTCTGTTGGGGTGTTGTATACACAATCTGGAAAACTATAGAAGCTAGCAGTATGGGATAATTTCATTCAGCAGCTAAATAATATGATATATGATATGTTTTGCCCACTGAAAAGTGAACATTTAGTAACTGTTACTAAGCAACAAATCTCTGAGAATAAAATTTATCCCAATTTTTGATGGAAATAAAAGCACTGCAATAATTTGATCAGTGCTGGCTACATTATATCCCACACGTATGCTAAATAGTTTATGATATTATCCTAAGTATAACACATACTGTCTGCTGATGCATGTTGTGGAGAAAGCATACATACATACGAAGCCTAGACATGTTCTACAGTACATAAGTGATGAAATGAGCATATCTAAAGTGTAGTTTGCTATAGTATGTCTTATCAACTATTTAATATATTGTCTATGTCCTAAGTTTTTAATGACACCAAATTAAACAGGGGTGGGCGATACCAAAATCCAGACAAGTCTCATTCTAGCCAAATGGCTCACGTGGTCCTCTAGCTTCACTCCATTGTTTCTACTGTCCTTTTATGTAACAGTGGTTCTTGAAAAACATAGCAGCACATCAGATAATCCAAGTATAGGCTTCTTAAAAGGGATTGCTGACTCTTTATTTTGGACTCTTTATTTGGACTTTATTTTGGAAGCAATTGTTAATTCATTTACTTCATTCAGGGTTTTGAACCCATCCTTAAAATTTTAGTTTTGGTTTTGACTCATTTTCAATATACTTAGGCAGGCTAAAACCTTTTTATTCAGACAGGCCTTTAAAAATGAAAGTGTTTAAGATCATATCAGGGGCTGCTGTGGTTTTATATGTTTTTAATGGATTTAATCTGAATTGTTTTAATACTAATCACTAGGCTTGTACACAGATTCATTTTTGATGTTTGCCTTTGGCTTTTTCAGAAGCTTGTAATGGCATGGGCTTTGCCGCCATGTTTGTACCAGCCACAACAGAACAGTGGTTGTTGAAAACTGACTGCTTTCCATTTCTTTTGGTTACATGTTGAGTGTGAGGAGGGAGGCAATGGCTAGAAGGAAAAGATTCCCAGGAAGCACGGTTTCTTAAGCCCTTTTTTAAAATCCAGGTCTCCTCTAAAAACAGAAGGGAAAGGATCCCAGAAAGCAAGGTTTCTTAAGCCCTTTATTAAATCCAGCTCTCCTCTAAAGACAGAAGGGAAAGGATCACAGAAAGAGCAGTATTTTAACTCACCCCCCTCCCCCGTTTTTTCTCTTTCAGAGAAACACTCTATAGGTCAATTTATGAGACTACAGCTTAGAAATGATACTGGTTGTTAGTGACAGATAGATTTTTATCCTGATTTTTCCCCAAAATGTTTGCCTCAAGAAGATCAGCAATAAAAAGAACAAAAGATTTAAAAGATCAGTTATAACACCAGGAAACCCTAAAAGCAAAATGAAAATTTTATTTTAAAAAAGAAAGAAAATGAGATTACCTAACGAAAGAGGAATTAACAGGAACCTATATCCTAAGAATAACTCATAAAAGAGACTTCCAGGTGTTAGGAGCTCAGCTGGGACTCAGCCATGGAATAAAAAGGAAAAATGAGTAAGGGAAAGCTGTTTCTTTTACATGCCATTTCTTTGAAGTATAGTAAGGAAGGTCCCCTTCATCCTCTTGCCTTTAAGCAGCATACCTTCTCCCTCTTATTTCTAGGACAGATAAAGGTGCTTACTGGGAGAGAGACATTTGTTCACAAGCAAGTCCTCGTATTTCTTTTTCTCTCTTCTATTTAGAAGCAGACATTTGTAAGGCACCTGCAGGACAAAATCTTAGGTATCTTTCAGAGCAGTATGGATTTAAATTAGAGTCAACACTTGTTAAACTCCACTGTTGTTTTGCTTTATATAACATTGTTTTCTATTTTAAGGATTTGGCACAAGTAGACTCCAGTTTAAAAGTTTCTTTTATTTGAAGAGTTGTCCAATAGAAGTCTTGTTTAAAGCTAATCACACACTGGAAGAGCAAGCGACTTGAAAGCATCCATTAAAGTTAACCAAGTTGAGCAGCTCACATGGTCAAAGTCAACCTTAATATAGTGAAATATAATATATTTCTATTTAAATTAAAGTAATTAATTCTAAAGTGACTTATAAACATAAACATTGGGATATCTAAATGGATGTTCTTTCTGTTCATCTTTCTCAGTGATGCAGTCCCTCTTTTGAAGCCATGCAATAGTAGCTGAAAGATAACACAGAGGATACAGACCAAAATATTTTGTTCATGTTTCAGAGTACAGATTTTCTTTCATATGCAACTTATTAACTCTATAAGAGATTCATCCCATCCAATAGGGCTTGTTCTAACAGGAACTTTCTACCCCTGGCAAAGCTAGGGGGAAGAGCAATTTGCCTGCTCCCCTGAATTGGAGAATGGATGGTTCCATTGGAACCACCCAGAAAGGGGGCATGGCCAGCCAATGGCTCAGCCAGCCCCCTTGTCCTTATTCCAAGCCTGGATGTCAACCTGCCACACCTGTCCATCAACAGTATAATTATTGGTTGCCTTTCAGGACCAGGTAGGAATTTTTCCCTTCCTATGTTCTAGGAGGGTTTTTCACCTACCCTATACTGTTCAAGGGCTAGTTGGGATGATGGGTTTTATTAATAGGCCTTAATGAAAAATAGCTAGGGAAATACAAAAGCTGGTGTACAACCAAGGCACCCCCCTTTCAGGGGTGTGGGCCATTAGCTATAACACTCACCTGAAAGTCAATTTATTAGGTAAAGTGAAATCGGAGGGCCCAGAAATGGGGAGAGTCTGGTCTCGACTAGTTTGAGAGAGACTTCTCCACATGTTTCTCTTAGTGGTTGCCCGGGTTAGGTTACCAGGGGGGGACCCAGTTGTTTTGCCCCAACTAGCCGAGGAGTAGGCCCAGCTGGGTGCTACATCGGCTTAGACACACTAACTTCAAGACACTCATCAGCTTAGGTTCAGGTTTAAAGTTAAATAGGAAACATTAAATAAAAGTTGCCCACAATTTAATAAAAAACATGGTTGTGTGGTCTTGTTATTTGGGGGGGGGGGGTTGGCAGGCAAACAAATAATCTACACACATACATTTGTTGCCTTCAAGATGCAATTTGTTTCCCTGGAGAACAGATGGGAGGAGGGAAATCCAATTTCCACGCCACAATGAATAATAGGAAGATTTGAGACACTAACCTTGATTTTACATAGAATCCAAAGAAAAAGTGTTGATTTGAAATTCAGTTTTTATTCAGGGCTCCGAGCACACCATGGAAAAGGGTTTGGTTTCTAACAAATGTAACTTTTGAGGAGCAGAAAACAACAGCCCTTAGATTCAGATATTTGGGGAAATGTACAAGGTACCTGTTCTTCTTGATAGTATATTATTTTAGAAAACAGATATACAATTTCTCTCCTCATCTCTGTCAAAACCAGATATTACAGATGGTAAATTGCTGCTAGCCTAGGACTCATTCAGGCATCATAGTATTCAGCATTATGAAAATCCATTTGGGGAACTTAGTCCAGTCACTTATATTCCGTGGTACTAAAGTGCCAGAAGAGTTGTAGCCAGCCACCTATTCTGACTTTCAACAATTTTCCAAATAGAAAGAGACATAAAGAAATACAGTACCACCTTTGACAATGATTGAGAAAAATAATTTTATCATATCATTTGTGGACTTCAGTGCTATCAAAAGCAGTGACACTCCATTCATTTATGTCTTTTTATGTTAAAACAGACAAACACAGCTTTCTGTTTGAATACTTCCCACTAGGCTTTGCCATTTCCAAGAAAAAACTGAAGCAGTTTTTAATCTATAGAAGACATTTCCCAAACCTTTCTCACTTGGTAGCATGCTCTTCATATTAATCTCTCTTCCATGTGACTTCTGTGTAGTACAGAAAATACAAGGAAATATTATTGAGCATCTTCTGGCCATCATCCCATTTGAGATGGCAGTGAGCCATACTAAGCATACTTGACACTCCCCCCCCCCCCCCGATTTTGTTTATTGCAAGGGATGACTGATAATGTCAGAAGAGCAGTCTTAAACTATCTCCAACAACTCAGTGGGAGTCCTGTCATCTTTGCATGAAATACAGGGTGAAAAACTGATCATTTTGTCTAATTCCAGCAATAAGTCTTGGTCATTTGTGTGTGCTTCCCAGAAGAACTTCCTATGTAATTGAGACGACAGCATACCATACAAATTACTGTAATATAGTAAATTGGAACAGTGATGAATATATTCATGGAGCAAATCTGATATCCCATGTTGAAGGCCCCAGTTCTCCCAAACATATTTTTTTAACAGTAACTTTTGATCAGAACAGAAAGTACATCTCGGTGAATTGCTAGAGTTGCAATTTGAATTAGATTGCTAAAATTGTCACTGAATAACAGCATGGCAAGGAATTACAAAAGGAGAGGGCCATTGCCTTAAGTCATCTGGTTGGATACTGCGGACAGTGGAGTAAAATGGATCTTTGATCTGATGTAATAGAACTCTTCTTCTGATCCCACAAATGTAATGAAATATGTTGATAGGCTGCACTATCTTTCAGACTAGACCATAGTTTTTAAGTCAAAATGTTTTGTCATTTATAAAAAACCCAAGATGACACATGACAATATATTAATACTACTATTAAGTAGTTCAAACTTGCTAAAACTTGAAAGACCATGTTTAGTTAAAAAAAGAAAAACATGGATTGAACATTACTTAGCTTTAGAATATAGTCAGCCCTCTGTAGTCACAAATTTTGCATCCACAGACATTTACCATTTTACATGAAGGGTACTATTTTACTACGCCATTGCCTGTAGTGGTACTTACGCATCAATGGATTTTGGTATTTATGGTGTGTGTGTGTGTGGGGGGGGGGGGTGTCCTGGAATCAAATCAAATCCCACTAGACACCTAGGGCCCTTGGCACAGCTATTAACATTTTAATAAACACAGAGCCACCGCAGCTATTCTAGTTATTCATACCTTATGATGAGAAGTTGTCGTACGGCTAACCAACTCATTGGCCAATATTGAGAGGAATATGAGAAATATATGTATTCTTAAGCTGCCTCCTTAATTTTGGAAGAAAATGTGTGAATATTTTAGTGTTGATTTACCCACATAACCTGTTGCTGTGTTGGTTCTTTATATATTTTATTATGTCATCACTGTTTCTTTATAAAGTAGTAGACACCCCCCCCCCCCCCAAAAGTGAAAACACTCAAAAATGCTCAGCTCAATGCTTGCACACACCCCAGAACCCTGTGTTAACCTCAAATGCCTTTGTTTTGATCTGAAGTCCCTATAAAACACATCTCAACATTATTTTCTACTAACATTTTGGTAGAGACTGAAGTGGGAAATGGAGGTGTTTGGGCTTCCCGTGGAAGGGTATTTTAAGTTAAGACATTAAATCATCCAAAATTTATGAAGATCAATGAACAGCTTGCTGTCACTCCTTTACATTCTCTGCAAGGACATCTCTCATTGCAGGGCTAATTCTATGTCTGCTCATTTTATTTCTTTAAATTTCATGGTTTCAATCTGGATGGTGGGTGATATCTACAGGGACATGTTCTCTGATTAATTCTAACTCATCTAGGCTTCTACCTTAAGGGCAATTTATGAATTTCCATTCCAAGTGACAATTCTCACGTCTGAAGGCTCATTGTTATTTGCTGTTCTTTGTAACCAATACTCAGAAAAGTATGAGAAAAATGTGTTTGAATATAATCTGCATACCGGGGGGGATTATTTGTTTATTCATACAGTTGAAAAGGTCAAGTTCCTGCCTCAAAGGGACTAAAATCCCAAATTCGGCACAGTATGTAAGCATTCACTTCAGCTTTCTTCTTGGAGGTGTACATGGAATAGCATATCACTAATATGGTAGTAACTGCAAATTAATATATTTAGTTTAGCTTATTTCATATGCAATAATGACATTTAATATTTGAAGAGAGTGACAGGTGTTGGAAAGTAAAAGACAGATAGATTACAAACTATTTAATGTCTTTAAATCTAGTCTTCCTTTTTCTTTTTCAAACAGCTGGATGTTTGTAGCAGCAACAGTGAAACCAACCATTAAATCCAATGTCCTACTAGTACAACCAATACATCTAGCCCGAAGCCAAACTATCTCAGCCAAAATCAATGTACTTTAACTCAAAACAATAAAACTGCATCTGAGACAGTATGTTTATATTAAACCCAATATATACTCCCTAAAAACCAATACATTTTTACAGAAGCCAAATGAGAGCCACCAGAGTGACTTGAAACCCAGTTTATTAAAGAAATATTGTCACCATTACTTGTTACACAGTACAACTCATGGTGGAAATTTAATAAAAGGTGTGAAGCTGTCTGTACAGTATGAGGCTCAAAAAAAGAAGAATCCTTTTTGGGTTCTACAGATGCTTTTTGTTTAAGAGCATAAGAATAGCTTGATAGGATCAGACATAATACACTCTTGTACAACTTTCTGTAAGTAAAACAGTTGCCTATTAAAAAAATGGCTACATTTGAATATTCAGCAAAGAAATTTGCTTGTACATGGAATCCTTTCACACAAGCTGCAGTTATGTGAAAAAGTCTTCAAATAATAAAAGCTTGTCATTTTGTTTGAACTTGCATACCATGCTTAATATATAAACTTGGGAACAATACAGGATATCACATACTTTTCCATTTCAGATAACATTGGTTGATTAGATGTGTATTAGTCTGATGAAACAACTCTGGCATATCACAAGTGGAGTCATAATTTTGTTAGGTTGGCCGTGCTAGTTACTGAATCAGAAAATGGGAAAATATTGCAGTCAGCCCTTGATGTTCACTGGGGTTAGAGGCATAGGACCCCCATGAAAATGAAAAATCACAAATTAAAATTTGTGATTTTTGCAATTTGTTTCATAAGGATCAAGTAGACAGAACATATTGTAAAGAACAAAAATAACTTTCTGGCCTTGCATCGCACATTTTAGTGCAAATATTAAGACACAAATAGTGTTCAATTCAGCAAGTATTGCAGAATGTCATGCCACAGTCCACTTCAAAAAGGGTCATGACATGCAGCTGTTAATAAAATGCTGTAGTATATAAAAAGCCACATGTTAAATTCATAAAATATATAGTGGTTTATTTGGATGATTTTAAAGTGATTTCACTGTGGAATTTAGCTCGACTGGGACACACATCCAGAGAGTCTTCATATTTGAAAGTCTTCTTTCTAGGCTATGAATTTCCATGAATTTCTAGGTTTTCCGGTACCTTCTGTTGGAAGCTGACTATAGAATTGCATTGCAGCACTGGCTGCATCTGCACTATCATTCTATCCAGTTTCAGAATGCAGATTAACCGGATTATATGAGTCTACACTGCCATATTATCCAATTCCATGCAGTTAATCTGCATTCAGAAACCGGAGTATATAGCAGTGTTGATATAGCAATGTTGATGGAGTCACTGAGAGTGTCCTAGAGGAGTGTTATTTTGGTCCTCCCACACAATTGGAGAACTTTGATCACATTGAATCACATTGAAGGACTTAGACATTCCTAGGGAAACCATTTTAATTTATTTATTTTATCGTATTAGGAGCTAACCAAGGGTACAGTTGTGATGTATTTGAGAAAACACAAAGTTTAAGAACTTGGCATTATGTTAAATGTCCTTTGACCAGTAGCTGGCTACTTGGAGTGCCTCCAGTGTTGCTATAAGAAACGTTTTAAAGAAATGTGTGAAGACTTAAATATGCAAAATCAAAACTTCAGATATGAAGGAATGGCCGTATTTCTCAATTACATTCTCTTCTTCATAATGCTCAAGATATTATTTATTATTTATTTATTTCGAGGTTTTATATACCGACCCTCTCACCTTCAAAGAGGGATTCGGACCGGTTCACAACATGTGTTAACATACAAAAAATATACAATAACAACACAATGCCACTTAATTACACGATTAAAATATCAGCACCATACACATTAAAACATTATCATCCCAGTTAAAAGAGCCAAATCGTCCGACACCATCACAGTCCCATTCATCATCCTCCTTTCATGTGGGCAAAGAATTAAATCAGTTGTCAAATGCCGCGTTCCACAACCAGGTCTTTGTTAGTTTCCTGAACGTCATGAGGTAGGGGGCAGTTCTGATCTCTAATGGCAGGGAGTTCCAAAGTTGAGGGGCCACCATCGAGAAGGCCCTGTCCCTCGTCCCCACCAGCCGTGCTTGTGCAGGCGGAGGGACCGAGAGCAGGGCCCCTCCAGATGATCTTAGTGGTCTTGATGGTTCGTAGGGTAGAATACGTTCGGAGAGGTATACATCCTTTGGACATTTTTCAGGTTTCTGTGATACTTGGAAGAGGAAAAAATGATGGTGGACAAGACGTCTCATATTTTAAGGTTGCAAAACAACTAAGGATGACTCTGAACATTATTTTTAAAGGATTTTTTACATGAACAAAACAACTGGACTCACTTCAAATTCAGTGCTGGCTATCCACATGGCACACAGAGGTCTCTGATGAGTGTCCTGGGTTTTCTGTCCTTAATCCAGTTTTGCTCTACTTTAAGCAAAGACCTTAGTTTCTCTAGAGTTTGCAGGAAAGCAAAGTATCCTCAGGCCCCATGTACACTGTCATATAATGCAGTTTAAAACTGTATTATATGGCAGTGTACATGGGGCCTGAAATTCTACAACCATCTGGACAGTTGGACAATCCATTGTCCACTGGCATCACTCTTTCCCAGTACAAGCAAAGAGATAGATAATCCCAGTGATGTCACCATAGCTACTTTATGGAACTTCCTGCATGTGCCCAACAACAATGATCATGACTGCTGATGTCAGAATGGGATGTCTGTGTGACTGGTATGGAGGAGGGGGTCATTCTAACCTTTCCTTGCTGATCACACGGGTGCCCCATTGTGGTATCAGAACATGTGAAGGGTGATATCAAGAGACCTGTCATCAGCAGATATGGCAGGTGATGTTCAGGGATGCCATTGACTTATCTTGCAAGAGTCCACACCATATATGCCCTGGTGGCTCTGCTGTCATCTGGTGGTTCTGCCTGCTGCTTAGCAGATCCAATGATGATGCAGTACCTAGCTTAGTCAACTGAACAGTTTGAGTTTAAAAGAATTGCACGGAAGTGGAACTAATTATCATGATGAGCTACCAACCTCTAGAGCAGGAATGGGAGTCATAGGGGTTTCCCATCTTGTCACACGCTTCTTCTAGTATGATCTCAATTAATGACAGAAAATGAAAGCAATTTAAAGTGTAAGAATCTGTTAGATGGAAGCAAAATCTCACAATGTTGCAATGATGAAATTGAGCTTTGATGTATAGCATACAAAACTACTGCGTAGAACAGAAATGTACTTTGAATCCCTGGGAGCTATTGCACTAATATTAACTCCTGAACAACATGCATATTTGTTTGTTAGCCCATATCAATTAGTTGTCCTCATGTTATGCTCACTATTGGTGATCACTGAGAAGCTGAATTAAAAATCCAATATTGCCTAATGGTGCAAATTTCCCTAAAATTAATACTCAAAAACACAGTAAAATGATTTCTTTTTCATAACAGCAGTGGCTGTACACAGATCATTTTATCTAAATTAAAAAGTGATGGACTGAATGAAACCACTGAGTCTGAAAGGGCTATTAATTAGGAAACTTAAGTATTGTATTTTATTCCAATCATCTAAAAATTGAATTAAAACAGTACCCCCTTATAGAATCTAATATTGTACTTTTTCCACCAGTTGTGTCCTCCCCACATTCAGCTAACTGCTAAAATGTTTACTCAAAATAAATAAATGTGTATGTCATGATATATCATGGCTTAGTGTTATATACAGTATAGTAGAGTCTCGCTTATCCAACATAAATGGGCCGGCAGAACATTGGATAAGCGAAAATGTTGTATAATAAGGAGGGATTAAAGAAAGGCCTATTAAATATCAAAATACATTATGTTTTTACAAATTAAGCACTGAAACATCATGTTTTACAACAAATCGACAGAAAAAGCAGTTCAGTGCACATTAACTTTATATAGTAATTACTGTATTTGCGAATTTAGCACCAACAAACACATCACAATGTATTGAAACAGCTGTGGATCCAGGCGGGAGGCTGACTGTGTTGGATAATACAGAAAGTTGGATGAGCGAAGGCTGGATAAGTGAGAATTTACTGTATATGCATCTTGGGATTAAGCACTCCCCCTGGTACTCCTCAACCACTGAAGAATTTTCAGCTAACTATGGTTTGTTATTATATTAAATGAAGAAGAAAAACCCCTATGTAATTACTTTTTAAAAGGAGGAAGACAAATTAAATATTATCAAGAGAACAAATGAGTTCTCAAGGATTTTTGAAGCCTGCACAGAAACGTGTTAAGGGAATGATTAGTAAAAACAATTATCAAATGCAATGCATTGTTATGTAGATCTATCAGGACTTTCTGTTTTAAATCTCTTGAAAATCTTTTGAAATTCTGTTTCCCAACTATTTTTTTAAAAAATACCCTGCTATGTATAAAGAATTTGCTTTTAACAATGTCAACAATCATATATTATATGAATTCACATCACATATACAAGATGTATATTCCCCGACTAAGCATAGAAAGGGTGTAAAAACTAGCATGGGGTATAATTATGACTTTAATTTATATTGTTTAATGGGTGTATTAGTTGGTTACTGCTGGCCAGGAACCATAAGTAAATAAAGCAACCATGAGTAAACAAGGATACCAGCTTAATGAGATTATAATGAAAAATGATCATTATGAAATCAACAGATACTTATAAATAAGCAAAAGGTTTCAAAAATCAACTTAAAATGTTATGTGAAACAAAATTGTTGATGAACCATTTCTACTGAATGATTAAAAAAATCCTTATCAGGTAAAGAAAACCTAATTCACAGCCCTGTTGTGCAGTCAAGTATAAATTGGCAGCAAAGGAGGGGCAGCTTGTTCTTCAATAGTTAGGGGTGTGCTTTGAATGTGGAGAAATCCTGCACAAAATAAGACTCATTTGGACTGATTGGGGAGATACTTGAATTACTCCTCCAATTCGAAATACAGATGTGCCCAAACCATTGTTACCAGTCTCAATTCAAAAAAAGGAAAACATCCTAAACTCCTGTTCAGTTTGGCAGTGGCGGGAGGGACAACAGTAACATCTAAAATGGAGATCCTCCCCCATGGTGGCCCAATCACTGGTCATCTCTGGAGATAAATCACTTCATTTCTGCCATAAAATAAAAATAAAGAAGTTATCAGTAACTCTCTTAATACACATTCAGATACACAAATTGATTTTCTCTGATTGTAAGGCGCTGTTGATTGTAAGAAGCACCCTAATTTCAGTACCACTAACACCACCACTGAAACCACATAAGATACACCTGTGATTCTAAGACACACCCCATTTTTAGAGATTTGTATATGGGGGAGGGAGTGCATCTTAGAATGGAAGAAATACAGTATTTGAATGAAAATAGTATGAAATTTCCTAGACCAATTTTCAGGATTCTCACTGACAAAAGTCCATACTGTTCCTGAAAATCCATACCATTCTGACAAACAGAAAAAAATATGTATTCCCATCTGTTGATCTCCAGTGATGGCAAAAGATATACCAAAATAATTGCATTTGTAAAGCAAGATTTGAACCACAGTCAAAACGGGATATTTCCTGAATTGCTCAACCCAGCTCTAAACTAAAAATTTTGGTATGTATTTACCTATGCCTGCTCTAAGGAAGCAACTAATTGCTAAATGATATTTTCTTGGCTTTCTTTCTCCTTAGCATTTACTAGGAAACCACAACCTAAAACTTTGGATGACTGCTTCCTCTCTTTCATTCACAATTGACTCATCCCATGTGCTATGATCACTTACAGCATCTTTGAAAGTCAGAAGAGAAGTTAGTGAATCACTGTGTTAACATGGAAATAAGCCATGGATCCTTTAGATGAGAAACCCCATTTGTCCTACTTTCCATCTGCTGGAGAGACCTGCTTTCCCCTCCTTTATCACATCATTAAATATTCCCTGTCTGAAAATTGCTTAAAGCCCCACAGGTCAATCAATTGGAAGGAACAAGATACATTCACTTCCTGAAGGCAAACAAAGACACGAATTTTATTTGCCTAGAGAACCTGATGGTAATATAATTCTTTCATTTACAATCTTATGCGTTAAATAATGACTTTGAGAATATTTTACAAAGATTGGTTTTATATCTATATTAGCTTCTACAGTCTTGCTAATTTGGAAACTCATCAATCACATTATTCCCTTACAGACAAAATCTGCATAATGGCAGATTTAACTGCCGAATGCCATAACCAAGGCCATGGTGGAAATGGAAGAGGATACTGGAACTTAATCCAATGATAGCATTCAATGTTGAACCACTTCCTTGTTATCTCAGACAGTCACAGATTCAGCGAAGGTCATTACTCTAGGAAAATTTTCATGATACCCAATTTCTTTTTCATATGTAAGGGTTGTGGATACCTGTTTTTCATTCCAAAAACTGTTGGGGAGTGGAAATTGAAATTTCTACTTTCTCACTAACCATCACCTCTGCCCCCCCCCCCCCATCTTTTCTGACAAATCAGAAATAAAGAGATCAGAAAACAAGTGGAATGAACTACGGTCAACTTTATTAATTTGTATCTATTTAAATGTTTATTGGTGATCAAAATTGGGGAAACAAATTTGATGCAGGAGTGGCTGGAGCAGTAGGTAGCCCCTGACTCAAGCCCCCAGTCTCCCCTGGGTGAAACACCAAAGTCCCAGAGAGCAATCCCAGATAAATATGATTACTCAAAGATCCAGCAAAAAAAACTGGAAAGCTAGCTAGAGGGTGTAAGCCCCTAAGCCACTTTGTCCCCTGGTGAGGACAAAGACCCAGAAACCAGGCCCAAGGAATCTTCGCAACCCCTGGATCACCCGCTACCCAGGAGAAGTTCTGAATTCCCATCCAACACAAAATGTGTCAGTAGGTGGATTATCAAATCACAACTCCCCGAACCCCTTCTTGGGAAACCTATTTAAATGACACCACCAAATGTTGATATCTCTGTGACAGTGTACGGGTGGACAACCACCCCTACCCCATAAAAGGAGGATTTCTACCTAGCCTTGACATGACCACTCAAGTTACACTGTGAAAAGAGGTGGAACAAATACTTCTGGTCTCAAGTGCTTCAGATAAGAGATGTTCAACTTGTATATCATTTTATTTTTTCTTTAAATGCTACTGACAGTGTACATTCACCATTGTCTTCAAGGATCTGAGTGAGAGTGAATGCATCAAATAAGGAGTCAGGTTATGTACTTGCCTCCTTATGATTACTCAAGGCCTCACTTCAGAAGTACACAGAAAATGAATATTTAATGTAAATAAGCTGGTGATTGTGAGATCCAAGGAAGGATCTTGGCTCATACATCAGCAATTATAGGAAATTAAACAATATTTAAAATATACTATTTCATCAAACTAATTGCACTTCCTTCTGCACCTTGGGGCTTGAGCTGTTCTTTCTGACTTTGCTGTAGCAGTTAGACTCCCACGTGCATTTCTCAGTTGATTCCTTAGACTTACCTTTTGATTTTAAGTACCAAAACATTTTCTGCATAAATGAAGCAGATTGTCAGATTTCCAGGCTGAACAAGGATGCAAATGGTGCAAAATAACAAAACCTAATGTTTTCTTTTCCATGTTCAAAATGCTGCATTATAGGCACATACTTTGAACAGCATGAGATTGACTCTAAAGAAGTTAAACATTGTGAAAAAAAAATCTTTAAAATGTGCCCTCCTTAACATTTCATCAATTAAAAAAAGTTGTCACAAAAATCAAGCTGTACCAGACAAGACAGGAATGATTTAAAGGGAAGTTCAGCATATTTCTATCTCCTTGATTTTCTCGATAATTTTAATGACCACATGGAAATGAGCAAGGTGGGGGTATACTTAATGCAAAAGCACAGAACAACTTATTTACCCAAACTGGACTCAAATGCGCTCAAGTTCTATAACATTCACTGCCATTTTTGCCTAGTGCTGTATAAACAGAACCATTCTGTGCATATCTGAGATTACCTGAAAAGTGTCCATAGTCCTAATCATAAATTAACACACTCTTGTTAAATATTTTAGCTGAATGACCAACTACCTAGCTAGCACACATTTGTAAATGTTTTATGTATCCATGTTTGGATTCTGTCAGAGGAAGCCAAAGAGCTTATGAGTGGTCTTTACTTTTCCCTTTGGGATTTGAATCTAATCACTGGCATCTGCCGAAGTAGACCTATTCACTTCAGTGAAAAGGATATATACAAGTGCTGGCTTATTCAGCAATTGATCAAATGAGTCTACTCTAAATGAGAATAACAATTAGATTTAAATTATGAGCATTGCTGATAGTGCCATTAATTTATCTTGTAAAATAAATTTATATGCCCAGATAATCCTGCTATACCTGGCAGAAGCTCCTCAGACTCATTGCTGATGCAATACCAAGCTAGTCAACTGTGTTTAAAAGGATCTCATGGAAATGGGATTAAGCATCATGCCATACTAGGTTAAGCTTGTTTCTTGATGGTGAAGGGAAGCAAGTGGTAGCCACCACCCTCTAGAAAAGGAATGAGTCTCATAGGGGTTTCCCATCTTGTCCGAAGCTATTTCTAGCATGATCTCAATTAATGATAGGAAATGAAAAGCAATTTAAAGCTTGAAAATGTATTTCATGGACGAGAATTTAATTTTGCATCCCAGGAAGCTATTGCACAAATATGAATTCCTGGGTAGCATGCATAAAACAGAGTTGAATTTTGTATGCATAAGAGAATGATGCACAACAGAATTCCTTAGGCAAAGTCCTAATGTACATTGGTTCTGTGGGCCCTGGGTCCCATTGTGCATTGGGTCATGTTTTACACTGATCCCGATATAGCCGACTCCACTACATGGTAAGGTAACAGCAGCTTCTAAAACATAATAATTTGTTGAGAAATGTTTGAAAGTTGATAGCTGTACACAAATGGAAGACATAAAAATATTTTACACTAACTGACACACACACACACACTTTTTTTCTTCACAAATTTTCTTCCTTTGGTGCTGTATTTGCAAATGCAGAAATATGGCATAGACCTCTTGTTTTTTAATTAAAATTTATTTGAGGACAGCATTCAAATTTCATGTTGGGTTTTTTAGCAAACAACTTGCTTGTAAGAAATTTCCCCTGTTTAACAAACTATGTATGATGAAACAAAACATGTTTGACACCACCAGTCCTCTCTATTACATGGTTCAACACTCTGCATTTTTGGCCAACAGTTAAGAAACATGTCTAAGGAACCACATCTATTTTGGGATAGGACTTAGCACTTCAGAAAGGTCCTTTGAAGTTCAGACTTAAACTGAGAGCAGATCCATCATTCCACCAACGTAGAAGCTACAACTTCATTTATTCTAGGGCTCCACAAGGGATCTGATATTCATCAGAGAGTCCAGGTTAGGGATTGATTTGGTCAAATACAGATTCAAAATCCAAATATAAAATTCAGGAAAGCTTTATGTTTTTATCTTTTATTGATTTGGACTGGGAAATTGAAATGGCCTTCTTCATTATGAAAGTACATAAAACTTGGAAGCACAGTCACCTCATTTGAAATTTATAAACTCAAGTAAATTTAAGACAGATGATTGTGGGGGCTTTGTGTGGCACTGAAAGGTGTGGAGAAGGAGGCATACGTCCAGCTTTTCTACACTGATTTTGCCTTCTTGTGAACTGCTTATGTTTTTTGTATATAACTGGCATGGAAAATACCATGATATACATGTGCAACCCCTCCCCCCCCCCAAAAAAAAAATACATTAAATACACAGCATGAAATCAAGTTGGAAACCTAACCTTAATTACTAGGGGATTACTAGTTGGAAAGTGTTACTGGGATTCCTGGCATGGACTACAAACTAAAGATTGAAATCAAGCTTCCACTTTCCTTTCTCCCTCTACTTATGATGGCATTTCCCTAATATTTTGCTTTGGAAGGGAACATTTTTTTTGCTTCAAATAAAGGGACAAAAATGCAAATTGTTAAATCAGTCTGAATCATTTAATCAACTCAAATAAGACAAAACCCATTTCAGCTAGATCTAAATCAGTGTGGATTCAAATTTAATTAATGGTTCAGAATTGAGTTGTTTTTTAGTCTGAATGGAAAGATTATGACATTATTTGTAGTTTGGAAGTGATCCTGGACTCATCGCTGAACCTGGAACCCCAGGTCTCGGCAGTGGTCAGGGGAGGTTTTGCACAATTGAAACTTGTGCGCCAGCTGCACCCTTACCTTGGGAAGTCTGACTTGGCCACGGTGGTCCATGCTCTGGTTACATCCCGTACAGACTACTACAACGCTCTCTACATGGGGTTGCCTCTGAAGACTGTCCGGAAGCTTCAACTAGTCCAATGAGCGGCAGCCAGATTACTAACAGGAGCGGGGTACAGGGAGCACACTACTCCTCTGTTGCGCCAGCTCCACTGGCTGCCAATTAGCTTCCGAGCACAATTCAAAGTGCTGGTGTTGACCTATAAATCCCTAAACAACTCCGGCCCAGTTTACCTGTCTGAACGGATTCTCCCCTACAAACCATCAAGGTTGTTAAGCTCTTCCGGAGGGGCCCTGCTCTCAGTCCCACCATCCTCGCAGGTGCATCTGGTGAGGACGAGGGACAGGATCTTCTCGGTGGTGGCCCCTCGGCTCTGGAACTCTCTCCCACTGGAGATTAGAACTGCCCCTTCCCTCCTGACTTTTAGAAAATTGGTGAAAACTTGGCTCTGGAATTTAGCATTTGATGAGTGAGTCAAGAACTTCTGGCCACACGAATGGATGGTAATGAATTGTGATATCCTTTGGACGACTTGGCTTTATGTAATTATATGATTGCTTTTAATGTATTTTATGTATTAATGTGTTTTATGGTGTGATGTTTTAAACTACTGTCTTTGAACATGTTGTAAACCGGCCTGAGTACCTCTCTAGAGGTGAGAAGACCGGTATATAAAAGTTCTAAATAAATAAATAATAAATAATAATTGTACCAGAACAATGCACAAGGAAAATGAATGCTATCTATTTGTGCTTGTTCAAGAGATTAGGCAAGTTTTAAATGCAACCTTTTCCATAAGCAGAAACGTTAGTGATGGTTTAGGTCAGTAGCGCCCAACATTTGGTCCTCCAGGTGTTTTGGACTTTAACTCCCACAGTTCCTAACATTTGGCAAGATGGCTGGGATTTCTAGGAGTTGTAGTCCAAACCTCCTGGAGGAAAATGAACCTGATTTTGATAGTACCATATAAACTCTGGTTTTTCAGAAACATGCTGGAAGCTATTTTCCTTTTACTCATACTAATTCTAACCAAGGTTTTCTGCATTGCTAAAAAGATACATAATGAGAACCTGGATTAACTATGGAGATTTCCATTTCAAATAAAGACTTCAAATTTAGCATTTAGCAAACAACTTGCTTGTAAGTGACTTGTTTTGCAAAATAATACTTCAATGATTTCTTTCTTTTTTGGGAGGGAAATGCACCAGATAATACATTAAGGAGGAATGAAATATCATGATAATAAGATGAGGGAGCAAGCATGAAAGTTTTCTATATAACTTCTAAGAGTTTTTATATTTTGGCAAGATATACCTACCTTTAAGAATGTCTCATTCGAACAAAAGTTGCTATGGTGACAATCTCATTAAAACACTACAATTGGGAAAGCTAACCTGTATTCAGAATGTTAGAAAGATGTCATTTATAATAATGTTTAATGTGGTAAAAAGTCAAAGTACAGTAGACTTTTGTGAAAGAGACTCTACTAATTTGAATTATGAGAACACATGAAAGCCAGCTCCATGCACTGCTGCATTAATCAGGTATTTTTTAAAAACCTAACCCAACCCAAAACGGTCATCCCTTGCTTCCTTGAATTTGTGATTTATTTCTAACATTTGATCTGTGTAAGAAAGATCAAATGGCTTACTGGCTTATTGGAATTCTTGTCATTTTTTTAAAGAAAACTAGCCAATGTCTTGTTGAATTATTGGATTTCTTTGTTTCTTCCTCCATCATCTAGAATTTTGTGCTATCTACCCTGATGAAAAATTCTTGAGACCTCTGGAGAACTTTTGTGACATTTTCGTTGGCTATAATAAAAGTATTATCCAACTCCAATTTTCATCTTTCATTATTTTTCATCTGTGACCCAACCGGATTTGACTTGTTATAATTTTGCTTCAAGTATATATTATTAGACATCCTGTATGCTCACTGAAACAGGGAGGTCAGAACACTCTTAGTTATTTTGTCAAAATGGTGGGTAATTTGGATTCTTTTGTAGATTACACTACATGCTTTTCAAGTTGTTTCTTTTTTTTAAAAAAAACACAAACATTCCTAGAGTGTGTTGCTTCTCATAAGCCCTGAACAAGACAGAATTCCAAATGAGTAGGCTAGTATCTCATGCACATAAAACCCAATGGTTAGTTTTTGGGGCATACACATGTTAAAAAAAGGAAAATTATGAAATGAAGATTAAGTCAATAAAAGAAGCTATAGCCTCAATTTGACTATGATATGAATGAAGGTGAATTTTAAATTAATATGGTCAGGAAAAAATGTGTGCCAGCTCCACTGGCTGCCAGTTTCCTACCGAGCACAACTGAAAGCACGTTCCACCTCGTAGTCTTAGATCTGCCGGGGAGGCCCTGCTCTTGGCCCCACTAGCTTTGCAAACACAGCTGGTGGGGACGAGGGACTGGGTCTTCTCAATGGTGACCCCCCACCTGTGGAATTCGCTCCCCAGCGAAATTAGATTGCCGTCCTCCCTCCTTTCTTTCAGAAGAAAACTGAAGACATAATTGTGGAACCAGGCTTTTGGCTAATGGATATAATGGCACCTGAACAATGAATTGGACCAGATGGTTGTTATAATGGAAATGCCTTTATGATTGGATAACTAATGTTGTTTTAATGTATTGTATTGTATGATTTTATTTTGTTTTTATAATTGTAATTATTGCGGCATCAAATCGTTACCATTCTTAGCAGCTCTGAGTCCCCCTGCAGGGTTGAGAGGAGTGGGGTAGAAATGCTGTAAATAAATAAATAGCCCTAAATGGTTCTGGCCCAGCTTACCTGTCCAAACATATCTCCTCCTATGAACCACCTAGGAGATTAAGATTGTCGGGGGAGGCCCTGCTCTCAGTCCTACCACCTTTGCAAGCATGTATGGTGGGAATGAGAAGGCCTTCTAAGTGGTGGCTCCTCAGCTGTTGAACTCCCACCCCAGTGATATTAGAGCAGCTCCCTTTCTCCTGGCCTTCAGAAAGAAAGTGAAAACCTGGCTCCGGGGTTAAGCCTTTGGAAATTAACTACAGTGCAGTAATAACTACAAAAAATGTGCAATGATGCTTGAAATTGCCCCGGATTGCCATTGTAGATGGCGTGATTTTAATAGTGACTATAATTATATATTTTAATGTGCATTTTAACTCTAATTTTTAAATTTTAACCTAAATGTATGTTATTGTTTGCTGTCTAAAGGCAACAAATAGTTGCAATATGTAAAGCCTTCTTGGGTCCCCTTTGGGGTAGAGAAAGGCAGAATATAAATAGAGTAAATAAATAAATAAATGCTGCTAGAACACAGCCATACAGCCTGGAAACCACACAACATCCCAATATTGTCAATGTATGTTTGAAACATTAAATTATATCCTCACATTTCAAAGGTGTTTGTCTCAACTATATTTTTTGGGGGGGAAGAGGGGGACTTCAATCGCCCCAAAAAAAACTTATCAACTAATGGATGTTCTTTTTCAACTCCAGTTATTGGTTAGTCTTTTCTACATTAATTTCACATAACTCTCTGTTTTCACTTGAGGCTACATCAGGCAGCATCCAGTTCATAACATGACAGATACATGAATGAGGCTTACATGTGTATAAGTGTTGATTATGTTGCTGTTTGGTTGAAGCAGAGAGCACTATTCTCTGGTCCTTTGCATTCCATCCAAAAACCTTGTATACCCTCACTCTCAGCATTTGTCAAATTTTGACAGGTCCATCGTAGTTCTTTGGTGGGAAGGAGATGGGGAAGCCAATTGGATTTGAATATGTGGCTGCCAGTAAAAGGAAAAGAAATGTCTGCTCCTTTCTGTGAGGGTTCCCTTGTATCTTCCAAGCTAAGACCAGTGGTGTCTTCACTTTCTGAATTGTTTCCCTCTTCTCACCCTTCTCACAGGTAAGTAGCAATGAACAATTATCAGAATTGTGGAAAAGATAAAAGAACTGTATAGCATTTTGTTCTACCAGCTTACTCTAGGATCTCAGCCATCATCCCCAATTTACATCATTACTTTCTCCCCTAATGTTCAGTAATATGTTTCTTTATTGGAGGGCTATTTCTCATGGGAAAATACAACTATTTTTTGCACTGGTCCCTAATTTGAAATATTTTTGAAATTCTGAGTGTGGTTGACCCAGCACATAGCATGGAAGACTGCCACATGCAGTTTAACAGTCTCTGGAAATGAATTTAAATTAAATCCTCTGGTAGACAGGTCTTCAAAATGAGAAAAAAAACGTTAACATTCTAAATATAAATTGCTATGATGTGGTCATAGAGATGCAAAATAGTCAGTATTTCTTGTGAAAGTGTCCTTGTCACTCTCATTTCCTGACATGCATTACTTCAGATTTTATCAACAAGTAAAATTTACCTATTTGAAAGACTTCTTTCATTGTGGACTAATTACATTTGCTAGTAACTTCTAAAGTAAGGTCCCTGAAGTGATGGGAGAAACAGAGGCAACACATGCTATAGGTTGGACCTAGATACAAATGCAGTCTCCAACTTGTCGGCTCAAGTCCTATTTTTTATGTAACGGAATACTGTCAATCAATTATAAAAGTGATGAAAATGCCAGCTGGTACTCCTTGTAGATTAGTCCTAAAGTCACTCACGTTATAGCCATTCATTGTATATTACTAGTTCTTCTCTATAGCAATTAAATCTTGGAAAATCTTCCGTTATATTAGAGAATTTAATTTTCCTATTCCATCTGTGAAGACTCTTTACTTGCCCAATCAGAAAGTCAGCAACTCTAGGATAAAAATAATGTAACTACATCCCCCCAAAGAAACATCTGCTGGACTCCAAAGTTAGCCAAGACAGGATTCAGCTGCAGCTGAAATCAGATTGGTCATGTTCATAATATAGAAGAGTAGGCATTCATTGACAGAAGTATATTAATGTGTATTTGGATTTCATTATTTGAAATCTATGATTTAATAACTTTAATTGACAGACATAATGCATGAGTACAATACATTCTGGAAGTAGTTTTAGGGTTTATAACAAGTGAAGATAATTGTAAATGAAAAATGGAAGAAAACTTCATGGCTTAGTAAATGAGCAATTAACCTATAAACTCTACAGCTACAGATAGAATCCTGACCAGAGTGACTGAAACAGTTCCAATTGTTGTTAAAGAGTGCAATAAAATTAATTTGATCACTTTGGATTTTTTTTTCTTTGCTTTTTCCTGAAGTCTTACTTACAAGGACATTCCTATCTTATGTACTGGCCCATTTGTGAATAAGACACTGAAAAAGGATTAATGCCATTCCAACTTAAAAACTACTACTATTATTCTAATGGCTTAAAGGGCACTAAAGAATAAGGATTCAAAGCACCATGCCCATATGGCCATTACTGCAGTACTAAAGGAAAGTATTTGGAATAGCAGGTATGCATTTTACCATGCTCATTTTGTGCCACTCTTTCAGTACAACACCTAAACCATATGAAAACAGAGGGTGCTTACAGATGCATGATTCCTAGAGTTACCACTTTCTGATTGTAATTCCTCAATGGATTTCTGTAGCAAAGAAACAAGACAGAATAATCAGTTGGGATACACAGGAGAACTGCAGATGGCAGATAGCACCACCTGGACCTCCCACACTATTCTAGCTTTAAATCAGACAACGTTTTCTGTAGACTTTGAAATGTAGCAAATTCTCAAAACGACAAAACTGCAACAGCTTTATTGAGTCAACTAAAATAGACATTGATGACCAACCATGAAATAACAAGACCACACACATAAATAGTTGAGTTAAGCGAGGGCTGTTTCATTGACCTAAACCTATTTATGTGAATTGAGCTTGGGGAAAGCAAAGAGTTGGGAGCAAATTGGTTGGGACTTCGCTAAGGATACGTGTCAACCCAGGACTACCTCCTCATTCTACCTAATCCCAAGGACAATCCAATACTATGGGATGCTCACCCCAGCTGGTCATTTTTCTGGAAGGAAGCCCAGATCATTGCTTCTCAAGTCATAGCACTTTGTAGGAGGGAGCAAACCTCCAGGTTATCCCCAAGAGCAAACTCCTTCACAGGACCCAAAGAAGCCATTCTAATACTGTACTTTTCAACAAAAAGGTGCTGAAATATACACTAATTCTTGTATTCTCCTTTCCCCTACAACTGCTAGTGCCAAATCTGTAGGTGCAATAAAAATACCCCCTCCCAAAAAAGGAAAAGTTTCAGCCTGGGCCCAAAACAAGCTAGGTGTATACTGCACTGAGGCTAGGAGGTGACCTTACCTACATAGCCTATGTTCCTCCTCTCTGCGTATGCTAAGCTGAGTGTCAATTTGGTAATACACTGGCCTCTATTCATGGTTTCAGAAAGTCAAAACATATTATGCAAGCTTTTAAAGCTTCAGTGACTTCTTCATCAGGCAAAGATGTTAAAATTATATAGGAGAAGAAAAATGATGTTTAAAGTCACAGGCTTAAATTTTCATTCAGTTGTCATTTGGTTGCCATTTAAAATAGTCTAGAGGGATATCAATGCAAGGGGAGGTGAATCTCACCTTCTTGGTTATTTGGGGACCAGGGACAAAGGACAATAAAAATCAGGTTAAAATGTTAGCTCCATTAGCAGCAGCAAAGTAATTTCCATTGAGAACATATCTTTTTCGAGCACTTCAAGATGACTTTGAGGCATCTTGAAGTGCTCAAAGTCTTTGAAAATTTGATTTCCCACAGTAATGGAGGCATGGGAAATAATTTTGCTATACTCATGAGGAAGGTGGCCAAATATAAATGTATCCTAGCATCGTATGCCAGGACAATGAGAAGAGGGGTGGGCCTAACCTGCTTTCAAAAGGAAGCCTCACTCTCCTTCCTCCAGCTTGGATTATTTTGATTCACCTCCCCACCTCTTTACAAAGTGTAATATAGAACTCTCCCCCCTCCCCAATGTGTCTGTGTCTTTGTTTTGCCTATCCTATACTGTAGTGGAGAATTGAACAATTGGCTTATGGTGTTGTCTTAAATAGATCTCTGTGGCAAGAATGGGTAAAGTGTGCCCCAAAATACTTTATTGTGATCTGGAATCTGCATGAATCCCCATCCCTATGTCTGCAAGCAGTGAAAAAAATGCTTTTATATGCCTTCAAGTTGGCTACGGCTTATGGCAATCTTATGAACAAGTTCCTATTATTATTAGGCTTGCTTGGGTATTTTAAATATGCCACTAAGGACCTCATCGCACTTGAGCATTTGTCCACTTTAAATGCTGTGACTGTCTCTGGGGCTTGTAGTTTAGGGAGCTTAAATTGCTGTGACTGTCTCTGGAGGAGCAATTTAAAGGCCCCTCCCTAAACTAGAAACCCCCGAATTCTGCAGGAGGCAGTCATAGCATTTAAAGTGGATTAAAGTAGAAAAAGGCTCAGGTGTGATGAGGCCCCTTATCACATTGAGACATTTCCCAGTTGTAGGACACTTCAGTCTCTTTTCAAACATGGAGAGGCATGGAGCTAATCACTTGTTCCAGGGTTAAAAAGAGGCAGAAATGTCCTGAAAGGAGGGAACTCTGAACACGGGCCAGCAATTGCATTCAGAGCTCTTACTTCTTATTGCACCTTACTCCCATCTTTACAACTGAAAAACAGGTGGGATTGGAATTTAACTTAGATCACTGGCCACTTAAACACACCTGAATAAAACCCCACATTTTCTGCTTTGAACTGAGATATATGGCAGAGTGGACTTAAATAACCCAGTTCAAAGCTGATACTGTGGGATTTTCTGCCTTGATATTTTGGGCTATATTGCTGTGTGGAAGAGACCGCTGTCTCTTGTAATCTATATGGTTTGGTGCAGAACAATAGATTAGATCAGCCCCTCTCTCTTGACCTTCAGGAAGATGGTAAAAACTGGCTGTGGGACCAAGTCTTTAGAACAGTGCAATAAGTTAGTAATAGGAAACCCTACCCTGCTGACCAGATCCGTTATGGCTGTTTTGAGATGGTTTAAAACAATTGATTTTAACGTTGATATAACTGATTTTAGTGTTTGTGTATATTTATAGTTTGTTTTATGTTCCAGCATTGAATGTTTGCCATATATATGTTGTGCTCCGCCCCGAGTCCCCTTTGGGGTGAGAAGGGCGAAATATAAATGTTTTAAATAAAATAAAATAAAATAAAATAAAATAAAATAAAATAAAATAAAATAAAATAGGATCCTATGGAAAACAATGGTTTTAACCTGGAGCATTGTCTCTTGTATCCTCTGGGCTTTGGGATGCATTCCCTTTCAGTCTTTGTCAGTACAGAAAGGTAGGGACCAATGCCAGTCTTGCCACGTCATCACATTAGGCAGGGAACTGTGTGTCAGAGGACAGCAGGGAAGAGCTCAGTCTTACTCAGTTTTTTTAGTGAAATGGCTGTTTTCCCTACTTTCTATCACACCGTTAAATGTCTCTGAGTTTCCTTTCAGTATTCTTTCACTTCAGTTGTCTTCATATGGCAGAAATTTGGCCCTGCCTACTAACCCTCTCTCTGAGCATTGTTGAAAACTGGGAGGGAGAGAAAGAAGTGATGCTCTCGCTTCCCCCCCCCCCCAGCTGCCCCACCGAGAAGGGTGTGGTCCTTGAAAAACTATGAATCTCAGGACTGCACAGTATGGAGATACTGCATAATAATAATAATAATAATAATAATAATAATAATAATAATAATGGCATTTAAAATTGGCCCCAATTGTATTTATTCTCCAGTGCAGTTGCAACCAGAGAAGTTTATGGACCTTGCAAAACTCTAACACCCAGGACCACATAGTATGGAGTTATGGTATTTAAAGTGGAGTCCAAGAGCATTCATTCCATAGTGTAAATGCACCAAGAGACAGGTATGGACTGTGGGAAACTATAACTCTCAGGACTGTACAGGATGGAGACATGGCATAATAATAATAATAATAATAATAATAATAATAATAATAATACTCCTCTCCCTGTTTTTCCATGAAACACAAGGCAGACACATATCACGGAAAAAAGGGAAGGAAAGGAAAAAACCCAGAAATCCTTTTTTTTAAAAAAAAAAAATTGTTATGGCAAAGTCAAAATTCGGTGAGCAAAAGGTAATGTTTTCCTTAACAAGGGTACTTTTGGCTCCTCCCAAAATTTCTCCTCCCACAAATTGGGGAAACATTTCATTGTAAACCTGGGAGGAACTAATGCCATCACATTACAAAAATGGCCAAACATACAGATGATTTCAAGAAATCTACTTCCCTAGCACTTTATGAAACATTTTAAAAGAATGCTGGCCCTCACACTTAAAATATGCAAAGAATACTCTATCCTACGCTTGAAACCAAACTAATGTGATGAAAAGAGTGACTTCCCAATGGAATTTTAAGTGTAGCACTCAATGGAATTTAGTAAATGTGATAAAGTGAATGGAATATAAAACTGTTCATTGCCATGTCATTCACCCTCTTTCTGTCTCTTGGAAGTTTAGATTCAACAGAAGACTGAAATAAGCTGCTTTTTAGCCACCCACCATCCACCTCTATCTTCTTATACCCCTAAATAACTACTGCAGAATGCCAGTGGTCCTCTAGAAAAGCTCACTGGAGGCTTCAGATAGAGAGGGGAAATATGGAAAGTCACATTACCCCCCCCCCCCCCCCAATTCCTACCAGGTGGAGCATCTTGTGTGGAGCCTCTCTAGAGGATTGTTTTTGCTGGCAGGAGCAAATTTAGGACCCCACACATTTGTGTCAACAAATTTTAAACATGCATGTTGTTCCATTGGCATGTTCATTATACAAATGCATTCTGGTACTTATCTTTTGTGTAATTTAATAATTATCTAACAAATTTAACAATAGTTAAATTGAATATTTTTCCTACCTTATTTAGCACAAAATACATACAAAACACAAAACCATCATCATCATAATTACTAATATTAGACTTTAATTTTACAAATTCGGGAAGATTACATATCTAATGTGAAAATACAACACATCTGAAAAGGTCATATAAAATATGGTGTTTATTTTTCTTGAGAATTTAAGTAGAAGTTTAATAAACATATATGATTCTGCTAAATGAACTTTATCCCTACTAACATTTCAAAAGCTATGTATTTTATTAGTGTGCAGCAAAAAATGTGATAAACTTAAAAAAGGAAAGCATTTAATATACCAGTGAACTGTTGCAACAAACTGTTTATAAATACACTTCTCGTTGGCACCGTAGCAGCACTTGGATCTATTTGCAACTTACAGATTTTGTAATAAAAAGAGGAACACTGGCCAGACTGTTAATTAAATCTCACAAGGACATTACTTTTGCATCCACAAAATAAAGTTTGTCTTCTGAGTTAATGTTGAGAGTCTCTATAACACCCAAATGATTGCATTCACATTTATTGCTTGTAGATTTGAATCTGCACATTTTCAATATTATGTTTCATGCCCACTTATAATTTACAAATCCTATCTCAAGCTATATATTTGATGTATTGTCATTGTGAAAATGATGATATATTCCTACGTTCTAAAGTATATCCTGTTTACCTTTTGCTTCTTTGAATCGGGATACAGTTTTGAAATACTTTTGCATGCATCATGAATACATGGGAAACTGATTCCAGAACTGAAAGGAATATAATTCTTCACTGATATTCTTTTCAAAGGGAGCAATTATTGATTTCAGCAGTATTCTTCCCACTGAAAGTATTAGAAAACCATATAGTTTTAAAAACTATTCACAATTTTGAACTTTATTCTATGTATATTCACACGTAGTTATTTTATTCAGAAAACAGCATTTTCCACGTGGAAAATGCAGAAAAATGATATTTCTTACACAGAATATGTGATTTTTTTTGTGTGTGTGTGCAAGACATGCACATATGAATGTTGTGCAGGATAGGTCTCTGCTACAACAGTTTCTACAAAAGAATCACATTTTCTGCAGAGAAAACAATATTTCTGCATAGAATTCCCCCAGAACTGCAATAGTCTGTGATGTGGTTGCAAGGTCACCATGGCATCACAATGCTTTCTTGTAGTTTTGTATTTAGCGTCCACATGAAAACTCTCAACATACCTAGAAATATTTGTTTATAAAATCAGTAACTCTTCTTGCATTGAATTTACCTGGGGCCTAGACACTCTCTAGCACAGAAAGTTTGAATCCACTTAAGGAACCTGTATTATATTAAAAAATATAATGAGTGTCAACATGCAGTGATTTTAATCAGTCTTGTAGTATAACATACCTTGGATGAACATACATGGGATCTTCCAAATACAAAGAATATCCTTTATCTGAAATGTTTGGGAACAGAAGTGTTTTGGATTTTAGAGCGGGAAACTGTGACTTTTGGACTACTTGTATTTGCATATATGTGCATAATAAGATCTTGGAGATGGGGCATGAAATCCACTTATGTTTCATATATATCTTATACATATCTTTTATAAATCTATTTTATATGATAATTTTAAGAATTCTGTGCATGAAACATAGTTTGCATTCATTGAACCATCAGAAAGCAATGGTGTCACTATCTCAGCTATCTGTTTGAACAATTTCAGTTTATGGGGCATTTCAGATTTCAGAATTCAAATAAGGGATGCTCTATAGCATCCTACTGCACCAACTATTAAAGATACAGTTTAAATAGCAATATCTTTATGACCATTTTTAATCTCATTAGGTAGATATAAATTGCAGCATTGTAACAAAATCTCTGTATGCATCATTTAACATGTTCTCCTTGGGAGATCGTGGGGACAATAACTACTTTTCCTCTTTTGTTTCCTGCATTTTTGTATACAATGGCAGTATTCTTCTTTTAAAAGGTCTCCTTGACCTCTATATAAGATGGTTGTTCTTGCTGTCACCTTTGATTTGAAGTTTCAAAGAGATGAAATTTACCCAGGAAAAGGTTTATTTGTAGACTATAGATATATTTGAAGATAAAGGGAAAATTCACTCACAATGACTGTGAAGGAAGAATTATTATGAAGAATGAATGGCTTGTATGGCATTTCCCAACCTCTTAGGTATTTATTCTGTTTTCACTGTTGTTAGGAATTACATCTCCTGCTGAATAGATTAGAACAAAATAAAAACTGGAAGATGCTACTTATACAGCTTTCTTACCTATGTAGTGCTTGCAGTACAATTTTAGGTTTCCCATTATATTATAGTTTGAAGGATAGGTTAGAATAATTCAGGGCTACTGAATAAGATTAATCATTTAAGATAAGAAGAAAGTTTTAAAAGGTGATTGTATCAAAGTGTATTATTAGGGAGAAAATTCTGAGCATTATAGAATAATGGTGTTTTAAATTAGAAAATTATGAGGGATTAAAAGAAAGTGGTGCATATCTCAATCATAAATATCTTATTATGTCATGACGTGGGACTTGCCCCATGACAATTTCTGGAAAGGGATTTCCCTGGACCCAGAGCTACTTGAGAATGATTCTTGACTGTGAATGTCCATTTTAGAGACAAACAGCTGTAGGGTGTGATGGCTGGCAGGTTTGGACATTCTTGGACAAAACAGCAAACTGTTTTAATCTGGCTTCATGCCATAGTTCAGGGTAATGTTGACTGAACTGATTTAAACTGTTTAAATCATTTTAAAACTCTTCCTAAACTGCTGTATTGATTGTTCCTACCCTGAAATCTTTAGTCATCAGGTGTGAATGAACATGTTAAATGAATAAATAATGAGGACCAATGATGCTATTAATTGCTAGAAAGAAAAAGGATAAATGAATCTAAAACCAGGGCTGATTTTTCTCTCTAAATTCAGTGTTACATATCCACTGCCCTCACCACAAGCTTTTTTTTTTCTATGATGGGAGAAGGGGGGAAGCCATGCAGCAAACAGTGAACCCAAGGATGCTGTGAGATAACCATGCTAGCAATAAGAGGTGTAGCATACCCCAGAAGAGGGAAAAGTAATGGGCAGTATCTATCAGTATCTATCATCACAGTGGTTGTTGTGCTCCAGCAGCAACATGTTACTAAAGGTCAAACCACCATCCTCCTCCCCATCTTCATTTCTGCTTCCTCAATCCAACTTAACCAAGTCATGAGTACTTCACCCTCACCTGTACTGTTGATGCTGGAGACATTTTGGTCCATTATTATACTCCTTGCTTTCCAACAATTAAGCTTGAATTTGGGAAGCAGAAATGGGAACATTTTAAAACATTTTAAAACACATTAAAAAGATGGGAGGCCTATCTCAGTTAAAGTGGGGCAGTTGCAAAGTATGTAAACACAACATGTTAAGGTGAACATTTCCCAGCAGAATCGTACTGGATTTGAACAGATGCTCATGGACTTGAAAAGAAACACATGTCATTGCCTTCTAAATCAAGATTAGATTTATGGCTCATACAGCTGAGCCCACAATCACCACATACTAATAAATGGAACCAGAAGTTCAATCTAGATTTGTTATGTGCTATTTATCATCGTTCTAATCTGTTAATGGATTTTATGAATATCCAATTCATTTTTAATAAGAGATACAGATGGTGTTCTATGAAGATGAGGAGGTTTGCAGCAAGAAGTGGACAGTGATGAGATTTCAGAGCAACAGGTTATCAAGTGGAGGCAGAAGGCCTGACCTTACGAGCCCTGAGAGGTTTTGAGAATAAATATTTCAAGTGATACTTGGAAGAAAATACACATACATATCTTGTTCCTAGTTAAATAAAGCTGTAAGAGCATCCCACTTTCTACTTTCATAGAGCACTTCTCAGAAGCACTTTAGCTCTCCATCAATATCTATGATTGGTTAATAGTATTTTTCTCATTCTTCTTACTCATGTTAAATGAATAAGTATCTGGATTCATCTGTTGGTAAAATTTAAACACAAATGCAAAATTTAAACACGTTTTTTAGCTTTTCATAAAAAATAACAGGTGGGGTGCACTAATACATATTGCCTTTCAAATTCACTTATGAAATCACAATTTGTCATTTTTTCAGATTTTGCTTTTTATCTGTTTAAACCTGACCTTTACATTTAAAATTAGAATAGTAGCTTTTACAAGAATTCATGGTAAGTTCTTAAAGTTGCAGTTTGAAAACATTTCAAAAATGTTGCAGGTTCTAAACGGACATTAAAAACTCATTTTAATCAATAAAACAGCTATATTTAAGTTAATTAAGAATTAATGAGTAATGTTGATGGCAAAGGACCTTTTCTATAAATACACACATCCACCATATTGTATGCTGTCAAGCCACAACTTTCAGATGCTAAACCACAGATGGTTAAAAGGTAAATCGGGGTCTGCAGATTAATCTTTGGTCACTTGCTGTGATCACCATGGGTTTCTGACTTCTAGTATTCTAACAATAAGTTACAAAAGATCTTCCTAGCCTTCTAAGGCTGGATCTACACTGTCGTATAATGCTGTTTCAGAATGTAGATTGACTGCATTTTATTAGATTATATGGCAGTGTAAACTCACACAATCTATTTCAATGCAGTTAATCTGCATTCTCAGATTCCATTGTACAGCAGTGTAGATCCAGCCAAACTAAGGTGCTGAGGTAGAAGAGAATTAGGAGTGACTGGAGGAAAAACCAAGAACAGATTTTGAGTATGTATGAAAAAACTCTAAGCCCAGCACTGGTACTGTAAACAAAAAGCCAGTACCCCGTTCTTTAATTCTAAGAGCACCTCTTCATTCATGAACTTTCCACCTGGCTCCAGGTAGTAGATTTAGTAGTCTATTTTTAAGAAATAGACACTAGACACTAGAAACCTAATGTTTGCCCACCTGTAATTTAAACAAACATTCAGTAGAAATGACTCAGAAACCCTTATTCATATGACTTGTATATTCTTGTCTTCTGATGAGAACAATCAGACCACCTTGAAGAAATGCAGATTCACAAAACACAGTATTTCCTTCCTTGAAAATAAAGTTGTATGGGGGTAAAAATAATTGCATGGCAATTTAATTCCAAACTACCAAATTCTTCCCATTCCATTACACAATCCAATACATATGTCTTCCATTCTGACACAAACTGTGTGCAGCAACCCAGAACTACTCAACCATTCCAAATTGCATCATACCTCCTGAGACCTTATCTGTATAATGATATTCCTTGGTGCTCCTTGGAGAATAATTCAATAACAACTTGACCTAGTATGGCCCCCATGAAAAACTCATTAACTTTGATGGGACTATACTAGTGAGTGAGTGTCAGTCACCTGACAAGAACATCAAAAGTGTTAATGCACTTTCATAACATGAAGAAAACTGAAGTCTGGCACATCCATAGTTCAAGAAAGTCATAACTAGAGTTATGTAGAAAAAATGGATGCTCAAAAAGTAAAATCCAATCTTCCACCAGAAGCACCAACCTTTCACAGAGAAACTAAGGCACATCATGCGAGCCATGATGGTGTAATGTGGAAACTCATGCATAAGCTTAGAGTAGCCAGTGGAAAATAAACCGAAGAATAAAAATCTGAATAAAAATCTGATGAACATATTTTAATGTGGGAAGATTTTGTGGAATATGTATATTATTTGGCTGTATTATATGAATTTTATGTAATTGTGTCTACTGTCTACCTATGTCCATAAGAAAGAGAGAGAAAGGGTGGGCTGAAGATAACATAAGATGAAACTTCGTTACAGTTTATGTGGGCTTTAAGTTATATTTTCTCTTAACATCCTTGTAATGTTTATACCCCTGTCAGAAATGAACTAATATTTACTAATAGCTCAGTCTTTCTGACAGACTTTGACAGAATAAGTATACAGAGAGAGGGAGAATAGATGCGGAAATGCAAAGGGAATATCAGCTGTAATTAAAAAGTGAAAGGAATTTTTTTCAAAAAACAATAATACTAATAACGTTCATACATAACACCACTTTCACCAAACATTTCAGATGAAGAAGAAATGTCCATGAAGTATTTGAAAAAAGTATTAGAGGAATTCTGTTTATGTGACAGTGTTTTATAGTGCCATTCTTCACACTACATATTGCCTGAAAAGTTGGTATAGGACAAGGCTTGCATCAGATAGAATAGAGATGAGAATTGGCAAAAATCATGGGTACCAACCTGAGTGGACATACTCTTCATGAAAAATATGTTTGTTTGATTCCTATTTCCTGATATAACCCATGGTGCACTTCAACTACACTGAAAGCTAATAAGGTTTTAAAAGTGGTTATATGGTAACTAAATTACAACTGGTTTGTTTCATAATTAGAAACACCTTTTCATGTAGAGACCACCATGATATCATGGAACAACTTTTCCCCAACTAAGTTTTTCTAGATGTGTCAAGAATCATCCTACCTAACTGGCTGTGCTAGTTGAGCAACTGTATAGATTGGACACATTTGTCATCAGATTGATACAAGTCAGCAGAACAACAACAAAAGTCTCATGTCTTAAAACTTGTCTAATTAGCCTTGCACACAGCTGTTCTAGAACAAAAATATACTCATGCATATTATTGTGTGGATGAGATGGTCACATCAGAAAATGGTTGAGATCAAAGAAATACTGCCAATCATCAAGATAGCCATTAGTTCCGAGCTAGAGCTAAGAAGAAAAAAAGCATATCCCTTCAATTAACCACAAATGCATATATTTCTCTATATAATGTGTAGTCTGATTTCTATGTATAGTTGTGAATGGTGAATAATTAAAAAAACTGATAGCAAGAAACCATCTCATTTGAAGGAGAGTTCTACAGATACCATAGACTGCCAAAAAAGACAAATCTAGTCGTAACTCTCCATAAATATCAAAATGACTATAGAGTGACTGTTGTACTTTGGATGTAACATACGAAGATATAATTCATTATCATTTTTTCCCTAATGTTTGGTAAAGTAGAGGTCAGCAGAAAAATAGGAAGACTGCATTACAGTTAGTCACACTCAATTAAAGAAGCTACAAGCTTGCATCTGCAAACAGTGTGCCTGAAAGGTCTCTCATGCCTAGGGTTACCATAGGTTGATGCCAATTTGATGGCAGTTAACACCAAAAAATAGTCAAAGTTACTTGTGACTAACTGGAAAAAATAGAGGATTTGATAGTCCAATTTCATCCATATTTTCTAGGAGGAAAACATCAAGAATTCTCATTCAACTAATTTATTGGGGAAATCGGCATATACTTGCAACTTGAGATGAAATTTCTATAGATCTAGGACAGTAAATTTATCCCAGAGTAGCAGGAAATATAGTAAAAGTTGTTTTACCTGCTTCATATTATTTAACACCACATCCAAGTTTACCTTGTGTGCTAATGAACTAAAAAATCAATTTTCTTTCATATAACTTAAATGGATTTTAAAATCATTCAATGTTGATTGGTAATTTCCTAGGCTGATAAAATTGCGATTTTAAAAGCAGTTGAAGGTGGCATTATACAACATGGTTTAATATAGGACATACAGGGACATCTTTTGTCTGTATCTATACTATACTAAACCACAAACATCTCTGGACAGAATTAATTTGAAGCATTCTAGAGCTTTGATAGTGACAAAGATGATTACGATTATAACAACAACAACAACAACAACATCAACAACATAATTATCCACCCAAGAGCACCTAGACTGCAATACTCTTTCCTTTTAGGGGAAAGCACTATTCTGTGTCTCTTGGCAGAAGTCTCTTAATCCAAATGATGGAGTTGATCATCAAAAGTTTTAGAACTAAACAACTGGTAATGCTGTTCTGCAGAGGTTTTTGCAAGTTTTGGTGTATTGGAATTCCAGGTGGGTTGTATAGCATTCCTGTTGTTCCAGTTTAAACAAAACATTGCACAAACTTTTTTAAAAAAACAGTAGAAGAACATTGATAGATTTTCTTTCATTCGTTAGATATAGTATTCTGGGGCATGACATAAAATAGTTCTTCACAAAGCATAAGGCTTTGTGAAGACTTTCCATGTATAGAAAATACAATTTGATGTGATCTTTTAAAAAGCAAGCAGAGCAATATTTCTTTGGAATGATGAAAATAATTGGACCTACAATCTATTTTGGACATAATGGCATTGGAATGGGTTATCTTTGTTCCATGACGTGTGTGTGCGTATGTGTATGTAACCGCCATGCATCTCTAGCCATGTTTCCTCTTATCTTCTACCATCTACATCATAGAATTGTTCAAAGGAAAACACCTTGAGTTCCTTAGACCTTTGTCTTTGTTCATTTCAAGAAGAATGCCCGAAACTTCTGAACTGCCATTAGATAAAAACTCAGTGGTGGTGAAATCCTTATGGGATTCCATAAATTCTTATTTCTAAAAGTTTTATTTCAATAGCACCTGCTCTCCTCAACTTGAAGGAGGAAGTCATTCAAGACATTGCCATGTACAAAAAGTTATGAAGGAATGTCCTATTGATAACAAGAATAAGACAAGAGAAAGTCCTTGGTGCTTTCATCTTAGCAGAAGGAAAAAAGGTATGTCTTCTCTTATTTCTGAAATAAAGTTATATCTCAACAGTGTGTGGTTCTGTTAGAACATCAAGTCATTCAAGATAAAGCGTAATGTGAAAACTTATTTAGGGACACCCTGCTGGCTATAAGAATGTGTTATGGGACAATGCATACTGTAACAGTAACTTTTCAACATATCTATGATACTTTAAAAAAAATCAAAGAGTTCAACTATTTAGAGTTTCATCTAAGTAGGAGCACCTTTTTTCTCTTCCCCAAATCAGCATGTCTCCTTATTAAATACATCACTTGGTGACACAGGTATCACTATTTTTCTTTACAGAGAAAATACTATTAATGGGAGACAAATCTAATGTATAAGCTTAAAGTTATTACAGCGGGAAATATCCCACACATTATAAAAATAGGCCTCAAACAAAAGTTTAATCTAAAATCACCCCAGAATGTTCTATTTACTTGTCAGTCTTGGTAATCTGGCATATTTTTATAAAGTTTTGTAATGTTGGGGTGTGCCCAATATAACACTTTGGCCGAAGAAAAATATGCTGCTTGCTGGGAAAACATACTGCACAGCATTGTTGTGAAAAACACTGCTAAAAGGTTGCTAAAATTCCAATGATTAAATGATATAAAATGAAGGGATATCTATCTGTCTATCTATCTATCTATCTATCTATCTATCTATCTATCTATCAGTGGAATAATAGTTTTTGGCCAAACATGGGTTGGATCCTAAGCCCCTGTCCACAAATGGAAAGGCTCTCTCTGTTCACACACAAAAAAGCTCAGGACCTCATCACATAGAGGTCCCTAATGCAGGTGACAGCAGGCCAAATTCATCACATGCCTTGCTATGCCCACGTTGCCACTTTCCCTATCACTTGGGGGAAAGTGCTGCTGTCTGGCTTCCTCCCATGCTGGCCCCATTCTAATTAATGAGAACATGGGAAGTCTCTAATGTTCGCTGGGATCCATCCTAAAATGCTTCCAGAATGGAGACAAGACAGATCCTCACTGGAGGAAGCCCTGCATCATATCATGGGTTTCATCAGGCTCCGTACTGGAAGTGTCCTAGGACGGAGCCCAAAGCTAATGTGATGAGGTCCTTAATCTGGTGGATGATGTCAATGATGGGAAAGACTGAATTACTGTTTATATTCTCTCTTCCCCATCCCTGTCACCCCAGAGAATTATTCATAATTCAATAATCAAAATATGTTGCACTATCCTTAAGTCTTTTAGTCAGCAAGCAAATCCTATGAGTTGAACTCCACAAGCCAGATTTTCTTGCCTACAAAAAATAAGTTGGAATCTATTTACCCATGTAATAATAGTGATGATAAGTGCTTTAATGCACACTGCCATTTCTATAATCTTGAATATATCCGAAACAGTGTTTGAAGCAAGGTCTTGGAGATCTTGCATTATCCCCAAAATGTTCGTTTAATGCTATAGTTCCAAATGGTCCTGCTCCCCTATTAATATCTGGAAGAGATTATTTATAAAGCATAGCAACAATTTTTCCATCTTTACCAATACAATTGAATTTAACACACATATGAATTTTACATAGGAAACTAAAATATACAAGGAGCAACATAATCATTCTCATGAATATCATTCATGAGAAAAAATATGATAAATAATAGGCATACACATATATGCACATATACACAGATACACACTGTGCACATTTTATAAATATATATATTTGGGGATTTCAAAGAATCAAGAGGTGATGGTGGGGGAGAGAAAATAGAATGTTTGCATCATATTTTCATTTGTAAAGCTATATGAAATGTCACTAAAACACATTTTGACAACTTGGTGTCTCCCTGGGGAAGTAGATATGCAAGAAGCATATATCTAAATCAGCTCTCCCCCCCCCCCTGCTTTTTTAAAAGGTTGCTATTAGTTCTGCATAATTTTATGATAATATCAAACTACTGTCTAAGAACTGCTTAGCATGTTTTTCCCTTGAACACAATTATACTGAGAAACCCAATTATATGTTTAAATAATGATCTGTGCCTCCAGGTCTAAGCAGTGCTTTCTGTTTTGTTGCTCACATAACAGCTTCTTTTCTTATAAGCATCACCTTTTGAAAAACATTCAAATTAGTCTATGGTGCTTCATTCAGACTGCTACTATCTGCCATAATAGTGGCTTTTATTTACTTTAATAAAGTATTGCTGATATTCTAATTGAGAGATAAACTATATTTTTACAGAAAATCTAGGAATAGAAATATTTGCAGGTAAGTATGAATGATGTAATCATGTTTTCCTCATGATTCAAGAAAGTTATTGAAATCTGCAGAGTTTTTGGAGAATATTCACAGATCTGTGCCGCAATTTAGCAAGAAGACCTCTAATGTGAAACAGCACTGGATTTTAAGCTGCATTTTGGGTCATTTGCAGTCATGGTAATAATGTCACAACTACAAAGAAGAACATGAAATAGTTACAATGTTCTAGGTATAATTTAAGACAGTATAAATGTCTAACAGGATGCAAGTCTTGGCCACGGTGCTCCACGCCTTAGTTACATCCAGAAAGGACTATAGCAATGCACTCTTCGTGGGGCTGCCTTTGAAGATGACTCAGAAACTGCAGATAGTGCAAAGAGCAGCAGCCAGACTATTAACTGGGGCAAGCTTTAGGAAGCATATCACCCACCTTTTAAAGCAGCTCCACTGGCTCCTGATAAGTTTCTGGGCCCTATTAAAAGTGAGGGTTTTTACCTATAAAGCCCTATATACTTTGGGTCCAATATATCTTTGAGACCACATCTCCTTCTACAAACCAGTGCAGGCATTAAGATCTGTGACCAGCATCTTCAGAGGTCAGTTGCTGAAGAGAATACCTCACAGTCTAATGTAGATTGAAGGAGCCCAGACAAATCAAACACATGCTCCCTTCTCTAGAAAACACTTGCCTGGATCCCTCAGGCCAGATCTACAGTTATATTCCAGGATTTGATCCCAGATTATCTGGCAGTGTGGTCTCATACAATCCAGTTCAAAGCAGATAATCTGATATCAGATCTTGAGAAACAGGACAGTGTAGATCCAGCCTTAGTTTAAGTCTGGTGGCAGCCCAAACCTTCCCTACTTATAGCTCTTATCACTGATTGTCGATACTGGCAGTGAGTTAGCACTCTAGAAACCTTACAGATTTTCTGGGGTTTAAAATCAGGTCAGTATTCTATGGCATGAGCATACTTCATTTCCATTACATAAGTTGGAGCCATGAACTCATGTAATGGCCATAGCTGATTTACTAAATCACAGCAATAATCCATGTGAGCAATAGCTTTTGATTCAGCAATACGATATTATGCTGACCTATGCAAGCCTTGAATGGTAAAATGGTTTTTGGAGAGTCTTGGCTTCCATACATATTTCCCAATTACGTCTGTTTGGCTCATTCTTTCAGCACAAGTGGTTCAACAAACCATAAATGTATGTACTGTTCTACCTAAATACTTCACATGGCCCCCTACACCAGGGACAGCATCACATGAGGAAATTGTCTTGGGGATACACAGAACTTGAGAAAATATAGCAATATGATGAGTACGATTAGAGAACAAAGTGGAGTAGGAGGTCATAGATATCTTTTAGGTTGCTGTGCCAACCAAAGTTATGACCAGGCTGCACGGTTCAGTATTTGAAGACAAAGATGCTCTTCATCATTTTATTTATTTATTTATATCCCGCTTTTCTCCCATTGGTGGGATTCAATAAGCTCACAGAATACAGGGAAATCATGTTATACTGGTCCAAAGGGGAAAATAGATCCCATTTTCTATTTTGTAAATCCCCAAGGCCAGAACAGCTGGGTCTGAGAACAGAAAATTGGTAATACAATATTTACATTACATAATACATTTCAAGGTATCACATTAATTTTCTTTGTATTTCTTTTGGTTTAGCTGAACCATGTTAAAATAGTATGAGAAGAAAAGGTCCATGGGAGCTGCCACTTTCTCCAAAAGATATGGTTTTGAGTGATTGCTTTGTGGTGGCACTATCTCATCAGACCTTTCAGTAGAAAAAAGGTAGCAGAGTAAAAAAAGGGACATACTATTCCAGTCACATGATGTTATTGTTATACTGGTATGAGCACAGTATCACATTGGGGTTATTTTGGTTGATTTTGCTGAACCAATTCCCCTAGCAAAAATTGATGGTTTTATTCCAAGGCCCTTGATAATTGGCATCGAATTATTGCCTATTATAAGGCAACTTTGGGGTGAGAAAGGCAGTAAATAAATAAATAAATAAATGGTATTATTTCAATTCCTTCAGTGGACTTTCAAATTTGGGAATTTTCAGATGACAGTGATTAATACTCCTGTTGTTCCAAATGGGCAAAGGCTTCCACTTCGTCCATTCCTTTCCCATTCTTGGGTCTGAATATCTAGACCAATGGTTTTCAACCTGTGGGTCTCTAAGTGTTTTGGCCTACAACTTCTAGAAATCCCAGCCAGTTTACCAGCTGTTAGGATTTCTGGGAGTTGAAGGCTAAAACATCTGGGGACCCACATGTTGAGAACCACTGCCTTTGATGGTAAAAGGTATTATTTCAATTTCTTCAGTGGACTTTCAAATTTTGAAATTTCCAGATGATGATTAATACTCCAGTTGTTCCAATTGGTGCACCACCAGTGTACAGGCACTTATTCATTCTTGCTAGCTATTCTGTCATATAGCTACTAGGAAAAAATAGTCTTAAAGTGCAAAGTAAAAACAATAACATGTAATACATTGAACTTATAGTCTGCTAGTTTTAAAAGCCAGCCTGCCATGAGAGAAGAGTGAGGAAGTCACCTTCAGGTAGCCCCATGAAGAGGAAATAAATGAAGACAAGAATGAAATTTTAACAGTACAAGGAGACTTTAAATTGCTCGCCACTGCACTCTATAGTTGGCCTTTTGTATCCATACATTTAGCTATCCACAGCTTGAAATCACCAACCCACTCCTAACTCAGGGCGGAAACTTGTGCAATAAAAAGGGGGCTATCCAGACAAAATGTTCTGGGCAAACTGGAATTAATTTACCACAAACCAGGAAAACCCTGGTTTGTGGTGAATTAATTTGTGCCTTCTTGGAAGGTGTGGGATAAATCCACTACTTCCAGTGTCTGGACTGCAGAATACTGCAGTCCAGACAGTATTACCACAGTTTTCCGGAAAACTGTGGGAATACCAACCCCCTCCCCAGAAGCCCCCTTAAACCAATAAAAAGTGAAAGGACTCACCCTGCCTCCATGCAACAGCTGCCAGAGTTCTCCTGTCATATACAAATTATGTGCCAGGAGAAAGTGGGAGGAGGAAAATCACTCCTGGTGCGTCATTTGTATGTGCCAGGAGAACTCCAGCAGCCATTACATGGAGGCAGGGTGAGTGCTTTTTCTTTTTTACTGTGTTTAGGGGGGGCTTCTGGGGAGGGAGTTAAGTGTCCCATCGGGACACCCACCCCAGAAAGTGCTCGCTTTCTGGGGTGAATGTGAACAGGGCCCCAGGAACATCCCTTTTTTAAAAAACGTGGATGCTCCTGGAATAATGTGCCTTCCCTGAATAAAGGAAATAATGTCCGATCTGATCAATTTCCTTCTATATGTCCTCTGAAGCACTTTATCTATCCTTTGGATTGATCCCCCCACATAACTCTTTAAAACTCCCATGTCTAGACATCCTACTCTGTACATGCCCAGGGTTTTAAAATTTTAATCTACATCTGGCCCTGCCATAGTGTTTTAAATCTTTTGTGTGTTACTGCTTACATGTTCAACTGTATTATTTATAACATTTTATTTGCTTGTTTGTTTGTTGATGTATTGTTGTATTTGTATTTGACGGGCTTGGCCTCATGTAAGCCGCCCCGAGTACCTTCGGGGAGATGGTGGCAGGGTACAAATAAATTATTATTATTATTATTATTATTATTATTATTATTATGCCCTGTATATATACTATTGAGACTTGAGTGTCCATGGATTTTGATACCCACAGGGGTTCCTGGAACCAAGTCCCAGCAGATTCCATTTAGATTTCATTTGAGGCAAAAAAAAAACATGTCTCCAGCTAATCCTAGCAACCTTTTTACAGCTAAGTTGACCCTATTTAATTGAAATGTTACATCCAAAGACACAGACACCTTCCAGGTTTGTATGTTTTTAGCATCTTGAAGGTTTTTCTCTTTTCAGTATTCGAGGTGCATTAACAGCAACAAAAAAATATTTGAGATTTTTCCCTTTTCTCTTTTATCATGAACTCTTTCAATGAACAAGTGCTTTCAAGCTCCACATCAGGGAATATAGCATAACAATAATGAAGATAATGGGAGTTTTGCTTTAACATCATTGGAAAGATGAACAAAATATTATGAACAGTGTATTATGCCATTTGAGGAGAAAACAGAGAATGCTAATTAAGGCTTCTGTTTATATTCTGAACATTAGATCAGTAAGTAGTCCTCATAATTACAGGAGGAAGACTCACATGAGTTAGTATTAAAGCCTGCGCAGATTTATATCTTTTGGCAGAACGGTTCCTTTAAAGTGTAGCAGAGTTAGTCATAATTATAGGAGAATACGAGTGTGGGAGAGAATTATTTGTACTGCAGACTCCCGCGTCGGTAAAATATCTTTGTCCTCTCTTCTTTCAAGGGCCATTGTTTTAATGAAGGATGTTTAAAAAGAAAGGAAAATACACACACTATCAATTTGCACTGGCTATCAAATGAGGACACAAAATCCAAGGGCATATGCAGTTATAACTAGGTTATTCTATGCAAAGTATTGCATCTGCTTTCTTATTTATTAATGTAGCTACCAGGTTGTGTTCTTCAGTTCTGGCTTGTGATATCCAGCCTCTAGGCCAAGAGTGAACAGCAGTGAAGAGTCTTACTTAGTGTGCACATCCATCTTCAATCTCCACGGACTAAACTTCCAGCTTTATTTGAAAGCATTAGGGGATAAGACAAGATATATTTCTTTCTTTCTATCCATGAATCATGTCCAAGGAGTTTCCTGAGGCAGTTTTATTTTCCTTTTTTCCCTTGAATGTAGACTCAGGAAGAGGGTTTATGGGCTTCCTAGAAGCTCCCTTCAGGCTACACAATTCCCATCCCTACTCTAGGCAGATTCTTTAACCTTAGATACATACAATCGGTCACTTGAGTGGATTCTCCTCAGTTGAGAATACAGCCTAGTGATAGCTCTTGATTGTTCTTGGAGTAGAGCAATAGGTAAAAAATATCATGACATATATAGCCCCAGGACTGGTGTACAGAACAGAGCTAAGATAAAAGTGAAGATTGTGTCTTAAAGGTTCAATGAAATTCAGAGTGTTTAAAACAAGAGATAAAGACAATTACACTGTCTTCTGAAAATGTCTTCTGACTATGATCTTCCAAACTGGAATTAATATGCAAGATTCTTAACCAACTACAAGAAAACTCAATAATTTTTGATATGGACATCTTTGTTTGTCATGTTTGACAACATTCACAGGAGATAATTTTGCTATAAATATCCTTGCTGTTCCTTACATGCCACTTTGTGTACTCTTACGCACCCATAATGTCTATTCCAAATAGTATATTAACAACACAGTTGTACATAGCTTTACTCAAAGCTAAGTCCTACTGAGTTCAATGAGGCTAACTGAGGCACGGGCATGTCTGAGCTAACTTCTAGTTTAAATAAATACAGAATAGCAATGCAGAGGATTTTTTGAAAAAAAAATCCCATAAATAGACAGTGATGTGTAGTGGTTTGAGAACTGGACAATGATTGTGGAGACTGAGATTTGAAGATCTGCTTAGAGAATAGACATGGGACCCTTCCATACAGCCCTATATTCCAGAATATCAAGGCAAGAAATCCCACATTATCTGAGTGTGGACTCAGATAATCCAGTTCAAAGCAGATACTTTGGAATTTTCTGCTTTGATATTCTGGGATATAAGGCTGTGTGGAAGGGCCCATGGAAACCCACAATGTGACCTTGAGCAAGTTACACATTCACAGCCTCACAGGAAGGCAAAGATACCCCCCCCCCCCCCGAACAAATCTTGCCCAACAACAGCAACAATAACAACATCAAGATACGGTTAATTTGGGGGTCATTATAAGTCAGAAATGACTTGAAGGCACACAACAAAGACAAATGTGTTGTTGAAGGCTTTCATGGCCCAAATCACTGGGTTACTATGAGCTTTCCGTGCTGTATGTTCATGTTCCACTAGCATTCTCTCCTGACATTTAGCCTGCATCTGTGGCCAGCATCTTCAGAGGTCTGCTGGAAATGAGGCCAGTGGAAAAAAAAATCCTCCTCAAAAAATCCTCATGGAAACCATGAAAATGAACAAAATCTGGTTACCAGTATTTTTAAAAATAGCAGAATCAAGACAGCAAATAAAGAAAACCACTCAGAAACAGAGGAATTCCAGACAGGTAACCATCAAGTGCCAGTTAAACAAAGGATGCCTCCAAGCAAACAACAGTCAGGCCACCTTTATGCAAATACCCCCACTGAATGATCTTGTAGCTGCAAAGCTACTGAATGCTAATTCATCTTGCTAATTGCAATATTCACATGTGTTTCAAACAGACGAGGCTTCTTTCTCCCACCCTCGACATTTCAGATACATATACACTCCACTGGCCTCATTTCCAACAGACCTCTGAAGATGCCAGCCACAGATGCAGGTGAGACATGAGGAGAGAATGCTCCCAAAACATGGCCATACAGCCCAAACAACTCACAGCAACCCAAATACAAAATTCTCACAGGATTCCAGGATTACTTAATCATGTTTGTAAGATGTTACCAATATACTATGAAACAATTTAAATGTATGGACTGTAACTTTAGAGGTGGAGGAAAAAACTGCTTGCAAAACCAAATCCACCTGCTTATCCACTCCCCCCTCCCCACCTGCACCCAGTCTACTAGTTATACTTAGAATATGTAGTGATGGTAAGATCCACAATCAAACCTCTTGGCTTCAGTATTCTTACACACGAACATACTCTTTAAGATAGCTGCAGAGATTTTTTTTTCGTGTCAGAAGCTGCTTGAGAAACTGCAAGTCGCTTCTGGTGTGAGAGAATTGGCCGGCTACAAGGTTGTTGCTCAGGGGATGCCCGGATGTTTTACCATCCTTGTGGGAGGCTTCTTTCATGTCCCCACATGGAAAGCTGGAGCTAACAGATGGGAGCTCACCCCTTCTTGCAAGATTTGAACCGCTGACCTTCAGGTCAGCAGTTCAGCCAGAACCCATTGCACCACCGCAGCTATGTTGCATAGAAAAAATGAATTGATATAGCTGCTTGAGTCTCTGGTGGATTATAGGCATAACCAACACTAAAATACTGGGTTGTTGTGGGTTTTTTCGGGCTATATGGCCATGTTCTAGAGGCATTCTCTCCTGAAATTTCACCTCCATCTATGGCAAGCATCCTCACTACCTCTGAGGATGCTTGCCATAGATGCAGGCGAAACATCAGGAGAGAATGCCTCTAGAACATGGCCATATAGCCCGAAAACACCCACAACAACCCAGTGATTCCAGCCATGAAAGCCTTCGACAATACATTGAACACTAAAATAATTAACTGTAACATAGATAAAGTACATGGAAAACAAGAAAAGTCTAGCTGTGGTCTACTATCACACCAATATATCTTTTCTAAAGCTTTTCACACACATACCAATCTTGGTGTGCTTTAGTAACTTGGAAAGGGTCAAAAGGCTGAATGAAATAAGAGCTGCAGTGAACTATATTCATGTCAATTTCAGATTTGTTTTTAAAAGTCTACCAGTTAATTTAAGGGGAAAGGGCAGGGATAACAGTAAAAATGAACAAGTATTAGATCCACTTATCCTGATATTTAATTTTCTATAGAGATTCACAATATAGCTTCATGACCTTTTCTAACTTCATCAATGTGTGTACATGTGTATATGAGTGTGTTAATCATAAAACAGGAAGGTTTTGCCACTATGAGAGTACAAAAGACGGAAATGTTTTCATTTGAATTTGCCCATCTTACAGCCGTTGAGAATACTTTCCATGCGACTAAGAAGTACAAGTGCCATGTGGCAGGGCACAGTACAGCTGGTTATTGAATGTTTTGCTTCTAGCACTCAAGTATTAATATGAGTTTGGAGCAAAGCCTAAAATACATTGAATAAAATCACTTGCTAAGAGAGTTTCAGAACAGAATTGAAGCAGATTCACAAACAAGGATGAAAAGGAAAATACCTGTGTTATGAAGCTTCTACACTGATTAATCCCAATTCCAGTTTGTACCAACCCTTGGTTAAACGCAGCATATTTGTTTTCAATTGTTCCTGCATTTCCTTACATATAACTAAGTTGTAAAGCAACACACACACACATACTCCCTAGATGTGCATTTTCAACTTTTGACTGGTTACAGGAAGAAATCGTTTTCATACATCTTATCCATAGAGTTTTCCTTAGTTGAATTCAAACTAGCTTTGTAAGAAGGTAAACAAAGAAATAATCAATGTTGTGAAAAATGCTTGAGTTATGCGGCAAAGGCATCTTGCTGGTGCAACATCTGTCTGCCTCACCGTACAGTGTGCTTTCATCTCTGACAATGCAATGCCTCTCACAAGAATAATACTTTGTTGGCAGCAGAAATGGTTTGGTTTGAACATCAGGATGTAGTGAAAATAATGACATTAGATTAAAAAGAGAAAGGCATGTAAGCCATTGTCAAACATATTTCAACCACCACCATCAACAAAGAGCCATTTCTAAATTCACTGTAATCATCCTAACAACACCATACCTGATGGTATTAAAAACTAAGTGATAGACATGGGAAACATGTCTGTTTCTAATTTTTTAATGAGAGTTTAAATATGTGAGTTGCTGTGAGTTTTCCGGGCTATATGGCCATGTTCCACCATGTCGGACTACACACAGAAGCCATTGAAATCCACAAGCAAGTGGGCAATTTCATCAGAAAGGAGGAAACCATGAAAATGAACAAACTCTGGCTACCAGTACTAAAAAATACTCTAAAATTAGGACAGTAAATAAAGAGCAACACTCAAACAACAGGGCAATTCCTGACATGAAACAATTAGGGCCTGCTAACACCTCCCTGGTGGCACAACAGGTTAAACCTCTGAGCTGCTGAACTTGCTGATTGAAAGGTTGGCATTTTGAATCCAGGGAGCGGGGTGAGCTCCTGCGGTTAGACCCAGCTTCTGCCAACCTAGCAGTCTGAAGAAATACAAATGTAAATAGATCAATAAGAACCACTCTAGCAGGAAGTGAACAGCGCTTCACGCAGTCATGCTGGCCACATTACCTAGGAGGTGTCTATGGACAATGCTGGCTTTTTGGCTTAGAAATGGAGATGAGCACCACGCCCCAGAGTCAGACTTGAAGAGACCTAATGTCAGGGAAATTTTTTACCTTTACCTTTAACACCTCCCAACAAAGGATTCCCTCAGGCAGGAATCAGCCAGGCTTCAAAGCTGTAAGGCCATTCAATACTATTGAAGGTAGCCAATTGCAACATTCACACTTGCCTCAAGCAAACAAGAGTTCTGGGCATTTCACAGATATATAAACTTGGCCATGCAGCCTGGAAAACTCACAGAAACCCAGTGATTCCAGCCATTAAAGCCTTTGACAACACATTTAAATATATGGTTTCAAGAAGGCAATACCACAGGGGTAGTGAAAGAAGCTAACAGTTAGTTGATGAACCAAGTCATTTTCATATGAGTTTTCAAATATGCAAAGATGATAGGCAGATGTGCGATCTGGAGCTGTTCTGAGTATCTTCACAGCTTAATTGAGGCTGGAATCCTATATAGAACTCTTGTAGCAGGGACTGACTGATAAGCAGACATGTCCAAGATTGCAATTGAAATGAGAACTTATAGCCTACCTGGTCTACCCAGAATCATCGAGTATTAGCTTGGCAGGGAAAAAAAATGTTGGGCTGTGGGCCCATGTTAACACAGTCAATGCTAACTATGAAGAAACAGCTCTACAAACTGCTCACAAATATGCTTTTCAGTAATGTCAAATCCCCTGTGATGCAGTGGGCTAAAATGCTGAGCTGCTGAACTTGCTGGCCAAAAGGTTGGCGGTTCGAATCCAAGGAGAAGGGTGAGCTTCCGCTGTTAGCCTCAGCTTCTGCCAAGCTAGCAGTTCGAAAACATGAAAATGTGAGTAGATCAATAGGGATTGTTCTGGCTGAATGGTAACGGCGCTCCATGCAGTCATGCTGGCCATATGATCTTGGAGGCATCTATGGACAACACCAGTTCTTCAGCTTAGAAATTGAATTGAGAACCACCCCCCAGTCAGACGTTATTAGACTTAATGTCAAGCGGAAACCTTTATCTTTACCTTAAGGTCAAACCAGTGGCAGACAAGAGTTAAGTCATAAATGTATCAATCTTAAAATCTGACTCTTGGGGACTTATGTCATAGCTACAAATGGCATGAATGCAAGGCTAGCATCTTCCAAGCAAATAGTTGCTGTGGTCATATGGCATGCTGCAACATTCTGGTGTCTTTCCTTTTACTTAATGGGCATGCTGTTTATCAGTTAGAAGGGATAATTTGGTATTCTTCCATGTATTTCTGCTTTCTTTCTGAGAAAAATGTTCTAAGGCATTTTATTAAAAAATAAATACTTTTTTAAAAAGCAATTATGACTCAAGAAATAGATTGTTTCCAAGACCACAAACAACAAGAGAGAACCCGATTAGATACCATTCCCAGATTCTCACCCCTCCTTCCACCAACTGTCCATTTCATTTTTCTCCAAGCCTTCTTAATGTAGCCATTGTTTTTCATTATCACTACTGAGTCATCCATTCTTGTTAATACCACTAATTCAATCCAAGCCGCAACCTATATATCTGTGTATTCATTAGGTATGCTGCAATGTATCTTAGAGCAGTGCTTCTTAAGCTATCTGATATGAGGGTCTGGTAGGGTTTTTCTTCATTGTAGCCCCATTTTGTGCTGCTATAATATGTTGGCATTCCCAGAAATGTATTGCAGACCAATAGTTCACAAATCAGGACAGGTCCATGGAGCTATACTTTGACATTGCAAGAGAAAGTTGACATCAAACTATATTTAAAGGAAAAGAAAAGAAAAATCTAGAATATTTTTCTTTTGGGCAACATTTCTCCAATGTGCTAGGTATTTTTGATCTTGATTGGGAACATATGACCTATTTAAAAATAATGTCCATATTCTTAATGTGTATGACACTTATCTTTCATCTGACATGACACGGTAAAATGATGAGGTAGTTGATTCTAAGTGAATTAGATTTGGTGAGGATAATTTACGGAAATGTTCTCTTTTCAGGACTTAATTGATTCTAACTTCAACTGACATGGGAGCATTACCACATAATACTTGTCATAATAAAGCAACAACCAATGCAAGCACACACAGAGACCAAAAAGCACACCAAATCAAAGCATAAATCCTGGATTTATAAATAAACTGGTATCCAGTAATCTTCCAAGATGAGCACACACATAATCATTTTATCATGGTTATTGTAAAAAATTCCAAAAATCCTTTGTCTTCTAAGTGTACTTATGGGTATTTTCCATAATAGCCATGATTGGTGCCCCCTGAACAAAGCTTGGGAAATTCAGGAATTCACTCAAGAGAGAAAAAGACACATTTGAGGATGCCATGCATGTTCAATATAAGATGTCTATGGAAGAAGGCCAATTCAGTAATCTGAGAGAGTATATGTAGAATGCTGAGATCTTTGGCTTTAGAGGCAACAGGTACCTACCTGCCATTCCTTGTGTTCCATCATCTACTTTTCCAATACAGACATTTCTAAGGCCATATGACTTAAAAAAATGAACCAGGCAGTAATTATTTTCCTCTTTGCTTGTAGTGTTCAACACCTTTTAATTTTTGAAAGCCAGCTGGGAAATTGACCAAACAGGTTCAGGAGTTTAATCACAGAAGTAACAAGGCCCAGAAATAGCATATATCTAAACCATTGGTGCTTGTTCAAATGAAACAGACAGTAAACAATTTGGTATCTGTTTTGCAGATTACAAAATGGGCAAAAAGATGAAAAGTTTTCACAATGCAAATTCAATTTCTTATACAATTACATTTTTCAATGGGACTCTAATTAATTCCTTGTAAACTAGATATCGCAATATTCAATGCAACCTCATTTCTTGCTTGCTTTGAGCTTCACGCAGTTCAGAAAGCTATCCAAGTTAATGGGATTTGCTTTGTATCCATTCTGAAACAAGATATACTATTTGAGTAATGCCAGCCGTAAGCTTTCTGAGTTTAGTAGCTATAAAGGAGAAAAATATAAATCATGTTTTGATCTATATCTGAAGTCACCATGACAAAACAAATGAATTCTACTCATATCCTGTGTTCTGATTTTTTTGATTGGACATGTGGCACAAGTACTCAAGGGGAAAAAAAATACCTGACATGGTATCTTTATCCAAGAAACAAACAAATAATTGCCATTTGCTATTAGGTAGTTCCACAAACTAGTTAAGGTGGAATCCTGGCATGACAGTATACGTGATAGTATGCATATTTATTCCTTATTCTTTCCAGATGGAATAGAGGTCATGATGGACAGAAGAACATAGGACCCATCAACATGTTTACTTGGAAGTAAGCAACAACTGATGCACACACAAACCAGACTGGAGTTTTGGGCTATAATCGAGACATTTATGTAAGACTATAAGGTTGCTATGTTTCAGCCCTATGATACTTTTTAAAAGTAGCATGATGGGAAGACACGTAATATGATAATACACAAGTACACAAGGAAAAAGAATTAACTAATGTATCTTTTTCTAAGAAACAAACAAATAATTGTCATTTTCTATTAGGTAGTTCCACAAACTAGTTAAGGTGGAATCCTGGCATGTCAGTATACGTTGTAGTATGTATATTTATTCCTTTTTCTTTTCAGATAGTTTATGAATCAGATGAAATAGAGGTCATGATGGACTGAAGAAGAACATAGGACCCATCAACATGTTTACTTGGAAATAAGCAACAACTGGTGCACACACAAACAGGACTAGAGTTTTGGGCTATAATCTAGACATTTGTGTAAGACTATAGGGTTTCAGCCTTATGATACTTTTGAAAAGTAGCATGATTGGAAGTCATGCAACATGTGAGCATGATCATGCTTACCTTACTAGCAATGCATTATTTGTAAGTCTGTCATTCAGCATTCAACAGAATGAGGGCTCTGTCAGCCCCAGAAGAAGACATTTAATATTCCAAGTAATCAGGGATAGGATTACAAAAATGAAATCTGGTTTGTCAATCACCTAAAAAGATTCGGTTAAGTCCAAACATCTATTTAGTATTGATTTCAAAAGGAGAAAAAACTGAATATGTTTGGTGTAAGTTCCATTAGAATAAAAGGCACGTTTTTTTCAAGAACATATATTTTGGGCCAGCAATTTAAATGCTTAGAAAAGAGTCTAAAGCTACAATGCTCACTTATCCAGGATTAAGCCCACTAAATTAAACAGGACTTAAATTCCAAAGTATAGGTGGTATTATATGAAATCTCTTTTCAGTTTCCTGGCATTTTTGCTTTTTTGAAAAAGTCTTAATGTGTGTAATTTCTGTTACTTCTGAGGTTTATATTTAGTCCGCTTTGGACACTGACTCTTTAAATGAATACTAAGAAAAAGGAGTATAGAACCCATTTTAGAAGCTCTTTTGAAAGGAACACCCAGGCGATTTGCTGCAAAAATTATACTGCTGAACAACTTGTACTTTCAATAAACCCCCAGTTAGTATTTGATAAATTCACAGAGCATGTATGTCAGGTTTCAAGCATATCAGAGCGATGCATCACTCACACCTAGTGCCTTTTATTTGTTGCCTGGTAGTAAAGCCATAATTTTTGATCAATACCTAATTGCTGTCATATAAAACACAACCATAGCTTTCCTCCTCCCATTTCCCTGGCATTGATTTAACAGCGCAAAGCTATACATGGTGGGTTTTTTTCTCCCAGAAAGAAGTTTCATTTAGTTCAATAGGGTTTGTTCCCAGGGAAGCGTGTTTAGGATTACAGCCTAAAATGTATATAGATCATTTACCCAAATACTTAAATATGACAATGAGTCAATCCAAATAAAACTCCCAAATTTACTAACAATTTTTCTAGAATTTTCTGTTCAACTTAACCATTTATTGTCCATTGCAAATATTATTATAATAATATGATTTTATTTATTAATATATTATATTATATTATAATAATATATAGCATTATTATATTATTATATTATTATTATTCATTATTATTCTTAATTATTATTATTATTATTATTCAGCCCATATTCCTGTCATGGACTGTGGGATTTTCAACTGCAGTTTACTAAATATAAAGCCAAGCCAGCTCCCATCTTGTACTCTTGATAGCAAGGCTTCTTGATCTTATCTCATTTTTCCTTGGGTTTTTTCCTCTCCATTTGTAGTGGTATTAAGAGACATTTATCTGAAAGCATGCCTAGATGCTTTGAAGAACATTCATTCTCAAAAATCCAGGCTGTAATCCTAGACACCATTCTACCTGGGAGTAATTCTAAATAGAATTCAATGAGACCAACTTCTGAAGAAACCTATATAGGTAGAGAATCACTTTAAAATGGCATCTCAGTGCCCAAAATAAACTAAACCTTATACTTTAGAGAAGCCAAAGGGACTTAGTCCCAATTTCACAAGTTCCAGGTGTAAGGCTGTTCTCCAAAACACATTTCCTCCCAAATAGTCCCATTGGAGGCTGCAGGCTGAGACACAACCCTGCTGTGTCCAAGGAGGATTGTAAAGTGATTTTCCTAAGAATCATAGTCTTAGGTTTTGGATGACAGTGTGGGCAGCTGAGGAGCTTCTTTCCTGATACCAGCACCATGCATTTTATTTCATTTTGCCATTTGGGTCCATTGGTGAAGTCACCTGGGACTTACTCCCAAATACACAAGCTGTTCTGCAAAACAAGTCTCCTCCCAAGTAGTCCCATTGGAGGCTGCAGCCTTAGATACAACCCTGCTGTGTCTAAGGGATACTGGGAAGTGATTTTCCTTAGAATCACAGCATTAGGTTTTGGATGGCAGTGTGGGCAGTTGAAGAGCCTCTTCCCTGATACCAGTACCTTGCCTAACATGCACTGTGTTTCATTTTGCCTTTTGGAGCCATGGGTGAAGTCACCTGGACTTACTCCCCAATACACAAGCTGTTCTGCAAAACAGGTCTCCTCCCAAGTAGTCCCACTGGAGGCTGCAGTCCTAGATGAAGTTTAAGTAAACCCTACTGTATTCATCATGGATTTCCAAGTGATTCCTTAGAATGGTGTTATGAGGTTTCAGATGACTTTAAGGACCAGCTTAGGAGCTTCTTCCTGATGCCAGTCCCTGCCTGAACAGGGATAAGGTCAAGAAGCCTTGCTGTCAAGAGCACAAGATGAGAGCTGGCTTGGCTTGATACTTAACTGCAGTTGAAAATCCCACAGTCCATGACAGGGATGTGGCCTGAATCTCATAATAGTACCATTTCCCCTTGCCATTCGGGGCTACTGGGGAAATCACCTGGGACTTATTTTCTTCCAAGTATGCATGTCATAGATGGAGGCGCAAATTCACTTGCTCTTCCGACTGAGGACAGAGGGAAGGTGAGCTCAAAAGATAGGCTCGCCCATTGCCTATGCTGAGCGGTGGCAAAGCCCCAAGAGCCCAGCAAAGCCCAAACGTCTAAGTGTGTTTTTTCTCTTTCTGAGCGATGGCAAAGCCGCAAGAGCCCAGCAAAGCCCAAACGCGGGCAGCCAGAGAAGTTTCTGACCCCTTGTGTCCCCTGCGGAGGGGAGCCACGCCAAGGCTGGGCTTAGAAAGGCGATGGAGGGGAACCAAGCCGTCCTTGGAGAACATCAACCTCTTGCAAGCAGAGACTTCTGAAGGAAGGCTGAGCATGGGAAGGAAGGAAGGAAGGAAGGAAGGAAGGAAGGAAGGAAGGAAGGAAGGAAGGAAGGAAGGAAGGAAGGAAGGAAGGAAGCAAGCACTGGGGAGTTTGGAGACGGGGATCTGGCTCCGAATTGGGGGCTTGGGAATACTAAGAAACGGATTAAAGAGGGAAGAAAGGAAAGCCGAGCGAGAGAGGGAAGCGAAACGTCTCCGACGGGTCAATACAGCTTGGAGGAGAACAGACCTAAGGTGGAGGTGGGGAGTCGAGGGACCGTGCGTAATCTAGAAGGAGGACCGGAATGGGGTCCCATCTCCAAGAGGCGAGGCTCCCTAAATCCCAAAGCTTCCTAGAGCCATGCATTTCGGAAGAGGGAGGCTCAGCCCTGAGGCAGGAAAGGCAACCATCGCCCTCTGCAGAGGAGCGAGAGAGAGTGAAGCTTTCCTCGCCGGCAAGGAAGACTCCGGAGCGGGCTTTCTGCGCCCGGACGCCCGGCTTTTTGCGCCCTGGCTTGTCCCGGGCGGGAGCGCCAAGGCGGCTCCCCGGGGGGACTTCCAAGTAACTTTGCGCCACTTTTCCCCTCCCCCGAGTCAAGCAAGGAAGGAGAGGAGGCAAGCGTGGGGAAGAAGCGCCTTACCTGGGTCAGCGCCCACCGCCGGCCCCTTCGCCAGAGGACATAATCCCGAGAGGAGGAGAAGGAGGAGGAAGAGGAGGAGGAAGGCGACCCGAAGGGACTCGGACATGGTCGGGGAGCCTCCGAGGCGCCACCCGTTGCCGTGGTCCAAAGTCGGGCGGGAAGCGGCGAGGGATGCGGCGCTCCTTTGGAAAGGATGCTCGGGGAGGAGGAAGAGCAGGAGGAGGAGGAGGAGGATGCCTGCTCGCCTCTCCGCCCGCTTCCTCTCTCTCTCTCTCTCCGTCTCTCTCTCTGCCTGGCTTCCCTCGCAGGCTGGCTGGCTGGCTGGCTGTGTGGGAGCGCAGCTGGTGCGTCTCGACTTCTCAATGCAGAGGACGCGTCTGATCTTACATCACGCAAGAGGGGCAGTCAGGAGGAGACAGAGGAGGAGAGCAAGAGAGAGAGAGAGAGAGAGAGAGAGAGAGAGAGAGAGAGATGCCAAGGGATGGGGAGCTCACGGCTTCATCGCCCAAGCTGCCATCACCTCTCCCACTGGAGGCGTTGAGGCAAAGGCGCCTTTGGAACCCATTCCTTTGCAATAGCTTTGCCAGTCAGGACGAGGGAGGTCCCTCGTGGGGAGATGGGTCCTGGGAAGAGGGATCCAGGTGGAGCCTCCTGAAGTGGGCACAGGAGAGAGGCCAGTTGGGTCAAGCAGGAGGAAGGGCTCCCAAAGTCAGGAGGGCAGCTTTTGAGGACTGGTCCTGGATGAGGGTTGTTCTGCAGGCTGACAAGTAGGCTGGGACCACCTTGAATGACACAGCCCCCCAAAAATCCCTTTAAAAAGGAAAGAGACCTTTTGAGAGTGAAGGAAGGAATGCTTGGAGGAGGGAGAGGCCCCCACAGCAGCTATCTATCTATCTATCTATCTAATCTATCTATCTATCTATCTATCTATCTACTAGAAACTGACAGTGACCATTGCACCAGCTCTCGGCACTGGCTTCTTTTACATCAGTGGTTCTCAACCTTCCCACTGCTGTGACCCTTCTCATGTTGTGGTGACCCCAACCATAACATTATTTTCTATCTACTAGTAACTGACAGTGACCATTGCACCAGTTCTTTTCCATCAGTGTTTCTCAATCTTCCTAATACTGTGACCCTTTTGTACAGTTTCTCACGTTGTAGTGACCCCCAACCATAACATTATTTTTGTTGCTATTTCATAACTGTCATTTTGCTACTGTTATGAATCATAATGTGAAATCTAATATCATACAATCATAGAGTTGGAAGAGACCTCATGAACCATCTAGTCCAACCCCCTGCCAAGGAGCAGGAAAAACCGTTCAAAGTATATCCAACAGATGGCCATCCAGCCTCTGTTTAAAAGCCTCCATAGAAGGAGCTTCCACCACACTCTAGGGCAGAGAGTTCCACTACTGAACAGCTCTCACAGTCAGGAAGTTCTTCCTAATGTTCAGGTGGAATCTCCTTTCCTGTAGTTTGAAACCATTGCTCCCATCCTAGTCTCCAGGGCAGCAGAAAACAAGCTTGCTCCCTCCTCCCTATGACGTTTTCTAATGTATTGCATATTTATAGGTGGCTATCATGTCTCCTCTGTCTTCTCTACTGCAGGCTAAAAATACCCAGCTGCTCCTCATAGGGCTTGTTCTCCAGACCCTTGATCATTTTAGTCACCCTCCCCAGAACACATTCCAGCTTGTCAATGTCTCCCTTAAACTATGGTGCCCAGAATTGGCCACAGTATTCCAGGTGTGGTCTGACCAAGGCAGAATAGAGGGGTAACATGACTTCCCTGGACCAGACATTAGACTCCTATTTATGCAGGCCAAAATCCCATTGGCGTTTTTAAGCTTCAGCATAACATTGTTGGCTCATGTTTGATTTGTCCACAAGGACTCCAAGATCTTTTCACACGTACTGCTGTCGAGCCATGTGTCCTTTTGCATTAATATGCAAGATGTATTTTCATTCACTGGACCAAATTTGGCACAAATACCTGATATGCCCAAATTTAAATACTGGTGGGATTGGGTTGATTCTGTCATTTGGGAGTTGTAATTTCTAGGATTTATAGTCAATCTACAATCAAAGAGCATTCTGAACTCCATCAATGATGGAATTGAACCAATCTTGGCACACAAAACTCCCATGACCAACAGAAAATACTAGGAGTGTTTGGTGGGCATTGACCTTGAGTTTTGGAGTTTAAGGGACTCACTAGCATGAGCCTCCCTCCAGCCTCACACGCTCTCCCTCATCCACACATGCACACCACGCTGCCATGCACTAAGCAGGCCTGCTCTCCCCTCCCTGCTTGGGGTCTCAGAAACAGCCCTCCCATTGGCTGAGAGGCTGATCAATCACAGTGGAGGAGGGTTTTTGGTGGGAGGATTCACCACCTGTTTCGAAAAAGGAAGAGAATGACAGGCGGAGAGATCTCCAGCCTTCTCTGCCAAAGAGGTTGCTAAAACCATCAGAAATCTATATTTTCTGATGTTTTTTTGTGGCTCCTCTGTAACCCCCTTGTGACATCCCCCCAGGGGTCCCAACCCCCAGGTTGAGAAACACTGTTTTACACCATAGTCTAATAATGCCATTAGGTCCATTCCTGGGATTCCAGAGCATGGCGGAACCCAAAGATCATTTTCAAAGATGAGCCCTACTAGCTTCCATCCCTGGACATATTGTTGGTGGATGGTGTTGTGGTTTGAGCTTTGGACTAGGCTTCTGGAGACCAAAGCTCCATGCCTTGCTTAGCAGTGGAAACCTACTGGGTGACCTTGGGAAGGTCATGTTATCTTGGCCTCAGACAAAGGCAAAGGCAAACCTTTGCTGAGGAAATCTCATCAATGAAATCTCATGAGAGGTCCCCCTTAAGGTCACTATAAGTCAGAAATTATTTGAGACACAAAGCAAGGGTGAATGTTATGGGTTGCTGTGAGATTTCTGGGCTGTATGGCTATGTTCCAGAGGCATTCCCTCCTGACATTTCACCCACATCTATGGCAGGCATCTTCAGAGGTTGTGAGGTCTTTTGGAAAACAAGGTGAGTGAAGTTTATGTATCTGTGGAATGTCTAGGGTGAGAGAAAGAACTGTTTTCTGTTTGAGTCAATTGTGAATGTTGCAACTGGCCACCTTGATTAGCACTGAATGGCCTTGCAGGTTCAAAACCTAGCTGGTTGCTGCCAGGGGAATCCTTTGTTGGGAGGTATTAGCTGGCCCTGATGAATTCATGTCAGAAATTCCCCAGTTTTCTGAGTGTTGCTCTTTATTTACTGTCCTGATTTTAGAGTTTTTTAAAAAAAAACTTTTAGCCAGATTTTGCTTGTTTTCATGGTTTCCTCCTTTCTGTTGAAAATGTCCACATGCTTGTGGAGTTCAATGGCTTCTCTATGTAGTCTGACATAGTGACTGTTAGAGTGGTCTATGGCCATACAGTGTGGAAAACTCACAGCAGCCCAGTGATTCCAACAATGAAAGCCTTTGACAACACGGTGAATGTTATGTTTATTATTTGGAGGTGTCATAAGCTAGGATAACACAAAGCATTTAAAATTAATTTATTTTTAATCAAACAACTGCATACAGACCTCAGAAATGGTCTGTAGCAGCCCCCAAGATAAATAATATTGATTGATTGATTGGAATCACAGACATGGAAGAGACCACAAATAGTCATCCAGTCCAACTCTCTACCACTTGACTGATTGACCAATGTGTGTCCAGCTCATAGCTTGGTTGGGGCTCCTTTTATACCACACACATATAAGACTGTGGCTATAGTTGTGGCTCCTGTTGTGTTGTTATCATCCCATTTTCATCTTCTCAAGGAGACTCAATGCTTTTGCATTGATTGCCATGATCCTATAGGACAGTTTAAGGTGTCCTTTTAGTGTCTTTGGCTAAATTAAAAACACTAGGATTCTGTAGAATGCACCCATGACACTTAGAGAAATCATAGTGTTATATTTGTGTAGAGTCCCTGATTCCTTAATGATGAATAATTGAAACTACAATTTCATGTAATGCATCAAAGTCTCTTCACTTTGGTTTTTTTTTTTTCATGTCAGGAGCAACTTGAGAAACTGTAAGATGCTTCTGGTGTGAGAGAATTGGCCGTTTGCAAGGATGTTGCCCAGGGGATATCAGATGTTTTACCATCCTGTGGGAGGCTTCTCTCATGTCCCCACATGAAAAGGTGGAGCTGACAAACAGAAGCTTACTGTGCTCTCTGGATTCAAACTGCCGACGTTTTGGTCAGCAGTCCTGCGGGCACAAGGGTTTAACCCTTGTGTTAAGAGAACTGGTGTTTACAAAGGAGGACTTTTGAATCATCCCTGTCTAGGAAGCTTTCTAGTCCAGCACCCCTGTAATGTCATTGATTCCCCATTTCTGCCAGGTCATCCTATAAAGGATTGGTCCCATGGTATTCCATAGAGAGATAGACTCTAATGGTCTAGCTGTAACACATAAAACTCACAGAATCACAGGCTTACCTCTCAGAGCCTGAATACCCTGGCCTAAAGACATGAGATCCTGTCTGATCTTAAAAGCTAAGCATGACCAGGCCTGTTTAGTACTTGGATGGGGAAAACTAATAGATACCAGGTGCTGTAGGCTGTTTCAGAGGAGGAAAACTTGTCAAAACCATCTCTAAGTTGTCCTTATCGAAGAAATCCAACTGAATTCCTAGGGTTGACAGATAACTTGAAGGCACATACACAAAGAAGCATTGCAAAGGCCTGCTAGTTTACAAGATGATTTATCTGGTCAAATATGGTTTCATTTTAAATTGTTTCAGTTGTCTATTAACTGCGCAGAGTGCTATTTTTAGTAGCAAGGAAAGATAAACATGTAATAGTAGACAAATAAGGGAATAAAATTTAAATTATTAAGACACTTGGTTGTCTGAGAAAGTGAGAGGTCAATCCCATGCCCAGAATCTCTCACAATGGAGGGAACAGTTAGATATCTACACCTGGTTATATCCTAGTTGCTCTGGTTGATGGATAACTGAGGAATATTGTCATTATCTATCTGTGCTGCAGTGCATTGAACTCACAAGAGATATTGATTATAATTATGATAATTATTAGATTTGTGCAATCTGGGTAAACTGTGATCCGTTTCAGTGTCCCGGATTTCACTGGGGGTCCCAATCCATTTTTCGGGAGCCTCCTGGATTTGGGAAGACAGAAATCTGCTTTTGATCGGGGAAGCCAAAATATTCGTTTTCTACTCCCCCATTATGGGAAGCGGGGGACTTCCCATGCTTCTCTTCCTGTTATTTTAGGCACTGTTTGTCCTTATTTCCTTCATTAAGACATGGATTAAAAGCATCAAAGTTAAGATACCATTCTTTCTGCAACCTTTCCCTTCTGTCTGTAGAGGAGACCAGGTTTAATGTTTAGTTAAAGCTGTTTCTACTCTAGAGGAGACAAGCACGCATGGTGCTCCCTCCCTCCCTGCATAGCATACAGCTTTCCAAGGCATTTTAAGGAGGCTTGAATATAAATAAATAAAAATATGGAGGTTGAGCCCTTGCCATTAAAGCCAATCACACAGACTACTCAGATTAGCTAAAGGGAACTGGCCCCTCCAAATCCATGTACAAGCCTAATAATTAAGATTAAAAAGCACACTCTCTACTCAGCATTCATATGTGGAAGACAGCATAAACAGAGATCCTCTGCTTTACTGTGTGAAATTAGACTGGGAGCTATTCATAGAAAAACAGCATATTATTTTATATTTCTATCTCATTACATTCAGGGAGTCTTACTCCCAGGTAGGTAGATGTAGGGATAAGTTAGTAGGACTTATCCTTTAACAAACATGTCTAGGCTTTTTCTGTCACTAAAGTAGAAGCATATCCCACAGAAATAAATACATTGTTTACATGTAGCCTTATTTAGAATTCACTTACTGCAGTATTATCTACTATCTTTAACATGTATGTTCAAGAATAAATGGATTGTTTAGATTGAAGCCTCATTGAATAAAATGCTTTTTTGGCTTTACTTTCTAATATAACTGCAGTGTATTAACTGGGTATTCATGGGGCTCTTAATTGGATTTAGTTTTATATTTTGTGCCCATCAAAATCCTGCACAAACAATTTTGTACAACAGAGTCCTATAAGCATGCAATTCTGTATAATGCTAAAAGCCAAAATGAGTAGATAACCATAAGAAGTGATGGAGTTCTGCCCCTCCAAATCCACATGCACAATATGTTTCCGTGATGAGCGGATACCTTCTTCTGTCATCTGTTCCTCAAGGAATACTTCAAGAATGGCAACATTTCCAGTGGTCTGACTCAACATAGCGACCATTCCTTGTGAATAAATTAAGGTGGATATAGGCAGGGAAAAGTTACAAAAGTTTTGTAGCAATGAACACAACTTACACCTTTCTTTTTATTTTATTAGTGATGGGAATTGTGTGGTTGAACACCTTCAAAAAACAGACTCTGCCACACCCATAGGCAGTGTATTATTTTTCTGGACAGGGCTTACTGTCAAAAGATTCTTTCTTATGTGAAGGTTCTTCCTAATTGATTAGTACCTATTGATCTTCCTAATTTTCCTGTAGTTTGAATCCATTGCTCCTTCAGTGAATATGTTATTGCACTGTCAGGATGGTTCTGGATAGATAGCTGCATTTAAAAGAGATGCCACAGTTATTCTTAAATACCTTTTTTCTGAAGAAAGAAAAACTTAAAATGAGCTTTGGAGTAACATGGGGAAAAAAGAGAAAACAACATTACTAACCCCCCCCCCCCCTCAATCTATGAATGAGGAAACATGGTTTCATGACAAAGTTTCCTCTGGAAACACCTTTATAGGATTATATTATCATTAATATATATGGAAGTGTATGGTTCAGTTCACAAGAGGCCACCCATGGTCTTTGGAAGGGTTTATTTATTAAAATATAGTCATGAGTGCTAGTCCTTTAAAAATTTCATGATAAACCTTCACTATCATTAAATATAATGATATATAATCATGAGAGATTATACTCGGCTCCATTGACTTGAAGAGACACTGATTCACCTGGGTTCCTTCTGAGTCAACCAGAAAGAACTCTGTTCCAATTAGCTTGAGTCGGGCCACAGATGTGTTGAATAAATGCACCCTGACACTCTTCTGCTTTTCATTCTGTAAAGAAAGAAAAGTATGATTTAAGAAAAAGCTCAGTGGGTGAACCAGGAGATGTGGGGGGTTTTTTTTGTGTGTGTGTGTTTTTTTTGGGGGGGGGGGGTTGCAAAGGGACAGGTGCTACATTACAAGAGTATATGATAATCTACAAATGTAAGAAGGAAACAAAGATGAAAAAGATGTAGGTATGAAAAGCACAACTGCTCTTTTGACAGCATTTAACATGTAGGACAGACAGGATTAAAGATTCTAGAAGCTCAGTCTGTGGTCATACAAATATTCCCAATCAGGGAGAGACAATGTCCAGTCTTCAAGATGGTGTTGAACTGCAACTACCAGAATTACTTATCACACCTTTCAGATACCAAACATCTGGAAGGTGTATAATTTGGCTACTCTTAGTCTAACCTGATTTATAGTGAAATTCTATTTAGAAGGAAATTCATACAGACAAGTTAGAATCTATTGTTGTTGATGATGAGTGCTTTCAAATCATTTCTGACTTATCAAAGATTTTCTTTAGCAAGATTTGTTCAGAGAAGATTTTCCATTACTTCCTATGAGGCTGCAAGCATGTGACTCAGGTTACTGAGGAGATCTGAATCCTCATCTCTCAGAGTACTAGTCCAATACTCTAGTGCAGTGATTCTCAACCTGGGTTCCCCAGATGTTTTTGGCCTACAACTCCCAGAAATCCCAGCCAGTTTACCAGCTGTTAGGATCTCTGGGAGTTGTAGGCCAAAAACATCTGGGGATCCCAGGTTGAGAACCACTGCTCTAGTGCAATGGTTCCCAACCTTTGGACCTCCAGGTGTTTTGGACTTCAACCACCACAAATCCCAGCCAGTTTACCAGCTGTTAGGAACTGTGGGAGATGAGGTCCAAAACACCTGGAGGCCCAAAGATAACCACTGCTCTAGTGCATATACTGGCAAAAGTATGATAGCTGGGACCCAATGCCGACAGTGCAGTGAGTGAGAGACGCAGGTGTCACGTGGTGGCAAGATAGTTTGCCAGAAAGTAGGGGGGGGACAGAAGGGAGGCAACAAACAGCCAAGCATAGTGCTTAAGGCTATCTGGATATCGTATACAAACACGTTCAAATACGTAACATCTTCTCTAATTCTGACCCGCGTTGTGCAACCAGAATTGGGTCCCAGCTATCATACTTTTGCCCATATATCTCTCCAAAGGTGAATACACAAGCCTTTTTTTTGCCCCACAATATTGCAAGTAAACTTCCAAGTTCTGTCTTATGCAAAAAATGCATGAGGCTGTAGCCCCATAGCCCATGAATGGAGGTAGTACTTTGAGAAGGAAAAACTGATCAGAAAGAAGAGAAAGTGGAGAAATGTAGGTGCGTCAAATCCAGAAATTCAGGAAGGAGAAGGAGGAGATAGTATAAATGTGCCTCCTTTCTATACTTTTGAATAGATGCTTCTGTAATGCGATTTAATCAAACACTAATTCCTTATTAAATGTTTAATAATGACATAAATGCTATTAATACCCATAATGAAAGTCATATTCTTAATGTACTTATATCTAGCAAAAAGGATTGGGGGCACACTGACATTGACCAAAATGACAAGTCAGTTTGGAACTGGTTTGGGAAGAACCAGTTTTACTGTGAGGGTGAATGACATGTTTCAAACTGGTTTGAAGCCAGGAAGGTAATTACCATGGAACTTGGTATTTTTTTTTAATTTAATCCCTATTCCAGAACACAGGAGGTGAAACAAAGGGAAAGTGACAAGTTCAGAGGTAATCATCTACCTCCACCCAGGGGTCAATTCAACCACTTCTAGTCAGTCATGTCCTTGGGGCAATTTTTGGCAGCCCTCTTACTCCATGTTCTGAAGCCTACAAAGCATTTCAGTGAGGGCAGATATATCTATATATATAAATTTGTTAGGGGCATCCAACGAGGAAACAAAACTCAAAAACCCCCCAACGAAACTTAACCAAAATTGCCATGCCCATAACACAACCCACAAGGTACAAACATATATACTCAAAATGAAAAACAACACAACAACACACTCACAAAACGGCAAAACAACAAAACTCAAAAATCCCCCAACGAAACTTAACCAAAATCCCTGTGCCCATAACACAACCCACAAGGTACAAACATATCTACTCAAAATGAAAAACAACACAACAACACACTCACAAAACGGCAAAACAACAAAACTCAAAAATCCCCCAACGAAACTTAACTAAAATCCCCGTGCCCATAACACAACCCACAAGGTACAAACATATCTACTCAAAATGAAAAACAACACAACAACACACTCACAAAACGGCAAAAGAACAAAACTCAAAAATCCCCCAACGAAACTTAACCAAAATTCCCGTGCCCATAACACAACCCACAAGGTACAAACATATCTACTCAAAATGAAAAACAACACAACACACTCACAAAACGGCAAAACAACTGAGCATGCGCATTGGCGCCCAGCTGCAAGTTCCATCGCGCGCGTACATGGCCTTCCGGCCAACGTTCCCTCTGCGGAAACCATGCCCACTCCAAGCCCCGCCGCGCCGCTTCCCGCACACACACACCCCCTGCCGCACACACACACGCAACCCCACGCTCCATCACTCCCCCCGCCGCCGCACACACACACGCAACCCCACGCTCCATCACTCCCCCCACCGCCGCACACACACGCAACCCAACTCCCCCCGCCGCCGCACACACACACGCAACCCTAGGCTCCATCACTCCCCCCGCCGCCGCACACACACACGCAACCCCACGCTCCATCACTCCCCTGCCCCAATCTTACCTCCTTTTACTTCAGGCCACCTCCAAACCCCACCCCGCCCCTTCCCGCCCTGTCAAAATCTAGGAAAGACAGGAAGGAAGGAAAGAAGGAAGAAAGAGAAAGGGAGGTAAAGAAAAAGGGGGAAGGAAGGAAAGTTAAAGGAAGAAGAAAAGGAAAGAAAAGGAAAGATGGAAGGAAAGAAAAGAGAGACAGCAGAAGAGAAAGAAAAAGGGGGAAGGAAGGAAAGAGATAGAGAAAGAAGAGGAGAAGGAAAGATGGGAAGGAAGGAAGGAAGGAAGGAAGGAGGGAGGGAGGGAGGGAAAGAAGGAGAGAAAGAGGGGAGATTGGCCACAGCAACACGTGGCGGGTAAAGGTTGTTATTTCTATTATTATTATTATGATGCTATTGTTCCTATGAGACCCTTTTAGGGGGAATGGGAGAGGTGTCAGGTCCCAGAGGCAATGCATTGCATTATTGTTATTGTTATGATGGTGGTGGAATAAAAGGAAATAAAAAGTGAAAGAAGGAAGCAAACAGGGAGGGAAGAAAGGCAAAGGAAGAAAGGGGGAGGGAATGAAGGAAAGAGAAGGATGAAACCAAGTAGTGAAAGAAGGAAAGAAAGAAAGAGGGAGAGAAGGAAGATAGTAGAGAAAGGGGGAGGAAAAGGGGGAAGGAATAGGTAGGTACCTCTCTTTCATAATAGTCCAGATATCTACCTCAACTTTGATAAGTTTTACTATAGGCCACAGCAACGCGTGGCAGGGCACAGCTAGTATAATATATATATAAACAGGCCTTTTTCCATCTACGATAAGCGAGGCAACTGGAACCCTACCTATCTGACGAGGCTCTGGCAACTGTCATCCATGCCACGGTCACGTCTAGACTGGACTATTGCAACGCCCTGTATGTGGGCCTTCTGATGTCTACGACCCGAAAGCTTCGTATTGTTCAGAATGCGGCAGCCAGGTTACTCACAAGAATGCCCATGAAATGCCATATAACACTAGTGCTGCAACATTTACATTGGCTTCCAACTGAGTACCGTGGTCTGTATAAGATGCTAGTTCTGACCTTTAAAACTCTTTACAGCCAGGGTCCATCGTACCTTAGGGACCGCCTCTCCTTCTCCCATCATTGGAGGTTGCAACGACCAGCCCAATGTGACTTACTCAATACACTGGGTCCTAGAGAAGTGCACTTGGAAAGGACCAGATGCAGGGCTTTTTCTATTTCTGCCCCTGCCTTGTGGAATTCCTTGCCACCCTACATGAGAGCCATGCGTGACTTAGGGCCTTTTACTCTCGCACTTAAGACCTGGCTTTTTACTAGAGCATTCGATCTCTGTTGATTTTTAATTTTTGTATGTATGTATTTTATCTTTTGTAATTTAGCTGTAAATCGCCTGGAGCATTCTCGGATGGAGGGCGATTAATAAGGGAGGGCGATTAATAAGGGAGGGCGATTAATAAGTTATTAAATGATGATGATGATGATGGTGATGATGATGATGTTCTTCACATTTCATGGAGCTGATTTCACTTTGGAATCTGGGATATATTAGGATATTCTGCGGTGTGTTAAAAGACTTTTATTCTTCTTTAATATGCTGTAACCCCTTTTATCTGCACTGTAGAATGCATTGGAAGCATGCATACTGTAGCCACTGAAGTTGCAAGTTATCTTGAAGCTGCATTAAATGGTCAGTGTAGATGGGGCCCTAGTCAATGTAAAGAGCTAGTATGGGTTAGTTCCTAGCTACTCAGGATGGTGACATGTTACATCAAATTCTTTTCCACCTTTCACACGTATTTTCAAGATCTAGGGCCCTTGCCCTCTTTTTCGTGTGTTGCCCCCATTCCATGTGATTGAGACTGCAATTGTGAACTGGGTTTGTCCTGTAAATCCAATTAATCTTGCTGAACAAGGTCATTGACTAATCGAACAAATAGGTCTGGAAGGAAAGGGAACCAATCATCTTGACTTCTGCTGTAATGCCAATGCCACCTTCTGTTAATCCTTTTATAGACAGCATCATCCAAATCATGATCAATGTTGCAGGCATAAAACGAACTCTACACAATATGTGACTATGCTATTTGCTAATTTCTAAAATGGCCCCAATAGATGAATTTGTACAATGGAATTATTTCTACTAAAAGATCCCCATGCATCTAAAACCTTTTTACTGATTTGTTCTATTTTTTTTTCATTAAGCAATATTGCTAAAATAATAAAGAGCTCAATTTTTAAACATTAACATTGAGATTAGTCATTGACGAATGTATTGTTCTTGCTTTTCTGTATTATAGATTACATATGCATCAAAACACATTTATTTAAAAAGTCATTGAAGTTTTTCTTCGTAATGAAAGTCAGTGCAGTATTTACAGGAAGTGAGGTGTCAATACACAATGTGCTCCGAGAATTATAAATAAAAATGCAATTATCTGTAAGTAAGCATTTGTCAAACAACCATCCATAAATGAAGAATAGTTAAAATAGTGTCATAAAGTGAGGGTAATTATTGTGGAAGCCTGGTTTTAAAATATAGGCCATCAAACAAATAAAACTTGACCTTTATTAAATCATTTTCCCCTCAATTTCATTTCCATTAAACATTATTCACTATGAAGTCACATCTATGTAATGAAATAAAATTGCATTAACAACATAGATCACAAGTGCAAATACGTTATTAAAATGGACACTATTCACTTTCCACCCATAATAAATCAGCACCTAAACCATGTAATTGCCTGATGGACTGGGCACATCTGGATGTCTTTCATTATACGTCCAATGTTCTTTGTGTGAATTAAGCTGGTTATAAACAGAATGAAAGAACATCTGTGTTATCAATGATAATCCAATTCATATTTTAAAGTACTCTCGATATGTATACATTGGAAGGGCAGTGAGTGGGGGGAGTGATACAACCTGTTGTAATTGTCATTTGATAGCAGGCAGTGCACTGTAGGATGCCTTGACCACATAACATATGAAAAAGAAAACCAAGGGGGAAACATAGAAAGGGCAAAGCTTTTATTTAAAGTTTCTAAAACACTTTCTATTTTAAGTTGTTTTTAAAAGTAGTAACTTTTCATTTTAAAATTTTGAATCCAAATGTTAAATCCATTGGCCAGTTCTATTTAGGTTAGACCTATCATATCACTTTCTAAATGGTAATTCAATGGGTATATGAATTGGACTAAGTCAATGGTCTAGTAGTAGTTGGATTTAGTCCCGAAATCATCAAAAATGCATATTTTAAGGGGCAAAATGTAGCTAGTTAGTTATGCAAGTGGGTATGCTGGAGAGTGTACCAAAGAAATCCCTAAGTCTATGCATGGTTTCAATTGCCCCCTTTGCATGCATGTAACTTGGTTGAACCAAAGTCCCAAAGGATAAACCTAGTAACAGGATTTATTGGGATATTTTTTCAAACAGCCAAATGGTGTCTTTGAAAAACAAAAATAAAACAAACAAACAAAAAGCAAGTCAGAACAGCAGTTTCTTAAGGTAACCAACCAAGAGTTGCCTACCGTTAGAATTTTTTTCTGTTTTATCTAGATATAATTGCTTAAACTGCATGTTCTGGAATGGGTCCATCAAAGACTTTTCTTGATTTAAGGACAGGATATTTAGTAACCACCTAACTCTTGTACATAAAACCGATTCATTTTGGCAATGGTAGCTCCTTGTTTATGCAGGGATAAAGGGAAAGTGGGCACCTTAAGTTTTTGTTTTGTCCTTCCTGCTGTGGGATAGTTAACCAGATAATCAGCATAGAATCAGTCCTTGGCCACTTTGGTTTCTTCTTGGAGAGTAGGTTAGCAGATGTATTTGATGGATACAAGCTAGAGACACTGAGATCCATGCATGGCTTTTGCCTATTTGCTACCAACTCTAAGTAACATAAGTTTATTAGAAAGAACAAGCCCCCTGGATGGTATTTACTAGAAATTAAAGAGAAATCTACCACAAGAATACTTGCTGAAATTATCTAGTTCTTTTCAGAATAAGTAAGGACTCTTTACATGAGCTTCTGGAATAGCTATGTGTCATGGTGACTCTGATGGAGCCTGGCAGGGAGTGAGGGAACTCCTGACTCGAAAGTCACCACATCCCACCCTGAGTCCCTATTGGGGAGATAGAACGGGATACAAATAAAATTTATTAATGCAGTAATTTTAATGTGGAATATGTGCAATACGAAATGGCCTTGGACTCTGATCCCTGGATAGAGGGTTTTAACACTGGAATGCATTTTAATTATCTGTAATATGTATTAACTTTAATCCAATTTATTTTTAAGTTAACATTACATGTTAGCCTTCGACAATACATTTAACATTGCATGTTTTAAGGCACTATGTGGGTGCCACATGTAAGCCACCTTGAGTGCCACCAGGGCTAGAGAAAGGTGGCATATAAATAAGGTAAATAATAAATTATCTCATTTGGGGAGGGGGGGTGGGATCATCAGCCACTTGGCTTCCCCACATGGTCTGAAAGGCAACACAGGAAACTTCCTGTGTTGCCCCTGTGGCAGCATGCACCAGATCTTCTATAGTTTTCCTACGGACCCCCACCTGAAGTAGTTCGTCTGATGGGAGCTGTTTTAAAATTATAGAAGATCCGGCACATGCTGCCAAAACTGAGGCTGTCTGATGAGGTCATAACACTTTCTAAAAAGGCTTTGTCTAAAAGAGTAGGGAACTATCAATGCTAGGAAGTACTTTCTCTATCCTTATAACAAAGATTATAATTAACTAGGAAATTAACAAAGAGAACAGAGAAATCAAAGCTACAAATGCTGTTCAAAACCAGTTTGTTCCTATACTGCATTATAACTTCTTCATCTTAATTGGTGTTATTAATACTGACAAGTTAAATAAATGAATTCATCAAGCTATAGAATATTATGAAATCTTTTATTGAGATAAATTAACAAAGCCGAACCAATCATTCTAACTCAACTAGTTTAAAGCAACACAAGAATATTAATGATCACCCAGAGTTAATTCTACATTAACAGTTATGGAACTGTTTTGATTAGCTTATTGGAAAATCAGTTTCCGTCTTTCATTTTGTGTTGCTGACTTTGTTACATTGGTCATGCTGCAAGGAGTGATTCACCTGATACCTGCCAGGTCTTACATTGTGAGGAAAGGCAGTGATTGTACATATCAAAGTTACTGGACTGTGTCAAAGGAGTGATGTATGCAGCTTCTGACAAGAAGAAGTTGGCTTGTGAAACTAAGTTGCTAGGGAATTGTATTGGCAGCATTTCTGGACAGAACCCAGTGTTCTGCCCTGTCCTCCAGATATTAAAAAAAGTTGCTAGGCAGCGGCTGACACTGAACAAGGAGAATAAGAACATCCCTTTGGAGAGAGAGAAAAAAGTGTGTGAGAGAGGTTGAGAAAGGAAAATGAGAAAAGAAGCTTTGCTTGAGTTCAAGGATATCATTTTATATTCTATGTAAAGGAACTCTGACAAAATTAATGACTGGATCATTTTTAAAAAAGAATTTGCTTTTAAAGCTCTTAGCCTCTGAACTTAATCTAACCATTTTGGAACTAAAGACTGCTTTACACATTGACAACTTTACAACAAGGAAAGCACCTCCATTTCAGAAAAAAGAAGATGAATTGCAGATGCACCTTTTGATGGGTTTTGGCTGAAGATGTTGGTGTGTGATTATAGAAAAGTATACGTGGATTTCTTTCTTAAATACTCCTTCACTGGAAAAAAGTGTGGGGGAATATTGGACATAGAAAATTGGCACACTGGACTGCCTAGATTGGCCCCCTTCCATGTAATCTTCCTCCTGAAGCAATATAACCCAAGGGAAACCTTTGCCACGGGATTCTGCTGATGGTATTAACTGACCGTAACATTTACATAAAGGTGTTAAAATAAGCTGCTGCTGTGTATTAACACCTGCTGACAAGGCCTTCTTGAAGATTTAATTGTAATTTTTAATGAAGGGAAATGATTGACATTACTTGGCAATGAAGTTGCAACAACCATTTGGTTCATATGTTTTAAGACTAATATACTGAAAAGAGCATTTTAGTATAGTCCAAGAAATGTATTGTTGCATAATCTACATAGAAATAGACCTACTTTGTAGTCATTCTATAATATTGTCGTCTGTATGGTTTTCTCCCTTACAAAAAATAATAATAGCTGAATCAGAACTTTCCCCAACACTCATTACTTTTAACACAGTGTAGTTTTATACCCTAAAATATACGGGAATTCTCATTGTCCTGTAATATTGGAATTCTCGTCGTCAGAAAATGTCCCAAAAGTTATTTCATGCACAATTTCCTGTTCATCCTAGTGTCTGGAAATTAATGATTTTGAAATCATTCACATCTTCTTTTAAACTTTGGGAGTTTTTAGTAAGATGGTTGATAGTAATTTGATAATCATGGTTTGTAACATGTATGTATATTCCAAAAATATTATATCTTAAATTGTTTTATATATGTGTGACCAAGAGATAAGAATTCACTAATAAAATGATAGCACTCTAAATACTGTACCGCTGCTTAATGTTTTCTGAATTGTAGTTTTTTGAATTATTCAAAGTCCTTATTTTGAAAAGTTTCAAAATTGTATTCCTCTGAGCTTTTAAAACATGGATGAACTGGGGAAAAATATGACTGTTTACTTGAAAATAACAAACGTCCATTCTATAAATAGAAGCTACATGTACAAGTCCCAAAGAAATGACACGATGACCCACAAAGAATATATATATAGCACAAATCATAAGGTTATCTGACACCTATAAAACTCCAAATATTTCAAAGATTTGACAAATTCTGTTCCATTTATGATATGAAGATACACTGCAATTCCCAATCTTACAAATACACATTTGCTGAAAATGTAGGTCCAAAATTGTAGTCTTTGGTCACAAGGATATTGTTATATTCGTAGTAGCTAGAAATATATATCTTGTTTGTTCCCTCATTGGTCCTGTGGCTATAGTTCTACTTTCTTACACATTCAGGACTCAAATTGCATGTAAGTAACATTTTCTTCAAAGCCCCTGGTGGTGCAGTGGGTTGAACTGCTGAGCTGCTAAACTTGTTGACTGAAAGGTCACAGGTTCGAATCCAGGGAGCAGCATGAGCATATATGCTGTCAGCCCCAGTTTCTGCCAACCTAGCAGTTCAAAAACAAGCAAATGTGAGTAGATCAATAGGTACCATTCCAGCAGGAAGGTAACAGCACTCCATGCAGTCATGCTGGCCACATGACCTTGGAGGTGTCTACGGACAACACTGGCTCTTTGGCTTAGAAATGGAGGTGAGCACCAACCCCCAGAGTCAGACACAACTGGACTTAATGTCAGGAGAAAACCTTTACCCTAAGATTTTTTTCAATGAAAAACAAGGAATAGCAGACTACTGCTTAATTCTCCACACTAATTATTCCTCCTGCAAAACTTTCCCACCCACTGTACCCTTTCTAATCCTATCCTATATGGGTAAAAGCAACAGTGTCCTTTATTACTGAAGGGAAAATGGCTTGCAAACAAAAATTAAATAACACCCTCATGCAGAATTAGACCAAAGGTATATCATGCCCAGCATTCTGTTTGAAAAGAGTAGACAGTCAAATCTGAGGAGCTGTCAAGTGAATGCAACAACTCACACGTGCTTCCCAGCCACCAATGTCCTTTGGCATTATTCACTTATATCCATCGTTACTTCTGGCATTGAAAACTCCATCGTTCCTGAATTTTCTCAAGGAAATGTAATTGAACCACAAGCAACTAGTTATTTGTAACTAATCACCTCTAAGCTTTGCATTATATCACACGAAAGATCCAATGTGTCACTAAGAAGAGAAGTAGAGGAATGGAGCAAATGAGGACATCCAATGTCATATTATGAGCTACTATACAAAATGCTTCTAAAGAGACAGCAAAGTCAGCAGAATATTGCACCTGACCTTCCTGTCAGTAAACACAAAAAGAAAGAAGGGAAAGAGTAAACACACAGGGTAAATGTCGCTATTTGGGTGTTTTATTTGTTCTTGTTGCTCCTGGGGAAAGAGGGTTGTTTTTTTAAAAAAACAAACAAACATACATACAGTATTTTTGTCATCGTGGAAAATTCAGTGGTGATTCCCAGGAGGAACATCTGGTTCAAACCCAGAGGGTGGATTTAAAAAAATGCAGGATATTTCACACCAAAAAAAAAAAATGCCAAGGAACTATTTGGTTCTATACTTCTTGTTTATACTGTATTCTTGGCCATTCCTCCTCCCTACTGCTGGGAGGATTTTTGTAACAACACTTACATTATGATTTTCAGCATGCTGTTCCTTTAAAAAAAAGAAGATTGGTCCTCAGGAAAAAGGCACTAAAGAGTCTGCATACTGATTGGACAAGATGCCCTGTTTCATGAAGGATAAATGATCATTTTCTAACGTCATTATAGCCTTATACAGGAATTAAAATTAGGGTAGAGGAAAGGTGAAGAGACACCAATCTCTTTGTTGCAAGAGCAATCATTTTTTGTAGTGACTGATAAAAGCCCAAGGTCTATTGGAGGTTCAGAGCCAGACAACTTACTTCAATTACAGGAATGAGAATTATGTTACACTCTAGATCAGTGGTTTCCAATATTTGGTCTTCCAATTGTTTTGGACTTCAACTCTAAGAAATCCCAGCCAGTTTACCAGCTCTAAGGAATTGTGGGGTTGCTGAAGTCCAAAACACCTGGGGAACCAAAGGTTGGGAACCACTGCTCTAGATGTTGTTAGATTAGAAGTCCAAAAACATGTACCATACATACCTAGTGATAAGAGATGCTGGGACATACAGATGTTATTGGACTGCTGGTGGAGCTCCTGGCATAGGTCTCTGCTCACAACTACCTTATTAGTAAGGGTACACATGGATACCATCTGATTGTTTCTCCTTCCTCTCCTGAAGAATATCAGATTGACCTGCATGCATTTGAATGCCCAATCAGTGCCTAAAGGCAAAACTGTGTCTGGCAGCTACCGAGCTCCTCATTGCAAACATGGGTGTACTGGATACCATTTTGTAAAATGTCTTTAAAAGGATTATGGTAGCCTAACCATGGGCTACACCAGAATACTAATAGGATTCTTTCTGTTGGCAGGTGCTGGCTTTCATAATGGAATAGTGAGTTCACTCTGAATTTTAGTCCAAACTTTTAAAAAGTTGTCCAGGATGCTAAGCATATTTGCAGGATAGGATCCAGGACTGTCTATGACCCATTTAAAATTCAGATAAAATGCCAGAGAAAATTTACCAATGCACTGATAGCCATTTTTTCAATGACTTTGGAGGGCCATGTTGTTTCCTACTTCACCCAAGGTTCTACCTTTCATTGTTCTTCTAATTGACTTGAAAAACATAAGTACCTAAATTTTAGAAATTCAGTATCTGGTCTTTGGGATTAGTATGCATGCTAACTATTTAAAATGGAAATTAAAATCAGAATGCTTAGATGACAGATGCTGGAATGATGCTGGAATGATGTAACCATAGCATGTTGTGTGTCGTGTGCCCTCTCTTTCACCCCCATGTTCTGTTTCCATCTTATTTTTCTCCTCCTTTTTATTCATTTTAGTTTTGCGTATATGGAAGTATGACTAGTGGAGGAAGCATGTCATTTTTTAAAACTGATTAGATGTTTTACATCAGATTTCCAGGCCTGTATTTTAGAAAGTGGGAGGCAATGTTGGGGAATTAAATAGAAACAAAATACATGCAGATGACAAGTTGTTTCAAATGAATTCTTCCACTTGGCAACTATGTATTAAAGTGAATAACATGAATATTCTAATATGCCCTTCAGAATAAAACAAAACCATAAAAAAGGAGGAGGAGAGGAGGAGGTGATGACTGGCTAGAAAATGGTCAGGCTGCAAAAATTTGCTTTGGAAGTCTTGCTAAATAGTGTTTAACTGAGACCAGGGTCCTTATAAGTAGAAGGGTACATTGAGGAATATGACTGGCTGAGTAGAATCAGAAGATCTACTCCTGGATTAGGCAATATTTCTAACAGAGCTTGGAAAAGTTATTCTTTGAACCCATAGCTTCCCAGTCTCCCCCAACCAGAATGAATACAGGCTTTTTGAGATGCAGGATTCTTTTTGTAATGAAATAAAACTGTTTTTTAAAAGTACTGTAATAGGTGTGATAGGAACCAGTCTTCATTTTTCTTCCTCTCTATCCAAATGCAATATCTATCTTAAGTGGCAATGACCTATTGATCTTCTGCCTGTCTAAAAGATCCAAGAAAATTTATGTTTGAAAATGATACATTAAAAATGACCATGTGCCAATAAGATTACATTTGCCTAAATATGTTCAAAGATCCTGTATGATCTTGGAAGCTAAGTAGGATTAGTATTTCGATAGGAGACTGTCAATGCATACTAGATGCTGTTAGTTATATTTCAGAGGAAGGAACTAGCAAAACCATTTCTTAGTACAGTGTGTCTAAGAAAATCCTATGAAACTCATGAGATTGACAGACAACTTATGGCAATCACATATGGATACACACACATCAGTCTATTTACATATGGTTTTACGGAGTTGGGTTTGAGATTCGCTAAACAGACAAAAATGTTTCCCTAGTGAATAGAAGCAGGCTAGCATGAATTAGACACTCTAGGTCAACTATACCCAATAACATTGCCTCCTTTTCATATTATTAGATAGTGTTGCAAGCACCTATGACTTTACACATCCATAAGCAATAGTAGCATAACCAATCCTGAGGAGTTTTGGAAGTTGCAGTCCAGATGCATCTTATCCATTTAATTTTAAAAGAGGAAGATCATTATAAACACTTAAGAGGGAAAAGCACAGAAACTAAGGAGAGGCCATACCAATTGTACTCTTCTTTGTATTAATATTTTAAAAGAACTCATTATGATCTTTTATTCTTGATTTTGCTTTACTAGCCATTGTTTTTGTTAACTGTTATCTGTACATGTATCTGATGTAGCAGACTCAGTTCATGGAAGCTTCTGTTACAAAGGTCTTTCTCTATGGGCACTTCCACATAGAGCCAAAACCCATGCCAAAGTGGATTTAAGTAACCCATTTTGGACAGGTACTTGTCTCCTCTCCCCTACCCAAACCCTGGGCTTTACCGGGGGGGGGGGGGTGACAGCTACATGCCATTCTGATTGAAATTGGGATGGCATGAACCCCCCCCCCAAAGCCCCCCAATTTCCCCCTGAAAGCTAATTAAAAGATACCTCACCACCATCCTTGCAGGAGGATGCAAGGGAAACCATAAAGATTTCCCTTGCATCCTCCTGATGTGAGAACATGATGCCCAAGGAAACAGGAGGGGCAAGGAGGAAAATCATGGCAAGAGGACATGAGGAAAACCTTTATAATAGCAGGGTACCTTTTAATTAACATTTAAGGTCATAATTGGGGGCTTGGGGGAAGGGGTGGGCACCATCCTGCACCTTTGGGCTCCAGAAACCCAGAAGGTGTGAGATGGCAGTGGAGACTCAAGTCCCCATAGTCCTGGGACTACCTGGAGTGAGTCTCCACAGGCCCAATACCCCATTAGAACTGGGCCTTTCAGGAAGGCCCAGATTGAATGGGGTATCTAATTAATTCAAAACAATTTTGTTCTGAATTAATTCATTTTTATCGGACACATTGTTTGGCCGCCTCCGGTAAAAACCGATACAGGTCCTGGTTTTTTTTGGCCCTCAGTCTCAAAAGTATTGAAAAAGAAACATGCATGTATTGGTAATTAAAGGCCAAGAGATAGGGATTTCATTCAAATCAGGAGTAAAACCGGGTTATCCATAAAACCCAAATAAAAGAAGATCTGGTATAAACATTTTTAATTCAATAAAGGCAATCCAAATTATCATTGTGAAAACTGTAGACTAAGTATTTATTGCCCCTATAAGATTGGGCCAGGTGGGTGGGTGGGGATGTCAGCAGGTAATTATATCAGCACTCAAGCCAAAAAAAAAAAAAAGGAGAAAGAACTTGAACATTCAACCTTTTCTTGAATTCCATAAAGTCCTAATATATTCTGTATGAGACCAACAAGATGTTTTTACTCATGATTAGGAATGTGATTCTGTTTGTTTTAGTCTGTCTCTAAGCTGTGAGTCTGTCTATTTTATCTTGCTTTTGCTGTAATCAAACTGCAAAAGTCATTTTAAATGCACCTTTCGAAATATCACTTTGTTGTTCATTGGAAATGGTTCTGTGGCACAGAGTGTTTTTAGTTTGTTTTTACCCACTTTTGTTCTCTTTATAAAAGGTAATGGGAAAATGTGCCCAAGGGTCTGCCCCATTCCATAGAAACATGATCTGACAAATGCTAGAAGAAGAAACTAATTCTGTTTGTGGTACTTGAGTGACCCCTATAGGATACTTTTCAAATTATTGCTTTAAACTGATAATGTGAAAAGCAAGAGAGTTTTACCAAGGGATATTGGATCATTTTATCCCAAATAAATGGAGAATTGCAAATAATTCTTTCTTGGCTTTCCCCCGATAGTACTTCATCATTAATTGGTGTGTATACTAGTTTCTTATAGTGGGAATGTAGAAGCCTGCATATGGGAAGTGAGGGTGAGGTTTTAGCTGCCCAGAAATTTAATATCACAAGTTTATTTGGAAATAAATCCTTCTCAATTCAGTTAGATTTACTTCTGACTAAACGTGCGTAGGATTGCGCTATACATTTATTTTTAACCTGTTTTCATTGTATAAGAAGTGAGCTTTGCATACAGCCTAGAACACATCTTTATCATTGTTTCAGACTGTCACAATGGCAGGCTAAATAGAGTTACTAAAGCAACCTTAACAAATCCATGGAATAGTGTAAACCAACACTTATATGTGTTGCATTAGTTGAACTACTTTGGGTAGACTAGCAGGGAGATTTAGTTCAGGCCATTTAATAATCTTTATATAAAAATGTTGGCATCCCATCTTTTCTGGTTCTTAGTCTCAGTTGCACTCCTGAATCTTCCAGTAAGGTAGACAGACAGAACAATTTTTTTGGAATTTTATTTTGGAAAAAGATATGTGAGAACAAATCTCAAAACAGATGAACGAGTAGCCCAATTTCCAGTCTACGTCCTGTGAGTGATATTTCAGTCACACTGTTCTTTTTTTTTAGCATTTTAAAGATACACTCATTTTATTCTGAAAAGGAAGAAAAGACCAACATGACTGTCAAGAGAAAAGGTAAGATAATGGCCAGGAGGATTATTCTTAGTCTATCACACAAAATGCTGGCATACAATTAAAGGTTTGCATATCCCCCTCAACAACAGAGCTCAGAGCTGAAAATTTTATATTATGAGGCAAGATACAAGCAGTGGTACCTAGATAAGAATGATATGTAAATGTAAGGTGATGTAGTGGTGATTTTGATAACAGAAAAAAGTCTGCAGAGAAAAGATAGTCAGCCTTCCATAATCACAGATTCTGTATCCACATTGAAAATATTTTACTGAGTCACTCTAAATAATGTGACAAACATCGGCAGATTTTAGTATCCATGGAAGAAGAGAGATGGCCTGGAAACAAACCCCACTGCAAACCAAGGTCCCACTGTATAGCTAATTTGGAATGCTGTGATTCTTTGGTGCACACCAAAATGAAGTAGACCCAGTTCATAGAAGAAAGCAGAATGAGCATCTGAATCAGATGTCAATATTAGGAGCAGAATATGTAACAAAATGCTTTGATATAGCCTCATTTTATTTGTTTGTGCTTAACTAAGGACCTCTTCACACGGGCTGCCAGAATTGCCACTTATTGTAGCAATTTCAGTGCTGGCTGTCTGGAGGTGTGGGAAACCCACCCCCCCCCCATTGTCCTGCATCACCTGACTCACCGAAATCCCCATCCTATGGGGGAAGCATTCCCTGCCTGGCTTCCACCCATTGATCCAAGACAACATGGAAAGCCTGTGTTGCTGCCATGGCAGCATGCACCACTTTGCCTTCCCTTTTATGATGGAGCCCCACTGGAAGTTGCAGTGCATTGTGGGATAGGAGCTGACAGGCTCCATCATAAAATGAAAGGTGAGCCAGCACATGCATTCAAATTTGTCCTAATGTGATGAGGTCATAAGTGCAATCACATATGGAGGTTAATTGCTTCACTATACATGTGCCGTCGCGCCTGGGGCTATAGAGAAAGAGGCATGGATGTGACTGCTTTCCCCAGGGGATTGTTTTCTTGCCCTCCTTTAGGGAAACTGGAACTCCCAAGGACCAGAACACAACAGTTAACTCGAAATGATGTTTATTGTTAACAGTTCTCTTTCTTTGACACAAACTTTATGTTTCAACTGAGAAAAGATACTTTGTAAACTCTAAGTCCAGGGTCCCAGGAGTAATAAGCTGAGAAGCTTTTCCTGTTCCCTCTCTCTCAATGGCTATGGATGCCGGAGCAAACCACAACCCCAGTTCAGTGGCCTAAGCTGAAGGACAAGACCTTCCTATGGTGCCAAAGAACTGGTGTGAGGGCGCCTGAAGTCTTCACATGTTCGTTCAGGGGGTTTGAACATAAAGAATAAGATTCAGGGGTAAAACTTAAGAACTGATAGTAAAAAATGCCTTGACCAGGGGCTTTTGGGCCAAGCTTTTGGACACGTCCATCCAATGAGTCTTTTACTGAGGTGAAAAGGGTGAGGGAGAAACCTTCCCTTTCTCCCTTGGAAGGGGCGGAGCCTAAACAACTGAACTGGGGAAACAAACCAATTGGTGAACAACAACAATAAATTGACAGCTATAATAACCAATGAAATTTAACTATACATGTACAAGGTAGACAGAAATAAAATGGCAGTTTAAAATCCTGCAACTAACAGTTCTAAGTATATGAGGTGCCAGACGCGCCGTCACACTCCCAGCCTAGATTTCCGGACTTTCGGAAATCTAAACCAAATAAAGTTAAACACCTTTAACTATTATAACTTTAAGACTGTATGTCTTGCAAAAATAACAGGATTTTTAACACAGGATCTAATCTTTGCTCTCTTTAGTCTACCTTCAACTCTAAGGAGACCCTCATAGTCTAGGAAGAGGTTCAAGTCCTTTAAACAACTATTTTTGGGCAAGGCACCCTTTTTGTTGGAAACAACCTTAACTTGGGCCTTGCACACACTATCGTCCAAGCTAGGATATAACTTAAAAAACAAAACCCTTAGTTCATTGGTGTCTGGGATTGTCCTTTTCTTTTAAGTTATTTCTTCTCTGACAGTTTGCCTTAACTGAGTAGCTAAGACAGCGTCACAGAGTTCTCTTCTGGGCACTGAAAAGTCCATGGGTGCTACTTTAGTCTTTGACATCACAAATCCTGGAGAGCAGGTACTGATGCCTCTCTGTCTGGCGTATGCAACCGCAGCGATAGCCTTGGTGGATGCGTCGCAGAATATCATCTCTTCCTCGTGGTGTGGCTGGATGCATATGATGCATTTCTTGCACTCCATGCATTGCCAGGGATAGGTCTTAATGATTGCCACAAGCTCCGCAGACATGTCCAGACAGGAAGGGTGGCCACTGTTTTCACACCGGGAGCAGTGTATAAGGGCTTCTGCCTTCCCCTTCTTGTTGGACTCTTTACTCTTCAGACAAATCCCACATATAGCATTTGAAAAGGTCTTTGGTTTGTACCCAGGAACTGATTTGGATACAGATCGTTTGGATCTCTCTTTTCTTGGGGTGGAATTTCTCTCTCTTGCTTTCGGTCTTGCCGACAGAGGTTCCTCCTGGTTTTCAAGACCGCATTTGCCTTCAGAGACATTTAGTTTTCTGAGGTAGAGTTTCTCCTTGTGAGATAGATCTCTTCTTTCTAAATCAGGATACTTTCGCTTAAAGGAGGTCACACGCAAGCATTCACTGACTTGCTCTTGAAGCATGTAGTATTCTCCTGTTTCATCAGGTGGCCATTTGTACTCTATCAGGTTTTCCGCTGGAAAGTAGCTAAAGCTAAGATCTTGGCTTGAAGTTTCATAACTTTGTGAACTGTTCTGTAAGCCCATTCGTCGTCTTTTAGATGGTTGGCTGCCATCATTTGAATTTTCTTCAGTATCATCCTTGAAGGACTGGGCTGCAGGAGTGGCTGGGTCGCTGTCACACACCCACGGGGACAGAACGGTTGCCATCACCGCCGATGGCCGTGGTGAGAAAGATCCACCATCGGCCTCTTCCTCCTCCTCCGCACACGCACTGGCTGGTTCGGCGTAGTTGCTGCTGAAGTAACTGTTGGGTAGAGATGGTCTTTCCAGCTTGAAAGGTAAAGGTGCTATCCAATTACCTTGGAGGTCTTGAGTGACTTGGTGGTTCATCATCTCAAGGAACTTCTGTTCATCTTTAGAGAAGGCTGTTTGCTCATCTCTCTCTGTGACTTCGAAGATGGAAGAATAATCAGGCATTACTCCCTGGCAACAAACTGAGATGTGGCTGGCACATCCTTGCATTAGTGAAGGTCGTTTAGTGACAGGCTGGAACATCTTGTTCAGACAGACTGGGCCTAACACCGTCCATCCTAAAGGCAACTTCTGGGCAATGGGTGATCCCTTAGGACCTTTAATCTGGTTGCTAATACGGAACAGTATGGGGCAATCTGCGCCGATAAGCATGACAATGTCTGTTTCCAAGTCTAGAGCTGGAATTAGATCTTGGATGCCTTTGAGATGAGGATGGGCTTGAACCACCTCCTTTGTGGCTATTTGTTCTTTGTTCCTGGGGATCAGGCTGCATTCTATAAGGTCAGGAAGTTCGTAACTGGCCTTTTGTCCAAAGGGTGAAATTTTGAACCTAGTTGCAACTCTGCCACACATCTTGTTCCTTCCAGAGCAAGTGGATATGGTGTATTCCACTGTCTTGGTGTGAAGGTCGAACATGTCGAAGAACTCTGGGGTTGCAAGCGATGCATCACTTTGGGCATCCAGGGCGACGTAGACCTTTTTCCGATTCCACGGGTGCTTGTCTGGATACACCTCCGCCAGGCAGATTGGGTGACAAATCCTGGGCTTGATGTTATTTTGACAAAGCTTGGTGCAGGCAACGGCAGGAGCCTTGAGGGCTACCTGAGGTTCTGTAGGCTTTTGGTCCTTCACTTCTTTGGTCTCTTCTTTGACAGGGAACTTTGTATTTGCTCTGAGTTGAGGGGAATCAAAATTATGCATTGCGGAGCAATGCTTGAGGCTGTTGCAATGCTGACATTTCACCTTTTCTTTACAGTCTTTGGAGAAGTGAATAGTGGAGCCGCAACATCTGAAGCACACCTTGGCCTTTTGAACTATTTGAAGTCGCTCTTTATAGGGCTTCTTCGCGAACTCTCTGCATTCAGCTAGGCTGTGTGGCCTCTGATGAATGGGACAGGTGATGCTGCTGTTGCCAACTGGTTGAACTGAAGATGGAGAAGTAGTGTCTGTCATCTTGACGCTCAAGTTCCTTTTAAGCTCTTTGCCCTGCACTTTGTCTTCTTTGGAGGTCTTTTCAGGCTTTAGGCCTTGGTACAAAGCGGGAAGACCTGTTTGAGGGTCATTCCTCTCACGGGCTGTTCTGGTGACAAAATCCACCAAAAAGTTGAAGGGCAGGTATACATTTGCATTTGCCTCCTTGTACTTGAACACCTCTTTCCCCCAAGCTTCTCGAAGGGGAAAGGGAAGTTTGCAGAGAATGGCACTCTGCGACGTGTGCTGGTCCAGACATGCCAATCCTGGCAGCTCTGGATTTCCTTTGGCTGAAGCTAGCTCTAACAAAAGATCACTGAAGTCCCAAAGCAGTTTGTAATCCTTCATCTTCAACGATGAGAACCTGTTGAGTCGATCCATGAGGGACACTTCTATCTCAGTGCTCGAACCGTAGTGCTGGTCCAAGCGAGACCACGCTGTGGACAATGCTTTTTGAGGGTCTGACACGTGAGCAGCATAGAGCCTCTTTACTTGCTCGGCTGAGCTGGATCCAAGCCACGCCATAAGAAGAGACAATTCTTCATCTGCTTCTAATTTGAAATCTCAGATGGCCCTCTTGAAGGTAATTTTCCACAGAAGGTAGTCGTCTGGCCGGTCGGTGAATTTCTGGACGCTTTTGTCTCTGATATCTCTTCTGGGATTTCGCAGGAGGAAGCCCAATTGTGAATCCGGTGTGTAGGGATACATCTGAGGAGTCTGCTGTGGTGTGGCAAAGTCAATGTTCTTCGGTTGAACACGTCTCGTTATGATGGTAGGAGATGTTGAGTTCAGCAGATTGCTGGCAGGCAGCGCCTCTGAAGCTTTAATCTTCAGCGATGAAACAATTGGCTTGGTATGTAGGGATGGATGTGGTGGACCACTCCCGGCCATGCCTTGCCAATCCGAGAGAACATCTGGATCCTGCTGAAAGACGTCATCCTTTGGTTCCCACATAGACAGGTGGTATCTCTGAGGCTTAATTACAGGGATGGACTCTGACAGAGACGATGGCACCCTCCCGGCCGTGCTTTGTTGAACTTTGGGGAAACTGGCTGGCTTTGAAGAAGCAAACACTGGAACAGGTGAGCGATCTTCAGGATGGTCAAAGGAGACATGACTCTGCACTACAGGTGGTTCCAGTTGCAGGTGTGCTGAAACCTTTGCAATAGACTTGTATTGGCAGAAGGCTAAGGTTTTCTTGAGTTAGCTCCTGTGATAGAGCTTTGGCTAAAACATTGGCCCTGGCTATCTTTTGTGCTGTGTCTCTTTTTGCTTGGAGCAGATCTAGGTCCCATTGTAGCGTATCCTGCTTGGCCTTTGCCACTGCAAACTCTATTTCTCTCTGGGCCCTAGCCTGTGCTAAGTCAGCTTCCTTTTGGGCTTTAGCCTGTGCTAACTCAGCTTCCTGTTGGGCTCTCGTCTGTGCCAAAAGCAGTTCCTGCTGGGCCTTAGCCTGTTGAAGGAGGAGCTCCTCCTCTTCGAAGGCGAGGTCTTGCTTAGCCATCTCTGCAGACGCCTCTGCTTCTAAAATCTCCTTCCTAATTTCTAAACGAATAGCCTCTCTGCTATAATAGGCTGCTTTGGAAGATGTAATAAGAAATGAATGTGCAGATTGGGAGGCACTGCTATGCCTAGATGAATGTTTGGATCTAAGGCTAGCGGCCCTAGGTAGAAGCTTGAGCAGACTGGAACTAAGGCTTACACATGGGGAGACTTGAACCTTTTCCTCTGCACCTTTGAAGGAGGAACTAGGCTCTAGTTCAAATAAAACCGCTCTGTAGTGCCTCCTCTCTTCTTGCATACTAAAAGAAATTTCTTTAGCCCTCTCTAAAGCCTCTGGGGTATTCATCTTGTTCAGAACATCAATTATTTGTTCTGCAATAACACCACCATCATTGAAGGCTTTCAGAAATTCTTGTCTAAGAACCTCCCTTTCTTTTGGGCAAGTGGATGACTTCATTGAATTTGCTAAAATAGGTAGGCTCTGACAAATTTTCTTGAATTTCTGTGAAAGTTGGTTTTCCTGACGCACAAGACAGGACATCGCCTTCTGTGTGGGATGCCTTTCTCTGACAGGGTGGGGGGATTTTTCCCTCACTTCTGGGACCTCCAAGTTATGGCTTGCCATAATGCCAAATACAAAAGAAACTTATCCCACATTTTAAACAGTATAAGTGCAATGCAATTTAAGCATACAATTGAGAGGCACACAAAAATGCATTGCAATCCTTTGAAAAGAACAATTACAACAGCTGCCTCCTCTTTTAAAAGGTAAAACTTGCTTTGTTTTGCCGGTTGAAGCCACTTAGCAACAGTTGCTAGGCAGATTTTGAGCCTGACTGCTACTGAGGGAAAAACAGGTTTACTTGAGTCCCCGGCTTGATTTGAGGCCTTGGCTCACTTCTAGGCCGCAGGGCCTGACTTGCTTGTGAGGGGATGACAGGCTTTACTCAAGTCCCCGGCTTGATCTGAGGCCTTGGCTCACTTCTAGGCCGCAGGGCCTGACTTGCTTTGTGAAGGGAAGACAGGCTTTACTTAGTTTCTATGCCACAGGGTCTAACTTGCTTCTAGGGCCTGGCTGCTGCTGAGGAGAAGACAGGCTTGTGGCTTGCTTGAGTCCCCGGCTTGATTTGAGGCCTGGAGGCCCTTCGTTTTGCTTTATTTTTTCTTTTACTACTTCTTTAAGTAGGCTTTTTTACTACTGATCAAGGGAAGTCATATTTTTACTACTGTGCCGTCGCGCCTGGGGCTATAGAGAAAGAGGCATGGACGTGACTGCTTTCCCCAGGGGATTGCTTTCTTGCCCTCCTTTAGGGAAACTGGAACTCCCAAGGACCAGAACACAACAGTTAACTCGAAATGATGTTTATTGTTAACAGTTCTCTTTCTTTGACACAAACTTTATGTTTCAACTGAGAAAAGATACTTTGTAAACTCTAAGTCCAGGGTCCCAGGAGTAATAAGCTGAGAAGCTTTTCCTGTTCCCTCTCTCTCAATGGCTATGGATGCCGGAGCAAACCACAACCCCAGTTCAGTGGCCTAAATTGAAGGACAAGACCTTCCTATGGTGCCAAAGAACTGGTGTGAGGGCGCCTGAAGTCTTCACATGTTCGTTCAGGGGGTTTGAACATAAAGAATAAGACTCAGGGGTAAAACTTAAGAACTGATAGTAAAAAATGCCTTGACCAGGGGCTTTTGGGCCAAGCTTTTGGACACGTCCATCCAATGAGTCTTTTACTGAGGTAAAAAGGGTGAGGGAGAAACCTTCCCTTTCTCCCTTGGAAGGGGCGGAGCCTAAACAACTGAACTGGGGAAACAAACCAATTGGTGAACAACAACAATAAATTGACAGCTATAATAACCAATGAAATTTAACTATACATGTACAAGGTAGACAGAAATAAAATGGCAGTTTAAAATCCTGCAACTAACAGTTCTAAGTATATGAGGTGCCACACGTGCCGTCACAATACAAGACTCTGTTAGAACCCCTGTTGGGGTGATTGAATATCTGCACAGACTCAGTTGCAGCATAGTGAATGGTTTATCTATTTATTTTATTTACCATATTTATACCCTACCTTTCTCACCCCGCAGGGGACTCAAAGCAGCTTACATATATAGGCAGCGATTCAATGCCATACAAACATACATAGTAAAAAAATACATTAAACAGAGACTGTCTTAGTAGCTATTACTGACGAAATTGGTTGTCAGTTAGACCGAGGCGGACCTGTGCTATTAGTACTCTTGAACCTCACAGCTGTATTTGACACCGTGGACCATGACTTGCTGATTCATCGATTGGCTATGTCTGGTGTATGAGGTTTAGCCCTGAAATGTTCCATTCATTCCTCCGGGACCGGAGACACAGGGTGGAGTGGTTAGGCCAAAGCTCTGAGAGCTCCTGCCTTTGATGTGGAGTTCCCCAGGGTGCTATCCTCTCGCCCCTGTTATTTAACATCTTCATCTGGCCACTTGCTGGACTGGTGCAGAGCTTTGGCATAGAGTGCTACCAGTATGCAGATGATACCCAGCTACTCTTGCGTCTCGAACCTGGGACAACCACGATTCCTGAGAACTTTAGGCTGTGTTTGGAAGCAGTGATGAGTTGGCTGCGAGTGAGCAGACTAAAAGTGAATCCTGCTAAAACTGAGATACTCTGGCCTGGCCAGCCGCCAGAATTAATCCAGTCTCTGCCTGATTTCGATGGGGAAGCTGTGGTTCTGTCTGCCACTGTTAAAAGCCTTGGGGTTTTGTTGGACTCATAGCTGACGATGGAGGCCCAGATCACTGCCATAAGTAAGCAAGCCTTTTTTCATCTTCAACAGGCAAGGAAATTGGCATCCTACCTTTCGGTAGAAGCATTGGCAACAGTAATCCACGCAACAGTCACCACGAGGTTGGACTATTGCAACGCCTTATATGCTGGCCTTCTGAAGTCAACAACCCAGAAGATTCGGATGGTCCAAAATGCAGCGGCCAGGCTGTTAGCGAGATCATCTATAAGATCCCATATTACACTGATTCTGCAACAACTGCATTGGCTACCAATAGAACATCGGATCTTTTACAAGATACTGATCCTGACATTTAGAGCTCAAAATGGCCAAGGACCTTTATATCTTAGGGACCGCCTCATTCCTTTTCTCCATCAGTGGTCACCTCGATCCACCCAGGAAAATCTCCTATATATACCGGGCCCTAGGGAGGTACACCTGGAAGCTAAAAGGCATAGAGCTTTTTTGACCTATGCTCCAATTCTGTGGAACTCATTGCCTCCATACATTAGAGCAATGTCAGAGTTGCGACCTTTTGTATAGGCACTTGTAAAGACTTGGCTGTTTGGTTGTGCATTTAAGTAATTTGCCAAATAGTCACTGTTGAATGTTTTTATGTTGAATGTTTTTATATTGTGTAAATGCTATTTTAGACTGTAAGTCGCTCGGAGCACCTTGGTGGAGAGCGATTAATTAAGAAATAAAGTGAAGTGAAGTGAAAAATAATTAAAACATATCAAAACCTTAAAACCACTGATTTAAAATCACATAATCCAATATCATGGCTGTTCCAAATTGTCATTGCACTCTTACTGCACTTACTAACCGAACACTTGGTCCCACATCCATATCTTTAGCCTGCTCCTGAAGGTCAGGAGGGAGGGGGCTGATCAAATTTCTCTAGGGAGCGAGTTTCAAAGCCAAGGGGCCATCATTGAGAAGGCTCTGTCTCTCATTCCCACCAAGTGCACCTGAGAAGGAGACAAGACCCAGAGCAGGGCCTCCCCAGAAGATCTTAACCTCATAGCTGGCTCTTAGAGAGAGATACATTTGGATAGGTAAACAGGGCCAGAGACATTGAAAAGTTTTGCCCACTATTGAACTCTGCATAATTCAAATGGCCTTAATTTCCATTTGGGGAGATAGATGGCATATAATCAAATCATTAATTCATGACCGTAATATTATTTTGCCTCAACAATGCACTATCAATGAAGATGATGCAGTCATAAAAATTTGGGGTACAGATTGTATGATTCTATCGTCCCAGTGATCTGCACTGAGCAGATTTTTTTAAAAAATGATTTTGTTGGCAATTTTCCTAAGATCATCAAGTGAGGGGTGATTTATTAAATTACTCAGTCAATACTGTAGCTGCTAACGCAATAAACGCAATAACGCAATAAAAGCGATATATGATTTACAAAAGGCTAAACTAAGAATAAATGGTCAAACGACAGAAGAGTTTGATATTCTGAAGGGAACTAGACAGGGATGTCCCCTGTCCCCACTTATATTTATAATGGCATTAGAACCATTAATGAAGGCAATAAGAGAAGACCAAATGATACAGGGATCCAAAGTTGGTAAATATGAATTCAAAATAAGAGCCTTTGCGGACGATGTACTTGGGATAATGGAAGAACCAAGTAAAAATATATTAAGATGGATGCAGAAGATAAAAGAGTTTGGGTCAGTTGCAGGATTTAAAATCAATATGTCAAAAACAAAGTTATTAACGAAAAATGTAGAAAAGAGAAAACAAGATATGATTAAAGAGCAAACAGGTCTGGAAATAGTCAAGAAATTTAAATATTTAGGAGTATGGATCACGACAAAAAATGGACAATTACTAAAGAATAACTATGAAGAAGTCTGGAAAAAAATACAAAAGGACTTACAAAAGTGGATACATCTGAAGTTGTCACTTTTAGGCCGTATATCTTTGATTAAGATGAATGTATTACCGAAATTGATGTTCCTTTTTCAAAACCTCCCGATAATTAGAAGCCAAACACTTTTTATAAAATGGAAAAAAGAAATATTGAAATTTATATGGGCCGGAGGAAGACCAAGAATAAAGTATGATAATTTGATTGATAAGAAGAATAGAGGGGGTCTGGGCCTCCCAGATTTTAAAGCATACCATGACGCATGTGCGTTGATATGGATAAAGGATTGGATATTGTTGAACAAAGAAGACTTCTTAAATATAGAAGGAAATGACTTAAGAGTAGGATGGCATGCTTATTTATGGTACGAAAGGGAAAAGAAAGAAAAGAGTTTTGGTAACCACTTTGTGAGAGCATCCCTATTAAGAGTATGGCAAAAATATAAAAGACATCTTTATTCTAAAACACCTTTATGGGTCTCTCCTATGGAGGCAAATCAGCGAAGACTTTTAGGATGGAGAAAATGGCCAACCTACAAAGATTTGTTAAATAAAGATACAAACAATGTTAAGACTTATGAGGAATTAAAACAAAAATTTTCTAATATTACTTGGTTACATTATATGCAAATTAAAGAATATTACAATCAAGATACAAAAATTGGCTTTTCTTGGGAGGAAACAGCATGGGATAAAATTTTAAAATTAGAAAAGAAAGTGATATCGAATATTTATAACATATTACTTACCTGGCTGACTGAAAAAGAACAGGTTAAAAACTGTATGATCAAGTGGGCTCAAAATTTAAGAAGACCAATTCAAATGAGGGAGTGGGAACAGATGTGGAACAAAAAATTAAAATATACATACGCAATGGATTTAAAAGAAAATTGGATAAAAATGTTCCACAGATGGTACACCACACCGAAACAATTGGCTAAAATGTACAAAACAGTTTCTGATAAGTGTTGGAAATGCCTGGAACAGGTTGGCTCCTTCTACCATATGTGGTGGACTTGCAAAGAAGCAGTAAAGTTTTGGAGGGTAATTCATGAAGAGACACAAAAGATTTTAAAAAGAACATTTATAAGAAAACCGGAGTATTATTTGTTAGGTTTTACAGATTTAAATCTACAACTGACGGAACAAGAGGATAAACTTTTTACATATATGACGACTGCCGCTAGAATTGTTTTTGCTAGAGAATGGAAGAAAGACTCAGCACCACCCGTACAGGAATGGGTGGAAAAAATCAGAGAAATAAAGGACATGGATGAATTGACTTTTTTGTTGAAGAAAAATACAGGTATGATACCAAGAAGAACGAATTGGGATAATCTCCATGAATATCTGGACAATTTGGGAAAATAAGAAACAAGAGAGACAATTTCTTTTTGAACTTATTTTATATTTTTGAATAATAAGAAGATATGATCCAAGAAGATGGAATGGAAGTCAGTTTTTTTCTTCTTTTTGTGTGTGTTTTTGGTGTAATATTGTAGATTTTTCTATTTTTTTCCCTTTTTATTTTTTTTATTTTTTTTTATTTTTTTTTAGGGGTTGTTTGGGATTTTAGTATATATTTTTTGTTTCTTCTTTTTTCTCCTTTTTTCTTTATTTCCTCACTTTCCTATACTTTATTGTTCTCACTCTTTCGTTGTAATCTATATAAAAATTAATAAAATTCTAATTAAAACAAAAATACTGTAGCTGCTAAATATGCAGAACATTGACCTTCAGTAGGAAACTAGTATAAGTTGAGTATCCCTTATCCAAAAAGCTTGGGACCAGAAGTGTTCTGCATTTCAGATCCCCCCCCCCAGTTTTTTTGAATACTTGCATATATATATATATATATATATATATATATTAGGGCTGGACGGTTTCATTCGTTAATTTCGTAATTCGTTATTAATTCGTATTTAAATTAGCTTACGATCCGATATCGAGTCATGCTGGAGCAACTAAAAATCGAAACGAATTTTTCAATTTATTTCGTCATTTATTTATTTATTTATTTAATGCACTTATTAACCGCCATTCTCAGCCCATAAGGGCGACTTATGGCGGTGTACAGTACACATAAAAGACAGTTACAAAATCCATTTCAACAACATATAAACAATACACAAATTACAAACTACACTAAAAATCCGCTTTGTCTCTTAGTGGAATCATAGCCAATCTCATATTCCTTGTTCCATTCCAGTTCTCATTACCATATTGTCATTGTTTCGTAATTGGTTCAAAATCATTTCGAAATCGTTTCAAAATTGTTTCATTATTGTTTCGTTATTGTTTCCGTATGTCTGGTGCAAGTTTTAGGGTTGTTGTTTGTTTTATCAGTGATAAAAAATAAATTATCATACCAACAGTCAACAACAGAGGGAGAGGGAAGCTTCAGAAGTTCCCCCTGTCCCATTTGGAGGGTTTTTTTAGCGTATTGCGCAATCGCGTCCGCCATTAACGAATCAATTCATAATTGTTTCGTAATTGTTTCGTAATTTACGAAATTTTGTATATTTTGAACTTTTTAAAAGAAAAATTTCGGAATTCTTTTAAAAAACTAAACGCAAAAACCCCCTAAAAACGAATCGAGTTTAGAAACAAATTTTTCCGTGGTTGCCCAGCCCTTATATATATATATATATATATATTGGAGGTGGGCTCCAAGTCTAAACATAACAATCATTTATGTTTCATATTTGGCATATACACATATCTTGAAGATAATTGTTTATACAATATTTTAATAATTTTGTACATGAATAAAAATTGTGTACATTGAATTACCAGAAACCAAAAGTATCACTTTCGTAGCTACACCTGTGGGCAATTTTGGAGTACTTTGGTTTTCTAAATTCCAGATGATGGATAGTCAACCTAGATAGATATATTATAGTTGTGGAAATAGGTTTCTTTGTATGAGGTCACATCTGACTTCTTTGTTTTTCTGTATCAATCAGTATTGCATGGAAGGCAGACTTGTTTCATCCACAGATATTTTCCATTGGATGCAGTTTCTTGCTTGTTGCTAAATACTGGAAGAACAGCATATTTCACCCTAATTGCACAGTTCTGCAATCTCTATTAGCCTTCAAAGGTAATATCAGATTGTGAGACAACCTGGAGGTCATACGTACAGTGTTCTGGTTAAAATATTGGGCTGGGACTTCAGAGATCCACATAGAAATTACCATTCAGGTCATGACAACTGACTGTGTGATCTTGGGCCAGCCATTTTGTCTCATCTTAACCTACCTCACATATGGGGATCAAGAGAGACATAGACTACCTTGCTGTTATATGTAGCACAACGAATTAAACCACTAGCTGCAGGAAAGCTGCTGGCCAGAAGTTGGCAGTTCAAAGCCATAAGTTGGGATGAGCTCTTGACTGTCAGCTCTAGCTTCTACCAACCTAGCAGTTCGAAAGCATGTAAGTAGATCAGTAGGTATCGCCTCAGCAGGAAGGTAAAAGGGTGCCCCATGCAACACAACCGGAAATGTCTATGGACAACAGTCTCCTCGGCGTGGAAAAATGGAACAAGAGCACCTCCCCATGGCTAGAGTTGAGCATCGCCTTCAGATACCGAAGATGGAAAAAGGGGAATTGTATTGTATTGAAATCCGCTCTGAGTCCTTCCGGGGAGAGAAAGCAGAATATAAATAAAGAGTATATTATTATTATTATTATTATTATTATTATTATTATTAAACACCTGACATGATTTTGTGGACAACATTAGGGAAAATGAATTGTTAATTAAATCTTAGGTGATGTAGTAAGTTTCAGTCTAAAACAGCTGAGGAGCAAAGTCCTCTGTTCTCAGTCCATCTTGGAATATTAACTTTAAAGCCTGACAGGAACATTAAATATCAACTTTGACTATTTCTTGGCTGTTCTGTTAAGCAGATGGAGGTGTAAAGAGAGTGGGAATTGCTGGTTGCAAAAAAGCGAAAACACACAGTGAGCAGAAAGTAGGACACACATAAACATAAAGTATTCTTTCTTGCCTCCTAAGAAATGAAATGTCAAAACTCACAGTAAACCAATGCCTTTATTAGAGCCAAAAAATTACAATGTTTTGTTGTTTCAACATCACGGTAGGGTTTTCCCCCTCTTATATTCCATTCCATGTTCTGGTTAACATTCAGCCTGATAACGGAATTGAATTAATATTTATTTTGGCCAGCTACTGGAATAATCCAGACGAAGACTTCTTATGTGCTTGAAAACATCCACCTCCTCCAACAGACAATCAACATAATTTAAAATATACTAAAAGTAAATCAAACAATTAAGACATTAGAACAGATTTGAAAGCTTAAAACAGTGTTGACTCATGTACATTTTGAGACAAAGAGTGAATTAGGCCTTGAACCAGCAATTTCTACTCTCTTTGTGCCTCCATTTGCTAAACAGAAAAGCATACCTTCCAGCATTTCACAGATTAGAATCAAGAAACGTTTGGCCCAGCAGTATCAGAATGGCTAATGTTATAAATGAAGAACTCGGGCTTCATTTACATGGTAGAATTAGTGCAGTTTGCCCCTACTTGAATTGCCATGACTCCTATAGAATCCTGGGAGTCAACGTTTTATATGGTCTTTTACAGTATATATCAACCCACAGAAACTAGGGGCTCTTCCAGACAGGGCCTATATCCCAGGATCTGATCCCAGGTTTTCTGCTTTTAACTGGATTATATGAGTCCACACTGCCAGATAATCTGTGATGAACAGAAAACCTGGATCAGATCCTGGGATATGGGGTCTGTCTGGAAGATCAGGCTGCAGCAGATTTTATCTTTTATCTGAGCTAACTAGAAAGGCCAAGTTAGCTCCTTCCACAACAAGGCCCCTTTCTACAATGCCCCTATATCCCAGGATCTGATCCCAGATTTTCTGGCAGTAGAGACTCATATAATCCAGTTTAAAGCAGATAATCTGGGATCAGATCCTGAGATATATAGACAGTGTAGATGGGGCCTGAAATGAATCCAGAACAAAGGAAAAGCTGTAAAGAGGTGAGAAGAACTGGGGCATTTTAAAAGTTGCTGAAAAAGAGAGAATGCCTAGGATTATTTGGCACTTTGCGTGACATATTGGAACGGTTGGAGAATATAATTACCCTCCAACTGTTCCAATATGCCAAGCAGACTGCCCACACACGCACACTGGTACCAGAATAAACCCAGTGTCAGTATTGATCAAGCCTTCAAGGGGAACACGTTCCACAACCAGGGCGTCACAAAAGAGAAAGCTTTTTCATGTAACATTCTTGGAAGATCTTATTCAAGGTATTGATCAACAATAAATTTAGGAATAAGCAGAGAATAAGAATATTAAAATTGGAATAGCCACTTAGCTTGTGCTATTTTGGACGCTGCAGATATTGTTGAACTCCAGCTTTTGCAGTATTTCTAATGAAGGGCTGTTTGCTAGGACTGATGACAGTGATAGGACTGCTCGAAATTACTTTTAAAGTATTAAATGTTAGTAATATTGATGACAGATTTAAATGATGAGTCTTTGGCCTGTACCTCCATAAAAAAGGAATTAACTTCTGTTTCCAAAGTCAACTCTAGGAATAATTGTTTTGGTACATTCACTGAAGGCTCCCCAAATTTGATATTAAATTATAATATTTTAAAAAGGAAACAGTACAATCCTATAATTATCCAGAAGATATACTATTGAATTCAGTAAGCTAACTCCTGAAAAACTATGCATAGGATAGATTGCAATCTGTAAGACAAGATGGTTCTCATTCTGTCCTCCCCTCTCTACAACATTCTCTTAATATTTCCTTCTTTCTTCCAATACAAGCTGAGTACAAAAAGCTGTCACTGCATCAAGAAAGAAAGATTTAAGATGGTTATCAAATTCAACAAGAATAATCTTCAATGCAGAATTGGCAGGTAAACTTATCCAATAAGTTAAATATTGTTAAGGTCTATGTATTGGAACAAACTTCTCACTTTTTTCTTTTTGGAAAAAAAATCTGCTCACAATATTGTGCAAAGACAGGTTTGTTAAAATTTTCTTTGTGCATTTCATTTACCAATATGACACTAGCAGACAATCAGGTAAAAACACTTGACTGCTCATCAAAATAATAGCAAGCTCAAAATTTCAGCTTTCCTTGTACCTGAATTGCTCTGCATGACATTCTTTCACTTCCAGTTTTTATCTCAAGGTAAATCGATTTTAGTCATATGTTGAAAAAATTCAGGGATGTTCCAGAGTTTGGCTGTGTGGATAGCAGAAAGAGGTCTGAGGCGCCTATCAAGGAAATGACGATTGGCTCCTTCCTTATTCCTGGTCACACAGGTGCCTCTGCTGATGCCGGCACAGGGTGTCCATGATGACCAGGTGCTCTCATTGAGTTCTGTGGCTATCTGGCAGTAATGACAGGAACAGTAATGTAATGATCAGCAGGATCAAAGTGATCTCAGTTGAACCATTGGACTCTGCCCCACCGCTATCACCACAAGCTGGATGGAATGTGTGGTTATCTCCTGGGCCTCTGGGACCAGTATGGAGCATTTCTCCTTCATACTGTCACCAGAATATGCAGACAGTGTAGATGAGCCCATAGAAAATATATCCAAATCTGAGATCAGATTTGGTTATCTGTGACTAAATTGTTTCTGAATCTTTCACATCAGAGGGGTGGGAACATCAGCCAGCTGCCTCATCACATTAATTAAATTCCCCCTCCTATGACACATCCTCAATGCAGCGAGCACAAAGCTCAGTGGGATCTCATCCCACAACATACACCTACTTCTGGTGGGGCTCTGTGCCAGCTGCATTGAGGAAGTATTGGGGGTGGAGGGGAACCTGAACATGGGAGACAGCCTGTATTTAAGCTAGGAATCATGGGGACAATGTTTCCCAGCATGTGATAGGCAAGCGGGTAGTACAGGCAATGCAGGGAACTAGGTGACAGATTCACCTGGCTTCCCCCACCATTTGTCCCACTGACCTACGGGTCCCCCTGCTGTCCTCCACATCAAGGGTCTCAGTGTGATGAGGTGCATATTGGCAGAGATACAGACCTCATTGATGGCAGTGGCTTCTTTCTGGTAAGAGCATGCTGGTGGACATTTACAGTCCTTATATATTCTCCAAAATAGGAGGTATGTAGCAAATGTAAAAATGAAATAGACATGAGTGCATTACCTTAGGTTGCACATATGTAGCTGTCCTATGGGATTCCTCCAATTTCTTATTATTTCTATAGCCATTATATTTATTATTTTCCACCCTTTTCATAATTCAGCACTCTTGTACCTTAAAAGAATTAAAAACAAATATAGTGTCAGAGTAACACCATACAATAATAAACCATATATGGGGCAGATAAAAGTTTTAAAGTGTCGTCTGTAGTGCAAGTTCTATGAAATTTGCTATTGTACTATTGTACTTATGTAATAGCAAAATATGTTGATTTATGTTTTCATACTGTGAAATCAATTGAATCTGTCATCCTATGCTTGCACATGTTACATTCATCATATTTTGAGGTGTTATTGACCATGATAACTCGTTTGGAACTTCATATTTTTACTTTCACAAGAACATTACCAACTGTGCTTTTGACTTAAAAGGATGTCACACTGCTGGCTTCTAAAAGATATTTTGTTTTTGTGGCTTCCTTGGTTTCATTTGAACCTCAAACATAGAATATTGGGGCAGGATCCTCACAAATCCCTATGATTCTAGGATGACCAAGTATTGCCATCACTTTTTCCCTTATGGTCTACTGACATGATTAGTGGTGTTGGCAATTCCCTTCACTTGGCTGATGTGTTCCTCACTGGTCACGCTAATATCAATGCCAGGGAAATAGGCAGGGACAGCCAATTGAGGCCTGCTGATTCTGTCTGTATTAGATTACACCCATAGTAGCAATAATCTCTGTCTAGCCTCCATTCTGCTGCCCACTACAATAGCTGTACATGGGAGACAGCTAAATAAGGATTGCCACAATGCTTGTCCTTTTTCTTACATAGACAGAGCAGCAACACATTTTTTCACTAGTTTTACCCCCTTCCACCAGCCACTGCAATAGTTGTGCCAGGAAAAGAGGAGAGGGTAAAACAGCCAAGGATCACCATTGTTGTCTATATTAAAAGACCAGAACAGGTGTTGATAATCTCCCTCATTGATCCTCAACCCCAGCCATTTCAATAGCTGGTCAAGGTCATAGGCAGTGAGAGATAGCAGCACTGGTGACAGAAGATTTATTTTTCCTCTGATGACATTTTTCAGGGGATCATTTTTGAGATCATGGTTTTCTTCATCACCACCACTCCTAAATGATCACACAATGATCCCCTAACCAGTCAGTCCCTTACTGGACCACCTCCCCCATCAAGCTATCATGCTTAGAAATATTTGAAAATAGATATTAAAGCAAAAAAAAAATAATTATAAGCAGATATTTCACATGCACAGTTCGCATCCCCACCCTGCCTTAAAGGCCAGATAAATGCTAATTATTCTTTGCGCTTTGCTTATATTCTGTATCAGGAGAAGTTTCAACACAGGAAACAATAGCTCATATATACAGTTGAATAGCAATACTTTTATGAACCTGTCTTAATTCATTAATCACTGAGCCAAGTCAGTGACTCATACATCAAAACAAACCCCTAATTCAGTGACACTTATCCCAGTGCAAGAGTAGTTTATGCTTCACCATCAAATTTGTTCTGCCAGTATTAGCACCTCTCCAAAACTGGGTCACCAAGATTGCCCAACACTTTCATTTAATGTGAAATGAATATCAATTGGGCAGAATTCAGTTGGCTGGTCACAACTAGAGGAGACACATTAAATCAGTTGTTAAGTGATATGTCAACACATAAAATCCCATTGATTCAATAGCTCTACTCTAGTTGTAAAATCCAATAGAGTTTAGGCCAATGCATCTAGTGTCCCTCAGTCTTTCCAGCTGCACGTTATCATTTTTTAAACTGCACAATTCAATATTTTATGTCCAAATGCCAGCTATATATCTCATTTAAAGTTCAGATTAAAACCACAGAGCAGATTTCTTGCTTCAACCTCCAGTGAGACAATGTGAAGAACAGGGGAGGAGAATAGCAACAAGGAAAATACCCCACTTTTCCATTGCTTTTAAACAGTTGCTTATTCATTTCTCCCTTACTGATCCAGGAATTATGGCTTAATTTTCATTATTGCAATACCTGAGCAAGGATACTTAATCCATCCCCTCGCAAGTGTAATGTAGCATATCTTGAAATCCCCTTACTCACCATTCATAGATCTTGAGAAGTCACTCTGGGTGCCTTCCATGAGGTGGATTTTCTTTGATGAATCTGAGAATGGGTTATATTTTTGTTTTTGTTTTGAAGCTAAGGACAATCTACAATGGACATCGGTCCCCAAAATTCATAGCTAAAGCAGATTTCCCCTGCCACATTGTAAAACCCATTTTCTAAAGCTCGTTGAAAGCTTGTTCAGAAGACAAAAGATAGGGAAAGATGGTGAGAAAGCATTTTCATTTATTACAACTTTAATATCATTTAAAACTTGGTTTTGGATGGGAGTAGGACAATGTTGTGGGGTAGTGTTTTTATTCATGTTAAGGGAGCTCCAGTACAATTTACTGACTTGTGCAGATAATCTCCTTAGAGAGTCTACCAATTATTGATTTTACAATTCCTTGCTCTCAGGCTAACAACACCCAAGGAAAGACAGAACACAAAATGAGGGCAGCAAAGTTTTGAGGGGGGGGGGGTGGGATGAAAGATGGTCAGCATACATCTGAGGCAGAAGAGGGGAAAGGAGAGGACTAGAACACCTCTTCTTCTCCCCACCCCCACCCCAAATGCATCTTGTTTCCTTCCTTCTTCTCTTTAGAAAATGATGTCAGTAACTGTTTCACTGTTCTGAGAGTGCCTTGGACTGCGAGAAGATCCAACCAGTACGTACTTCAGGAAATAAAGCCTGACTGCTCATTGAAGGGAAGGATAGTACAGGCAAAGATGAAGTACTTTGGCCACATCATGAGAAGAAAGGAAAGCTTAGAGAAGACAATGATGCTGGGGAAAATGGAAGGAAAAAGGGGCCAACCAAGGTCAAGATGGCTGTATGGGATCCTTGAAATGACTGGATTGACCTTGAAGGAGCTGGGGGTGGTGATGGCCAACAGGGAGCCCTGGCGTGGGCTGGTCCATGAGGTCACAAAGTCGGAAACGACTGAACGAGTGAACAACAACAAGAAAACTGTTTCACTACATGCTCCTTTTAGTAACACATCAGTGTGACCTTTGACTCTCTTTCACTTCCCTCCTGCCCTTTTTTGGCTTTAAAAACAATTGCTTTACAGAACTTCCATGATTTTTTGTCTACTGGTGATCCATGGTATGAACAGGGAACAAAACTTCCAAGGCTTCACCCTGCCTCAGTCCTTGTATCTTTATGAGGAACTCACATAGCAATATTGCTCACATATGATGTTCCTTTGTTTTCTTCTTCTCTGTCTTCCATTTTTTTCATACTGCAAAATATCTCTCTCAAGATAGCCCTTTCCATCACACCACATGACTGTAACATAATGCAGCATATATAAAAATGTCAGGGGAAAAGCATTCTCTAAGAATTCCCATCTGACATTTTTTAAAAAGAGTAAGAGAAAGATTCTCTATGGTGCTGATCTCTTCTTCCTGCTCAGAGTCTCTGCTCACAGGTTCAATGGAGTGTCCAAAGTTGAAAAAGACATTTAAAGGAAATTTAAACTTACTGTCTGTTTGCCCACCCATTGGGTTGAAGGGCACGTTGCTTGGGAACATGACAGATAATGAGGCTGCAAAGAAATGTTGGTGGGGCTATAATGACATGGTTCTTCTTCAGATGTTGCTCACCACTGAGATCTGTATCTTCCCTCTGCTTGTTTCCTGAAGTGGAAATTGACATGTCTGAAGAGCAGAGATTCCTGATCACATTGAAATGTGCTTATATGCATGGCTGCCATGAATGAAGGAAACTCTCCTTTTGAGATATTCTACTTTCCTTGAAATGAAAAGGACAATGTTGTGGTATGGGCACCCTTGCTCTCCTGTTGAGGTAACAGTGGTTATGGCCATATTTTTATCTTGCATTTTGGAAACCCATGAGAGGCCAGATCCCAAAATCCAGACATTTAGCAGATTGCAGGCCCCTTTGAATGCTAAAAAGTTTATTTATTTTATTTATTGATGAATTGTATACCCCGTATTTCCCCAGTCAAGGCCCAAGGCAGCTTACAGCCAGTAAAAACATACAATATAAAATTATTTACTACATTTAATATCAAACCCTTCTTTTAATGTGTTCAAGGCATCAGATATAGTCTCATACAATTTCATTCTCTACTACCACTTCAAGGTAGATTAGGTGCATGTACCATTTGGCTGAAAGCTTATTAGTAATTACTTTCAACCCATGTTTTCCTAGTCTAATTCCAATATACAATCCATTATACCAAAGTGGGTTGTGTCCCGAGTCTGTTTGGGGAAATAGGGTGGTAAATAAGTATATTATTATTATTATTATTATTATTATTATTATTATTATTATTTGGTGTTATGGCAGTCTACAGCAGTTACTAGATGATTTGGTGAGCAAAGCTATAGTCTTGCCATACTACATGGCAAGCAACATGGGCCAGTGAGTTACTTTGTTAATTTCATGGCCAGCTGCAAAATGCATCCAGTCTCCCCAAGGTGTTTTTGCTGCAGTATAAAATGTCCCTAGGTTACATTGCACATGAACTGTTGTCTCAGTTGAAGCCATCAGATTAGATTGATGCAAGAGGTAAGTTGAGCATAAGCAAATGGGCATGAATAGTACAACCTGCTGACTTAGATTTGGATTTCTCAAGAAAATGAGCTGGACAGATTTGGTTTGAAGGTTTATTTTGAAGAATTTTATCCATTTTCCTATGATGTAAAACCACTATAGGCAAAGCACAGTGCCACTGAGGAAGTTCTATCATTTTTAGTATGACATATAGTAGACAATCTCAATGGTGCCTGTTTTCTTTCCCCTCAAGCCTTCTCTTATTACTCAGTTTCAAGAGTTGCTTATTCAGTAGCTAAAATGCCTATAAATAACAGCATGAATAAATGCTATTCACAATGTTTCTTTTGTGTAAGCAAAACATAGTTTGTAGGAATAAAAATTATGGTACACCATTAAGAAATATGTACTACTGTCAGTGTTTTCTTTGTGTCAACAAAAGAGTGCGGATAAAAACAGAAATTACAGCTCTTCTAGCCAGATGACCACTAAGCACTGGAAGGTGTATATCCACATGCTCATCAGAAGTAAATCAGGTGAAGAGGGAAAAGACTTGTTGAATGCATCATTGTGAAAGTACTTGTACACATTTCAAGTATGAGTCCCGCAGGGATACTATACAGTATTTTTAAAAGACAGCATTACAAATCTTCATACCATTTTAGAGTTATTTTAATTGTTTTTCAAATGAAATGGAAATAATTTGAAAAATATTTTCAAATATCCATTATTATCTGATCAAGCTCAAGCCTCCTTCCTTGAGAACAGCCTTCACCGAGCTGCGATTTCAAGTGATGCCAACCGCAGTTTTAGATGGTCGCTACCAAAATGTTCCCTGGGAAAACAGACTATGTATTTGTAATCAATGTGAGGTAGAAGACATTGTGCATTATCTGTTAGTCTGCCCATTGTATAGTGACCCAAGGGAAAGACACCTGAAACCTTTGTTGACACAAGATGAAGGAAACTCTATTGCAGAAACAATGCGGTTTCTGTCGAGTGATACAAATGACTATGTAACTTACAAAATAGCTCTTTTTGCTCGCTCTGCAAAAAAGATCAGAAAGACAGAGTTAGATAAAATTGCTATCAACTGCCAAGGAGATTTTAAGGGTTAACTGGATCCTCTCCTAAAATGTATTTAAACTATTATTAACTTCCATTGTTTTTGTTGTGGGAGCAAATTATGGTTCTGTTTAGCATCTTTGGTGCCTGTACTCTGAGGGCACTATTGTGCGCGTGTGGTGCTTTTTGTCATGGCCTTGGGCCCGTACAAGAAACTATTTTTGATTGAATATCCATTATTGCTGCCCAACCTGAGGAATAAAGAGATCAGACACAAAAGATGGAATAAAATAAAGGCAGATAATGATGGCCTATTTAAGCAAATCTAAATTACGGGAGCAATTTGATGCAGGAGTACCTGGAGCTACCAGTCTCTTCAGACCAAAGCCCCCAGCCTCCTCTGAGGCTCTGAAAGGAGTCCCTGAAATTCAGGGTGCTCCAAAGTCTAGCTAATAAACTGGAAGGCTGTCCTGAGAGTTACGGATAAGTTGGAAGGCTAATAAACTGGAAAGCTAACCAGAGGATGTAAGCGCTTAAGATGCTTTGCCCTCTGGTGTGGGAAAAAGATCTAGAAACCAACCCCAAAGATAGGAGATTTTTCCCCATCCTCAAAATTACATGTTACACAGGAGTAGTTCCAAATTCCCTTCCTTCACAAATGTATATCCTCAGTTCATATCTCCTCCCAACATCTGCCACAAATAGGTATGAGCCCCTGCCTCCATTTCCAACACACAAAAAAAGAATTTATAATTTTTTACAAATCACCAAAAAACAGGGTAGTTGTAGGGTTTTTTCGGGCTATATGGCTATGTTCTAGAGGCATTCTCTCCTGATGTTTCACCTGCATCTATGGCAAGCATCCTCAGAGGTCGTGAGGTCTGTTGGAACTAGGAAAAAGGGTTTATATATCTGTGGAATGACCAGGGTGGGACAAAGGACTCTTGCCTGCTGGAGCTAGGTGTGAATGTTTCGACTGACCACCTTGATTAGCATTTGATGGCCTGGCTGTTGTTTGGTGTGGCTGGGTAGTGCCTGGAGCAATCTTTTGTTGAGAGCTGATTAGATGCCCCAGATTGTTTCCCTTCTGTTGTTTTGCTGTTGTAATTTTAGAGTATTTTAATACTGGTAGCCAGATTTTGTTTATTTTCATGGTTTCAAAACCAAAACACCAAAAAACAGCTTATTGCCACGATCAGGGTCAACTCCGTCATGTTGGAAGAATTTGAGCTGATGGTAAGTGATTTCAGGGTGTGCATTGTAAAGAAATTAAACCATTCTAGAGTCCTGGGTTTTTTATTTTTTGTTGATTCTTGTAAGGGGCACATTGAGGTCATGAACATCTCCTCCCCCATATCAATACTGCTGTGAAATAATAGCAGACCATATAAGCATGGTTTGTGGCCACATACCTTGCATTTTACCAAAATCTTTTACGACCTAGATTATAAGGGCTTTCTTCTTCTAAATTCTCAGGGCATTACTCCCAAGATAGACAAGTAGTTGTGGCAGAGGTCTGCAGTGTTCCCCAAATTACAAGGTCAGGTGGTTATGCCAATGCAAGCCACTTCTCCTGAGCCATTCAATGGCAGCCATATCCCCTAACTCCAGGCGACCACCATAAATGGCTCCTGTGAGCTTGTTGCTTCACCCAGAAGATGTAACCATGGCCATAATTCAGGACTTACTGACAAATTCATGGGCAACAACCCAGGCTATGCAAAAGCAAATAGAAAATTGTAGGGGTGAAAATGGCCAAATATTCCCATGAAAAGCTGTCGTGGATTGAATGCCTTATGGGTATATATCAATAGCTGCAGCAGTAGATGCAACACCAATCTGGAATAAATAAAGAGCCAAATTTCATACCTTGAAAGCCAACCTTATCAAGGACCCTGAAGGTGACTGACCAAAACTAATATTTTGTCAAGAGGTCAGCCTGATGAACCACAGAACAAGATTGCTGTCTCATCAACTGAATGCAATTATTAAGAGACCATATTGGGCATAAATATAAATCCTTGCATTGCTGTAATTTAACCACTGTGTCTTTATCTTGTTGATCAGTTTTAGATTAATGTATCCTTAAAATATGCATGCTGGAGAACAAGAAAACATCTTTAACACCCAGTGTTTGGTTAGACCTATATCCCTTGGAATGCACTTCCAATTCACTGATACATAAAACTGCAAAAAAGGCAACTAAAGAAGTATGAAAATGTGTAGCTTCATAGAATGAAGAACACACACAAAAAGCATGATAGAAAAGGTAACATCTTAAGAATAGCATGGAAAAGTAGTTGACAGGCATCAGGCACCCTACTTCTCTCCCTGGACCCCACTCTAAGCATCTTTTGAAGCCAAAATCATTGGTGCAGTCCTTAAACCACAGAGCCTTGAACCAGAATGTCAGGGCAGATCCCTGTGCCTGAATGGAATGTGGAACCAAACTCTTCCCATGTATGGAAACACAAAACAAGACAGCATGTGTGGGATGAAATAACATTTAAAAATCACTTTCAAATAACCATTAAAGTTTTAAAAGCAAGAAAATTCCACTTAGCATTTCTCTTTTGAAAAACTTCACTACTTTACCCAAAATATATCTGTCTACATATTTACTAATTTATATTCTGTGATTTCCTGGCAAAGGATCCAAAATGTTTCCAAATGCAGGTTGTTTCAAAAAGATGGACCCAATTTGAAATCATTACCCCTCTATAACCACGAACTGTTCATGAATGAAACTCTTACCGTGATTGTAGAGTTTTTGTCCATAGAGAAAAGCACCAAACTCCAAACTACTTTTTTTCAGGAAAAAAAGAGTAGACAATGAGAGTCTCAAACTCTTTGTGCCAATGTATACTGACACACTGAGAAGTGTGTTAGTCATAAGAAAAATGTGCATTTAATGAAGTGATTTTGTTAAATTTGTCATGCCACTTTTCCTGTCGCTTTCTATTTTACCAAGAATTATTGTCTTTTAAAATTAGTCATAAAATAAATAATAAACAACATATTGTTTTATTATATGTAGATGCATAAAGTGTCCAATAGAGGGAGCATGGTGTAGTGGTTTGAATACTGAACTCTAGGAGACCAGAGTTTAAATGTCTGCTCAGCCATGGAAACCAAGAGGAAGATCTTGAGCAAGTCACACATCTCAGGCCCCATCTACACTGCCATATAATCCAGTTTCTGAATCCAGATTATCTGTTTTGAACTGGATTATATGGCAGTGTAGACTCATATAATCCAAACATTCACACAACCTCTGAGGATGTCAAAGCAGATAATCTGGATTCAGAAACTGGATTATATGGCAGTGTCAATCCAGCCTCAGGGCCATTCCGGACAGGGCTAAATCCCAAATCCTCTCAAGATTTAGACCAGAATTTAGACCACAAAGTGGGCCCAAATTCCACACTCTTAGTAGCTAGATGTCATCTGGGTCAATCAGAAATCTCCTTATTATAGAAAAAAGAGGGGTCTATCATAAGTAGTGGTGTTATAGACTTTCACGTGAAAGATTTTATCTGTATCTGGGCCTTTTTATTCAGTATATAAATCATTATCCTTCCATGGTAAGGGGCTGCAGTGCTGCAACAGGTTAAACAATTGAATTGATGAATCTGCTCACCTAAAGATTGGCAGTTCAAAACCACAGATTGAGGTGAGCTCCTGCTACTGGCCCTAGTTGTAATTCACTCTGGGTGCCCTCGGGGAGCTAGAGCGGGATATGAATAAAGTGTATTATTATTATTATTATTATTATTATTATTATTATTATTATTATTTTATGGAAATATATCAAAAGCCAGGTCTTTTGAGTTATTTCAAAAATAGAGGACCAATGAGGTATTTAGCTTCCTCCAATGAAGGATTAGTTGTATATTTCTGCACATTGGCTAACATTATTTATTTCCTAGAAACTCTTCAGGAACTTGAAGCTGATTACTTGTGAGCTAGCATCAGTTCACTAACAACCACTAATATTCAGATCTCTTTTTTCCTGTATTTTCTAGTGGTTCTTAAAAAAATTAGGTTATGTAATGATACTTTCTGTACATATTTTTCTTTAAAAATTCTTCTTGTATAATGAAAACAAACAAAATCACCCTTTAACTATTAAATGTAGGGTGTCATCATTCAGTGATTCCATTTTTTGTTTGAATATGAAATAGTCTATGTACTGCATTCCACCCCATCACAAAGTTTTCTGCATTCTTCTAGGAAGAACTTACTGTAGTTCTTTTCAAAAGGAAACTTGAAGCTTGTGCTCTATAAATTGAGGTGCATGACTCCATCTTTGTAAGTCAAAGCCCTTCCCAGGCAAAGTGAGATCAATGAGTACAAGACAAATGATAACCACATTCACTTACAATGAAGTACATCGCTCAGTTCCTTTAAATCAAAGACTGAAGTGTATAGTGGCATCTCTTAAGCTGCAAATGGAGCTTACACCTGAGGTGGGCACGTGATTACTTTAAGGTAGATAGCAAGTGAAGGCAGAAGGAAACTGGACAATCAATCTTGCCCCCGCACTACAAAGGTGCTTGTAAATGATAAGGTGGAGGCTGAGTAGAATCAATGAACATTCCTTTTGCCTCTACTCTATAACAGCAGCCTAAGGCAGTCAGTCAAAATGAATTCATGCGAGGTTTCCAGCTAAAGCAACCAGCCCATCAACCAGAACTGCACTTTCCATTTGAAGCAGGTCTCATCTCTCAGTTCTTGAAACATAGGGATGAACAATGCATTTGCTATAGATGGATGAGATGTGGACCAATTTCTCTTGAAAAAACAACAGACATTGAAGAGTATGTAAGGAGAAGGACAGGGATAATATCTTCCATTGTCCTCGCTAGCAAACGCACTACACTGCTATAGCACTTTAACTCCCATGGCAACCTTCAAAAACCCATTTTTCAATCATAAAATGAACACTTCAGAACATTCTTTCCATTAAAATCCCTGCCTTGTTGTGTTTCTTCAATGAGGCTAACTCCCAGATAAGTATGAATAATCTTGTTCTTTCACCAATATTTCATTACTTTTCTAAATGACAAGTGGGAATGGAAAAATCTATATAATCAATCAAGCCCGTGTCAGTTCTATAGTGATCCTAATACAGATTTAGCTATCAAGATATGGTTTTCAAACCCTGCACATAGTTTTATTCCTGTAAGTGTGCCCAACAAACCTGATAACCTCTGAAGTCTGTCTCCCTGTGAGGAGGCTAGAAGGGTGAGGGGGCAAAAACGAGGGATGGAGGGTGAGAGAGAGAGAGAGAGAGAGAGAGAATAATTGCACCCTGGGTACAAATCTTTGTAAATCTTTTTAAACAGTGTTAAGAATGCAATTTTGGGACTGGAAGAAAATCTCTGTAACAGATTTATGCAAAATATTTTGAGGCTGCTCAGTTATTTGTCTGACAATGGATAAACTTTTGTAATTTGAACACAGTCTGTTTGCACCACGCTATTAAGGTGTGTGTCTGTGGGAACATCCAGACAGCCCATTTAATGTGGGAGTTACCACAGTAAAAGGGGGGCTGTCCAGATGGTGTCCTGGACAAACCAAATTTTTCCACAAACCAGGAAAAACCTGATTTGTGGTGAATTAATTGATAGTGGGTTTATTCAGCACCTTCTTGGAAGGTGTGGGATAAACCTACTTCAGGTGTCTGGACTGCTCCCTTAAAAATCCCATGGTTTTCTAGGCTAAATTAGCCTGGAAAACCACAAGGCCACCAACCCCCTCCCCAAAAGCTGGCAAAAGCCCTTTAAAAACAAAAATACTTACCTGGCCTCCATTATAGAGCTGCAGGATCTCTCCTGGCATGTAGAAATAATGCACAAGGAGAAAAGGAGAGGAAGAAAAATCACTTCTGCCCCTCCTTTCTCCTGGCACATCATTTCTACATGCCAGGAGAGCTCTGACAACTCTCTAATTGAGGCCAGGTAAGTACTTTTGTTTTTAAAGGGCTTTTGCCAGCTTTTGGGAAAGGGGTTAGCATGTTTGGGTGTTCTCCCGGGAAGTTCCATGAGAACTTCTGGACACCACCTGTTCCAGGGGCCCATCTACACATCTGTGTGTAAATGGGCCCCCGGGAACATCCTGTCTGGAAGCACCCTGTGTGTGAGAAGGGAAGGAGTGGGAGAGAATGGAGAAGAGAAGTAATTGTTAGCACTCTGTTAATGATTTAGGTTCATGTTAAGTTCCTTCACACAAACAGTTGTCCTTTTTGAAGGCGATTGCTTAATGCCTACATTCACAGTTACACAAGGGGAGTTCCATTATGTTGCACATAGGGGTAAGTAACTATTTGTGAGTACTTTCAGTGAATTACTTGTTTGACTGGGATTACAAGAATCACCATTGCATATATCACATTGCACAAGTTTATAATATTGCCTTTGACTCTTAAAGCTTCACCGTATAACTTGACTATAAGGGACCGGATAGATAATTTCATTGCAAGTACATTCACAGATAGCACAATATTTGATTTCAGCAGAAATATGATGTAATACAGCCACCACATAAATACATGAGTATAGATTTGCAGTATGTAAGCTGGATGTAGGGTTTCAGCCATAATTTTCTCTTGTTTTGGCATTACATGGAATACTGTCCTAGCTGATAACAACTTTGAGAGGCAATGAGGCAATATGTGTTGATAAAAAACTTGTAAGGATGCAAACAGTTTGCACAGTGCTTACTTTGGAGAAGCTTCATGTGGCAGACAATGAAATCTATGAGGCTTTCTAAAAGTAACCTCATTTACAGTATACATTTTGTGTATTGCTCCTTCAGGGCTTGTTTACACCATTGCCTTTGACTATTAGGACTTCCACATATGGCTCAAATATCAGGAACCAGACACATAATTTCATTATTTCTCTTCCCTGAGTCCCTGATATACCGTTACTCCTTGTGGCTGATAGGAACCAGAGTATACATTGCAGTTCAACAACAGATGTACTTGCTCTGTGGGAATGAAAAAGTCACATCTCAGTGCCTTTTTCCCCAAATACTCACAACACACAGCACCAAATTACTGTACAAAACTTCCTACAACTACTACATTCTTGAGCCACAGTGAATGACTGGACTCCCACAATTTGGAAGCAACCATCAAAAACATTCTCTCTCATCATTATGAAGCATGCCTGTAATGATGGTGGGACTGAGAGAAAATTCTCCATCAAAGATATTAAAACTTAGGCGGGCTCATATAGGGAGATTTTTTTTAAGTTTTCCAAATCAAAGCTATAAAAGTCATCACAAGGCATGAACAGTACTTTGAATTCTATGTGGCCTGGTAGCTATTAAAAGTATTTCAACAGAAACTTAAATGGTTTGGAGTTTTTAGTACAACAGCCACTGGCAATGTTGGCCACTGTACAATGAAACAAGATGATGTGATATTTCCCCCCAAGTTTCAGAAAGTTTTGCACATCAACTGATTTGTGGGATTTAAAAAAAAATGACAATACATTTTTTTTAAAAAAAACAAAACAAAACCCAGCTATTCCCTTGAATATGGCACACAATACAACATAACTTCAAAACTCAGGAATTTCCTCCCAGTCCAGCACAGATTTACTTACTAGTATAAGTCAGTCTTCTGAAGAATTCTAAACTGATTGGCTGACTGGCTGGTGGCAGTGGGTTAAACCGCTGAGATGCTGAACTTGCTAACCAAAAGGTTGGCGGTTCGAATCCGGGGAGCACGGTGAGCTCCTGCTGTTAGGTCCAACTTCAGCCAGCCTAGTAGTTCTAAAACATGCAAGTGTGAGTAGATCAATAGGTACCACTTCAGCAGGAAGGTAACAGCACTCCATGCAGTCATGTTGGCCACATGAACTTGGAGGTGTCTACAGACAATGCCAGCTCTTCAGCTTAGAAATGGAGATGAGCACCACCCTCCAGAGTTGAACATGACTAGACTTAATGTTAGTGAAACCTTTACCTTTACCTATCCTCATTGGGGCTTCCTAATGCTACAGAATTTTGCAAAATGTAATTTAGGGCAGGGCCCTTTGAATTCTCTGCCACAAGGGTTCTTGCCTTTCCAAACTACATTTCCCAAAATTCTGTGGTCTCTCAGTCTCCTTTCCAGCTCTCTCAGCTCCTCCAGCCCAGCTGCCTACCCTCATGGCAATAGGCAGCTTGTCTATTCTTAATATCTATTTGTATATACAAAACTTACGAAATATGACATACAAGGTAGAAATGACTATTTTGTACAGCCCTAATACATACATACATGCACACACTCACTTTTGTTATATAGATAGATAGATAGATAGATAGATAGATAGATAGATAGATGATAGAGAGAGAGAGATTGACAGACAGGCAGACAGAAATATAGATAGATGTATTCATGAACATATTGTCATGTCTTCCATGTAGATCAGTGGTTCTCAACCTGTGGGTCCTCAGGTGTTTTGGCCTACAACTTCCAGAAATCCCAGCCAGTTTACCAGTTGTTAGGATTTCTTGGAGTTGAAGGCTAAAACATCTGGGGACCCACAGGTTGAGAACCACTGATGTAGGTGTTCAAGGAATTCATATGGAAATCACATGGAAGGTATGTGAGTGATTATTTCAGCCCTATGATCATGATCAGTGTCTCGTATTTTTCTTTCCTGCATTGAATGGCAAGAGGGAAATGACATCTCCTTAGTTTATTCAATTGCAAAGGATGACACAAAATGATGAGGCCTACAGGGGACTTGGGACTGATATATATGCCTCATACATTCTCTATTCTTAATACCAGAATGGCAACACCTTGGATGCTTAGAGAACTTACATAATGCCCTTTTCATTTGAAAAGGTGTGATACAAAAGATTACTATGTGTATCCATGTGTTTAAATTTTTCTTTGATACTTCTGATTAGATTATGCAATTTGTTTTTGACAGATTTTATGAATAGGGTTACTGTCAACAATAACTTCAACAACATTGATAGTTGAGGTAAAAAGATAAATTAGCTTCTATCATCAATAACAGTTTCAATGAGTTAAACCTTTGTGCCGGCAGGACCAATAGATCAGCAGTTTGAATCCCGAGAGAGTGGGTTGAGCTCCCTCTATCAGCTCCAGCTCCCCATGCGGGGACATGAGAAAAGCCTCCCACAAGGATGGTCAAACATCCGAGCATCCCCTGGACAACATCCTTGCAGACAGCCAATTCTCTCACACCAGAAGCGACTTACAGTTTCTCAAGTCGCTCCTGACGCACACACACACACAATCGTCATAGAGAAATATTCTGTCTGTATGTGTAAGTGCATGCTCCCACTATTTCTTTCCAGTATATTCATTTTCTCTCTCTCTCTTTTTCTTTCTGAAGATATTGCTACTCTGCTCTATATTTTGAAGATCTCAGTGTGGCTTACAATTAAAATAAATGAAAACAGTTTAAAACAATTAAAATAATTCAGTTCTTGTGGGTTTTTTCGGGCTATATGGCCATGTTCTAGAGGCATTTCTCCTGACGTTTCACCTGCATCTATGGCAAGCATCCTCAGAGGTGAGGTCTGCTGGAACTGGGAAAAAAGGGGTTCCAGCAGACCTCACCTCTGAGGATGCTTGCCATAGATGCAGGCGAAACATCAGGAGAAATGCCTCTAGAACATGGCCATATAGCCCGAAAAAACCCACAAGAACTGAATGATTCCAGCCATGAAAGCCTTCGACAATACATTCGACAATAAATTAAAATAATTTATGTAACTATAGTTAAAGCACAGCATAATAACCAGTCCATTTAAAGGATTAAATATTTTTAAACTACGCACATCAATATTTGAGATGCATCAATCAGTGAGGCCTAAACAGTTATGACAATAATCACAATAATTTCAGGAGCAGAGACTTGGAAGGAAAAATGGCCTTTGATTTGAGAATTGCCAAGAGAATGCAGGTTCAGATGTTGGTTTGGAGAAGCTTAAGATGGAAATCAATTTGACAATTTCCTTTCTCAAAAAGCATGAATAATTCTATTCCTTCACTAATGAAACTACACATATTCATTCCAGTTTGGAAGAGGACTCGATTCTACCATTCTTCCACTTGCTCAACTCCCATTGTCTGCAATCAGGGCTGTTCACAAACAATGCCAGATATTCTGTCAGTCTGCCCGTGGCAAAATGCATGGTGAATGAGATCTATTTAACAAACTCCTGGCAACTCAGTGGACTAAATCTGATTCAGGGGGAAAAAAGAATGATGGCCTTCTTCCCAAGGCTACAGAATGTCAGAATTGGCAACATACTCCCCTCTTCCTTCTGCCTAGGCATCCAGTTTTACTTTTACACAAACAGCCAAGTGCTCCTCTTAATATGTATCACTGTCCCCTCTCCTTCATAAGTTGTTTATTTGTTGAACACTTGCTTTTCCACCCATTGCTCTCCTAGAGAAGCAATGGAAATGAACAAATGGAGCAGAACCAAGCTGGAGCCATAGCCCTGGAGAGGCACTGACTTCTATTCACCCAACAGAAAGCATCCTTTTTAGAGCTTGGCTTGTTTGAAGAGCACCCGCTTTCTCTTACCACCATAGAGAAGTGTGTCTGTTCCATGACATATTGTCATTGGGCAAGCATTTTTCTATCCATCCCAAACTTTGTACAAAGAAGCTTTTAATTATGGAACATATGGTCTCATTTTCTGTAAATTGCCAGTTAGACACACTGGTTTATGCTGAATGTCTGTGTGAAAGAAGAAACTAAAAGGGTGGGGGGAGGGAGAGTTCAGAGCATTTCTGCATATACCAACAATGTGATTTAAGAAGTATGCAGGCACTGCATGTTTATTTACTTGTCCACTTAGGATTTTCTCAGTACATGCCTCTATTTCAGCTATCCTTTTTATTTTGGTAACTAAGTCTCTGTGTATGTTTATGTGCCTTCAAAACTCATGCTGACTTTTGGTGACCCCATGAATTCCACAGCGCCTTCTTTGTCAAGGAAGACTCAGAAGTGGTTTTGCTAGCATGTTTTCTATATTCAGTTGTTCTCCTTTCACACTCACCTCCATTCCTTGCTCAGATAGCAAACAGCAAGCTCCATGTCAATAAAACACAGAAATAACAGTATAGGCAGTCCTCAAGTTACAAACATTTGACTTTAAAACAACTCACAATTAAGAATGAGTATGAAAACAGGAAGTGAGAGAAATCTACCCCTAGGAAGGAAAATTCACTCCTAAAAGAGTTAATATCACGGAGCAAAGGTGTCTCTACTGAAGCTTTAGCACCAATCCTTGCTTCTGCAACAAGTCATTTTTTTCAAAATCCAATTATCACAGGGACAGAAAGAAAGGTGATATCTTTTGAACAGGGGTACAGACAGCAAAACAAACACCACAGGGGTTTTTAACCATTTCCTATGTGATCCAAAGCTTTCAAAATGTAGTTTTTAGCTGGAGTTACAAAGAGATAAACCTGTTCCAATTATTTACAAATTTTACTTAAGAACAAACCTACAGAACCTATCTTGTTTGTAACTTGGGAACTGCCTGAAGCCAAAAGGTTAGTTAAATGATGTGTAACTGAAAAGAGCGTTTTCACCCCCCCCTTTTTTTTTTTTTTTTTTGCTATTCTTGGTGGAGGAGGGCATAGAAAATGGAACCTAAAACTTTGTGTGTGCCTTCAAGTGTCCTGTTGGCAAATTGGAGGCAAGCAGTTCTCTGTGACTGGCACACAGGAAAATTCAAGGCGGCCAGGAAGGGGGGGGGGATTTCTACTCTTTATCTCCTTACACCTCTCCTGTCTCCTCAGTATGCTGAATAGTGTCATTCATGCAGAGGAGTGTCTGTCTTCATTTTGGTTACCATAGTGCACGGGTCCTCAAGCTAAGGCCCGGGAGCCGGATACAGCCATCCAAGGTCATTTCCCCGGCCCTCACTCAGGGTCAAACTAAGTCTGAAACGACCTGAAAGCACACAACAACAACAATCCTATCTCATCAGCCAAAATCAGGTCCACACTTCCCATTCAAATACTAATAAGTTTATATTTGTTAAAATTGTTCTTCATTTTAATTATTGTATTGTTTTATAGTGGTTTTTTGCACTACAAATAGGATATGTGCAGTGTGCATAGGGATTCATATGTTGGGTTTTTTTTTCAAATTATAATCCAGCCCTCCAACAGTTTGAGGGACTGTGGCATGGCCCTCTGTTTAAAAAGTTTGAGGACCCCTACCATAGAGCAAATCTAAGGTAAGAGAGTAGGGGCAATGTTTGAGTGTCAGGCGAGTGTTGGCAAACTGGTTTCACCAACACTCACCTATGCAGCTGTTGGGCTCATTCAGGGGCTGCTGGTGGGGCTGCCATGCAGGGGATGGCAATGTAGTTACTCTCAATGTCAATCGAGAATAGCATGTCAAGATGCATCCTTCATGCACTTGCCTGAAGACCTGGGGGGCTAAATAACTCTGGCAAGGCAGGGTAATCTGATGAACACATGAAGATTTCTGATGCAGTTGGCTTACCCATGTGCTCATGTCCTATCCATTTAGTTACGTTCCCATTTGTTCATGTGACTGCCTGAGCAGGGCTATAAAGGTCTATAAAAGGAATGGATTGTGCATATTATGCAACAAAACAACAAGCTTCTGACAGAATGTGAAGGTCTTTATATTAATATATTTGCTTGATTTTTGCATTAGGTGGAATGTCTTAGGCTAATTTAGAACCCTCACTGTCAGATATACGGCAAAGGAGCTGTGAAAGAAATAATCAGTGTTATCATTTATTTATGGCTTCCTTTTCACATATATGTCAACATTTAAAGCAGAGATGGAGCAACTTTATATAAAAGAGCAGATAAACACTATCTGTTTTTTATTTTTATCATTTCACTCTATGGGCTTCATAACAAAGGCAAAGTGTTCTGCTTCACCTGGCTTTGTCGAAAAAGAAGCGAATCTGTCACCCCACATGCAGCTCCCTCTTGGGGACACTTTCCCCATCACATGGGAAATGCATTAGCCTCCCAGTGAGGCCTCCCGTGTTGTGGGGAAAGCGTCTGCTGTTGCTTGCACACTGAAAGGCACATGATGTTGTGCGATGGCTGGCATGGGGGCTCCATTTTTTAAATGAGATGAACATGTCCCAGGACACTAAATTTCCCCCATCAGGTGAAGTTCTTTATAATTGAGGCAAACAATCTCTAACTAAATATATTTACCTTGTTAAAGTTTTCATTTGCTTAATATAGAAACCCAGTAGAAAGTTGTTGTTGGTCTTTTACTTTACTTCTTTGAAAATAAAATGTTGGGGAAAGCATTTTTATGACATTTGGTATTGCATAGAAGATCCGGAACGCGTATCTCTCTCAGGGCAAAGCATAAATTATGGATCCTCAGTTTTTATTTTGTTGTTGTTGTTGTTTTCTTTGCAACATCAACTAACACTGCATGAAGACACTTTGCTAAGCTCTCACTTAATCACACGAGGCAGGGTTTTGTGGGATATTTGCCTTCAGCTCCCTTTTACCTCTTCATAGTTCACCCAGATAAATAAGTACTCACACTTTTTCAAAACTCCAGAAGTATTCTTATTTTTGTTGCTATGTCATCCACATTGCCTTCTCTCAGTTGAGCTTCCTAGTTTTCAGAATCACATAACCTGTAGTGAAGAGCTTCAAAGAGTAGTTCCAGCTAGTTGGAGAGGCGAGCCATGAAAATAAAATTTAAAAAAGATCAATAATACCCGCCAGCTGTACTTGCTAGTTCTGCAAGCAGAGAGAGAGAGAGAGACTGTTCTCATCACCCCTCCCCATACACATATACATTTCCTTTATGGATCTGGAAGGAAAACATGAGTGAAGGCAAGAATAGCAACAACTTGAACAGTTAAAAACAAAATGATCACCTAACTGGCTTTTTAAGTCACAAAAGTTTTCATTAAAAAGGAAGAGATAGTCCACCTCTGCATCAAAGGGATCTATGAAAATTACATGCTTATAAAGGATGCCAGTTAAGGCAAACATTTATTAGCTGGTGAAATATTTTCAGCTGAGGGTAAAAGCTAGAAATTCAGGGTAAGAAGAATTACTATAATGGTATCAAATTAATTTTAGATTTTTAGAACAAGAGAGCTGCTGACTGCATATTTATACTAGCAATCTGAAATGTAAGCTCCGTCAACAATCTGTTTGAGGGCTACTGAAACAAGGAAGAAGTTTTGTAAAAAAAAAGTTCAGATAAGAAACTCTATCCTTTCTCTCATTGCCCCTTTGTTTCTACAGTTCACAATATTCCTGTCTTCCCAGCTTTGTTGCTTTTCCAGTCTCATTAACACCACTTCACTGTTCTTTTTCCTTAGACCTGAGTTAATCCCCAACCTTTGCACCTTCTTTGTGCTCCCTGAACTCATCCTTCTGGATATTCTTTCTTTTTGGCAGAATCTTTCTCTCACCTGCCATCTGTATAGGTTCATTCCCTCTGGCTTCTCTATGTTTTTCCCCTCAGCTTCCTTACCACTATCGTATTCATCCTGAATTTAGCACAGGACGAACTGTATTGCCAAACTCATATATGTACAGAATTCTCATTCTTTTTCATTTTCTCTTTCTCTCATAACAAACATACTTCCAGAATTCATGGGTTCTCAGAGCACTATGTAACCATGTTAGGTTGCATGGAGGCCATTTTTAGGAACTTATCACTCACCACGGGGCATGCTTTTCCAGTAGGCTACCCATAGTTTTGGAGGACATGATACATACTGAATGCATTCAAACCCCATTACATTTGAATTTCCCTCCTTCCCATATCTATTGAAATAATGTGCCTTTGCGTGATCACATGGAAGATAGTTGACTCCTCCCAATCTGTTGGATGTTTACCCAAGTCACTGTCATCCCCCTTTGAGGTTTTCTTTCTGGCAGATCTTACATGACTATGCAAGTCTGTGTTCTCTGTTGAAATGAAGAAACATGAAAGCATCTTTTGGTCTTGTGGAGCTGTGCATTGTGGGCAATCTGCTAACACACTTTTTTTCACTGGAAAACTCAGAATTTGCGAAACCACTTCCAGCAAAACAAAGCTCATGATCTGCTAATCCATTTCTTTCCATGTGAAGTGAAAGATCAGTCAACATAGAGTGTTCTGTGACAATTTGCAGATGGATGAACAATCTCACTTCAAATCCCATGCCTCTGACAAATGTGGAGAAAAAAGGACAAGTGAAAACTATTGGAATCCTGTCTTACAAAAGGTATGGTCTGCAAGTATTTTGCATTTGGCTTCCTTCAAGTTACCGACAAAACAGACTTGCATCATATGATGGGAACCATAGACATCAGTATGCAAAGGACGTCAGAGACAGGGTATTTTACTGTCTGAGAAGGTCCCTAGTGTGGCCAGTGCCTTAAGAAATATTCAAAATTGAATTTGCTATTTGGCATATTTACTCCCCTGTATTTAAGTGCTATTGTTGTCCTTATTTGTATTCTGTTTGGATTCTGTTTGTAAGCCTCCTAGGGTCCATGTTGAGGAGAAAGACAGGATATAAATATCCTAAATAAATAATCCAGTGGAAATCAATCATCTGCATTGGCTGACACTGCTAAAATAGGCAATACTCCTGCCACAATAGGAAGAAAAACAAAAAGGATAATGCCCTGCCAGCTCACTGGCCTCTATGACAAAGAAGGTACTCTGGAACTCTTCTGTACCATAGTACTGGTATTGCAGTTGGTGCTGAATTTTGAATCAGATTTCCACTGTGGCTATGATATAACACCAAAGGATTGGTGTAGATGTCAAACAGTAGGAAATAGGTCAATAGTTTCTCTAATCAGTGACAGAATAATGCTTTTGCTACTGTCAGGGAACTACAGCCATTGTTCACAAGAATAGTCAAAGGCAGTCCAAGGTCATCATAAAGACAGTACACACAGAGAATATTAGCCATAAAGAGAACTCCAAGAGTCCAGTCCAAGGGTCAGAAACACACAAGGTTCACCAACTATTCAATACACGGAGTCCAGGATCATCCACATAAGCAGTCCAAACAGAGTAGCCAGTACAGAGAGTATACCTAGAGACTGGTCTGAGGTCAAATGCATGAGAAGTTCAGCAATTGTCCAATACACAAAGTCCAAGAGTCAAGATCACCAATTGAACATCCACCATGACTATTGCTCCCAGCAAGGTACTGTTGCAGATTTTATACTGCCTCTGCAAAAGTCCTACAGCTGGTTATTCTTCTTTTGGGGCCACCTCTTTGATGTGCTCCCCACCCAATTGTAATTGTGTGGGGAGCATTAAATCCTGCTCTTCCCCCTGAAGAGCCTCATTCTGCCCACACTCCATTGCTGCTGCAGGCCCTGGCTTCTGCTCAGCAGTAGCACTCTTAGTTGTGCCTGGCTGCTCCTTCCTTATGAGCTCAGACTCTGCTGCTGGGAGGCAAGCCTCTTCCTGTTTCTCCTCCTCTGGTCTCATGGTGCTGACAGCTATGCATTTTCCTTTCCCGTCACCTAAAGAGGAGAAGAGATCCAATGGTCTTTGAAGTAGTGTGAATAGTGGGAGACCAGACTTCAAATTCCCTCTCAGCCATGGAAGCCCCTTCAGCCAGATATGCTCTATCATCCTAAGACAAAAGCAATGAAAAACTTCCTCTAAATAAAAGCTTCACAAGAAAACCCTGTAATGGGGTTGTAATTTTAACCAACTTGAAGGAACATAACACAGCAACAGCAAAAACAGAGAAAATGCCAAAGTGTCTTTCCTCTTTTTCTTTATCAGCTTGTCAGAATCATAAATTGTTTGAAAATGCCAAGGAATTAGATAGGCTGAGATTTGTGCTGTGATTTGCAAGAAAGCAGATGAGAGGTGAAGGGAGAAATTCTGTAAAACACACACACATCAAATTCCTTGTGTAGGCTTTTAACCTCCTCCCTGTTCCCTACACAACTAGCCATTGAACGAATGTAGACTGTTAAATCTAACAGAGTTATAGTAATTTTATCTACTCTTCTGCAAGTACAACCAAATCCATTGCAAGAATCTTCTATAAATGAATGTTCTTAGCAAGTTGGCAGGAGAAGAACCAATGCATTGGGAGAGGAAACAGTGACCAAGTGAGCAAACCACAACCTTTTTCCATTTTTATTTCAAGGAAGGGCTTTCTCTAGATCCTACCACCATCACAGCCTGGTCTGTGTCTCCTCTCATCCTGTGAAATTCCCTTCTGTGGAATACTAGACTGCCCCACTCTGTTCTTCTTCTGCTGACAGACTTTTTACTCTTGTTATTCAGGCACACTTTAATTATTAATGTGTAACAGAGAGCCGTTTGTGGAGTGTGCATGCTGCATTTTTAACTATTACTACATATTTAAAAATGATTTTACCCTTTAAAAATTGAGTGATGTTTTGATGTAATGATTGTTCAGTTATGCTTTTACTGTTAGGTCTTTAGCTAATTTTGGTTTTAGCCCTTGCAAGCCACCTTGGCTCTCATGCTGAGAGAAACGCGGCATATACATTTTTTTTAAAAGGCTCAGGTCAGAGATACCAGAGTTATTTCTGGTCACACATAATAGATGATATAAAAACTGTAACTCAAACATGTTCATCAACATTTAGTAATTATTTTCTTTTCTCCTAAAAGGGAATAATTGTTGTTGAGTTTACTCAATGGCTTGTTTCAAGAGTCTGTCTGAGGAGCTCTATTGCAGAGTCAATTAATAAGAAGTTCTGCAGAGAGGAACCTCCAGCAGTGTGTTACAGCGTGAGAGGTAATGATGTGTAACATCACTCAGCCAATGATTTTCTCCAGACATGCACATTCGTATCTTCATTTGTGATTTGCTGGGCAACAGTTAACTTCAGGGGTTACAAACAGTGTAAAAGTTCTTTATGACTCTTACAATTTCAATTTCATCATTTTCCTTTTGTTGCCTTACTTATATATATTCCCAAACTAGATATTGTTTTTGCTTCATCTAGCTTTTAGCCTTTAGATCAGAAATTGATAGCAAGTTGGGGGATTTTTATTCTATTAGGGTGAAGCGCCCATCAGCTATAACCAGTATGGCCAGTTGTGGGGCTGGCCACAACTTAAGGACTACAAGTTGACTCCTCTTTTTAAGATAAACACTATTCTCTTGACTCATTGCTTCATAGACCAGTATTATCAACAAACTATCCTGCAGCTGCAGCAACCATGTGGGTTATGAAAACTCTAGGATATGATCTAGGTCTTTAACACATCTAACTAGGGTTGTAATTAGTCACTAATTTTCTTCTCAAAGGAATCAATGAGTATATTTAGCAATTTTCTTCCTGCTGTGAGAAAGACATGGAAAACTGCACAGTTTTCAAGCCTATTCCCAATTTAAGTCTTATTCTATACAAAATTCATCCATAGTTTTTCAGTGAATGCAGCACTGTCTGCACAGAATATATCTATATATATATAGTATTTTTACCCCACTCTATGTCAACCCCAAAGGGGACTCAGAGTGGCTTCCAAACTGGCAACAATTCAATGCCACACTAACATAAGACAAATAATATATATATATTGTGCGTTAAATCATGAAAATAATAAAACACATATAAATGCATGAATAAGCTGTTAAAAGATTACATAGACTAAAATCATAATCCAGAAGCCATTCCAATGACATTGCTATTCACTTCATAGCTTCATATAGCCATGTGCTACTCTCCAAACACTTGGTTCCATAGTCAGGTTTGAACTTGTTTCTAAAATACAGGAGAGATGGGGCTGATCTAATTTCACTGGAAAGGAAGTAACATAGCTGAGGGGCCACCACTGAGAAGGCTCTGTCCCCCCCCCCCCCCCCGAAGATATTAGCACTCAGGATGGTTCATAGGGGGAGATGCAATCAGACAGGTAAGCTGGGCAAGAACCATTTAGGGCTTCATATGCTAAAGCCAGCATTTGGAATTGTGCTCAGTAGCAAATTGGCAGTCAGTGGAGCTGATGCTGCAGGGGAGCTGTATGTTGCCTATAAGCCACTCCATTGAGCAGCCTGCCTGCTGCCCGTTGGACTACTTGAAGCTTCCAAATAGTCTTCAAAGGCAACTCCTTGTAGAGAGTGTTGCAGTAATCTAACCAAGATGTAACAAGAACATGAATAACTGTGGCCAAGTCTGGCTTCTCAACATACCTATTCTCAGACCCTCCTCCCAATTTAAGTCTTATTCTATACAAAATTCATCAATTGTTTTTCAGGGAATGCAGACTTTTCTGCTCAGAAAATAATATTTCTACATAGAAATATAATTTAAATAACAGAAAATGGTATTGTTTTTGCAAAGTTTGCAGGTGTAAATATTATCCAGCATATATACCAAACTGCAAGGAATTTTATCAGTCTATGATTCTTCTCACCTTGTTTCTCAAAGCTTTAAAAACATGTTTTCCAATCATTTTTTGAATATATTTCCACCCCCATCTCTAGCAGCATCATACCTCAAGCCAAAGAAAGAAACTACAGTAAAACTATCCAGAACATCAAGGTTCGGTGTTCCAAAATTGTTCTACGGTTCTACATTTAGAGGAAGAACATCAAGGACATCTATTTTATATATAAATGTTTCATGAGCACATTTAATATTCTGGATCAAATTAGAACTTTGTGAAATTTTGACATTTTGTTTGTATTTGCATACAGTAACAAAACAAACATAAGATATAATGTAGATCTATTAGAATAAATTACATAGCCAAATGAGATGGTACAAGAAAAAAGGAAGGAGCAAAATGTTTCATGCATTCATAAAACTTTGATTAGAGCTTTTTTAGATGTAAATAACTACTTATCCACAAACTTTAAATACTTGTTGGCATATTGATTATGAAAAAAAAGGATATTTAACTATATTTAGTTCAATATCATTAAGAAGACAAATTATAGACTTTGAAGAAATTGCAATGGAATGATCTGACTGATATTGTCATTTCCCCAAACCTTATTGCTTTCCTGAACTGGCAGCTCATGAGATAAAGATCATTTTCAGCACTTGAGTAAGCAACTTCTTAACTGTAGGCAATTGCTGCATGTTATGATACTTCTCTCAGAAGGACAAGCTAAGGTCAGGCACCTTTTGTCGTGTCTGGACTTAGTTCCTGCTGTGAATTTTCCATCCCATTGGAACACATTAGCTGAAACCCTGTGTTTTTGTGCACAACGTATAAATTTCTACATGCTCTGCTCCATGCTTTTCTCTCCCCTGGCATCTATTATACCTGTGGGGGGAGTGGGAGTGGGTACTGCAACTACTGTTAAGTCGCAGGAGGGTAATGTAGTCCATTAAGAATCAGCTAGGCTCAACTAAAGGGAAAAAAAGAGATATGAGATTCTTCCCATAGATTCAGTTGCATCTGAGATGGATTTTGCGTTAAGTCTGTGTTAAAATGGGCAGAATAATTCAAAGTGTTCCTTCACAACACATTAAAGCAAATAGAATCTCTTTGGCTGCCATAACAGTTCCAGATCCAGTGGACTAATATTTGGGAAATATTGTATTTTTCTAGGGTTTGGCTGAACAAAAAAAGTGAATGCTTCACTAATATGGAAACTACCAGCCACTATTGATAGGATAAATGCATGCATCTATATGCTCACACAGAATAAAAAAATGTTGAATAAGAGAATGGAGGCATGGGGTAAAATATACAAGCAATATAGCAATACAAAATATATTCTAAGCTCATGTTGCACATCATCAATGTCCAACTTAGGGCCCTTCCACACAGCCCTATATCCCAGAATATCAAGGCAGAAAAATCCCATAATATCTGCTTTGAACTAGAATATATGGCAGTGTGGACTCAAATAACCCAGTTCAAAGCAGATATTGTGGGATTTTCTGCCTTGATATTCTGGGATATAGGACTGTGTGGAAGGGCCCTAACTCTGAAGCATTTGCATGGCCTGCACTCTCATTTTTTTTCCTTAGGTAGTACAGTCCAATCTCCATTTTGGCTTAAGATGGTAGTACAGTTTGTTTGATGGCTCCAATAAACTTTTTTTATTAGAAGCTGACTGAAGATCACAAAGCAGATGATGAAATGGTTGCATGTATTGGCAAAAATGAGGAGGGAAAGACCTAGCTATAACCAAATGTCTAATTATTTTCCACCACTGCTTCCTATTCCTGCAACTCTGTTGCTCATTTTTCACGACAAAAAAAAAATCCGTTTTGATTCCATGACTAGATTTAGCATTTGAAATTGAAAATATATATTGGAAAAGTATACTTCAGACTTTGAGGTGGATGTATTTTCTCTATTCAAAAGAACGTCTGTAATAAGCTTATATGTGTGCGCGCGTGTTTGTACAGTAGAGTCTTGCTTATCCAACATAAATGGGCCAGCAGAACTTTGGATAAGCAAAAATGATAGATAATAAAGAGGAGTTAAGGAAAAACCTATTAAACGTCAAATTATGTTCCAATTTTACAAATTAAGTACCAAAACATCATGTTTTATAACAAATAGACAGAAAAAGCAGTTCAATACATGGTAACGTTATGTAGTAATTACTGTATTTACGATTTAGCACCAAAACATCGCAATGTATTGAAATAGCTGTGCATACAGGTGAGAAGCAGACTGTGTTGGATAATACAGAATGTTGGATGAGCAGAGGTTGGATAAGAGAGATTCTACTGTGATATGTGACAACACCATAGTCATACTATGGCAATTAGCATGCTTCAGAGGCATTTTGTAAACAAAAGATGCACTAAATTCTGCATGTCCAATGCCTACAAACCAGATGAGACCTATGCCAATTGCTATTACTCCAAAGAGAATGGCATGAAAACTGTAAAAGAGAGTGAAGCATTCATCTTATAAAACCAGAGACTGAGGATGGATAAGAAATTCCCATTCACAAACATTTCTCTTTTACACATTTTATCCTATTCTTGATCTGCAAGGCTACCATGGGCAATTGAGCATCACACACTTTGTTTCTCCCTTTTTCAATATTTTAAATAAAATCAGTGTGCATGACAAAAAATGCATATATTTGAAAAATATTTGACACATGCAATGGAAAAATGTGTAAAATGCATTGTTGTTATTGTAATATGCCTTCAAATCAATTCTGATTCATGGTGAGCCTGTTATAATGTTTCTACTAGGCAAGATTTATTCAAAGATTTCCCAATGACTTCTAAGGCTAAGAGAGAGTGATTTACCAAAGTGTGTTGTGAAAACTGAGGGAGGATCCAGCACTTAGACCACTCTGGTTCTTGTAGGATTTGTTGCTGTTGTTGTTTTTTGTTGTGGTTGATATATCTTCAAATCATTTTTTTCATTTCATGACAAGTGACGACCCTAAGATAAACTTGAGTATTTCTAGGGCTTAAAGTGTGTAACTCACCCAAGGTCACCCAATGGGCTTACATAGCCGAGGACTTGAATTTTGGCCTCTAGAGTTTTAGTCCAATGCTCAAGACACTACAGTAAGAAAAATACATAATCCTGCCCAAAAAAGTAACAGATTTTTCCATCACTCAGTTAGTTCATGATGAAATTACTCCTTTACTTTGTATTTAAGTGACCATTGCCAGGAGTGGTGGTGGTGGTAGTGGAATCCATATATTACCAAGAGTTCTCTTCCAGCAAGTAACATTGATTGAAATGAAGGTGGTACCAAGTATATGCTTGGAACTGTATTGTCTCCAGTAGTTTTTATCAATGTGTTCAAAGGTCACATTTAGTCTCTGTGCTAAAAAAAAAACCCAACAAAAAACCCATATTGTCTCTATGCAGAGAAACTGCAGAGGAAGGAGACATTTTAAGCACTACAACTCCATGGAAGATTACACTGCTATGTTTTTATGAACCAAAAATGGTGGCAAGCCACGTCTGCCTCCACTTAGGCTCTTCTTTTATTAGGCTATACAGCAACTGTTTTTTTTTTTAATTGGGAGGGGGATACTGTTATGGGACAGTTATCACATTCTTCCTTCACTATATATCTGTCACTCCTTCCCACCTGCTACTAAGGAGGCTGTCAAGGTCCTGAACCGGTGCCTAGCCGCTGTAATGGTCTGGATGAGGGCGAACAAATTGAAATTAAATCCAGACAAGACAGAGGTACTCCTGGTCAGTCGCAAGACCGAACGGGGTATAGGGTTACAGCCTGTGCTGGATGGGGTCGCACTCCCCTTGAAGGCGCAGGTTCGCAGCTTGGGTGTGATCCTGGATTCATCGTTGAGTCTGGATCCCCAGGTTTCAGCGGTGACCAGGGGAGCATTTGCACAGCTTAGGCTCGTGCGCCAGCTGCGCCCGTACCTCGGGAAGTCTGACTTGGCCACGGTAGTACATGCTCTGGTCACATCCCGTCTTGACTACTGCAATGCTCTCTACGTGGGGCTGCCCTTGAAGACGGCCCGGAAGCTTCAGCTAGTCCAGCGCGCGGCAGCCATGTTACTAACAGGAGCGGGACGCAGGGAGCACACAACCCCCTTGTTGTCCCATCTCCATTGGCTGCCGATTTGCTGCCGGGCCCAATTCAAGGTGCTGGTGCTGGCCTACAAAGCCCTAAACGGTTCCGGCCCAAAATACCTGTCTGACCGCATCTCGGCCTATGAGCCCACGAGGGCTTTGAGATCGTCTGGGGAGACCCTTCTCTCGATCCCGCCTGCCTCACAGGCACGCCTGGCGGGGACGAGGGATAGGGCCTTCTCGGTGGTGGCCCCCCGGCTGTGGAACACCCTCCCTGTAGACATCAGACAGGCGCCCTCCCTTATGACGTTCCGCAAGAGACTAAAGACATGGTTGTTTGAGAAGGCGTTTGACTAAGTGCCACAACAACTGGCAATGATGACTGGAACGGAATATGGATTGGATTGTGATTCTATGATGAGACGCCGCGAATGATTTAGTGTAATTATATTGTTATTAGTGATGCTGTTATTGTTGTTTCTGTAATTGTCTTTTTGTAAACTGTTTTTATATGTTGTACACCGCCGTGAGTCGCCCTAGGGCTGAGAACGGCGGTCTACAAGTGCAGTAATAAATAAATAATATAAATAAATATATTAAAAATTCATTTTATAGTTATAACTTATTAGAGAGAACCAGTGCAGATTAATGTTTAAAGCAGTGGACTTTCAACACAGAGATGGAAGTTAAAAACCCTGCCTAGTCATGGTATTTAACATGCAACATTGGACCAGCCATGGGGGAAAGGTAAATGTTCCCCTTGTCATTAAGCAGCTCAATGTTCAACTCTGGGGAGTGGTGCTCATCTCCATTTCTAAGCCAAAGAGCCAGCATTGTCCATAGATACCTCCAAGGTCATGTGGCCAGCATGACTGCATGGAGCACCATTACCTTCCCATAGAAGTACTCGCATTTGCATGTTTTCAAACTGCTAGTTTGGCAGAAGCTGGACCTAACACTGGGAGCTTACCCTGCTCCCCGGATTTGAATCGCCAACCTTTCAGTCAGCAAGTTCAGCAGCTCAATGGTTTAACCCGCTGTGCCACCAATAGCTCTCAGCAAAACTATCTTACAGGTCTCTCACTTACTTATTGCTCTCCTCCACATAAAATAATCACTTTCCTTTTTCTCTTCTTCAATGCTTTCTCTCTCACAATGTGACCACCATTGTTTTCTGCTCCCTGCCAGTGTACTTTGCAACACTTCCCTTTCTTCCCTCTCCCACACTGAATTTTTCTTTTCCTGCTCTCCTCCTCCTTATTTTGTACATCCCTCTTTTGTTTCCTCCACGTCGATGTTTCCCTTTTCCCTTCTATTCCCTCCCTCCCTCCCTCCCTCCCTCATCTCACTGCATTTTCTGTCAGTGTCCCTCATTTGCTTCTTTTCCTCTCTTCCTCCTTTACCTCAGCTCATGTCAATTGAATTTCTCTTCACTTCTTTTCTCACTTCACCTTGTACTCTTACAATGTGTTCCTGCATCACTGGCATGGTTTAATCTTCCTTCTTTCAAGCCTGAAAGGTGGGATTGGACTTGTTTCTTATGGAACAATTTCACAGAAGAGTGCTGCCACATTTTGCCCCATATATCAGCTCCTACAAGGGCTTTTGCAGGAATCCTATATGACCTTTTATGCAACACAACTGTGTGTATACCTAGCAAAGTAGCAGTCACAGTAAGAAAGCTGGTTACAGAATTACAATTCATATCAAGGAGTGATGTGATGTGATGTGCATTGGTCTCATTGTGCATTGGTCCTATTGTGCATCAGGCACCAGTGCACATCAGGCACTTTGCTAGCTCTGTTACCTAGTAATGTAATAGCAGCCCTCTGGAGACTGACATTACACAATTGAGCAATTCTTCTTGCAGACATTTGTGCATTTACAAATATGCAATGCTCCAACAGGATTCCACTCTTTTTCTTTTAAACAGAAAGAAGAAAGCTTGAAATCAGATGATAGTTCAGCCACTCACCAATGGGATGCCTACTATTCAGGCAAAACCTCGTCACCAATTGGGAGTATATTATTATTATTATTATTTCCGTCACTTTTACCCCGCCCTTCTCACCCCCGGGGGGGACTCAGGGCGGCTTACAGAGGAAGGCACAATTCAATGCCTTTGTCACATATACATACATATAGAAGCAAATTAACCAATTACAAATTAAAGATTAAAAACATCACTACACAATAATACAATAACACAGTAGTTGACTAATCCTGAGCTCAGCGTTCGGAGTTTCGTAAATCCGTTCCGTCTCGTCAAATTCCAGCTCGTCATCAGGTCTTTCTTTAGCTGCCAGGATGTCCAAATTCCTGGCCCCATATCCAGGTTTTCAACTTTTTCCTAAATGAAAGAAGGGACGTTGCCGATCTAGTCTCCCCGGGGAGTGAATTCCACAGGTGGGGGGCCACCACCGAGAAGGTCCTGCTCCTCGTCCCCGCCAATCTCACTTGTGATAAAGGCGAGGTCGAGAGCAGGGCCTCCCTGGAGGATCTTAGATTCCGAGGTGGGACGTAGAGGGAGATCCGTTCGGACAGATACACTGGGCCGGAACCGTATAGGGTTTTGTAGGTCAAAACCAGCACTTTGAATTGTGCTCGGAATTGGATCGGCAGCCAGTGGAGCTGACACAACAGGGGGTGGTGTGCTCCCTGTATGTCGCTCCGGTAAGCAATCTGGCTGCCTCCCGCTGGACCAGTTGGAGTTTCCGAGCAGTCTTCAAAGGCAACCCCACGTAGAGTGCGTTGCAGTAATCCAATTGGAATGTAACAAGAGTGTGGACCACCGTGGCCAAGTATAACAATCCTGGTTCAAAGAAGTCAAGCTGGCTGTATTCCTTCTGAGCTTCTTTTGTCCTGTGGGAGTTTACCTTTTTGTATAAGTTTCAGCTCTTAAAACTAAAATTGGTTTTTGCCACTATTTAAATTGAATGTGTGCATTGCTTCAGGAAACCCTAATCCACCTATCTATTTATCTATCTATCTATGAATGAGAGTTCCTCTATTTACTTAAGTGGCTTCATTGTATGTATTGTATTATCAAACCTATATAGCAATAAGCAATTTTTCTTGGAACTCATTAATGAAACAGATTTTGAGTATTATTATACATGTCAATAAATTATAATAATAATAAATATTATTATTATTATTTGGAACATAACAAGATGAGTCTACAGCAAACAAGAGCACTCTGCTGGCTGTTGTATTGGATCACACGTCAGACACTTCGCAAGTATCTAAGGTTGTGTGATCTGTTGGTGAATAATGCGTGCAGATCCCAGTAAGGTGGCCTTTTGCAGCTGGGAGATGGTAATTTTGTCAATGCTGATTGTGTTTAAATGTAGGCCAAGGTCTTTAGGCACTGCACCCAGTGTGCCGATCACCACTGGGACCACCTTTACTAGTTTGTGCAGATTGTCTTTGCAGTCCAATCTTTAAATCCTCATATTGTGTCAGCTTTTCCAGTTGTTTTTCCTCAATCCTGCTGTTTCCTGGGATTGCAACATCAACTATCCATACTTTGTTTTTTAACACAATAGTGAGGTCAGGAGTATTGTGCTCCAAAACTCTGTCTGAATTCAGAAGTCCCAGGGTAGTTTGGCGTGTTCATTTTCTGTAACCTTTTCTGGCTTGTGATCCCACCAGTTTTTGTCGCAGGCGGATGGTATATGTGGTACAAGTTCCAATGAATCATCTGAGTAACAGTGTTATGCCTCTGCTTGTAGTCTTTCTGCGCGATCTTCTTGCAGCAGCTGAAGATGTGATCTATTGTTTCATCTGCTTCCTCACAGAGTCTACACTTGGGATCTCTCATCGACTTTTCAATTCTGACTTTGATGGCATTTGTTCTAATGGCTTGTTTTTGGGCTGCCAGAATCAGGCCCTCCATCTCCTTTCTCAAAGTTGTTGTCGTTGTTGTTGTTGTTGTTGCTGTTGTTATTATTATTATTATTATTATTATTATTATTATTATTATTATTTCTTACCTGCCTCACCCCATGGCTCAAGGTGGGTCACAGCACAGTTAAAACACACACAAATACTATATAAAAATACTACAAAAAAAGGATATTGTAGAAAAGGAAGAAAAAGCAACTGGATTTTTTCTAACCTAAAGGTAGGGGACTTAGTGTCTTGGTAGATTACAGCTAACATGACTGTCATCGTAGCAATGGGAGCAGAAGTCCATTTCAGCAAGTGACCAATTGTAGCTACAGAAAAACATAATAATCCATCTAAGTGGACAAGAAATTATGCAAATATTTTGTCTGTCTACAAATCTATTAATGTAACTCAAAGTTTTCTCCATAGCTGACCTGCAGGAGCTGACTTTTTAAAATTTCAGCAAGTTTTCTGTATCATATACCCTTTTCAGATCATCCTCAAGTCCTTAGTTTTAATGGGGGTTCCTTCGGTTTCTCGGAGCTGATAAGTTTTGTTCCAGCTTATCCACACAGTCTTTGCTTTGAAATTATATTCCCCTTTTTCTAATGACTATTTAAAATGTCTTGCATCTTTCTGTGTTTGTATTTCTGTATACACACACACACACACATTTGGCAAAGCTTTGAACTGGTTTTAAAAAATATATGGGGCATTTGAAGTTATATGCCATTTAGTTCAAGTTAATGTCATTGATCTATCATAAAATCCATAGGATCTTAAAGCCCTGGGAGTTTTTAATACAAAAATTTACCCTAGAGATTTTAATAGTATCATAAAATGGAAAAGCTTTGATTTATGTATACATAACCCGTCAAAAGCACACAGCTGTGATTTTATAAGCGCTTTTATTCCTTTTCCCGACTGTGATCCACATCCTCTAAGAGTCATTACATATTAATAAACATCTAAGTGTCTTGTGTGTTTCCATTATGTTTATTGTTAAACAGGAAAACATGAGCTCCGTTCATTATGTGGCATTCAAATACACAGTTTTGGCCCCAGTCCAGAGTTCTTCATTATGGTAGTAGCTAGTGTGGCATGAATGCTTGGGATCACTCTTTAATCAAACATATATATGACTGTAGTTATTTATTTATCAGTATTTATTTATAACTTTTATACCCCAAGCTTCAGCCCCCAAGGCTCCCAGAGCAGCTTACAAATTGTTAAGGACATGACACACAAGAAAAGGGGAGAATATCAGTAGGAGAGGGAGGTTAAAGCTAGTGAATGCTGATTGCTCTTTTCTTCCTCCAAGGCCAAGACAGTGGCAGTTCAAACAGAGGTTGGACCTCTCATCACCCTCTGGCACCATGTCATAGGTGTGAATGGGATAGATGTCATGGAGGGGTTTAGGTACACCAGCCTCCTTCGCATTTCCATCATGCTTGGGTTTCTTTTCCCTCCCATTTGGACTGCTGCTCCTACTTCCTCTTTTCTTTGCCCAATTTGTGGGAGGTCTCATCTACCCACGCATCAGCCAATAGTGAACGGTAATACAATAGGGGGCAGGAGAACAACAACAACAACAAAACCCAAGGTCACACACCACAAACAAAACCCTGAGGTCACACACCACTTATTCGGAAGCCTAGATACGGACATGGAATCATGTCAAAGATGGGGGCATAAAGATGGAAATAAGGATCATTCTAACGAGATACTAGCATGAAAGCAGATACTGTTGCAGGTAGCACACAAAGCCTGCTCCTGAAAATCAGAATATTTTCTACAAGGACAATTTATTGTAGCTTTTAAAGTTTAGGTGGCTGTTATTGTACTTCACTCTGAGCCACTTTTTCTTTATTGCAAAAAAAGAAAAATGGTGACTGTGGGGGTGGAGGGAGAGCATCCATATGGAAGTGTTAACCTAGTTTGGAAGGTGAGATAAGACTCCAGGCAGCAAGAGGCAACTCAGAAGATGCAAAGGAGATTAATAGCCATTATTAGAGGGTGGCAGAGAAGGACTATAGACTGGATATTTGCAGACATTTCCTGATCCTACATGGCGAAAGACAACAATTCTTGATTACTTTTATCCACTGTTTCGTGTGTTTTCCCTGTTACTTGTTTTCTATGGAAGAGAGAAGGTAAAATCAGCAGACGGGGAAATATAATACTATTACCAATCAAAGATGATGCATTTTGACATGCTATGGAATTTTGTGAATGAAGCAAAGCAGTTGTACAATGAAACTGAGAACTCCAAGTAGGAAATTGGCCAGCATCATAGCACATGTGCTTTGGTCAAGAAATTCAAGCTACAGTTCTAGACACCCCTTCCTGGGAATCAGGGTGCATTCACACTGTAGAATTAATGCAGTTTGACATCACTTTAATTGCCATGGAAAACTGTTTGGTGAGGCAAATAACAGTTTTCCATTTTTTTTGGTAGAAAGGGCTAAACACTTTGTGATATCAGACCTTCCATGATACTATAGCATTGAGCCGTGGTAGTTAAAGTGGTGTCAAACTGCACCAGTTATATAGTGTAGATGCACTCATCTACCGTCTATATAAAACCCAGATTATCTGCATTGAACTGGGTTATATGGCAGTGTAGACTCAGATAATCCAGTTTAAAGAAGATAATGTGGATTATCTGCTTTGATAATCTGGATTACATGGCAGTGTAGAAGTGGCCTAAGTCCCATTATGACACATTGTTTCCAAGAAGGCATGCGAAGTATTGTTCTGTGTATGAAGGAGCAGCTGCAGGAAAGTAGAGCTCTAGAGTATGCCAGTATTAGGAGTAAAGGATGCTGCAGAGGAGTTTCAGGAGTATAAGAAGGGAAGCAGTGTGCAAGTTCAGAAAGAAAGTTGTTTTTTACTTTTTTCAGGAAGATATTTTCCTTAACTCCTTTAAAATTCAGTTTGTTAAAAAACGGTATTGTGCAAGAGACCTGTGTTATAAATTGACACAATTAAGATGTGGAGAAAAGTATAGGAAAACAAGCATGATATGCAAAACAGCTTGATATGACAACTTGTTGTTTTGTTCCGCTTGTTATTTCAAATGGCAACTTGACATTTTGTGCATACCTCAAACCTATTTTAAAATGCAAATATGGCATATGTGCTGCAATTTGAACATCAGCTTGGAAAGAAAGGACTGAAAAGCCCAAAGCTTGGAGGGCATCCCAGCTGTTTGTAGATGCAGTGGAGAAGGCTTAGTGTGGAGCCTTTGCTTGACATTATTCTCTGTGGGCATTAGCCATTACTCTTATGGAAAGAAAAGTTTCTCTCAGAGATGGAAATCAGAAATGCATTCAGATGAAGAGAATTACAGTAGGAGTAAATATATAACAAAATTAGGAAATGCTTGTTTGATCTGTCATTGATTTGAATGGAGTTTCCTTTATGACTTAGTAACAAGTGATAATAATATCAGGCACAAATGAGAAAAAGTACAAGTCCCAAGACTCGTGTGGTAGGATTTGTCACTTCTTGCATGTCTTACCTGAGCTTTGAAGAGGTGGTGTAGCTTTAATAGGTTTTAAGTACTCCTTTATTTCCTTTGGTCTATTCTCCTATCTCCTCTCTTTAATATGCATACCACACAGGCCAAGTTTAACTTTTCTCCTGTAGGCCAGCGGACACTATTTGTATCACTTTCTTAGCAAGCTTAAGGTTGCTTTCTTAAGCTTGCTAAGGGAGCTTTCTGGCCAAGGAAGGCATGAGCAAAGACTTCCTCTGTTTGTTCATCCATTTTGATTGTATGATTTCCTGCGGTCCTCTTGGGAAAGCTCTGTTGCATCAATGAAGACTAATAGGCTATGGCCTCTGTTGCTCCTGGGACTTTATATTGATTACAAGTTCAGTAATTCTACTTGTATGGTTCTAAAAGTCAGAAAGCTTAAGTATTTAGTTGACATTGTGATCATAACTGAATAAGGAAAGTTCTCAGGCAGTTTCTTTTAATGCATAGCACTACTTCTGTCAAAAGTTCAAGGTTAGTAACATAAAATGGCAGGCATCTTGTTAGTGGCTTGCACAAGTGTTCTATAGTTATTTTCTGAACAATATGCCATTAGCATAGCCATCTGAAGTTAGTATAAGTAGAGCTGTGGATGTAAACATTGTGCATGCATGTGTGCAGAGTGGTGTGTGAATGATTGTCTCTATGCATTGTCTTTGAGTATTATGCATTACAGTTGCAGAGTGGGTTGTAAATCTTACACACTATCTATTAACCCACATACATTGCACTACATTGGTATTCAATATAGGAATTGCATACTGTAATTCTGCTAGTAGATATTTACACTGGGCTGATGCAATGTAGAATGTTGCCCAACACAGAATTGCCAGCAAGAAACTCAAATTTGTATTCCAAGTATCTAAAACAATTCATCGCCATTTTATCCATTTCTCCTTTTCTAATTTTCTTTGCAGCCAAAGCAAAAAAGAAATACTTACTGTGTCAAACAGGCATTCGTATTGCTCAAGAGAAACTGGTTTCATTCTAGAGGAGTATTACCATTTCTGTGAGTAAGTAACAATTTTGAAATCTCTTGGGTGAAAGTTAGACTACCAGATAGTGAACAATCTTCTAGCTGACACTGAGCACAAATACAAAATCTGTCTTCACATAGCAGCTTATTTTAGTGCTCATCTAGAACTGAAGTCGGCAAAATCTAAAGTCATAGTTCAGTGAAAGCCCCTTTTCTCAGGAACTGGAATTATTTAAACTAGCATTTTTTATTTCAATTAAAATGGCCAAGGATTCTGAAATGATAAATTTGAAATCAGAAAACAACTGTCTCCTGTCAGTTTGAATTAGAACAGATACAGAAAAAAAAATGTGATAAATTTGTGAGTTGTTTTATTATCCTTTTGTGTGAATGGAAGGAGATCACAATGTACAAGGTAGTCCCTTCTAGTTGTGTGCAAACTGGCAAAAATCTATTCTATTTTCATTTTGAATTTTGGGTGCCACCTTGTTCTGTTTTTAGGAATATTCCAGGAGATTAGGAGGGTGACCTTTTGGATTCGTAATTTGAAACCCTGAGTTACATTTTTATTTCGGTAAGATTTGGTCAATTGGTGCCAAGGGGAAAAGTTTAGGGGCAAGTTTCTCTGTTGTGTTTATGGCTATCAGAATGAAACTTGGACACATTTACAACTGTAATCCTGCCAAGTTTCAGAACATTTCACTCATCCACTAATTTTTTTTTAATTTTAAAAGTTTTTACAAATAATATTTTAAAAATCCATAAGAGGTATCTGTTTGAATTTGCCCACAATGACAGAACATGAGTAGAGCATCATTCTTGCAAAGTTTCAGAATCGACTGCCAGAATTTTGCGCACTCCTAATCCCTTCCCTGATCTGTGTGCTAACATGAAGTACATATTCTTGCTTGTTAACATTTATCTTTTTCAAACCTAGAATATCAGAGCCTGGCCTAATCCTAAACTGGCTAGATTTAATGGTACCTATCCAGACTATCAAAGCAAGTAAGGAAAATGATCCCCTAATTACATCTGGATCCATTTTGATCACAGATGTGTATCTATGGACCTCTTTGCATGGAGCATTTTGCCTCTTTTTGCCAACTTTATGCATGGCAAGAATGGGACCTGCCATGCATCATCACATGGCACATGGCAGGCCTCACCCACATTCCACTCAAATTGGAGGGGAAGCACCAAAAGTTGCTTTCACCTCTACTGTGGGGAGGAAAGTGTAGTTTGGGTAGCTCCAATTGAGCTACTTGCACTTTCCTCCCCTTTCTGCCATGTGATGGTAGAAAGGGCAGTGGGGCAACCTGCATTGCTATGCACTGGCACCCTTTCTGCCATCGGGGGGGGGGGAGGAAAAGGGTGCCAAAACACCCTCACCCATCCCACTGTGAGGGGTGGACATGAGCCACACCACACACCTTCCTTTTCACCAGTGATTACCACCACAATGGCACAGCCTGAAAGGCCCACGTGAAGACGTCCTTAATTTCTATTCACAGAAATATTTTTCCTTGTTAGATAATTTTCCTTTTTTTATATTTCATTGATGTTCTTTGAGTAACTGTCATTTTAAAATGCTATCACCAGAGTTTGTCCCCTGTGAAATTATCCGAGTCCATTCCTGTGACAATTCTAGGTATCAAATTTTGACTCAAAAGTATTAATTGAGTCAGGCATAACATTGACCTGGCAAACTTAGTAGAAAACAAGTTGAGTGCATTCCTTATATAGGAAATATATTAGAAAACAGTAAAACAACAGATGAGATGCCTTCTCTGTTAGTGGTGAAACAAAGCCAAAACATGAAGAAAAAGTTTAGTGTGATCCTTTTTCTAGACATATGCTGAAGTAGTGCAGTTCTAAGGAGGCTAAACATTGTTACTGTTGTTTTTCTTGTGAATATATTGGAACACTGAATAAATACTCACCACATCACTCTAATAATAGTAGATTACTACTATAATGCCTTTGACACATTAAAAATGTGAACTCAATGGGATTTAGTCCTTTGAGTAGACATGCATAAGAATGTGATTTTATTTGTGTCAGTAGGAATGGGCAGAGTAGAACAAATAAACATTTATCACTGAATGCATGCAGGTTTCATTTGGGACTATCACCTTGTAGAATTTCCCTTCAGGTGTCAACACACACACCTTTTGATGATGATGTGCCCTACAGGTTATGTGACAATCTATGTGGGGAAAAAACTCATGGGCATTAAATGCCAATCCCATTATCTTTCATTAACTCAAAACTCTTGCCCATTATCTCTGTTAGACAGCCGCAACAACGAAGACAAGGAAAATTATATCGAAAAAAAATCTGTGAGTTCTCTTGTTAAAACCTTTCTCTGCTACTCTTAGTTCATGCCAGTTCTGCAAAATTCATCAAGGGACTGTTCACTGTTAAAATGCCGAGGTGAAGTTTAATGACTGAAGTCTGTAGGTCTTCATTATTACTGGGTCATTATTGTTCTAATTCAGTTTCTCCTATTTCATATAGTAGCACAATCATTAACTATACCAACTTCATAGGCTTTCTTTTGCAAAAAGCAGCACATTAAATAATATTTCTGCTTTTCTTGAACTAAAGCAAAGTTGTGATCATCTAAATAAATAAAACACCTCTCTTACTACGGTGTAACTAAAAAGAATCTTTTAATGCATATTTTATTCTCTGCGACAGATGGATTTTTTTATATTCAAAGGAAGCCTTTCATATTTCATCTTTATTTTTCATAGCATCTTCTCAAAGTTACAAGTGTTTTACAGCATCATACCTTATACAAAGAGAAAGCAAGCAGTAAGTGCCTGGCAATTGGAGGTCTGATGTGACCAAAAACTGAAACAAAACAAAAAGACACTGGCTTGGAAATTGAGTTGAAAAATGCAAAACTGCAACTAAGACATGAGGGATATGCAAATAAAAAGACATACAAGGGGAATCAAGCAATAGAAATGAATCCTGGATCCTGTAGGGGAGATACATATGCACAAAAAGTAACACCATAATTATATTGGTACACAATGTATCCCACCCTGAGCTCACCACTCTCCCCTAACAAGGAAGCAGTTGCAATGATTGATAGGAGTTTAGCCCCCTTTCGATCAGGAAGCAATTTAATGCTGTCTCCCTCTTCTCCCATGAATGATCTCTGGTGAAACAGGCAGAAGCAGGACCTCTGTCACAATTTCCTAATCTGGAGATGGTTTATCCAAGGGCTGGGAGAGACTGTCAGCCAGCTGCTTCCCCATCAGGAATCCCCTTTTGATCACAGCAACTATTGCCTGGTGAGTAGCGATTGGGGATCTTTCACAGTCTCTACATCATCCCTAAAGCATGGCCTAGGTATTTATTTATTATTTATTTTGGGTACTTTTACCCCGCCCTTCTCAACCCCCGAGGGGGGACTCAGGGCGGCTTACAAAAAGGCACAATTCAATGCCTGTACAAAATACACATAATGTACAAAACCATAGTTAAAACAATTATCACAGTTAAAAACAATCAAAGAATCAGTATATAACACATCAATAAAACTATTCTCATGCTCAGCATTCGTCTTTCAGAGTTCCATAATTCCATTCCGTTAGTCCATTCCTGTCCATTGTCAAAGTCCTTTCTTTATCTGCCAGATTGTTCGAATGCCTGGTCCCAAATCCATGTTTTCAATTTTTTCCTAAAAGAGAGGAGTGATGTCACTGATCTAATTTTCCCGGGGAGTGAATTCCACATGCAGGGGGCCACTACCAAGAAGGCCCTGCTCCTCATCCCCGCCAACCTCACTTGTGATAGAGGCGGGGTCGAGAGCAGGGCCTCCCCAGAAGATCTTAGAGTTCATAAACACATAACATAATAAATGCCCAGCTCTAGATTACACTTTCATGACTACCATAAAGGATTCTAGCCATGTACTTTTAATATACCAAGAGACACTTGCGCTGATGTGTTAACAGTATGTAGAAATATTGCCACAGATTTCTGCAGAATGTTTCAAATAAACTTTTTCTCATCTTCCTAACTTCATCATTTGTTAAATGATTTATCTGAGGAGACAAGAGTTCTGGTGTTTTCACACTTACGGGGCCAAATATGTTCCAGATAATTAGCTGTCTTCTTTCACTAAAGAAAGAAACCTGCAATATTTAGATCTTCTTTCATAGTTATCTCCAGGGACTATACCAAAGAAAACACACACTCACTCATGCTTAATTTAGAAAAAAAAATCCTCACAAAACACAATATTACAGATCAGGCCTGTAAAGAATACAAAACAAAGAGATTATTCATTTCCAACCAAAATAAACTTGATACATTTCATTTCAGTTTCATTCCAGAGCCTTCTTCAGCAGTTATATTAGAAAAGCCTGCAAGAATCACGGAGAAATGTATCTTTGAAGCATAATGACCAGCAACTCTGTCATCATCTTAATTTTGAAATGAAATAAACATATTATTTAAAAGGGATTGCTCCCTTTCCCTTCCCTTATATAGACTTTGTGTCAATGACAAACCTGCTATAGAGCAATGCTTGTTAAGTGAAGGACCATTTTCCCAGTATCATATTTGATACAATTTCTTTCCTTTAAAATCTTAATTGACTGGCAACGTGCAAAAATAGTTTTCACTTTTCTCATCAGGAGGACAGGAAAGGAAGGGAAAAGTATTGCCTTTCCCTCAAGCAAAAACAAATGTCTGTAGTCTCACCTAGCTTGTGCATTTTTCCTCTTTATAAAATTTTGCCATTTTGATTGCCTTCCATGAGCAGAATAAGTCTACTGGATCCTGACCATTGAGCTTCCTGTAAATGAATCCAATGCAAATGTTACTGTTAATACAGAAAAGGACATAATTCCTTAAGCAGGAAATGCTAATGTAGTATAGCAGTCAAGGACAATCAAACCTTTACATCCTATGTAGGATTTCTCCAGACATAATAAGAGCAGAGCCTTTGAAATCAATGGGACATGATTGATTTAGTCATCCCTAGTTTACTATCACCTCCCAAATTACACTTTCATATTTTTTAAAGTCACAATGGAACTATTACCAGAAGCATGAATATTCTGCTGAAAGCAAAAGGAGAAATAATTTCTGCAACTACATCCCTGCATTCTTCAGCACAGATGTAGAAATGCAACACCAGCTTCACATAATGAGTTTTTCAAATGAAATTTCATTTGAGATGAATTAAGCAAACACTATAGCCCTTCCGTATTTTGATGAAATTCAGATTGCTCTATCCTTCCCATATAAATATAATACTTAAATCACTGAAGGTTGTTATCTTTAGGATTCTGAGCTGATAATGTGAATGTATAGAGAAGGTAGCCTTAGGCTAGAAATGACAAAGAAATGGTTTTAAGGCAGCTTTCATGAAGGTGTGTTGCTTGTTGTATACATAACCCCCCCCCCCCCCCAAAAAAAAGGTACTATACTTGTGAGTATAAACAGGTCTGACCCATCTATTATATCAAAGGCCTATGTGAGTTAACAAAAATCACAAAAAGAAACCTTCTGGAACCCCTTTTGATTTTGAATACCACAATGTTATACAATATATTAAACAATAGAAATAAAGCTACTGTAAAACCTGTTTGTTCTTTGTCAGCCCTCTCCCTCCTTTTTTTTCCTGCCATTATTATAATTTCTTTGTGGGAAATGGCTGTATAAATTTCAAAAACAATTTTGAAAAAGCTATCTGGAGCAAGTCTACAAACATCTACATTAAAACAAAATAAATATGCCTCCATTATTAAATCTGAAATTTCATCCACTGCCTAGATTTTGATGAATAATTTAGGCAAAATTAGCATCCAAATGGTATTCATGCTTGCATGTGAAGATCATTTCCACAGTTTTCTTTTCATACACTGAAGAAAATAATAATTCTGTGCAGATTTCATATGGCACTGACAGATTTCAAAGTGTTTCAGGAAATTATTCTGTACAGAAACACCCTTTCTCCTATAAGGGAAGCGTATGCAACCCCCCCCCCCCCAACAACCCCTATTTAGAGATTCATGCTTTTTTCTTCAAAATTGGGGCGATAGGGTGGAGTACAAATAAAGTTTTATTATTGTCGAAGGTTTTCATGGCTGGAATCACTGGGTTGCTGTGCGTTTTCTGGGCTGTTTGGCCATGTTCCAGAAGCATTCTCTCCTGACATTTTGCCTGCATCTATAATTTCAGGGGAGAATGCTTCTAGAACATGGCTAAACAGCCCAGAAAACGCACAGCAACCCAAATTTTTATTATATTATATAAAATTCATGATTTCCTAGCAAAAGGCCCATGGAATGAATTTTGTTGTTAGTCATTACTGCAGTAGAGACATTGAACCAACAAGATGTATGTTAATTCCATCATTCAACAATTGATTCAGTGGTTCTACTCTGGTTGAGATTAGCCAACAGTCCCTCTGGAAAATGTTTATTTTTTTTACTCCATTTTTGTAGTTTTTATGCAACACGTATTTTCACATGAACACACTCACACATGTATTGGACAAGATCTTTATGTCCAGGTATAGCTACACAGTTGAATTAATGTAGTTTGACACTACTTTAACTGCCATGGCTCAATGCTATTAAATCATGGGAGTTGTAGTTTGACAAGGTATTTAGCCACTGATAATGTGTTGAGACAGTCTTTCTTGGTGAGAATGAGAAAATATAAAAATATGCTTTACATACCCAGTTCTTCTGTAATTATAGCTTCCAGCAATATCTATGTATAGGTTGAGTATCCCTTATGGGAAATGCTTGACACCGGAAGTGTTTTGAATTTTGAAAAACCTGTGTTTCATATATGTAGTAGGCTTGTTTGATTAAAAAAAGGGGGGGGGGTTAAAACTCGTTTTGGATGTAGGGGGCTCTGGCGGTTTGATTTGGAATTGAATTTCATTTTCTTCCAGAAAAATAAATCGGAACTTTACGAAATTTCCAAAATTTCCAAATCATTTAGTTAATGGTGGAGAGAGACCTTTTGGGGCCTTGGAAGCTGATTTCACAAGTTAGGGAAGGAGAGTCTTGAATGTATGGGATTTGTAGTGTTTTTTCTAGCAACAGTAAACTAAGAATCAAACATAGCACCAAGGACCTTTCGGGGCCTTGGAAGCAGATTTCACAACTTAGGGAAGGAGAGGCTTGAATGTATGGGGTTTTTAGTGTCTTTTGTGGCAACGAAAAGCAAACTAAGAAAAGAACAAACAGCCCTGAGACTAATGTATTGTCGAAGGCTTTCATGGCTGGAATCACTCAATTCTTGTGGGTTTTTTCGGGCTATATGGCCATGTTCTAGAGGCATTTTTCCTGACGTTTCGCCTGCATCTATGGCAAGCATCCTCAGAGGTGAGCCCTGAGACTTTCGGGCCTTGGAAGCTGAGTTCACAACTTTGTGAAGGAGAGGCTTGAATGTATGGGATTTGTAGTGTCTTTTGTGGCAATGCACAGGAAACCAAGGAGAAAACAGAGCACAGAGAGACCTTTTGGCCTTGGAAGGTGAGGCACAACTTTAGGAAGGAGAGTTTGTGTTAAAGGAGTGGCTTGAATTGATGGGAGATCTAGTTCTTTTAAGGCAGTGTGCAACAAACTAAGAAACACTGAGACCAGAGAAACCTGCTACAACGCTGGGGCTTTTAAAAACATTGGAGTGCTTTGGTTCCTCCATGTTGCTCCTTCCACCCATGCCACGCACTCACACACCCGAATAACCACTCAGTGCCCACCAGTCCCAAACCCCAACAGCAACAACACACAACCAGGCAACAGCCAGGTAGGCAACAGCCCTTCTCCCAGTCCTTCTTCTCTGCTTGCTTGCTTGCCCTGCTCTTCTTCCAACCTCCCTTCAACACAACCTCCCTTCAACACAACCTCTCTTCAACACAACCTCCCTTCAACACAACCTCCCTTCAACACAACCTCCCTTCCCTTTCTCTTTCTCTTTCTCTTTCCCTTTTCCCTTCCCTTCCCGGGCTCCAAATGAGCCTCTCAGCCATGTGCTCCCCTTTATATAGAGCAATGGCTGCCGAAACCCCTCCCCAAAACTTCTCCCCTGATTGGCTGGGAGACAAGTGGCCTCCCAGCATGCAAGCTGCTTGCTTCCCAGGCAGCTAGAGAGCTGAAAAAATGATGAATAATTTCCGACTCATTTCCTAAGTCGTAACAAAATGGTGAAAAAGCTTCGGAAGGGCAAAAGGACTTCCGGTTTTTAAAAATACTTTGAAACAGCTTCAAAAAGGTAATTTTAATGAATTTATAATAAGTTAAGAGTTATCTAACGCATACCTATTCATGCCTAATATGTAGATAATGAGATGTTTGGGCCATGATCTCCTGGAATCTAGTCCAACACTCAAACCACTACACCATAGTAGCTCTCTATGGATGTAGTGTATGATCTATGAACTATGTAAAATTCATATTTATGGTAAAAAATATACCAAATTTAAATAAAAATCTTAACAGAACATGAATCTCTGATAACACTTTTTGATGGTTAACTTTGAATATCTTGAAGAGGCATGAAGGGTTCTTAACCACATGTGGCATTCCTTTAGCCCAATGGAAATGCCCATAATTGCTGAGGGACGAAACACATATTGAATGAGACCAGAGTCACAACCTAAAACTGGGAAATCTGAAATATTTTAATAGTTGCATTTGAAGTCCTTGGCTGCATCCACAAAGTGTAGACTACACCGTACATGTACAATTGATGCAGCTTGATGTCACTGTCATAGTTCAATACTACAGAATTCTGGAAGTTGTAATTTGGTGAGGCACCAGCATTCTTTGGCACAGAAGTGTAAAGACCTTGCAAAACTACAACTCTCACTAGCCATGTATTTAAAATGACATCAAACTGCATTAATTCTCGCAGTATAGATGGACTCTCTGGGTTTTTTTTTTTAAAAAAACCCTCGTATAACAGCTTTAAACTTTATAGTGAATAGATGGTCTCCAAACCATACAAATTTATTTTCTCCCACAGATACCTGTTTCTGGGTGGACTTGTGCTGTGAAACATAAGCTCTGCCCCCGCCCCCAACTGCTAAAACTCAATTTGCAGAAATGTTTAGGAACCAAGCTGTCTTATGTTTATTTATGGGCATAAGATTCTGAAAGATAAATTAATTAAAACAGATCTGCACCTTTGTATTTGATGAAGCCTCCAGGATATTCCTTTGCCATTTTATTAAAATAACAATATTTTCAAAACCAGAGAGTAGAAGGACAAAAAAGAAAAAAAAACCCGCGCTGAAATTCCATGCCATATCTCATTCTTCTTTCGTTTCATAAATAAAGCTTGCCTTTCAAGCCAGCTTTTCTCTGATAGCTGTCTCAAAACTAGCCTAGAAGCGGTGTACTCCCTTCAGTGAGACCTATTTAAATAAAACAATTGAATTTATGATCAAAACAAGATCCTAGAATAGTACAATGTATTCTTCTATATAGAGAGATGACCCTCTTTCACATCCTGCTTTACATGACGGCTGCTTGGGAATTGCTAATCAAAAATTATCATATGTACACACTGTTTCAAGAAGATGAATCCTGTTAATGCCAAACAAAAGGAGACTGCCTTTGCTTTGACGCTATCTACGAAGTGTGTGATGTAATATAGTTCAGAAGTTTTAGTATCAAAAAGAGGCATATGAAATGTAGCGAACAATTTCATTTGCCCACCCCTCAATGAAATAATGAGACCAGACAACTGAGTATAATTATGGGCAACTTTTGTTAAATTGTTTCCTATTTAAACTTTCTTCATGAACTGCAACCAGTTAAAAGTGGGGGGGGGGGGGTTGAACTTGATGCTGTGTAATCAGAGGCGGTGTCATCACAGACCCACTCCTCAGCTAACATTGGGCAAAACACCTGGGTTCCCCATATAACTCACCATGAGTCATAACCAGGGCAACCAATTAGGGAAGCTGCATAGAGTATTCAAACTCCAAGTTGAGAAACTTCAGGGATTAGAATTCTCTGCAGCTCCAAGGTCATTTCTTTTCATCCTCACCTTAGTTGAGGAACTTGCTGGTGGGGGTTCCCCATTTCCGATCTTCAACAAAATGGGTACCTTTGATGTATACCAAGATGTAAATTGTATCCCCCTATTCTGTATGGCTGCCTATATAACACCTCCACCTAATGCCAATCAACCCATTAACCTCAACAGTGTATGGTAGGTGACAAAACCCTATTAAAGGGGGAAGAATTCCTACGCATCCCTGAAGTGACCCCATGATATACTGATATAGGGTGGGAGGGTGGGCCAACCGCTGCTCAAATGCTGGAATTAAGAAGGGTGGACACCCAAAATGTTATTCTCTTCCCAACCCTTTCTTGTTCTCTTCATGGAGGTGGGCAAATAGCACTTCCCTTCTAGGCATGGCCAGAAGGGGAAACCCAACTTTGTGGGCATCAGCTAATTTTATGCTCTTTAGAGAAAGTGAGCCAATTTTCTAATAACTTTCATTCTTTCACACATAAACACAACATACATGGATGATAAATACTCTAATTATTGCATTATCATAATATTTAGTGAAAACTGATAACCTCAAATATAACATGTTGTTGAACAGGCTTAGTAAAAATAAATGTTTTCACTTCTTCAAACTTGTGAAAAAAACCTGCTCTCACCTTGCACACCCATATATTTGCAATCTGGCATCATGTTTGGCATTCATAACTTTGTGGATTCACATTTAAAGTAATTAATAACTAAATGTGACCCATAGCAACTAAAGCTTTAAAGTAGGTGGCATCCTCTCTGAAAACAGCTGAAGAAACCCTTCAGAAACCTGTGGCAACTGTATATCCCAACATGGTCCGTAACTGAGAGAGAACTTCAGCCAACACTTCCCTGCCTACTGGAAACCTTCCTGTTGGGGCGCTGCATGAGTTGATGAGTAGAATTTTTGAAAGTGGGATCACTAGAAATAGCTACTATGATGGAGCTCCATTGCTGTGGTTACATCTGACAATGCAGGATGTTGCCCTGTGTTTTTTGAAAATTCACCTTTTTCAGTAAAGGAAGAAAACACAAAATCTTCGAACCTAATATGAAACAAGCATACAATGAAAATGCAGGTACATTTTTGGAGAAGCTCAGTGAAATCAAGACTGAAAGAGCTTTACATCTCAGCTTCAAAGTTTAAGAGTTCCAGCTTCTTATTGATCCTGTTGCTAGTTTACTTTTGAAAGAAGCTGGAGATCAGGGGCAGGAGAAGTCACAAGTTGGATTTCCCACATTTTCTTTGCAGAGCACCTTTGCCTTTAACAAGCATAGAGTGAGATGTTTGATAGATGAAGCTTTTTATGATCACTATGTCCTCACCCTGCTTCTGCATACCGAAAGCTGCAGTCAGGAAAAACAAGAAAGAGCAAAGCAATCTAAGCAATGTAAGATACTTTGGGTTCTGTAAAATGAGGCAGGCAGGCAGGAAGGAAGGAAGGAGGGAAAAATGAAGGAAGGACTTAAATCATGCTTCTGTTAAACATGATTGTACAGACGTCTTGTAGAATGGTCTTATATAACAGGACATATCAAATATTTTCTCTACATACTGTCTGTCAGATCCTTTTTAAAAATACAAAGGTATGATGTCTTCTCATTTCCTGGTATAGCAGAGAACTACAGGGTCTGGTTTTTACAGACTTGTAATAGATAACAAGGAGAATTTTGAACGGAACAGCAGCAGCAACACAACAATTCATACTATCTCTTGTATAATATGGGTACAGAATTTGTTCCTGGGAAAAGAAATTAGGTCAGATTACAAATAATAAAAAATAGAAGCATTTCAGAAAACAGTCATTTCTTCCCTGTGTGATTTAGGATTATCATGGAGGATTAGAAAATGTCCAGGTCTCCAATTGTTTGTTAAAAGAATTGAATATATTTACAGTATCACTGGGTTAGGCCAAAGAATTACAAAGCTGAACTTTCCCACATCATGTGTTCATACAGGCTTTGTATGGAAATGGCTAACTTAAGTCAAGGCCTAATTGGTTTAAAATGGGTCCTGTGGAGATGCTCAGTTCCTATTGGCTTAATACCTGAGAAAATTCTGTCTAGTCAAAAACATGGTAGGGCAGTGGTTCTCAACCAGTGAGTCCCAAGATGTTTTGGCCTTCAAATCCCAGAAATCCTAACAGCTGATAATTTGGCTGGGATTTCTGGAAGTTGTGGCCAAAAAACCCAGGGACCCACAGGTTGAGAACTACTGTGGTAGGGGTATGTATTGGTCACAAAAAGTCCAAACCTAATATCAAAAACCCACATCCTCTATTCAATGTTTGCTTAGCCCAAGGTATTATCACAGATGGGATCTGGGATTTTGTTGTTTCCTCTTGATTACAGGTACATAGGAGTGTCCCTTGGCTAAGGCAAAGTGGGGGCATACAGTATTTGAAACTGGTAGAAAATTGTTTCCCTGGTCATGTATTGGCTTTATTCCCCCTCGATGGACTGTCACCTTGTCGTGGTGAGGGGGCTTGCGTGTTCCGATGAACCTGTAGGCACAACAACTGGAGTCGTGCACTCCCAGGAGTGGCCGCGGGGGAGGTTCCAGACCAAGCACAGTCTGAAGACCCAAAGACCTCAACGGCGGAGCAGGCGGAGGATAACATGGTACATGTTACAACGGCTGCGAAGGCGGAAGAAGGCTGCAACAGACTGAGAAGCCACGGTCATTGTGTTAAACTACATCACCAGTGGAACCTCACTCTGTGAAGTCTGTGTGTTGATCAGCTGTGCACTGACCTCCACACATTAAAAAAATCCACGCACAGGCGTCTTCCAAAGAAAATAAAAACCAAGCAACCAAAGTCCCATGGCGATCAGCGAGTGGCGACGGGGGCAGGACTGTGAAATCTGGAAGCCCCTAGTCACAGACTGGCACATGGGCGGTGGGTACGGACTCAGTCGTTCTACCTCAAGGTCCGAGGCAGTTGAGTAGTTCGGCAGCTGTATCCGCGACTGAGCAGCCCTATTGAGGACCCACTCTGCTCACCCCACATGGGGAGGGGGCTAGAAAAGGTGCCCCAAACATAGTCTGCCTCACTCATCCCTGACTGGACTGCCGCGTCCAGTGGGGTCACCACCCTGCGGCCAAAAAAGAAAAATGAACTTCGGTACGTGGAACGTACGGACTCTGATGGACAACAGTGGCAGTGAACGCCCCGAACGCAGAACTGCCATCATTGCAAGGGAGCTGGGACGCTTCAACATCGACATAGCAGCCCTTCAGGAGACCCGGAGAGCAGGAGAGGGACAGCTGAAGGAAGAAAAAGGAGGCTACACCTTCTTCTGGAAGGGACTGCCCGAAAAAGACCAAAGAATGCACGGAGTTGGCTTCGCCATCAGAAATGATCTGATGAAACATCTGTCCGAAGCACCCACTGGCATCAACGAACGACTCTCCACCCTCCGAATCGATCTTGCCAAAAACCAACGGGCAACCATCATAAGTGCCTATGCACCAACACTAGATGCTGACGAAGACATCAAGGAGAAATTCTACTGTCAGCTGGATACCGTCCTATCGGGGATACCTAAGGAGGACAAAATCATCCTCCTGGGGGACTTCAATGCAAGAGTCGGGCGAGACTTCGACCTGTGGCCAGGGACCATCGGAAAAGACGGGGTTGGAAACAGCAACTCAAATGGCATCCTGCTTCTCACCAAATGTGCGGAGCACAACCTTGTCATCACCAACACGCTCTTCCGCCAGAAAAACAAGTTCAAGACATCATGGAAGCACCCCCGGTCAAAGCATTGGCACCTCTTAGACTATGTAATCACACGCGCCAGAGACCGCCGTGACGTGCTCCTCACAAGAGCCATGATAGGTGCTGACGACTGCTGGACTGACCACAGGCTAATTCGATCCTCGATGGCTATCAAGATCGCCCCCAAGCGCAGACTCCAAGGAAGGAAGACAAGGCGCAAAATGAACACCCAAGCCCTTCAGGAGCCCTCCAGACGAGCCCATCTCCAAACAGCACTCAAGGACCATCTACCCACAGAACACCCCGAAAATGTTGAGGAACATTGGAACAAACTGAAGACCTCCATCATCCAAGCCTGCGAAGAAACTATTGGATACCAAGCCAAGAAACATCAAGACTGGTTTGATGAAAATGACATCGAGATCCAACAGCTAATTGACAAGAAAAGGAAAGCCTTCCAAGCATGGCAGAGAGACATCAACTGTGCTGCTAAGAAAAAGATCTATGCTAGTGCAAAAGCTGAGGTCCAAAGAAGGACAAGAGAACTCAAGAACATCTGGTGGACAAAGAAGGCCGAAGAAATCCAACACCTGGCAGATACCCATAATGCTCAGGGATTCTTCAAAGCCACAAAGGTAATCTATGGACCAAGAAACCATGGCATACAGCCTCTACGCTCATCAGATGGAACCAAACTCCTGAAGGACCAAAACTCAATTGCACTACGTTGGAAAGAACACTACCAAAGCCTCCTGAACCGCAGCTCCAATGTGGCCGAAGAGGTCCTCTCACAAATCCCACAACAACAAACCAGGGATGAGCTTGCAGCACTGCCTAGTTTGGAAGAAGTCAGCAATGCCATCAGCCAACAGAAGAATAACAAAGCCAGTGGACCAGATGGGATCCCTGCTGAAATCTTTAAAGAGGGAGGACCTGAGCTAACACACCAACTCCACCAGCTCATAGAAAAAGTGTGGGTGACCGAGAAAATACCAGCAGATTTCAAGGACGCCACCATCATCACCCTCTTCAAAAAAGGGGAAAGAACAGACTGCGGAAACTATCGAGGTATCTCCCTTCTAACCTCCGCTGGGAAAATCCTCGCAAGAATCCTTGCAAACCGCCTTCTGCCCCTCTCAGAAGACACCCTCCCAGAATCCCAGAACGGCTTCCGCCCCTCCAGAGGAACCGTGGACATGATCTTCACTGCACGACAACTCCAAGAAAAATGCAGGGAACAAAACCAACCCCTGTACATGGCATTCATCGACCTTGCAAAGGCATTTGACACAGTGAATCGCAGCGCTCTCTGGACCATCCTCCACAAAATCGGGTGCCCTAACAAATTTGTGAACATCCTGCGGCTCCTCCATGATGACATGATGGCAACAGTTTTGGACAGCAGTGGCTCCCAAAGTGACCCATTTAAGGTGGAATCCGGTGTCAAACAGGGATGTGTTATCGCCCCAACTCTATTCTCCATCTTCATTGCTATGATACTTCACCTTGTTGATGGGAAGCTTCCCACCGGAGTGGAAATAATCTATCGGACAGATGGCAAGCTATTCAACCTCAGCAGACTGAAAGCCAAAACCAAGGTTACAACAACATCTGTTATAGAACTCCAGTATGCTGATGACAATGTCATCTGTGCGCATTCAGAAGAAGATCTACAAGCCACTCTAAACACCTTCGCAGAAGCATACGAGAAGCTCGGCCTGTCACTGAACACTGAGAAAACCAAGGTGCTGTTCCAGCAGTCACAAGCCAATCCCTCTCCAATGCCAGTAATACAGCTTAATGGTGTAACATTAGAAAATGTGGACCATTTCTGCTACCTTGGCAGCCACCTCTCCACCAAAGTCAACATCGACGCCGAAATACAACACCGCCTGAGCTCTGCAAGTGCAGCATTTTCCAGAATGAAGCAGAGAGTGCTTGAGGACCGGGACATCCGTAGGGAGACCAAGGTGCTTGTCTATAAAGCCATTGTCCTCCCAACCCTGCTCTATGCCTGTGAGACGTGGACAGTCTACAGACGTCATATGCAACTCCTGGAACGATTCCATCAGCGCTGCCTCCGGAAAATCCTGCAAATCTCCTGGGAAGACAAGCGGACAAACGTCAGTGTGCTGGAAGAAGCAAAGACCACCAGCATTGAAGCGATGGTCCTCCAACATCAACTCCGCTGGGCCGGCCACGTTGTCCGGATGCCTGACCACCGTCTCCCAAAGCAGTTGCTTTACTCCGAACTTAAGAACGGAAAACGGAACGTTGGTGGACAGGAAAAGAGATTTAAAGATGGGCTGAAAGCCAACCTTAAAAACTCTGGCATAGACACTGAGAACTGGGAAGCCCTGGCCCTTGAGCGCTCCAGCTGGAGGACAGCTGTGACCAGCAGTGCTGCAGAATTCGAGGAGGCACGAGTGGAGGGTGAAAGAGAGAAACGTGCCAGGAGGAAGGCGCGTCAAGCCAGCCCCGACCGGGAACGCCTTCCACCTGGAAACCAATGCCCTCACTGCGGAAGAAGATGCAGAGCAAGAATAGGGCTCCACAGCCACATACGGACCCACAGGGAAATCCATAATGGAAGACCATCTTACTCGTCCAACGAGGGATCGCCTAAGTAAGTAAAAGTAAGTAAGTAATTGGCTTTATTAACTTAGAGTATTTTATAATAATGAGTGGGCTGAACTAGAATCCCCATCATCTCTCACTATTGGCTATGTTGGCTAGGGCTGACATTACAACAGTGTTGGAAAGGATCAAGTTGATCACCCCTGAGCTGTAGGATTTCTCTGCTGATTTGAACAGTACAACTGACTTCAACAGCTAATCCCAGCCAACAACTTTGTAGTTGTTATTCTCCTCTGTAATCACCCCAGAAGGTCTAAGGAAGAAGTATGAGTGCTGAGAGAACAGTAAACAAGCACAACTGTAAGAAGCACAATTCGTGACACTAGTTAACACCTTTATTGAGCACTGGGTGTGTCCATTAAGGCAGAAAGTTCATCTTCCAATCTTCTTGCCTTCTGCATTTTGTACCAGCATGGGTTGGCATCTAGGCAGAACTTCTCTAAAGCAATGATTGCAATGACCCAATTACCTGGCATCCCTATGGGTCATCCAGAGGTTTAACTTTCTATGTCAGGTCAAATGATCATATATTATTATATGACATACAATTTAAAACATTTTTATACAAAATAAGATACTGATATATGTTGAACATTCAACATTTTATTGCTTGGAATGTTAGAATAATGTTTTTTTAGAAGCCATGGAAAAGGCATATACTGTTCTGAGAAAATATTTGAAAAGATAATACAGTAAAGACCACTTTAATGACTAAAATATCTCTTCTTCCCCAAACTCGGAAACACTTTGGATTAATTTTATGCTAGATTTAAATATTTTTGTGCAGTCACATAGCCTGGATGCATGTATTATATTGTGTGTGCTATTTTTTTCTACAGAGAACTGAGGATTGAATTGTGAGGGGAAAGAGAAATAAAATGTTATAATAAAATACAGATTAAAAGTTTAAGTTTGTAGATGATAGGATATTTCAGTGCATACACTAGTATATTCTGAAGATAGTGCACATTTTCAGAAGATGTTAGAGTTCAAAAGCAAGGATGTGCAACTTATGGCCCTACACATTTGTTGAGCTTCAGTTCCCATCATCCTTCAGTATGAACTATGATAGCTAAGATGAATGGGAATTGCTGTTCAACGATATCTGGAGGGCCAGATTACCATTCCTATTTAACTAAGAACATTACACACTTTGTTGTGTGTGAATATACATACACACATGAAAGCATATGCTCTCTCTCTCTCTCTCTCACACACACACACACACACACAAACTTCATTAGGTTATTCCCGGAAAAGAGCCAATGTAGTTCTGCTAGTGATAGGGCTCAAAGATGCCCCAAGATCCACTTAATCCAACCTCCAACCCCCCCCCCCCCCCCCACCACCACCACCAGCAAAGGAACCCACTGCCAAATCCTTCCTGACAGGAGCCCATCTAGATAATGTTTAAAAACGTATCTCCAAGTTCTAGCAGATAGCTGCGTACCATCCAACTCTCCTTATTAGACAGGCCCAATACCAATTTATCCTCTGCCATTGCACTTTACCAGCTTTTTTAAAAATACTGTTTACTCTTTCTATCCACAGGGAACTGGTTCAAAATAAGGAGGAGTGGAATTTTGCCCTTTACAGTATGCTTAGGCAAAAGCAAACTGTTACACCACCTTCTAACTTGTGTGTTATTCCTCATTTTAAACCTTTGCCATCTACATCACATTCAGTTTGGAATTTTGTTTAGGAAGTAGTTAAAGTGAGGTATGCAACCTTCCAAGGAGTCCTGAGTGATTAATGTGACACCTCAGACTTCCATAACATATCATGAATATCATGTGCTGTTGATGGCCTTCTATTTCTATAAAATTGTGATTCAACATGACTGGTCTCAAAACAAAGCCTGGGTTTGTATTATGATTGTAACGGGGAAACATGGTCCTCAGATTTTAAACAATATGCATATAAGGCAGGGCTGGGAATATATGGAATATATAGTTTTAATTAGTCATAACTGTGATATTATGTGGTAAATTTTTGTATTGTATAGTGTATTGTATGTTGTAATTGTTAGGCATCGAATTGTGCCTTTTGTAAGCTGCCCTGAGTCCCCCCTAGGGGGTTGAGAAGGGTGGGGTAAAAGCACTCGAAACAAACAAACAAACAAACAAATATATGCAATGTTGTGGTAGTTCTCACCAAAGAAGTGAGGTATTTACCATTCCCTGGACACATCTGAACAATCCACCTCTACTAGATTTTATTGGCCAAAACAGAGAAAGGTAAAGAGGAAATGTGGTGGGATGGACCAATTCAAACAACTCATCTACTATAATAGCTGAGAATAGTAATTGGGTTTAGTCATATCTGTTCAGGAAATAATTAGGAACATGAATAAAATAAAAACAGAAAAATAAAATGAATTAGAAAAAAGATGATATTAAGATGGTATAGAACCCCTGAACAACTAGCTTATATGGTAAAAGGGATGAATTCAAAGTAATAAAGAAAAAGGTACTTGGGTTGTTGTAGGTTTTTTCGGGCTACATGGCCATGTTCTAGAGCAGGGGTCCCCAAACGTTTTGAACAGAGGGCCGGGTCACAGTCCCGCAAACTGTTGGAGGGCCGGATTATAATTTGAAAAAAAATATGAATGAATTCCTATGCACTCTGCACATGTATTATTTGCAGTGCAACCCCCCCCCCCCCAATCAAAAAACAAAAACCCACACTTCTATATAAATAAAAATGTAATGTTCGTTTGTGGGATTAACAGAACTCAAAAACCACTGGACGAATTGACACCAAATTTGGACACAAGACACCTAACAACCCAATGTATGTCCTTCACTCAAACATTGATTTTGTCATTTGGGAGTTGTAGTTGCTGGAATTTATAGTTCAACTACAATACAGAGCATTTTGAACCCCACCAACGATGGAATTGAACCAAACTTGGCACACATTTCTCCCATGACCAACTGAAAATACTGGAAGAGTTTGGTGGGCAGTGTCTTTTCGTTTTGGAGTTGTAGTTCACCTACATTCAGAGATCATTGTGGACTCAAACAATGATGGGTCGGGATTAAACTTGGCACAAATACTCAATATGCCCAAATTTGAACACTGGTGGAGTTTGGGGAAAATAGAATCTTGTTATTTGGGAGTTGTAGTTGCTGGGATTTATAGTTCACCTGCAAACTTGGCCTCGTGGCCGCGGGGAGTAGAGCAGCCGAAGCAGAGTAGAGCAGCCGGAGCCGCTCCGTCACTTTGGGACACCCTCTGCTCCGGCCGCTCTCCCTGTGTGAAAGGGAGAAGCCTCCCAGCTGCAGAGGACCCAGCTGGGAGGCTTCTCCCTTCCACACAGGGAGAGCGGCCGGAGCAGAGGGTGTCCCAAAGTGCCGGGTCATTAAAGGACATTAAATATTTGGAATGGTTATATGCATGATCAAATGTTGTTAGATTTTACAGGAATTATGACTAAGCAAGCAACAAGAATGGACAAACAAAATGACATTACAAATAGATGGTAGGTCTACTTCTGTTGGGGTTCAGCCTGATCCTGATCTGTGTGAACCGGATTCTCTGATAGTTTTTCCAACTGAGCAAGCTCTCCCTGACCCTGAGAGTGTGGAATCTGTTGTTGATGCAGAGGTCAGCGGGGCTGAAAATGAAACTCAACTTCCAAAATGTTTTGGAAGTTAGCCGTGATATCACTAGCCGTGATATCTCTCCACCTGGGGTTTTTAATGAGGACCGAAGAGAACAGATAGTTAGAGACAGAAATGTTTCCCAGTTTCTAGGAAGGTCACATCGTTTACAGGAGAGACAGGCCCAGGCTTCAAAGTCAAGGGGCGTTTCAAAGAATAGCTTCTTTGGTTTAAGAGGCCTCCTGCCGGGTGCCTCTTTAGATCAAGCAATGTTTGGGACTGTGGCTGTGCCTTGGCAGAATTCCTGTGTTTCATGGCCGGTAATCCCAGAGGCTTGTAGTCATCAAGTTCATGGTTAGTAAAAGGCTAACAGGTTCCTGGTTCTTGTATGGTGGCTTTTGAAATTTTACTCAAGTTCAGAGATTCTACTGACTGCTGTGCTTTTCTGTGGCTTTTTGACTTTGCATTTACCTTTCTTTTGTAACCAATTTTTCATCAATAAACAAGGATTGCTTTTCCTACAGTCCAGTGTGGTGGATTTAATCTTATGGTCTCATTTCTTGAACTGCAACAACTTCAACTGGGTAAAAAATGGAGGAGCCAACAATTACATCAAAGAAAAAATACAAAGACTTCACCAGTGGCTGGATCTGCAAAAAAATATCCTGTGGTCGAGGAGGGAGGGAGAGGGAGGGAGAGAAAAATGTAATTTACATCAGTGTAAACTAGCATAATGCCATTAATATTTGTGGAATTACTTGGGATTTATGCTTGTAACACTTGAAATATGGTTTGCTGATTTGTGTTTATACCATAATATAAAGAAGAGCCTGTTGGGGTTCAGTCTGAGTTTGAACTTGAACCTGATTCTCTGTTTGTTCCTCCTGATGCTAATGAAAATATATTTACTGATGCTAGTGGAAATGTACCTTTTGATGCCAATGCTCCTGAAATTAGTGAGGAAGAATCTGCTGTAGGTTTGGAAAATGCCAATGTTCCTGAAATTAGTGAGGAAGGAACTTCTGTAGATTTGGAAAATGAAAGTACCAGTGTTAATGAGAATGTTGCAGAGGGAGACCTTGAACTTTCCCTCCCTTCTGCACCTGTTAACTGTAATGACAGCAGAAGGAGCCAAATTTGGGAAGACAGAAATAAAACACTCAGTTTGCGTCGATCCTCCCAAATTCAAGATTTAAACCATTGGCTTCAAAACAGAAGGGCGGTTCACGGAACCGATTCTTGAGTTTTAATTGCAATACGCCAGGCTGATTCCCTCAGTTCAGGCATCGTTTCAGAATTGATGAAGACCTTGGCAGTTCTCTCGGTTCCCTGGCCATAGTATGGAAAGATTTCTAGCATATCAAGTACGGTTAGTGGATTGCTAACAGAATCCAGTATTTCTCAGAGAGGCTTTTGGTTTTGCTTTGTCCATTTAAATTCATGTTTGCTGATTTTGCTGTGGCTTTTGACTTGCATTTTTCCTTTATTTTGTAACCATTTTTCTTCAATAAAAAAGGATTGTTTTTCACAGCCAAGTGTGGTGGATAGTTATCTTAGGCCTCGTTCTGTGCTCTGGATTGCAACAGAGCCCATACTTAACAAAATATTTGTATAATCCGTTTGATTTTTCATAGTGCTCAACTGGAGACCAGTCAGTACTTGTCACTGGGCTGCCAGAGCAATTCTTAAAAAAAAGTTAATTTGTCCATATCTCTAATTTCTCTTAATTTACTTAAACAATCACCTATCTCTGGTATCTTGTTCAGCTTCCAAAGCTTTGTGTACGAGATTCTTGTCGCGGTTGTCATGTAGGTAAATAAAATGTCCATATTGTGATTCAATATAAGGTCTGAGTCTAGAGGCCCTAATAAGTAGTATTGAGATTTCTTTGGGGAAGATATTCTGAGTATTTCCTGGGATTCTTCGGGGATTATTGTTGGGCAGTTACAAAGACTTTGTTCATTTGTTTTATCATTCATTATTTCTATATTGGAATTGAGGTGGAAAACTATGGAAGTGGACAACATCTTCAAATTAGAGGAGGGTGTCATCTGTGGGGGGGGGGGTGCTTTGAATGCGATTTTCCTGCTTCTTGGCAGGGGGTTGGACTCCATGGCCCATGAGGTCTCTTCCAACTCTATGATTCTATGATTCTATGATTATCTTTCAAATTGAAGCTAGCAAATAGGACATATGAGCACCCCAGAAACAGTTCTCCAGAGCAAAAACTGAGATAGGGGGCCTTCCTACCACTTGCTACCTAACAGAACACCGGACTGTATTGTTAGCATCTAATCCTTGCTGTTAGCCAGTCTGAGTCCCTTCATGGAGGTAGAGAAGATCGGGATACAAAAGTTTTAAATAAATAAATAAATAAATAAAATTCTATGAGAAAATGATGGTCCATTTCTTATCTATAATTCATCTATAATGGCACACTTGGCAAGCAGCAAATAGCTAGTGGATTCCAAGCGTTTTTTTTTTATTCCGATTTTAATGGATGTGTCTTCATTAATTGTTTTAATTGCAGTTCCTCAGTATGAAGTTACATCTAAACTTTCTTGCTTTCCAGGTTATTTGTTGAAGGAAGAGCAAGATACAGGCTTGATGAAGAATTCCAAAGAAGAACGTCCCTGCAGTTCCATGGACACAGTGGATTCCAAGTGTTGAGTGTATACCATCTCCATCCTGATTTTTTTCTGGGACATCTCCCTCTCCTCTGGCCAACACCTGCAATTCCTATGAATAAAATGGAAGTTGAATGCATACATCCCATAAATGCTTGGCATGTGAAATATATTTAATCAAAAACTAGAAACCAGGATACCTTTAGGCTGGCAGGCATATGGGATGCAAATGATTTAAAATTCCAATCCAAATGTGAAAATACACAGGCAATTCTGCTAGCCAATGCCTCTTTTATAAACATGAAGCTGGAATGAAAACAGGGTACATCAGTTAGATTCATGTGCCAATACTTTTGCAGAGTTCTAACAGCAATAGAAATAGCAGCACTCCTATTATGCTAGACACAGGTACAAAACAGCTTTTGTTTAAAATTTAGCACTCTACTTGCTACCTATCTAAAATCTTTCATTTTTATATTCATTATCTACACTGTAAGATAATTATGTTTTTCTTTTTGATTCACAAAAAGTGTCAATGATTATTACATGAAAGCTGGATTCAGCTCACATTGTGTGAACTTCATAATGACAATAGATATTGTTAAATTATTATTATTATTATTATTATTATTATTATTATTATTATTATTACTTTATTTGTACCCCGCTAGCATCTCCCAAGGGATTCGATGCGGCTTACAACAGGCCGGCGCCCAACACAATACAACAATACAATACATAGCAAATAAAACAGTTAAGCAGAAAAACAATAAAAACAATAGCAATACAACAAGACATTATTAAAACTGAGCCGGCCGGAGTAGGGGTACAGGATTAAAAGTGCTGATGTGTCGGAGGGATATGGGATTAAAATATAAGTGCGGTGTGCAGTGTGCGGTGATCTTGGTTCTACTAAAGTGCTTCTGGGATTTGGTAGTGGGGTTCCTAATCTGAAAAGGCGCATTGGAACAGCCAGGTTTTCAAATTCTTTCTGAAGACTGCCAATGTAGGGGCTTGTCTGAGATCTTACGGGAGGGCATTCCAGAGGCGGGGGACCACCACAGAGAAGGCCCTGTCTCGCGTCCCCACCAAGCGTGCTTGTGACGCGGGCGGGATCACGAGCAGGGCCTCTCCTGATGACCGGAGTGAGCGTGTGGGTTCGTAAACAACGATACGGTCATGCAGGTAGGGTGGTCCCAAACCGTTCAGGGCTTTGTAGGTAAGCACCTGCACCTTAAATTGGGCTGGAGAATGGGGTTTTCAGCTGGTCAAAGCGTGTGTTGGGCAAGGGGCGGGGGCAAACAGCCTATGTTCACCATTGCTTTTAAAAGAAGCTTGCTACATACTGCAGGAACTAGCATTTCATGGCTCTTCTCACAACCCAGGGAAGCACAATAACCCAGTAAAGTCAAATGTGGTTTAAAAGACAGAAACCAGTATCAAAAATTGGAAATGCTAGGAAGAAAAAAAATAATTTGTGTAGAGATATTTGGTGTCCATTTAGAACCAGAGTGCAGTGTCTTTGTTCCTTCTTCTGTTCCCCCTCAAGTGTTCTACAGCTTTTTGCATTTATATGCAAAGTTCAAAAATTTAATCTAACACATTTATGATTAAGGTTTCACTTCTATATATACTTATTAGGGACAAAAACTAGGAACCTCATCACATTACTTTTTTACAGTGCCCTAGAACACTTGGACGACAATGGAAGCACAGAGCCTGTCGAAGTCTATCAAATGATGTAGGGCTATTCCGGTGGGGCTTCATGCTTCCAACATCCTCCAAGTATCCTAGGATGCTTCCCAGAGAACACGTGAGGTTTCCCATGATCTCATAGGAAAGAATGGGACTAGTGTAGGAGGAAACCAGGTGGCAACACTTCCTCCATTGGATAGGTAAGGGGTTGATATGGGTGATGTGAGCCATAAGTCGACAGGTTCCCTCACTGTCTGGCAAATCCCCTCTCTATCATCTGCAAATTGGACCTCAATGTTACGATGTCTTACGACTATCAAAACATGTTTTGAATGAACACATTTCCGGCCAGCCTTTCTTAAGATATTAGCTGTGGTGAACTAGACTGTACTTTGTCTTGATAAATCAGATCTTGCCAACAAATGGTTATGTTAAAATATACATGCCAACATATATTTGTAGAACATATGTGTGTATGTGGTTTTTGAAATACCACAGGAGACATTCGTGTTTGTTAAAAGAAACTAAGAACAACTACTTTACAGATTTCAATTAGCAGAAAGTTTTATGACTATGAATGGGATCTCTTTACTCCATTGTATATATCTCTGGTATAGATCTTTCCAATAATTCAGTAATTGATTAAATATATATGTGCAAACATTCTACCAAGAAAATTAAAGCAACATACCTCTTTTATGTGTGTCTTCATCCATTCCTCTTTCAAACATACCTTGTTATTTTCACAATATTTCTGTGGGATTCCACAAGATTTCATGACTATGAGTGGATCTTAACTCAGGTTCTCCCTGGTTCTGTTCCAACATTATTAGCTACTTTCATTATTATAAAGAATATAATTGTTTCCATGGGTGATCAATAGCATTGCTACATTTGATAGCTGGAGAAATCCAAAGTAAAAAAATCACATAAAGAACCATTGAACAAATCTTCCTACTTAATCAATTTTCTTTCTTTCTTCCTTCCTTCCTTCCTTTTTTTCACTTTGCTCTTTTTGCTTTATGGTCATGGCACATAGTGTCCCTGATTCCGTTCAATAATCTTCAGGGAGAAAAGAGTGCTCATGTGAACATGATCCTACCTTGGGGTGGGAGATTGGAATGGGTTGCCGTCTTGTCCCTCTAAGCGCTGTGTCTCCATAACAATGGGAAAGTGCTGGATTTTCTGACTGATTTAAATTTGGACACAAGATCCAGCTGGAGCTAGAGAGCTCTGAGCAACATTAAATCTGTCTTTTCTGATAAGTACTGAGAGAGTCGGCCAATTACATCAGTATTTAATCCTGTAAAAATTGGCACCACAGGGAAGATGATCCGAATATTGTCTTCTCCACCCTTTAGAATTATTGGATTTGATATGGCTTATTGGAAAGATCAGTGCTGGTACAGCTAAGAGACAAGTTCAGTTTCTTCACTCATAGTCTCTCCTTGCTCCCACTACATCTGGCACAACTACATTTCTTTCACCACACTGGGCATCATGACAAGTTTTATTCGCATATTGCAATTTTCTATTCAAATAATTTAAGTACATAAAATGAATGCATGTCAGAAATGCCAACACCAGATTCAACGAGTAATGTTATTTCAAGTTATAATATTTGTATCAATAACAAAAAGATATTCCTTTCACTAGCCTTTAGTTTGAAGAGCTGGATAACTATATTTCTGCCTCAGCCTGACTTCTTTGAGGTGATAAATGTTCCAGCCATTCAGAACTGCCTTCATAGGAGATGAATGGATCAACTCACATATATGACTACAATAATAGGAGACATCTGCAACATATCAGGATGATTAATTTCAGCATTCACAGAGTTAAACACCATCAATAAATAAAAGGCATAGAATAATAGATGAAGGAGCAATGGAAAAGGCATTTGGGAAAGTTAATGTTTGTTCACCACTTCCTTCAATAATTTAAGATCAAACCAATGGAAAATACTGTTAAGTCAAGAATGCAGGATGATGTGGAAGGATGAGCTGTAAATGGTAGACCCTAATTCAGTAAAAAGAGCTGGTATTCACATTTAAAGAGCATTTAATAGTGATGTGTAATCTAAGGCACAGCAATTCTACACTCCATCATCTGGCCCCAGACCAGAGAGAAGCTGCTGAGATACTTTAGTATGGTGTGCCATACCCTAGGTGTGCTTGTGACGGAATCAGTGACTGGGTGAGAGGAGACACACACCGATAATAACACCAACTTGGCACAGCAAATGACAAGGGCGATATATGTCCCTTAGGTAGCATGCACCCAGGGACAAAATGTCAAGCTCAATTCAGATTATTATTATTATTTTGGGCGGGGAGGGGTTACAAAAGAGCCAAGATAAATGGTGAACTTTTTTAGAAATCTAAAGTTTTTTTTTTAAAAAAAGAGTATAAATATAATACTAAGTATACACAATCATTTACAACAATGTTAGATTGGTATGCAGATTTAATGAGCACACACAGATAAATATCGAACTGAAATATAGCCACAACAGAGTGATAATTCATGCATTTCTCTTGATTATTAGCTTTCAAAATTGAGGAAAGCCTTTGAAAATTGATTTTCCAACTTTCACTGAAAAGCAGAATATTATAATACAAACACAGGAATGAACGAGACAGCTGGTACTCACAGTAGAGAGCCAAGTTCCTTCTGTTTTGTTAATACATTGTTAACCTATATGTATCAGTCATTCCAAGTGATGATGCCTTTTCAAAAGGAGGAACATGTTTCATGTGTATAGTATCCATATTATCCAGCACGTATAGATTACATAACCAGAACAAAATCCTCCAAAACCACATTTTTGTTTTTACTCTTCTTATCAGTCTGCTTTAATGTGTCAGTCTTTCAACAAGAGCAATTCTTTACAAAATTAGCTGTCCTCTTATAACCTGCAAAGTTTTTTTACAGAGTCCAATAATTTCTGACTAGCAAAAACTGTATGAGTTCTTTGTGTAGAGTTTGACACTTCATGACATCAACGATACAGAAAAATGTCAAGAGTAGCTCTGTTGAGTGGGCCATTCTATTAATTGACAACTTGACCAAACATACAATTCTAAATTGTTTGATCTTAAGGGCAGGTCCATCACATGGGGAATAGAGTGCCCCCTTATTTCACACGAACGCCAAGTTCTTAGTTTATTTGGACTTAATCTCCTTCCAAACTGCCATCTATTTTTGCTTTTGTATTAGATTGCAAATATGAGGGCAGGGGATTGTTTTGTTGTTCTTTTACTGGTAAAGCACTATGCACAGTGATGGTTCTATATAAATAAATGATATTTATTTATTTATTTATTTATTTATTACTTTATTTGTACCCCGCTAGCATCTCCCGAAGGACTTGATGCGGTTTACAAAGGCCAAGGCCTCAGTAAAACAACAACATAACAATACACATAGCTTTATAAAGCAAATCAAAACATTAAGCAATAACAGTAAACAATAGAAACAATACACAATAAAACTAGGGCCGGGCCGAATGTAATGGGTACAGATTAAAAAGTCCTGAGTATGACAAGTGGGATATAGGATTTTATGGTAAGTGCAATGTGCAGACAATCTTAAATCTCTGATAAAATGCTTCTGGGACATATTGCTGGAGTTTCCTATTCTGGAAAGGCACACCGGAACAGCCAGGTCTTCAAACTCTTCCTGAAGACTGCCAGTGTAGGGGCTTGTCTGATGTCCTTGGGGAGGGTGTTCCAAAGTCAGGGGGCCACCACAGAAAAGGCCCTGTCCCTCGTCCCCACCAGACGCGCCTGCGATGCAGGTGGGATCACGAGCAGGGCCTCTCTGGATGAACGAAGAGAACGTGTGGGTTCATAAACGGAGATGCGGTCACGCAGGTAGGCAGGTCCCAAACCGTTTCGGGCTTTGTAGTTAAGCACCTGCACCTTGAATTGGGGCCAGAAGATCAACGGCAGCCAATGGAGCTCCTTGAACAGGAGGGTTGACCTCTCTCTGTAAGGAGCACCGGTTAACATCCTGGCCGCCGCCCGTTGGACTAACTGAAATTTCTGGGCCGTTTTCAAGGGCAGCCCCACATAGAGCATATTACAGTAGTCCAATCTAGGGGTGACCAAGGCATGGACCACCCCGGCCAGATCAGCCTTTATGAGGTACGGTTGCAGTTCCGGTTTTCAATCAACCAGGAGGACCTCTGTCTTGTCGGGATTGATCTTCAGCTTGTTCCTCCTCATCCAGACAGCCACGGCGGTCCAGCACCCAAGGGGCTTCCTTGGAATTAGGTGGAAATGAGTAATAGAGTTGTGTGTCACCTGCGTAGAGATGGCACCTAACTCCAAAACTCCGGATGACCTCTCCCAGAGGTTTCATGTAGGTGTTAAAAAGCATGGGAAATAAAATAAAGCCTTGCGGGACCCCACAGATCAAAGGCCAGGGGTCCGAGCAGGCATCTCCCAGCTTCACCATCTGGGATTGGCCCTCCAGGAAGGACCGGAGCCAGGACAGAACCGTGCCCTCGAGATCCATTCCAGAGAGCCATCCCAGAACGATACCATGATTGATGGTATTGAAAGCTGCTGAGATGTCCAAGAGGACCAACAGAGTCACACTCCCCCTGTCCAGCTCTCTACGGAGGTCATCCACCAAGGCAACCAAAGCCATCTCAGTGCCATGGCCAGGCCTGAAACCGGACTGTGACTTAATCTTAATTTGTCCTCCACCCCTGCGGAGGTTGAGGGTCGCAGAAAGTCTAAAGCTGATCAGATAGTGGTCAGACCATGACAAAGGAAAGATGTTTTGTTCTTCCACTCTGACCATTCCACTGTCTGCTACAAAAACCAGGTCGAGTGTATGTCCAGCCTGATGGGTGGGTCCAGATATAATTTGAGAAAGCCCCATGGTCGTCATGGCGGCCATGAAGTCCTGAGCTGCGCCAGTCAAAGAGGTCTCAGCATGGATGTTAAAATCTCCAAGTACAACCAGGCGCTAGGAGACCAAGGCCAAATTGGAGACCACCTCTGCTAGCTCAGACAGGGAAACTACTGGGTTGCGGGGTGGGCGGTACACCAACAGAAACCCCAGGCTGTCTCGATTCCCCACCCTCAGGTGGACACACTCAAACCCAGATAATTGCGGAACAGCACATCTGACCACGACAATGGATTGCCGATAGACTACTGCGACCCCTCCTCCCCGTGCCCCCAGCTTGGCCTGCTGATGCACTCCAAAGCCCAGCGGGCACAGCTGAGTGAGATTTACTCCCCCCAGCTCGTCCAACCAGGTGTCGGTGATACAGGCCAGATCCGCCCCCTCATCCAGGATCAGATCCTGAATGGCAGCGGTCTTTCCATTGACGGATCTGGCATTGACCAGCAGAACCTTAAGGCCGAGGGTTCTGTCATGGAGCCTACCACTTCCTACCTTCTCCAGGGTCGCAAGAACTCTGTTGCACTTCTCCCTGGGACGTTGGCGACCAGCAAATCTCCTCCCCCACACGACCTGGATGGTGCCCCCCCTCCTCCTATTATTATCTTTATACAATGAAATCAGAATCACCAAATGACAATAATAGGGTTGGAATTATCATCTAAACCAAATCCTTGTTTATGGTGGAAATCCCCAACCTTCTGAAGTAGTCTGCATTGAACTGATGAACAGCCCTTACCACCAGGGATTTTCTTTCTTGTAGAATGGATCCATTCAATTGTGACCATTTTTTCTTGACCAGTAGAAGCAAAATTCAAGAAAATGCTTATTGATGTTAAGTACCAAGACTGTGTTTTGTCAGAGTAAGACCCTCCGGTCTGGCACAGCGAACGTGAGGTTTCCAAAACACACAGACTCAATTACCACACAGCATTCTTCTTCGGTTCCAAAATAATAAACTTTACTGGAAGCATCTATTTACAGGCGACTACATGTTGATGAGGAAAGATGGCGACTGACAAAGTACAGGACTAAACACACAGACAAAGAAAACATCCTGCCCTTCTGACTTATCTGTCTTCTAGCTGGTTAACTCCCTTTTGTTCTCAGGACTGTTATCTCAGTCTCAAGGACTTTACTCTCACTGCCTCTAGTGACTACAATTCTAGCACACAGCTGAACATAACTGAATCCATTATTAACACATTGAAAAACATACATAAAATAACTTCAATTATCCTGACAGTTATGTTCACCGTGAACTTTTCACAGTTCAGATATTATGTATGAAGGATGTTTAACCCAAACTGAGTTATGTTCTATCTCTGCTTCATGCAATATTTACTTCCCATAATTAAACATATTGGACAGGTATGCAGATTATACTTATTGGACATCTGAGATCTCAGGTCCCCAAATGTCCAACAAGTATAATCTGTTACCAAGCCATAAATAGAAGAATAGAAAACAATGTCCCTTGAGGTGCCTATGATTGTGCACATATATTTAGTTTGTAGATACTGAAAATACCATTTAAGAGTTCTCTGATCAAAAGACTGCACAGTACCTGGCTTGCATTCCTGGCATAAATTAAAGACGCCACAGGATACACATTAGAGTTGGGGATTTTTCCTGATATCCAGGGAGCAATAAACCAGAGAATCTCTAGAGGCCATTTTGCACTTTTGAGGCAGCTAATCCCAAGCATCATACAGCCAAACATTTCACCCAGGCTAATTAAAGCACTTTGAAGATGGAAAATGCTGTATATATTCCAAGGATTATCACCGAGAAGTGTGAAATAAATCAGAAACTGTACACAAACCTAACATTGCCCATCTTTTGTATTGCATCAAGCTTTTGAAACTGACAACAAAGCACTATGTGTGGTTATCTTTACCTATTGGCTGCTTCTCCCTCCTTTAAAAAACCCAAACAATCCAGCAACTATTATTTGGCCTGCAGTAAATGAATCTCAATGCAGTTTTAAGAGAGGTAATTAGAAAAGAAAAAACTACCCCATAAAAACAAGAAGTCATTTATATTGCTAACAGCCTAATTGTCATTAAAATTGCTAACAGATTTCAATTCACGTTGGACTGTGACAAGACTAATGAATGCATCCTTAGAAAATAAATAATATATTTGTCCTGCAGGTTTCTCTGGAAGGATTTCTTATTTTGATAATCAAATATAGGCTGTGAGTCAAGTAAATCTTCCCGCTCAACATGTACAGATACTTTCTTCCTGCACTAATCTTCTGTATTTGCAATCTGTTATGGCATTTCAGAGAAAAAGAAAATAGTTTCTTGAAGTGGGAATACAGCTTGCAGCTACTATGTAAATATGGACTTGATTTGGGATTTTTTCTTTCTTTTTTAAAGAAAGAGAACTTCAAATGCATGGAGATTTTTATTTTCATCTCTCTTGGTGTCTCTTTCTCTCATTTTGAGTCAACTTGTGGTTTTACTTTGACTGTTTCAGAGGGCATGAAGTCATCCTCACCATTAATCAAAGCACGCCTCAGTCCAAATATTGACTGTTGACTTGCCATGTGCTTTTAAAAAAAATCATTAAAGAAAATGATAGGTGTGGACTCCAAAGATCAAGAATAATCTGCAGCTAGATGCAACAGACAGAAAGATAAGAGGATAAAAAAAAGATTCAAAAGAAATGACCAGTTTTTAAAGATAATGTTTAGAGAAAAAAATCCATAATGTAAGATTATTATAAATTTTCAACTTTGTCTAGTTATCCCAGTTATGTTCAGCAGTGGATGAAAGATGCATTGACATGCAGAATTTAAGTTCTTTTCTCTGGTATCCCATTTAGATTTCTTACAACTTTAGTACATCTACGCTGTAAAAGTAATGTAAAGATAACCAGCACTGAGGTGATGATTCCCCTTCATCAACTTTGCTGGAGCAGCCATGTTTACCAAATACCTGATCACCTCTCCCAAAGCAGTTACTCTACTCTCAGCTCAAAAGAGAAAACAGTGGACAGCAAAAGAGATTTAAAGATGGTCTTAAAGCTAACCCAGAAAATAGTGGATTAAAGCCCTGGCTCTGAAGCGTTCTAAGTGGAGTTCAGCTATTACCAACTGAGCTATGGATTTTGAAGAAGCACGAATAGAGGGTGAATAGGAGAAATGTGCCAAAAGAAAGGAACATCAAGCAAAGCCTTGTCTGGACCTTCTTCCATCTGGAAATCTATGTCCTCAATGTGAAATACTATATGTATCCAGAATAAGTCTCTACAATCACTTATGGATCCACAGCTTTGACTCTACCCTTGCAAAACAGTTATACCCGACAACAAGGGAATGCCTGTGTTGATGTGAATTGATGTAGTTTTCCACTACTTTAACTTTCATGCCTTAATGCTATGGGATCCTAGGGATTGTAGTTTGGTGAGGTACCAGAACTTTTTGGTAGAGAATGCTAAGAGTTTGTAAAACTACAATGAGAAAAATCAAAGAGATAAATAGGTGGCAGAGTGAGGTCAGAACCCCTTTTCTAAATTTCTGAAAGTGGAAAATAGCTACATACACAGAGGTTTGAACACATAACCAAGAAATTTATTTCCCTACAAAGGGAGTGGTAGTCATAGAACAACCCATATTTTGACACACACTTAAGAGTCACATTAGTTGGCATCATCTGGGTAACAACTTAAACTTTATATAAAAGAATCAAGTCTTTCTCTACATACAGGAATTCATTTTCAGATCAGTTCATTATTGCTCTTTTATTAAATCTGATGAATATGTATGTCCTTTAACATTTTCAGCTCCACAATATATCCTTTAATATTAAGTAAAATTGCAGATCACATTTACAGATATGAATATTCCAGTTTAAACAGCTGCCTGTGTTTCTTTCTACAAATTACAGTTTTATTTTTTACCACTTTGGTAATATCTTCTACTCCAAAGATTATTACACTTTATCTGATGAGATGAGATATTTCATCAAAACTTCACTGACATTTATTGAGCTGGAAAATATTATTTGCTTTTAGCTGTCAATCAGATTTTTGTCTCCTATATTTAGTACAGTGGCTCTTTTTTAATTGCAGGTCAACTGTATCATTAAAAGGTGAACAACAAATAGAAATTCACAAAATGTAATTCCTCCAAGGATCTATATAGGTGTATATTTCCATATTTAAGAAACCAACACAAACACACATGCTTCACTAGGTGAATTATTACTTTTATCCATATGGATACTAAAAATTGTTATGCCTTAGAATCATAGAATCATAGAGTTGGAAGAGACCTCATGGGCCAGTCCAACCCCCTGCCAAGAAGCAGGAAATTTGCATTCAAAGTAACTATTTGATCTGAACAATTTCATATTATTTTAAATCAATTGTGTGATCTTGAAGGCAATATATGTCAATTCTTCAGATGCTTAAGGTACTCATACATATTGCGGCCTTTATTGTAATCATAAATTTGAAATGCAGTGATCATGATAAAGGCAATAGTATTTGGGTAGGACTCATTTCTGTCATATGGAATTCCATGGTGATCTTTGGGTAAACATGCTCCATGGCCAATATCTCAGTCACAGCAGCTGTTGTAAAAGCTGATGCAGGAAGAAAAAAAGTAAGGAAGAAAAGAAATGATTTTAACACTATTTAAACATATTTCAATTATGGTATTTGCCAGCTGAAAGGTTTTCATCATAATGGATTCCATTGTCATTTAACCGCTTGCACCTAAACACCACTGAATATATACATTTTTAAAAGGCTTTAGAACTGAAAGTCATAGTTGTGCATGAGGCAGATAAACGAATCTTTGTGTGATAACATGGCAACACAGGGTTCATCAAACACATCATCCATCATATTGGCCATGCCTATTGGCAGTTGGTAGTTGAATTATTCTCCTGGTTTACCTCGAACTATAGAACAAAAACACTGTCATCCACAGTGCATGGTTATTGGGCTGTATTGGATTTGGTAGATCTCAATTCACACACACACACACACACACAAGGTATACCATTTAAACAATTGATCAATATAACATATTGGCCCCCTTTTCAACTGCAATAGATGAGTAAAACTACATCTAATATAAAACATTTCTGTTTCTACATTTTGTTTTCCAAACCTTTAGTGTTTTACATAAATAAATATAGGAACTACAGTTGTAAATCCTCAACTATTTCATTGCATTCAAGTATACATAAATTCATCTTCTCACCACTGTGAAAGAAAATAAATATTGCTTCACAGTATTCTCCTCGTATTCAAATGTCCCAATGGGTCGCACAGAACTTATTCTTTTGGAGAAATTTACATGCTACAATATTCAAAGTGATATAGCATTCAAAGACAAAAATATTCAAATGGTGTGAATTGTTGTCATATTGTATGTTTTTAATTATGTTTCAAATGTAATTGAAGGCATATTAATAAAAGTTATGTTTAATTTTTTAAAATAAATTATGTGACAGTACATTTTATTAAACTTTAATTCTAAATTTTCTTATTGTGTAGGTCTCACTTGTCTATTATTATTTTCTGAGAGATGTTTCCAACTGTTAGAACACCTGTTTTTCTATCTGGGAATGAATAATTGTGAACATTCTTTCAATCCTTAATTGCAGCAAATCCAAACTATGCAACACAGGCTAAAAATGTCATTTCAAACCATAATTCTTCAAGTTCTGCAGATATTCTGGGCTTGATATTCAAAACATAATATGAATAGTCTAGGTTTGTTTCTTATTCATGGGAGTGGTACACAGTATGTCAAAAGTTGGATACAATGGTTAAACATGGAAGGTTTAGCCAAGTTCCATGTAATTAACTATTTTGTATCTGTGGCGCATCAGAGGTAGAAGATATCATGCATGTACTGTTGAGTTGTAACTTGTATAAGAAAGAGAGAAACCAATACCTCAGACTATACATTATACAAAAGACACACTGGGATCCTTATATTAAAACTACATTTTTGTTGGCCAACCAGAATGCTAAAATAACATACAAAATGGCCCTTTTTCTATATAAAGCAATTCAGCTGAGAATTGCATATTTGGAGTCAATTAGGGTAAACTGTAGGAGTGATGCAGATATTTGTTCTGGATTGGGATCTTGATACCTTGCTGACAGCTCGTTTATTTTAACTTTTGTTGTTTTGTGGGTTGCATGTTGTATGTGTACATGTTAAATGTGTTTGTCAAGTGTTTTGATACGGCCGATGGGCTAATCAATAAAATGTACTACTACCTAAAATAAATAAACACTAAAATAGAATTAAACATAGAACTATTTAAAATGAATAATTTAAATGACATAAAACCATTAAAATAATTAAAATACTTAAAACACTACACAGCACCCCCTGGTTCTTCCTTTTAAACTTTCTTTTTTAATAGCCTATCTGAATAGAAAGGTTTTAGCCTCCTGCTAGAAGGACAGCAAGGAGGAAGACCTTCTGGCTACTCTAGAGAGAATGAGAATAAGGAGCAGCCACTGAGAAGGATCTCTCTCTCTCTCGCACCCCTACTATCTATGCTTATGATGGTGGTGGGGCCAAGAGAAGGGCCTCTCAAGATGATCCCAGAGCCTCAGCAGGTTAGTATCAGGAGACATGATCTGTCAAATAGCCCACACCTAAGAATAACCACCACTTTGAATTATGCCTGGAAACCCACTGGCGGCCAGTGGAGCTGTTAAAACAGGAGAGTTGTCTGCTTCCTGTAGTCAGCCCCAGCTAACAGTATGGCTGCTACCCTTTAGACCAGTAGCCCATGGGATTATCCCAGGATGATGAGGCACAAATTTTTAGAAAAAGCTGATCTAATACAAAAAACGCATTCTGCTTCTAAATTGTTTTCTAATGCCAATAAGGTGTTAGATAAGATGAGCAAACTGAAATCTAATCCAAACACAAGTCCTTCTGGTTGATGGTAATGCAGATCAGGGAACTGCATTTTTTGGCAGATGTGGTTACAATCCCTTTGAAGTTTCATCTTCACAGTTTAGCTATATCCTAGATTCCCAAGTTTTGGTAGTGTAGAGGAATGCTATTTGGCTATTGTGCTAATAGTGCCAATTTCTGAAGGTGCCAGATCTGGGTCCAGCGATCCATATTTTAGGGAGCAACACTGTAAAATCAATGCAGTTTGGCATTCCTTTAACTGCTATGTCTCAATGATATGGTATCCTGCTATTTATAGTTTGGTGAAGCACTGGCCCTCTTTGACACAGAAGGCTGAAGACCTACAACTCCCAAATTGCATAACTTTGAGCCATGGCAGTTGAAGAGATGTCAAACTGCATTAATTCCACAGTATAGATTCACCCAAAGTTACATCCCATTTGCATTGTGCTATCATGATATAGATTGCCCTTCCTTTGAAAAATGTTCAGAAGCTTCTGATGGTCCAAAAATTTGTGGTTTCACAGTTGGGCAGGACTGATCTCAGTGAACAGCAGCTACCTGACCAGGGACAATTACATATGCTCTTTTGAGTCATAAAACTTTATTTAATTTGGGATCATGCTACCTGAAAGATGGCATTCCTCCATACAAATGTGCATAGGGTTTAATATTTCCACGGGAAGCTCTTTTCATGGTACAATAACTATCAGAATAACTTTTGATGGGAATGAGAGAGAAGACTTCTTTGGTGGCCTCCTCCCAAGTTCTACGTGAACTTCTCAATTGTCCTCCTACTGCTAGACAAAGAACATTGTATCCAGAGAGGGCTTTTACATTTATGTTGAGTTACTGTTGAAGAGGACTGTTGTTTTTGTACATCAAAGAACTTGTGATTTATTTTTTACATCTTCAATATATTTTGTTGGTGTATGTTTTATGTTAAGTTTATTATTTTAAGCTGTCTTCAGTTCCAATTTTCAGCTGAAGAAAGAGGATATATGTTTAAGAAATAAACAGAGGATATTTCCAGCCATTCTTCCAAAATGGGACTCAAGGATGCTAATGAATGAAACAAAGGCAACTAAAACATAAAAGAATCTCAAGCATAAACAATTAGAACACAATTTAAAATACTTCAGTTGAAGTAAAAGTTCTTCGCCTCCCGCTGGAAAGACAAGGAATGGATAAATAGGTAGAAGTGAAGGTGTGATTTTCTTCCTGAAACACTAATGTGTGATGCATCTGCACATCCTCTTATGGCTGTTTTGTTGCCAGTGGCAGAATGTTTCCCTTCCATTAGTTCTGTTCCATGCAATTTCCCCCAAAGAAATGAATAATCAAGAGGTTTTAACACATACAGTTCACTTGGGAATATAAAAGCAACTGTACAGCAAAACTAAGCCATGGTAAAACAATATATATGTATAATAAAGGCAAAGAAAAATAAAACTTTATTGAGACTTGAAAAAATACTTTCCAAGGCTTTAGCAAGAAATGTGACAAATATAATTACATCTTAATGTGATTCTAATTCAGTGGCATAATTAAAGCAACTCCAAAATTTGGTATGAGTTAGGTATAAAAGAATTAAAATTCATGCCATATTGGACATAGTTTCAAGTCTTAATAATATGTTAGCTTTATGACAGCAAAAGTACAGATGATCAATGTATTTTTTTACTCCCAGGTATGTTCAGTCTTAAAATAATTGCTCTCTTTTCTAAAGAGCCTTATAATTTTGAAGAATTCACCATCCAAGCCAATCAATTGTTAAATGGCCAGTTTTCAAGTCTTATTAGATACAAAAGCATTTTATGTGAAAGGTAGCTGAAATTGGTCTTTGTTTCAAGATCTGTAACATGCAGCTCCTTATCAGTACTAATAAGAAAATGCAAATTGTATTTCTTCTAAGAAATGTGGAAAACCTGAAATATGTGACACGACAACGAAATACTGGCACCATGCTCTTGTAGTGAGGTTGTAATTTCACCTAGGAGGTATCATATACAGGAAAAAGTATACAGCTGCTGCCAAAATAGAATTGCACTTATGCAAAGTTCAGTTATGACAAAATTGATTCAACTGTGACTTTCACAGAATGATCAAAGAGAACAACATTCTTTCACATTATAATGCTTTCAGTTTAGATATCAATGGAGACCACAATGGTTTACCAATTACCCTTTCAAACGGGTGCTTATTTAAATTAAAATCATTATTCTACCTTCAACCAGTTAGAGGGAGGACAGGAGAAAGGAGCTTGGAATATTATCAGCATTCAAATAATCAATTTTCTACCTTTTGGGCTTTGGAAACAACTTTGCTTTATACTTGTTTGGAGTCAGGATTAAAGTAATGACTTGAAAGACTATTAAGCTGCTAAACTTGCGGAATGCAAAATGCTATCCCAACTAATTAAATGTGTTCAGGTATTCCACTCCTTTGATTACTTAATCACACAAAGCTCCTTCCTCTAACTTGGTGCCCTATGGATGTTTTATACTGAGACTTCCATCATCCTTCACTGCTAGAATCATAGAATCATAGAATCAAAGAGTTGGATGGGCCATCCAGTCCAACTCCCTGCTAAGAAGCAGGAATATTGTATTCAAATCACCCCTGACAGATGGCCATCTAGCCTCTGTTTAAAAGCTTTCAAAGAAGGAGCCTCCACCACACTTCGGGGCAGAGAGTTCCACTGCCGAACGGCTCTTACAGTCAGGAAGTTCTTCCTCATGTTCAGATGGAATCTCCTCTCTTGTAGTTTGAAGCCATTGTTCCGCGTCCTAGTCTCCAAGAAAGCAGAAAACAAGCTTGCTCTCTCCTCCTTGTGGCTTTCTCTCACATATTTATACATGGCTATCATATCTCCTCTCAGCTTTCTCTTCTTCAGGCTAAACATGCCCAGCTCCTTAAGCCGTTCCTCATAGGGCTTGTTCTCCAGACCCTTGATCATTTTAGTCGCCCTCCTCTGGACACATTCCAGCTTGTCAATATCTCTCTTGAATTGTGGTGCCCAGAATTGGACACAATATTCCAGATGTGGTCTAACCAAAGCGGAATAGAGGGGTAGCATTACTTCCCTAGATCTAGACACTATGCTCCTATTGATACAGGCCAAAATCCCATTGGCTTTTTTTGCCACCACATCACATTGTTGGCTCATGTTTAACTTGTCCACGAGGACTCCAAGATCTTTTTCACACATACTGTTCTCAAGCCAGGCATTGGTATTGGTAACATGGAGGTGCATTAACAACTGGTAGCCTTTGTCAGACTGATAAAAGTAGCATGCACTTGAGTTGCTGTAAGTTTTTCAGGCTATATGGCCATGTTCCAGAAGCATTCACTCCTGATGTTTTGCCTGCATCTATGGCAGGCATCCTCAGAAGTTGTGGGGTCACAAACTCTGAGGATGCCTGCCATAGATGCAGGTAAAACGTCAGGAGAGAATGCTTCTGGAACATGGCCATACAGCCCAAAAACCTTAAAACAACCCAGTGATTCTAGCCATGAAAGCCTTTGACAACACATAGCATGCAGTTCTTACATTTTGCCCTCGTTCCCCAAAGGAAGATTATAAATAAATTATAAATAAATTATAAAATCCTGTTATTTGGAAAATATTAATGAAAGAATGACTCCGATCACTTCTTACACATACTTAAGCTTAATACAGAATGGTCCCAAAAATATGCACACCCTTAACATCTTATAATTCTGGCTTCTAATTTTATTTTTATTCTTTACATTATTTTTTAAGTATACATTCCAGCAAGATTAACAATTTCTATAATAGTGTCACAAAATTACAAGAGAAGCTTTAAGCAAAACTTGCAACTTTTCAAAAAAAGAGCAATGCATTGCTTGTGAGAGATGACAATTTGAATACCTTCCATAAAATTGTAAATTAAAAGACAATTTGTAATTCAAAATCATTATTCAAACATTTATTTTTCCAATATAATTGTTTTTACTAAGTCTATATGTAAAGCTGCAAACAAGAGTGAATCCCATAACAAGACATATTGTAAATATTGGTTATTCTTGTACATAACAGCCAATCATGGCAAAGCATTTTGGTATTGGATTATATGTGTGTATGAGTATTCTTTTATTTTAAAAGACATTCATAATCAAAGGACAGGCTTTGATTATGAGTATTTTTTTATTTTTTAACAAGTTGGTTCCTAAAGTGTGTTGATAGTGTTACATTGAACAGTCAATCAATTTCTTGGCAATCATCATTTCAAGGCAACCCACAATTTCATTTCCATTAGGTGTGACTTGTCAACCTGCCTAGAAATGGATGGAAACATTGCTGAACATGTATTGTGGCTTCCCAACTCTTGATTTTTCACAACTTTGAAACATAAGACCCAAAGTCGTCCCTGCCCATTGTTACCCATGTATTTCAAGCTGGCATATCTGTATATGAAAATGGGCTGTTTGCTGCCGCTCCTCAGAGAAGTCGCAGCAATTCATTTTGTGCAGAAACCTCAGCCAGAATGCCACAGAATGAGAAAGTGGTTTCAGCATCTCAAATCAAAACTGAGTCTTCCAATGCTAACTAAATAGAGAGGGAAATTTTTCTAAAAAATAAACAACTTCACAGTTTTTAAGAATAGGCAATGCTTTTCAAGTCGCATTTCCTAAAGAATGGGCAAAGAAACAAATGAAAGATACAAATGAACAGTCTGAAATCATGTTAATGTAGAGAAAGGCAATTTGGAGGAAATGGTACAAAACTTAAAGTGGGAAGGAGACTAGAAAGTGACAAGTTGGGGTGGGATGAGTATTTGTGAAAGGGTAACTTATAAGACCAAAGATATGCAGAATGTCTTTTATATTTATTGTCGAAGGCTTTCTTTTATATTTGTCTGGGCCTGGCTTTTGCAGCAGACTTTTTAGACATTTTGAATACAAGACCAAGTTATGGGTCTTGAATTCAAAACACATTCTTCAGTTTCAAATGAAAATATTAGACCAGACAGCTTATTTATTTATTTATTGTGTCAGGAGCGAACCAAAACAGTTGTATTGCATTAAAAAACAAATAAAACACAAAATTTGCAGACTTGGTATTCTATCAAATGTCCTTTGACCAGTATCTGGCCACTTGGAATGCCTCTGGTGTTGCTGCAGGAGGTCCTCCATTGTGCATGTGACAGGGCTCAGGTTGCATTGCAGCAGGTGGTCTGTGTTTGCTCTTCTCCACACTCGCATGTTGTGGATTCCACTTTGTAGCCCCATTTCTAAAGGTTGGCTCTGCATCTTGTGGTGCCAGAGCGCAGTCTGTTCAGCGCAAGGGCAGATGTCTTCACTGTATCTGGTTGTGATCCCCAGGTTGTACCAGTCAGTTTTCGTATGATATTATTTCTAGCACCCACTTTTTGCTTGATATTCAGGCAGCGCTTCTTGTAGGTCAGAGCACTGACCAGAGTAACTCCCAGGTATTTGGGTGTGCTGCAATGCTCCAGTGGAATTCCTTCCCAGTAATCCTCAGAGCTCGGATTGCTTGTCTGTTCTTAAGATGAAAAGCACATGTCTGTGTTTTAGATAGGTTTGGAATCAGCTGATTTTGATGGGTTAGGAATCAGCTGGCCAGTCAGCTAAATATTTCCTACAAAGTATCTTATTTGTTTTGTGGGACACCAATTACAACCAGAGAATATAGAACTTGAGTATTATTGTTGTATTATTATTATTATGTTTATTTATATTTTCTTCCCCCTCCTAAAAATAGAGAATAAAAATAGCTTATAGTAAAATGAAAAAGAAATACAATTTAAAACCTAAACCTATACAAACATTAAAATAGAATTAAGTATTAATGGTATTAAAAATAAACTGTTAAAATCCTTAAAACGTATTAAAAACATATTCAAAGCTAAAGCCACAGCACCCCTTGAGTTGATCTTGAAAAGTCAGGAGGTGCTGAATAACAGCCACGCCAATAAATGGGAGCATGATTAGCTACATCTGACTATTACATTAAAGCACTTTTTAAAAAACCCACCTAAGCCTCACAATGATTTTGAGCCTGATTAATTTTCAGGGAAAGTAGGATAGGCCAAGTGTGTCCTATTGTGTAACTGGCTATTTCTCATGTTATTGATTAGTTTGAAATTGTTGAAAAGAGAAAACAGCAATTTCTCCACCCACTCACTTCAAGTCACAATGAAGAAATCCAGACCACAAACTATTCCTTTTTCATGCACAGTTGATCTGCTCTAAGGAAGATCAAGCTTGTTGCAACACCCATTTTCTTTACCCTTCCCAAGAGTTGACATTATTTCACTTTTGTGTCTATTAGGTTCAAACCAGACAGTGATGATACAATGAGTGGGAACATTCAGTTTTGCGTGTATAAGCTCACAAATGTATTTCCCTAGAGATTAAATAAAGAAACAATTCATTAAGCAAGTTGTGGCCTGCATTTAATTTTGCACTCAAAATCAATACAGGCAGTCCCCAAGTTACAAACATATGACTTACAAACAAGTCACAGTTAAGAATGTGGGGGTGAGACAAGAGGAAATGAGAGAAATCTACCCCTCAGAAGGGAAATCCACTCCTGGAAGAGTTATTATGAGGAAAAGGCATTTCCACTGAAGCTTTATCCCCAATCCTTGATTCCACAACAAGCCAGTTTTTTTCAAAATCCAGTTGTCACAGGGACAGACAGCGAGGTGAAATCTTCTGAACAGCTGTACAGACAGCAAAACAAACACCACAGGGGCATTAGGCCTTCCCTATGCTATGCCAATATGTGTGTGTTAGATATATGGATGGCCGGAGTTACACTTTAAATACATACTTGTTCCACCTTACAAACAGATTCAACTTAAGAACAACTATCTTGTTCATAACTTGAGGACTGCCTTTATATAATAATACCAAGTCATAATATGTACGTTATAACTAATAGCAATATACTATAGTATGCTACAATATTCTTTTTATTATATTATATTAATACATTGTTAAATAGAGCAAAAGTGGGGATTGCTTCTTATCCAAGAGCTGGATGGAGATCTGCAGTCATCTCCTCTAAACTCAGCAACAACTCTTTTGAAGATTTACTTAGAAACACTGAAAGGTTGGGCGTGTAGTAAATGAAGTTAGAAAATCCTTTTCTACTTCATTTGGTGCTTAGGAAAAAAATGTATGCATAAGGATTAATTAACAGTATAACTTAAGAAATAACACAGCTGCCCTTTAAGTTATGTTGCTGGTTCATTGCTATAAAGTGAATTCAGATTTCTGGTCACCAGATGGCCTTGTGTCAACAAATACAATGCTAACACTTCAGTTAGTCAATGTAGCAGACACAAAACTAAGTAAAACAAGATAGTGAAGTTACATTTCCATAGACATTTCATAACATTTATATCTAATAAATATTTTACTACCCATCTACAAAGGGATGAGCATTATTCCATGCCAGTGATCTCCCCTTGTGATTTATCTATATTAATCTTCCCCCCTTATTCCCAATAAATTATCTTTTGATAGCAGAAAGCCCTTTTTGTCTTATATCTCTACAGTTTGTACCTTAAATGCTAAGGTCTAAAGAGAGAAATATAGTGCATATAAGCTTAAAAGAATCTATTTACTACTTTAACATTTCTCAAGTCATACATTAACATTTAGCAAGTCATAAAGAATTTACATCACTAAGTGATTTGTGTGCGATAGAGGTTAGTGATTCACATATCATCCTGAGCAAGAGAGCAGCATTTATAAAATGAATGCCCTCCACATTCACTCATCCATGGGATAGTCAACTAACACTTCACAGCTACTGAAACAATGTCTCGGAAGCAAGGGAGGCAGATTCAATTTAATTTAAACTGCTCCACTATTTTATTGATATAGCACATTATTTATGAAGAGTTAGTAGTGGTTAAGCAGTGGACAAATCTTACTTAGTGTGAGAAACTTCCTTCTTTCCATCATTAACAATATTTTCTTCCAAACTTCTTCTCATCTCCATTCAGTTTCGTGTACAGCAATAGCATCATTCAGATTGCTGCACTTTGGATCAAACTAAGGAATAGTACAACATCACTCCAATCCCAAACATGCTGTTTGCCTCAATAGAAATTTCTAAGGGACAGAGATCTTTCCAACTTCATATCTGTAAAATCATGGGTATATGAAACCTTTTTATGTCTGTCCATTCATCCACACATTCAGGAAGCTCCAAGCTACTTCATAAGGTAGGCTAAGGACTCCTTTTCATCTTCAGAGAAATTTTGTAAACGTGACTTTGTTGAACCCCCTTTCTTCCAGCCCTATTTACATTGGCATTATCTTTACTTGAGAACCATTACTGTTGTGCAATTTAATTCTTCACTAATTTTCTTCTCAAAGGAAGCAAAAACTAATTTCCAAAAATTTTCTCCTGCTCCAAGAAAATCTTCAAAAGGTTTATAGTTATCAAATACTATTTACAATTTTGGGGCTTATGTATGAAAAATTCATACATAGTTCTAAGAATTATAGTTTCTTTGGTGTCTTCAATTTCTTTGGGAGTACAAAATGGGAAACCCCCTCCCCACATGAAAATCTGCTTAACTGGAAAGCCTGCTTTTGCCTGCAGCTGAAATTGCCTCATTGGCTTGGAAAGACTGTGCGTGTAGCAGGGCATGGAGGCAGACCTGTATAGTGCCTGCAGTTGCATGCCTCTTACTTTAGAGTAAGAGGCTCCGTGGTAGACACTGGCAGACATGTGCGCTTTCTTGGCCTGTTTGCATGCCCCATCACACATGCAGTCTCTGAAAGTGCATGTGCAGGCAGGCATGAAGCACACCTGCAGCTGAGCACTTCTTACTCTAGAGTAGAAACAGTGGGTGCGAGATAAGAAGAACGGAAGTGCATGCCGGAAAGAGCAGCCAGTGGATGGGAAGCCCCCACATAATGGTCCTATTTTCAGGGCCCAGAACCAAAAACAACCCTCCAGATTTTGGGAGGCTCCCCAAAAAACAGATCAGGGCCTCCAGTGAAAGCCAGGACATGAAAGGGGCAAGGTTTACCCCGAAAGCACAACTCTACTAAGAATAGCATCTTCTATTCAGGAAAAAGCCTTTTTTCTGCATACAATAATATTTATGTGCAGAAATATGATTTTCGGTGTAGAAATGACTGTTGCCTGTTCTGAAAATAAGCACAAATAACATAATAAGTTCCAAACTGTAAATATTCTGATTACTCTAGGATTCTTCCTGTCAGGTTTTCTAAGCATTTTCATTTTTTTAAAATATTTTTTCTGTCTTCACTTTCTACTTGAGTTTTTGTTGTAGAGATAAAACCTGTGGAAGATAGATAGATTGTAGGCTTGGTTGATCCCCCCCCCCCAAAAGGGGGGGGGATCAAAATTCCTTTCGGATGTAGGGGGTGCTGGTGGTTTGATTCGGAATTGTATTCCGATTTTTCTCCCAAAAAATCCAAAACTTTCCAAAACTTCATTAATGGCAGACATACATGAGCAGTTGGAAAAAAAACAGCACTGGCACTGGGGAAACTTCAGGGGCTCTTCCACTCCTGACCGAGGGGCTCTTACACTCCAGGCCTGCCTTTTCCTCCTCCTCCTCCTCCTGTCACGTAATTCAGATTATCAAAGTAGAGGTAAAGGTTTTCCCTTAACATTCAGTCTAGTCCTGTCATACTCTGGAGAGTGATACTCATCTCCATTTCTAAGCCAAAGAGACACATTGTCCATAGACACCTCCAAGCTCATGTCACCAGCATGACTGTATGGAGCGCCATTACCTTCCCGCTGACGCCTCAAACTGCAAAACCGGATTCAACCCGCATTTAAACTGTGGACCTACTGCATTATGCATTATGGAGACTCATAGAAGGCAACTAAACTGCATGATAGAAGTCTATATATCACTGAGTATATACATAATGTATTACATGGCAATGTACATGGGGCCTAAGATGCAGATCAGGTATTCTTCCAGGTGTTTTCGACTTCAACTCCCACCATTCTTAACATCATCAGGCCTTTTCCTTTCTCCCCTCATCTGCTTAAGTGGAGGAAGAGGAGGAAAAGAGTAGGAAGAAGGAGAGGAGAATGGAGAGAAAGTGAAAGGAAGGGGGGACATTCACCCAGGCTGCTTATTTAATGCGACTTTCCAGGACCCAGAGAGAATGGGAAGGAAAAGGAAAGGGGGGGGGACTGTCACCAGGCTGCTTCTTTAATGCAGCTTTCCAGGACCCAGGCGGGGAAATGCTGAATTGAATAATTTTGCTTTGTAACAAAAATGGGGGGGGGGGGGGAGCTTCGGAAGGGCAAAGGGACTTCCGGCTCCCTTAAAAACTTAGAAATCACTTCAAAAAGCAACTCTTGATTCTGAATTGATTCTGAATCATGAAGATTCCAACCGAATCGAACCATGCCTAATAGATAGCCCAACTCCCTAATAACAGCAACATTCACAAAAAGGGGAAACAATCCCTACCTGACCTTTGGAATGGTTGATGGTGAAAACCAGCTCATTGTGCACCATTTCAAATATTGTAGTCAGAACCCTAAGCTGTTCTCAATATAGTTACACAGTTTGCTGTGCAATGAAACTGTCCCATTCAGGGTTGTCATATCCTTGCTCATTCATGTGAAATATGCAAGAAGTGTTGCTATCTGTGGTATAAGTAGTTGTACAATACTGCACAATTCTGCTATGATGCATTTTGTGTAGAGCAAATATAGCACAGTACAGTAATATAGTGTATCAGCTAAAGAAAATTGGAAGTGACTTTAAAATTGAACCATCATCGCCCCCTATATACGAAACGGGTTTTGGATCATTTTTTGAATCAACCAAGTCTAGTATCCACATAGAAAACAGAACAGAGATTTTCTCCTTGAATATTTCACCAGGGGCACAAAAAAATCAACTGTGCAAGTCACTCTTTAAGATGCTGCTGCTGTTGCTATTTGTCACATCTGTATACATTTTTACAGTTAAAGATATGTCAAATAATATACCTAAACAACAAAAGGATCTTGTGCTGATATCCAGGAGTTCAGATTCTAGCTTATCAACATAAACCATCAATGTTATCTGGAAATTCTGCAATAGTAACCAGGGCCATTCTGGAAAGATATTCTCTCTAAAATGCTGGAAGAAATGGCCAGCATTTGCCAAAGAGAACAGCAGACAAATCAGACTATAACATATGGGACCACAGTTCTCTAGTCTGAAGATCTTAGCACGGGTCATCTGCAGCTTTCTGAATGAGAATATAGATGATGGATGCATCTACAGAAGTCTCCTTTGGAATCTTACAATATATTTCATGGAACCACTTGCTCTTAGTAAATGTCATTTCTTTTCTTCCACCTAGACTGTGATCACTTTTAACATTCAAAGATGGTTCTTGAAGTAGACTATGGGTGGAATGTGAATGCAAAGAGCAAAACTGAGCCTGTAGGCATAGCCCTAAGCTAACAAGAGTGTTGTGACTCCTAAATATGGCATTAAAATACAATGCTTCCCTGGTTTCTGCCTGACTCTTAGCAAGATGGTATTTTTTGACACATGCCAACAGCTAATTAGTTATCTGGGTACCTTGCACTTAGGCTTTGGAAATGGTCGGAAAATGTGAGGAAAGAGGCCAAGTAACTTTCACAGTCTTTATTCACTGTTCCACAGAATGACAATAAACTACATGTAGCCCATTGACTTCTTTGTGCTAAAGTATTTAAAATCAAATTCTTTTATTTTCTGTGAAACTGCCCATCTTCTTAATTAACTTATTGTGTAAATGTAGTGTGTCAAGTAGGGTGACTTTCACCATGAAAGTGGGGAATGTTATTCTAAATTTATGCCCACCTTTTCAGACAATTCACAAGGTGAAGGCAGAATTTCCATATCTCAGAGTTTGGCCCATGTTCTCTGATCCTCAAGGCATCAGGAAAAAAAAATCTCAAAGTGGGAATGTTGCTTGGAAGTTTTGAGTGTATTTTTGGGCAATTCACACCCTCTCAGCAACAGAGGGAGGCAAGAAATCTTATCAAGAAAATCCTGTGATAGATTCACCTAATGATTGCCATAAGTAAAAAATGAGTTGAAGGTACACAACAAAATTTGATATATGTATGCATGCATGTATGTATTTATGCACAGAAATACACCTAATCTTCAGACTGCTCTGACTTTTCAGGAGGGCCTACTTCTCTTCCCTCCCTCCCTTTGATGGAAATAGGAAATAGTGGAAGGGAATAGTGTAGAGGAAAATACTGAGCAGCCTCAGAATTCACTGCCCTGGGGTCTGCTCTATATGGTACACTATGTTTGTTGTTTGTGTCTACTCCTATTTGTTCCATCTTCCTCTTCCTTGTCCAACTGACTGAGGGCACAGTACACTTTTCTTAAGTTATGTTGCTGGAACATTTGGGTTACATTGCTAATAGAAAAAGAGTAGTGCAAACATATTTCTTCATCATCTCTGTTTAGGCAATTGATCCCTTTTTTAAAAAAAAAAAAAGTCTTTTACTTATCTTTCCCTCTGTTGTGATCTTTCTCCTCAAACCTCTGGTGAAACATTCTTCCCTTCCATTCTTTCTCCCTGTAACTTCTCCAGGAAAAAAAGGAAGGCACCATTCCTTCCTGCCAAATGTCAAAGATGCACTTCCACATCATAGAGCCTACTATTACACTTTATTTACTAATTTGCATTTCTTGTTCACACAACAGACTGGAAGAGTCCAGCAGCCCACTATTCACATGTAAGTAAGCAAACCGCATGTCCCCTTATTAGAAAAACACTCCTTTATGATCCACTGGAAAAATTATTTAAAATGTATTATGGGAAATCAAGCCATGTTTGGGAAAGAAAACAATGTCTTTAGAGCACATCATATTATTTTAAGTCTTAGCACTTAAGAGCAGGTCATCAATAGCTTCACTGATTCAGAAAGACAAGGTGGTATCAGCCCCAAAAAAGCACAATGGAGGGGCTCATGGACAAGGGGCAAAGGATGACCAAGTCAGGCAGGCAGGTGGCTGGCAACTGGAGAAGATGGGAAGTGGGGCTGCTGGCCATGGCTGGATATGGCCAGCCGATTGCTTGCACCCACCCCTTAAGATAACCACAGCTCTCCAAACAAGGGAAAGGTAGCAGCAGGTGGTGGGACACGGTGCCCTGGAGTGTGTGCCTGCTGACAGCACAACTTGGTCCAGCTGGCAGTGGGCCACCCCACCCAATAAAGAGTTAATCATTGTCCTAAAAGAGGAAAGGGGAGGGAGGAGGGGATCCTCAGGATGACTGGGGATCAGGGGCAAAGCGATTGGTTGGCTGGCCACTATCCTGCCCCACAAAGAGCAAATCAATCCCCTAAAGAAGGAAAGGGGAGGAAAAAGGAAGGTGGAGACCCCCAGGACAGCTGGGGTCAGGGGCAGAGTGGTTGAATTTGAGTGGAAGGATAGGCTCAGTCTTCTTGTGAGAGAGAACAAAAGGGTGCACGCATGCACACATACACGCAAAAGGAAAAGACTAGTAGTAGCGTCAAAAGAACAACCCAACCAGTTATTAATGTTTTCGGGGAGGAAACTGCAGCCAGCAAAGGGTCTAGCACACACACAATCTCTGTGTGAGGGGTAACACAACAAGATCAGGCAGGTTTTTTGAGGTATTTTAATTAACAGATACTCCTGGAGGTGCAATTATTATGAATACAAATACTAATATTAGCAAAATAACAACCATAATATTTTATGTGCTGATGGAGGTTGGAGTTAGAGAGAGACCATGGGTTCTGTTGGCTTCTTGGCAAAGCTTCCACAGCTGCCCAATTTTGTTGTTGTTGTTGTTGTTGTTGTTGTTGTTAAATGAAATTAAGAAGGCAGACAGATTGCAAAGGATAGGATTGTTGTTTGTGGAAGGCTGGTAGAACTTGGGTTGGTGGTGTTTTGCTGGTAGAATTATTTTGTACAGTTTTAAAAACAATAATCTTTTATGTTACGTGGCAGCAAAAAGCCAATGGAATTTTGACCTGCATAAATAGGAGTACAGGGAAGTCATGCTACCCTTCTATTCTGCCTTGGTCAGACCACCCCTGGAATACTGTGTCCACTTTTGGGCACCGCAATTGACGGGAGATGTTCACAAGCTGGAATGTGTCCCGAGGAGGGTGACCAAAATATTCCAGGGTCTGGAGAACAAGCCCTATGAGGAGTGGCTTAAAGAGCTGGGCATGTTTAGCATGCAGAACAGAAGGCTGAGAGGAGACATGATAGCCACCGATAAATATATGAGGGTAAATCATAGGGAGGAGGGAGCAAGCTTGTTTTCTGCTGCCCTGGAGACTAGGACACGGAACAATGACTTCAAATTACAGGAAAGGAGATTCCACCTGAACATTAGGAAGAACTTCTTAATTGTGAGAAGTGTTCAGCAGTGGTGTGTGGTGGAGGCTCCTTCTTTGGAGGCTTTTAAACAGAGGTTGGATAGCCATCTGTTGGGGGTGCTTTGTATGAGATTTTTCTGCTTCTTGGCAGGGGGGGGTGGACTGAATGCCCACGAGGTCTCTTCCAACTATAAGATTCTATGGTCCTATGATTCTATGATTCTATGTCCTGATGGAGGTCAGAGTTAGAGAGAGACGATGGGTTCTGTCTGCTAGAATTCCTATAATTATTAATAACAATGATCTTTTAAAAGTTTGACTTTAATGAAAAAAGGGAGGGAAGAGGGATAAAAGAAGCTAAAAGGTGACTCAAAGCTCAGAGCCAGCCTAAAAGAAAAGCAAACACTGCACACATACCCACCAACTCATACTTTCAAACTCCCAGTCCTACTAAATAAAGAATCCAGAAAAAAAGGAAAATAAAATAAAATCAAAAAGATTTAAAGCTAATGAGGCCAAGCCAAGCCAAAAGCTAAAGTTGATCATGAGCGGCGGCAAGACAACTGAACTGAAGCACCTCTCTCTAGAGCCAGGACACAACTGAGCAATGAAGGCACTCATACCATTCAATAGACACAGCTTGCATAAGGCACATCATGGCTGTTTCTTCTATTCCGATTGGCCCAACAAGCAGGGCTCACAGGGAAACCCCATGCAAGCATGTGGCAGCCTCTCTGCACACTGCATGATCCCGAATAGAACAGAAGGAGCTACAACCGGAAGCCAAGTGGTCTGACTCTTGTTGAAAAAAATATGGCGGTGGAGCCCTTACTGTTACGGGCATCCAAAGAAGCTGAACAAGCCAAAGGCAAATGGCCAAAATGAATCCGTGCACAAGTCTATTCAGCAAATAAAGTATTTTCCTGTTAGTCAAACTTCTATTTAAGATATTTCTTTGTAATATCTTAAACTATGCTCTTTTAGTTTGGTGACAACTTGTTATAAGGTCAAGCACATTACTATGTGTGGTGACAGCGGAAGCATCATTAGGGTTATTTTCGTGAATGGCAGTGGGATTCTACAAAGAAAGTCAAATACAGGACAACATCAGAGTATTAAAACTAGACATCACTAATAAACCAACATTTAAGATAATATACTGCATTTTTGATGGTTCAAAATATTTTTCTATTTTTAAATGACTGCATTTGGTAGCACCAGATAAAATTGTATTCACAGAAGATAGCAAGAGCTTAGAGAACTTTAAGAGTGTCTCATGAGTTACTGGGGGTGATATTTCAGTTGAAGCATCTAATATGGGGGTCACACAGAAGAGGTCCCAAGAAAAGCAGAGGTCTCCAGAGTTGGTGATAACAGGGAGATAAAAAAAGATTCCACTGCACAAAGGAATAAATACAATTTCAGCACCCTGGAGAGTTTATCTCAAACACCTTACATAAGCTTATGCAGGATTCAGCTCCCTGGAGAGTTCTCTTGTTACTTCCTTTATCTGAGATCAAACCCAGACAGCAAAGCAGAATTGATCTCTATGGGAATAAAGGCCCTTTAGCTCTTTTTAAAATCTGAAGCAAAGTCCAGACATATTTGTTAAAACTCAGTCATAATTCTCCATTTAGAGGGCCCACTTCATAGAGAGAAAGAAAAATTGCTGATATTTTAATGTGAGATTAGCTAAAGAGAACCACAGTAGCTCTGTCATCTCTCTCTTTTGGTAACTAACTGTCTCAGGATAATATGAACTCTTCTTTCATATAACAGTGTTATTGATTGTTAGTAAGAACTTTTGTTTGTAACTTTTCATGAAATTACAACCATGGAAAAACTGATATTTTAACCTTATTAGATCATTGCAATACAAACTTATAAATCCACTGTTCCTCTTGACTCCATTTTATAAATAGTCAAGAAAATACAAAATAAAACTCAAATATTATATTTTAGAAATATAAAACCACTAAACTACCTAAATATTTACTGTGCACTACAACTAAATAAAGAAAAAACCTTTAAAAGCTTCCCACTCTCTAGTGGTTATCACTTATTAATCTATTTTCTTTAATCAATAAGGCAACACTCTACTCGTTCATGACTTCCAAAATTGATAAGGTGATGAATCCTTGTCATGAAAAGGTGACAGATAGGTCCTAAACTTTCTGAAAGATAATCCAAGATTTCTTTTTAACCAGCAAAGATCATTGTCCCTCTCAGCTAGTTTGCCAACCTTCATCAGCCATTCTTCTTACCTTGGGATAATTGGTTCTTCCAACTCTAAATATACAGTTAATGATATATTGTAACATTCTCCCAAATCTCTTCTCTTGACTCCTGACAAAATTGTACAAGTATTCCATTCTTGAGGTGAAGGAAAACTCTTTGTTCAAAGATGATTTAAGATCAACATCTCTCCATACTGATTCAGGGTGCACCCTCAAAACACATTTCTGCCTGTGGAGACATGGCAGGTCTGAGGTTGCAGAACCTGCCTGTTCCATTGTAGCTATAGGATAAGTAAAAATCTGCTTCACATCAATTCTGTCTTATCTGGCCCGCTCCACACATTTTTTCTTCCTCCTTTTTCCAATACTTATCTTTCTACTCCCACTTCTCATAGCTTTTGCATATGTGCTCTTTTGTATATCTATAAATAAAAAAAGGATAATAAATCCACAATGCTCTCTCATCCAAATGAATTGTGAGATATGGTTGGCTGTCGGGGAAAGCCTCATCCCATTGGGAAAATTAAGAACCTGTAACAAAATAAGTGTGCCTTAACTGAGGCTAGATTAATGTTGAGACACTAAACCATGAGAGTTGTAAGAACTATAACGCTACTATACCTTATCGAAGTCACTGATATAATGTTGTAAGGATTCCCAGGGTCAAAAACCTAGTTCTTGCATCTAGATTGTGTAAGAATGGGCTGCTTTCCAAGTAGGTGTTGCACGCAGGGTATTGCAAACCATGGGCTGCTAGTGGGGCCTTGGGAAGTGTTTTCTCTCTCTGAACCTTAGCACATACAGTAGACATATGTATTCACCCCACATGAGGAATTCATTGTCCCATGCCCCACATCACCAGATGTACAGCTGGCTTCATACTATGGGGGAGGGGGAATAGAACAGAACGTTCCTCACCCTACTTCCTCCCATTGTTTCAAATGTGATATGGGAAGCCTCCTATGTTGCCACTGTGGAAGCGTACTTCACTTGCTCTCCCCTTTTGCCATGGAGGCCGGCAAGAAGTAGATGTGAATTGTGCAATTGCCCCATCGGATGTGGTTGTTACTCTCTCTCTCCTCTGCATCACTACTTGCAATAATGCTCATGAATTGCAACTTCACTCCTACCTTGTTCCAAAGAGCATGATGGATTCAAACCCATGAATCCAACTCTCCCCTCCCATATTCTTTTTTCTCTCTCCTGCCTTTTTAGTGCATTCCCAAACCATGAACATGACACACATACTGAAACCTTCATGTTGAGCCCCAGTATCAGCTGTGAATGGGTGGAGAAAGTTTAATGTTTGTATGTGAGATGGATATCTTTCTCTACTGCCTAGCAATGCTTGTCTCCCAGTCTGGAGACCTGAAGAAGGACATCAAGCCCCTGACAGTTCAACTGGTGCCCTCAGACCTTGAAATTCTGACTCTCCCATATTCACTATGACTTGTTTGGTTATTTCTACCATTATGGTGAGATAATCTAGGCATACTAGCATATTGATGTTTGTTCTTCTTTGATATATGAAAGCTTAAAATAATTCTAAAATGCACATGACAACAGAAAATTGCATACTTAGAGAATACTACAATAGTGACAACCTCCACTCAAGAGTCCTCCCACTGGAAAAACTGTAGCATATACTTTTTAAAAAAGAAACTAATACTTTGGCTTCTTATACAGTCTAAGGAATTGCCTTCTGCATAAGACAGGTGCTCATTGTTTAAACTTTAAATAAAAATACATTTTAAATAAAAATACATCTTGGAATTATTATTTTTTTACAAAATACTACATAGTTATATTTATGGACAGAATAAAATCAGTCTCCATGTAATTTTAGCAATACTCTCCAATCTGTGAGGAAGGCCTTGTAAAGCACTTGCAGCTTGGGACATGCTCGCAATTTTTTCATATGATTGTTTTTGCAGAAAATAATATTTTATACTCATTATTTTATATTTAGAAATGCTGATTTTGGGTAGAATGTAATGTATTTTACCTCAAAATATTATATGTAATATTTGTACTTATTTATTTATTTATTTATATAAATTTTTATTGAGTTTTATATAGTTACAGCAAAAGTGGGGGAATAATATAAGAAGATAGAAAAGTAGGAAAATACCACAACCATAGCACCCATGGGTAAAAAAAAAAAATGACAAAAAGAGAAGAAAAAAACGACAAAAAACAAAAATCCAAAAAGGACTCCCTTGTGATTCAGCTCGTTTGATGACTTTCATTTTGTGTAAGAGCAAGTTCCATATCGTAACATCCAAATGTCCTCAGATCAGTTATGTAAATTTGTGTATTGTGTCTATATACTCTTCAACAATTGACCAATTTGTCTCTTTAATTATATTACCTGTATTCTTCTTTAGTAAAAAAGTTAACACATCCATATCTTTTATTTCGTTTATTTTGTTTATCCAGTGGAGTTTTTCTGGTATTTCTTTCTGCTTCCAAATTTTAGCGAAGACAATTCTGGTAGCCGTTGTCAAATACGTATTTATTTATTTATTGTGTCAGGAGCAACCAGACATTTGTGTTACATTTTTAACAAAACAAACAAACAGACAGATAAAACACAAAGTTTGCAAGCTTGGTATTCTATTAAATGTCCTTTGACCAGTATCTGGCCACTTGGAGTGCCTCTGGTGTTGCCACAAGAAGGTCCTCCATTGTGCATGTGGCAGGGCTCAGGTTGCATTGCAGCAGGTGGTCAGTGGTTTGCTCTTCTCCACACTCGCATGTCGTGGATTCTACTTTGTAGCCCCATTTCTTAAGATTGGCTCTGCATCTCGTCGTGCCAGAGCACAGTCTGTTCAGCGTCTTCCGAGTCGCCCAGTTTTTTGTGTACCCAGGGGGGGGGGGAGTCTCTCATTGGGTATCAGCCATTGATTGAGGTTCTGGGTTTGAGCCTGCCACTTTTGGACTCTCGCTTGTTGAGGTGTTCCAGTGAGCGTCTCTGTAGATCTTAGAAAACTATTTCTTGATTTAAGTCATTGACATGCTGGCTAGTACCCAAACAAGGGATGAGCTGGAGATGTCACTGCCTTGGTCCTTTCTCTATTGGCTGTTACTTCCCAGCGGATGTCAGGTGGTGCAATTTCTCCAGTGGTGTAGGGCGCAGACACCCTGTGATAATGTGGCATGTCTCATTAAGAGCCATATCCACTGTTTTAGTGTGGTGAAATGTGTTCCACACTGGGCATGCATACTCAGCAGCAGAGTAGCATAGCGCAAGGGCAGATATCTTCACTGTGTCTGGTTGTGATCCCCAGGTTGTGCCAGTCAGCTTTCGTATGATATTGTTTCTAGCACCCACTTTTCGCTTGTTATTTAGGCAGTGCTTCTTGTAGGTCAGAGCATGGTCCAGAGTGACTCTCAGGTATTTGGGTGCACTACAATGCTCCAGTGGGATTCCTTCCCAGGTAATCCTCAGAGCTCGAGATGCTTATCTGTTCTTAAGGTGAAAAGCACATGCCTGATGGATTAGGGATCAGCTGGGTTTCTCTTTAATAGGCAGTAAGAGCACCTAGAGCAGAGGGCCTCAAACTTTTTAAACAGAGGGCCACATCACAATCCCTCAAACTGTTGGAGGGCCAGTTTATAATTTGAAAAAAAGAATGAATTCCTATGCACACTGCACATATCTTATTTGTAGTGCAAAAACCACTTAAAAACAATACGATAATGAAAATGAACAATTTTAACAAATATAAATTTATTAGTATTTCAATGGGAAGTGTGGGCCTGCTTTTGGCTGATGAGATAGGGTTGTTGTTGTTGTTGTTTTTGTTGTGTACTTTTGAGTCATTACAGACTTAGGCTGACCCTGAGCGAGGGCCGGGTAAATGACCTTGGAGGGCCACATCTGGCCCCCGGGCCTTAGTTTGAGGACCCCTGACCTAGAGCTTCAAGCAAGTCGCTTCTGGTCGCTTCTGGAGTGAGAGAATCAGTCGTCTATGAAGATGTTGCCCAGGAGACACCCAGATGTCTTTCAATCCTGCGAGGAGGTTTCTCTCATGTCCTCCATATTTGTACGGAGAATGTTTAAAAGCTGAATATTTTAAAACCATCATTATTAGTCCAGGCTTCTCATTTTCAAGATTTTTCAGCATTCAAGAAACATGTTTTTGACCTTTTTTCAAATATTTCAAAACAATCTTTTGATCCCTCATTTGAATTAAAACACTATTAATATAAACGCCACTCTTTTTTTGGTGGATGTTTTTAATTTTGAAATAAACTTCACGTCATGAATTCACTCAGAACTCTGCCCTCTTGAGCTATGTACAGACTTTTGGAGACCAAAGCATCTTAAAAATATACTATTAATAATTCCTAAGTATTATTCAAAGTCAGTCTGTGAGCCTATAGTAGAAAGAGCAGTGAAAAATTAATTGTGCGACACCATGACCTATTAAACTTCTACAATAAATTCAGATAAGTAAAACTCTGATTAAATTCTGCTCTCATTCTATATAAATATTAAAAGTAAATTTTTCTGGCTTTTAAAACAATGACTTAAGGAATTGTGCCCACCTTGCAGCTTTCATGCCCTTTAAATAAAGTGGAGTCCATATAGTATTGCATAATTATTAAGTCCTTATATTACTTATCTTGTACCTTAAACCATTGTAATTTGAGTTATTAAGCAAAATTTGTAAATCATGGTTGAGCAACATTCATTAAAAAATCTGAAATTCTCCAAAATCCAGAAATGTCCACATGAGTATCTGAGATAGAGATGCCTTTGTTTTCTGATGATTCAGTATACACAAACGTTAATTCATGCATAAAATAATTTAAAGCTGTGTGTATAAAATTACCTTCAGGTTATGTATATAAGTGTATATGAAACATAAATTAATTCCGTATTTAGACTTATGTAGATGCAAATATCCCAAAATCTAAAAAAAAAAAAAGGTCTAAATTCCAGAACGCTCATAGTTCCTAATATTTTGGACAAGGAATGCTCAACCCGCACAGAAATCTAATTGTACAGTGAGCCATTTCACCTACAGTTAAAAATGATGATAGCAGTATAAAGCACAGTCTGGTTGAGTAATCTTTTGAATGACTTGTTTGCTTGTTTGTTTGAAACTCTGGAAAAGTACAAAGGTGAAGTGGTGTCTAAATATCTAAAATGTCTAAGAAAATGAGATCAGCAGACAGTAGTCATGCCACCCGTTAATCAATGTACACTGCCTGCTTTCTCTCTTTTTTGCTCCAGAGTCTCAGAGGACTTCCAAGCTCCAGAGTGATTTAAGGAGTTCACACCCACCTCCTTTCACCTTGGGTAGGTAGTTCAGAGGCCTGGTTGGACTTGGAAGTTCTCTCATTTAATTATATGATTCCACATTTTTGCAGCCTGTTGAATAAGAAAGATACCAAAGCAGCTACTCCAACTCATTTCAAAGCACAGTAAGTAACAAGTTACCCAAAATCAATATCTGTATGCTAAATATCATCACAGCTTTTCTTCTACTCATGTTGTTTCTCTGCATGAAGCACAAGGAGTTGGGGGTTCTTTTTATTTTATTAATATAGGAGTTCTTTTTATTTTATTTCTTACCCGCCTCTCCTTGTGGTTCGAGGCAGGTTACAACATAGCTAAAACACATAAACATTATATAAAACATACATATTAAATTGTATTTCTACAAAATACATATATTAAAATACACTGAATAATAATTAAAATGCAGTAGACAAGACACGAGTTTAAAATCCACGATGAGTCTGCAATTGTATCTTAAATTTAGAAAGCTGATCTAGCTCTCAGAGCTCTTCTGTCAAAGGGTGGCCGATAAAAATGTCCTCTAGGTAATGGTGGCCAGTTGGGTTCTGGCAGGCTGGAATAACAACCCCCTAGAGGACCTAAGAATTTGGGGCGGATTAGACAGGAGAAGGCACTACTGTAAAGAACCTGTACCCAAATCATGTAGGGCTTTAAACATCAAAACTAACATTTTGTACTTTGGCCATAAACTAACTGGCAGCCAGTGAAGTTACTTTAGTATGAATGATATATGCTTACTCCTGGTGTTCCTGTAACAAATCTGGCTGCCATATTTTAAACCAACTGGAGTTTCTGAACTTAGTACAAAGGTATCTCAATGTAAAGTGAATTCCAGAAGCCCAACCTTGAGGTTACCAGCTGGTGGTACCATTTTTATGTCCTCCAAATCTAGGAAAGGGTACAGCTGGAATATCAGCTGAAACTGATAGTAAGCACTCCTGGTCATCATATCTACCTCAGTTGACATTTGAGAGACAGATCCAGGAGCACTCCCATACTGCGAAAACAATCTTTCAGGTGGAGTGTACCCCCATCAAGAACTGCTTGATGCATGTTCATCCTCAGATTAGGACCCTTGATGGAAAGCACCTCAGTTTTGTCTGGATTCAGTTGCAACTTGTTTTCCCACATCCAGCCCATTTCCTCCTTCAGCCATTAAAAAGAGGAAGGGTCAAAAGGCTTATTGAATTACTATGGTATTGAATTTTCCCAGTGTTGGTTATTTTCTTTGTGTGAGCAACAGGAAGGCTTGTATTTTATTCACATTCATTTTAAATGCAGTGATTAGCTATTCTGTTTTCACGTTGTACTATATGGGTGGCATTTTTTACAGTATAAGATCACCTTCTTATTTCAATTGGGAGTTGGAATGAAGATCTTTTCTTTTTTGTCTTTTATTTTACAGTACACTTAATGGTTGCTTAAAAGGATTGCCGTAGTCTTAGTTCTTCTTTAACAGTTGGACAACTTTGGGTTTAATTGGAAATCACAGTCTTGCTGAGAATGGTTATTCTAAGCTGAACAGTGAGAACAATTCACAAATTTGAAAGTGTAAATATTCTGAACAACCAGGTTCTTTCGTTTGTAAAATGGGGGGGGGGGGGGGTAGTAGAACAGAACTACAAAGAAGAACAAATAATGCACGCTTGTTACCTCTACCTTTCTCTCTCTACTCCTCCCCCATATATATATAGAGGGGGGGGGGGAGACTATCTTCCATCTAAAAGGGATAGATTTCTTTTAAAATCATAATGGAAATTTGATGATGAAGTCATGATCTATGATATTAATGTAAAATGCCATTTGAAATTTTAAGTCCAATATACACACACCTGAAATCTCCTGTGATGAAGCTGATACTATCAACATTGTTCTGAAGCAAAAAAAATCATAGATTCGTTCATGTCAACAATCATGCATTTATTTCTAGTCATAATAATGGTAAGGAATCTCCACATTCAGAAGGTGTAGGCCAGGCAAGGAAAAGGCTGTTCTTTGTGGCATATTTTCTGCCATCATTTTCACACAGATTTTCCACTGACATCAGTGAGGGACAAGGATAATTCCCTCAAGTGCTATGCTGTGACATTTCCAACTGCCATCAAGACAGCCACCTGAGGAAGAAATGGTGTGGCAACAAGAGCAGTTCTGCCCTCTTGGCATGGTAACCATATGCCAATTTTTTTTCAAAGAAAGAAAGAAAGAAAGAAAGAAAGAAAGAAAGAAAGACAGGGGAGGGGGAGGGAAGGGGAGGGAGGAAATTATTCATGTTATTCACTGGTGGCCCCAAGCCTTTGGGCAACCTATCTTAATAGTGTGATGGCACAATATTTGGAACAAAAAGAAGTGCCCAAAAGGTGTGTAACAGGACACCCCCCTAATGTCATATTCTAGGCTCATCCCTCCATGAAGAAATAAAGCCTCCATGAAGTTTTTCCAAGTCCAGGTTAGCAAGGCAACCCAGAAGGATAGCATGGCAAATAATATCAAAGAAGAAGAATTTCTAGGTTGTACAGGATGGGAATCCTGCTTAAAATCCTTGTAAACATCACTTCTAGACTTCATTGACAATGCTGGTCTGGATGTGCCATTGGTCTGACTCTGTGAAAAGGCCAGATTCCTTTTGGATTCTAATGATCCTATGTCAGAGAAATCTAAAATGAATATATAAATAATATCTGCAGTTTTAAAGACTTTTCCAGTTTAATATCTGTAGTAATCGGCTGGTGAAGTTTTTCACTGCTCCTAGATAGACATTAGTACTCACTGATGTCTGCACAGGCTGCTGCTGTTAAAGTACAGCTAAAGGGTACAGATTAGGACAAAAACTGTCATCCCTACATAGCTACATAGCTGCTATAGGTTTGGTAACTAATGTCCACCAAAAAAACCACATACATAACAGAAGAATCCCGCTGTTGTCTCAGAGAGGAAGATTCACAATATCCCAGTGTTCTCCAGAAAAATCATAAGATTGTAATATAACTATAGAAGTTAACAATGTTAGTAAAAATGTTCCATCCTTCTTAGTGCAATCTTCATAGTGTGTTTTTCCTTTTTTTATTATTATTGCTCTGTTGACTCCTCTCTATATGTACTGATCTCACTGGGAGAATGATAACACAGGTCAAGTATATTTTCATAATTATAAAAAGCAGTATAACTTTATTTTTTTAAAAATAGAGAGCAATAGGCATCTGGCATATTTATTAAATCTATGTGACAACATATTGACAACATTTGACATGACATGGCAATTCCTGAGGTATTTCAAGACAAGGTAGATGAGAGCAGTTTGCTTCCTTGCTTGGAAGTCATTGGTAAACCTCCCACTGACTCTCCTGGTCTTTAACACAGGGCAATAAGCAAAAGGAGAGACGTGAGTCTTTTTGATTGAGTTAAAACTGGGAGGGTCTTGCAATTCTGTTAAGCAGTTCTTAAGAGGATTGTCTCTTTGTGATAGGCTCAGAAGCCTTGCCAACTAGGCAGCCTTTCGAATAGTCTCCAAGCCTGAGGTGAACTTCAATATCCTGTGGTTTCCACAAACCCCTTTTCATGTTATTCTGTCAGAGACTCAATGATGTTTCTTTAAAGACTTCTTGGTAGAAAAAAGACTAGGATGTCAGAAATGTCTCCCCACAAGGGCTAAACTCACCAAAGTTGTATATGCCCCAGCACTTGAAAAGCTAGGAACTCCGTTGATTTTGCTTTGCTTAAAAACCCCTGGCTTTATTTAATTTTCTCCATCTAAATTTTACTTCAATAAAAGGAGAAGAAACTAGGAGAGAAAGATGTAAATGCTACGTATACTGCCTTCATGATAGGGCAGATAGGAAATACTCCTTCTAACACTGAATATGCATATGCTTTCAAGTGAAAATAGCTGATACTCACATCATCTTTACAAATATACTAGCAAACAGTTTCAAGGTCCTGTAAAGGCTGTAATCATCATACTAGATATTCTTGAGAAGGCTAAGGGAGCTACTTCAAAGCAATTTGCTTGTTGATTGAGGATGGTTAAGACAGTATATATTGGTAGTGTACCTAAAATACTTTCTGATGAGAGCAAGGGCTGACTAGGAATGGTTGTTTATCCTTTCCTATAATAGAAGACTCCGCAGACACTGAGCAAAACTAACATGAAGGATGTGGATGATGTGTAAATGGTATATTTTCACTACAGTGTCAACTTGTGGAAATACAGCATCAGCAATGGCCAAATTGCAATAAAGCTTACAAAGCTACTACAAAAAATTCGCAGGGAAAAGGAAGGTGTGAATAGTAAGAGACTCATGATGTACAAAATGTGATTCTTGGTTATAGCCATTCATCATTTTTGGTTTTGATTGACAAATATAGGAATATTCATTTCTAGGGAAGGATTAGGGGACACAGCCTTACCTTCTAAGTAGATATATACAGCATTCTATAGCAAAGGAAAGAAAAGAGTTAGTTTTGCTTCATGGTAGCTGACAGTGAACTCACGTGGATTTTCCAGTGTTATAGGCAAAGATTGTCAATGATTTAGATACCACCAAGAATATGGTTGCCATGTAAAGTAATGGATAGAAGAGGGAAATTCAATAGATTCTTCAGGCAAAGAACACTGGAATTTCCTCTTTTACACAATCATTAAAGTGGCATGAACCCTATCAGAGATCAGAAAACAAAGAAACAAACATATATCACTAAAATCTAAGTTAATTTTTGTCCAGGTATCCCAGAACTCCAGAAGTATAAACAATGAAGATAACAAAACAAAACAAAAAATCCTATGAGCTAGACTTTCCTCGATATTTAGTAGTTGTTAAATATTTTAATATAGCAGATTATTCTACCTACTCAATAGATATCCTGACAAGTGCTTTGGGAAGTTGATGGATAAATCATCTGGTGAATCATAAGCTGAAAACCATCAGTACAATAAAAATCCAAAGGAGAATTTGTATCACACAAAAGAGCTGAACTGAAATTCCAAGCCACAACATTTTTTTGCTATATTGAACAGTGGCTCAATTATCATTCATCAATGTTAACTATGTGACAGGAGGAGAGACAGTGCTTGAATTACCTATCATCCAATGAAACTTCCAATTAGAACTCAAAATACAGATCTAGCACTTGGGTTGTTCATGTATATTACTAAAAGCTGATTACAAGTCATGATATGAGAGATACAATTACTAATGCAATATCAGCACCAGCATCTTCCATTGTAGTATCTCAAAAACACGCAAGAGGAGAGCATTTAATTAGGAACCTTTCAGTATTAATTCTCTAGCTTAATAGGCTTTTCTGGTTGATAGCAGAGCTGATTATATGCCAGCAACAAATTGTCTAATGGAGAGTATAGTAATATTGTTTTATATTTTTATGGAGGGGAGGAGAAGTGGAAAGAGATAAGGGGAAATGTTTTCCTCTTTGTTTGTAATACAAATGGGCAACCTATTGCTTTCTACATTTTGAAGGATTACAACATGTTGTCATGGTAGGCATAATTAATATTTAGGGATGACAGGAATTGCAGTATGATAACACATTGCCCTCCCTTGAAACTTGCCTTTTTATTTTGCATTTATGTTATAAATTCAATAGTGATCAACAACATGCCAACATTCTCTCCATGGGCCACTTGGACAAACCTTTTAGACATAGACTGCCTAAAAAGCTAAAAGACAAAACAAAAGTCCAGAAGAAGCTCAAAATCTACACTTTGGTTTGATAAAATGTTGGCATATTTTGATGTTAGACCATACAAAAGATGAATCGACAAAATAAAACGCTTTGTTTTCCTTTTGGCCCAAAAGAGGGCTGTTGTGATAGAGTCTGCTGGCAGTGATAGTAACACTAGTTGTATTAGGAGAGGCAGGAAAACTACTTGCGAGCAAGACTATGATGAAGAGCAACAAAGGAAAAGAATCCGGGAGATACTTAGTGAGCCAACAGATGAGGATTCTTTTGAAGGTTTTGATGCAACTGATATGGATGATGGGACATCAGATTCTAGGTCTGATGGGATGGATTGGACAAGGTTTCAAGAGATTCAAGATATTTGTGCTGAACCCACAAGCAGTGGCACGTTTGAAGGTTGGAGTAGTGAAGACATGGATGGGTCTTGAGGAACTTCAGGATTAGACCAGAGATGGACTACTTGGAGGAGTGGTGAAAGAGGCACAGCTGGGGATGGGTTGGGCCAAACTAGGGGCAACTCCAGTTCGGATGAGGAGCTGCAACAAGATGCAGCTGGAACAAGGGTGTTGGCTGAATCAAGTTCTGACGAGGACTTGTAGATAAAATGGGAGTGTTTGCAATTGTAACCTTGCAATCGGCAAGGAATCTTGTTGGGCACTTTCTGGATCTTTATGTTACAGAAGACGGGTTTGGAAGAAGACTTTGGGATGTAAGTTATGCTCTGGGTTTAAGCAGCAAAGGAGGCTGAAACTGTGTGGGTTTTTGCTGGACTGCACTGTTTTGATGTTTGCATTAGCTGCCGTATTGCCCCGCTGCTTTGGTTCCTTGTGTTTTCCATTGGATTGGGATCAGACCTTGCAGCTGTTCGTTTCCCTTCGGACTGGACTGGACTGGACTTGAACCACTGTTGTTACTCTCTCCTCCACATCTGTGGCTGTGCTTCTGGAGTTGGTGTTATCATCCTTCCTGCATTCCTGCATACCAACCTTGGAGTCAGCATGCTGTTTCCTGCTGTGTTTGAGGCTTGGGTTACATTTGAAAGCTACCTATTAGTGTGGCTGCGAACTTTATTCTACTGTTTATTTTGCTTCTGTTGTTTGACGGAGCAAGTTTGAGCTGCATTTAAGCATTTTGAGTTTAATCCGGATTATAGCTCTGGATAATCCAGGTTATATTCTGTTTGGGGTTTTGTGGGTTCTTTTGCCTGTTTGGGCTATTTCATACTGAAAACTAAGTGTTTTTTTGCCCTGTGGTTTTGTTTTGGGCTGCTTTGTGTTTGTTTGAACAATAAACTATACTTCATTAATTGGCTGGCGTCTGACCTTGACAAGGGCAGACTGGGGAGTTTGCAGGGCTTGAGGACTAGAAAAATGCCTTGGAGGATCACTTTCCTCATCCCAGTGATAAAAAGTAAAAATGTGTCAATCAACCACAGACTAATTTCCGCAAGAATGTGCATGCCAATAGCTCCCCTTTCCATAGCATGAAAAGAACAGCATGGTGGTATTCATAAAAAAAAAAAACCCCAAAAAATCTAAACCCTCACAAAAGTATTGCCTTCAAATTGTACTATGAAATTAATAGCTATTCTAATAGGAGGCATTTGAAGTGTCTCTTACTGGATGGAGAGTTCTACTGTCTATCTCTTCCCACTAGCAATTATAGCATAGAAAGGTCCTTTCTCAGACATCTCTTGTCACTGCTCATGTTAGGTGTATAATGCTAGGAGTCATAAGAAGAAGAATAAGGTGATGAAAGAGGTAATAGCTTTCTAAGTTCTGAGCAGCATATGGAGAAAAGCAGACATAAGTAAAACTCCCCTGAACATTACATATATTTGTCTTCAAAAAGGATGTAAAATCACTATATATACTACAGTATTTAATTTCAGTTCTGCTAAAACTGCAGTTTTGGGACCCAGAGTACCAAGCTTCCAAAGGAACAGATAAGACAGAGACAGGCTGAAGGCAAAATCAGAAGCTTTATTCTCAATGGCCAGAGAGGATGTCAGCAGAGACAGAATTCCAAAGAACTGACATACCACAATTGTGAATACATACCATATTTATTATATTTTGACAGCTATTCAAGTATACTGCTATGGTTCCTGATTGACTCAGAAACTGTCTGGTCAATATCTGTTCTCCGAGTTGTCCCGGACTTCATCCAATGTCATTGCTGGATGTTTTTTGTTGTATTGGGAAACTCTGATAAACTGTCATTGAATTATTTTGAAGTCTGTCCATTTATCAATCCACCTATGAGTGGGGTGCAATCAGAAAGGAATGCAGTCAGGCAATTGATAATGGGATTAACATTCTAGCTCTGGTTGATACAATTGTGTTAGTTCAGATAAACAATGGGTACTTAAAGAGATGACCATTTCAATGGGTGTCATAAGGGGGAGTCTAGCTTGGGGACATAGGAAAGGAAGTATTCCCAAAGATAACTGGATTATACCATGTGAAACATGAAAGAGGACCGGGGTCCTGGTGCAAGTCCATTGTTCAAGTCCCCTAAGTCTCGCAGTTCATTGTGAAAGGATTCTGGTAATTTGCGGGATCATTTCTTGAAGTCTCAGGTGGGGTGAGGCACCATTTCGAAAAATATTCAGAAGAGATTATTACAGGGCAAAATGGAAAAGGCAATGCAGCTGTGCTATATTTATTTATTTATTTATTTACTGTCCTTGTATACCGCCGTTTCTCAGCCTAACTGGCGGCTCAACGCGGTTTACAACAAAATATACAGTGCACAGTATACAATTAAAACCATAAAAACATAATACACAATATTACACGTAAATCACAATCCAATACATCTTCTAACTAAAATCCTGGTCCAATTTCATCATCCATATTACCAATCCGTAATCAACACATTCATTGCACCGAATTAACCAAATGCCTGCTTGAACATCCAAGTTTTTAGTCTTCTTCGGAATACCATCAGCGAGGAGGCTGATCTTACCTCCATGGGAAGGGCGTTCCAGAGCCGAGGGGCCACCACAGAAAAGGCCCTGTCTCTCGTCCCCGCCAGCCGCACCTGTGAAGCAGGTGGGATAGAGAGCAAGGCCTCCCCAGAAGATCTTAGGGTCCTGGTGGGCTGATAGGCTGAGATACGTTCGGATAGGTAGGTTGGGCCAGAACCGTTTAGGGCTTTAAAGGCCAACGCCAGCACTTTGAATTGAGCCCGGTAGCAAATCGGCAGCCAGTGGAGCTGGTGCAGCAGAGGAGTTGTGTGCTCCCTGCGCTCCGCTCCAGTTAGTATCATGGCTGCCGACCGTTGGACTAATTGGAGCTTCCGAGCCGTCTTCAAAGGCAACCCCACGTAGAGAGCGTTGCAGTAGTCTAAACGGGATGTAACCAGAGCGTGGACTACCGTGGCCAAGTCAGACTTTCCAAGGTACGGGCGCAGTTGGCGCATGAGTTTTAACTGTGCGAATGCTCCCCTGGTCACCGCCGAAACCTGGGGTTCCAGGCTCAGCGATGAGTCCAGGATCACACCCAAACTGCGAACCTGCGTCTTCAGGGGGAGTGCGACCCCATCCAACACAGGCTGTAACCCTATACCCTGTTCGGCCTTGCAACTGACCAGGAGTACCTCTGTCTTGTCTGGATTCAATTTCAATTTGTTTGCCCCCATCCAGACCGTCACAGCGGCCAAGCACCGGTTCAGGACCTCGACAGCCTCCTTAGTGACAGGTGGAAAGGAGTGACAGAGTTGGACATCATCTGTGTACAAATGACATCGCACCCCGAAACTCCGGATGATCTCACCCAGCGGCTTCATGTAGATGTTGAACAACATGGGAGACAATATTGAACCCTGAGGAACCCCACAAGACAAAGGTTGTGGGGTTGAGCAGGAGTCTCCCAGTAACACCTTCTGAGACCAACCCTCGAGGAATGAGCACAGCCACTGTAGAACAGTTCCTCCAAGACCCATTCCCGCGAGGCGTCCCAGAAGGATACCGTGGTCGACGGTATCGAAGGCCGCTGAGAGGTCCAGCAGCACCAACAGGGACACACTCCCCCTGTTGAGCTCCCGGCGCAGATCATCGACTAAGGCGACCAAGGCTGTCTCGGTACCATGCCCCGGCCTAAAGCCAGACTGTGCCGGGTCCGGATAATCTGTGTCTACCAAGAATGCCTGGAGTTGTGAGGCCACCACACGTTCCAGGACTTTGCCCAAGAAGGGGAGATTGGAAACAGGCCGATAGTTGATGAATTGAGTGGGGTCCAGTGATGGTTTTTTCAACAGCGGTTTTATCACAGCTTGCTTTAAGCTGGCTGGAAATATGCCTTCCCGAAGGGAGGCATTAACCACCACCTTCACCCACTCGGCCAATCCCTCTCTGGCCTCCTTCAGAAGCCAGGATGGGCAGGGGTCTAGGATTCATGTGGTAGCTCTCATTCCTCCAAGCACCTTGTCCACATCCTCGGATTGAACCAATTGAACTGAATCCATCAAAACCGGACAAGCAGATGCTCGTGTTACATCCTCAGAGACTGCCGTTAATATGGTATCCAGACCAGAGCGGATCAAAGCGACTTTGTCTGCAAAGAACTGAGCAAAGGCTTCACAGCGAGCTGCCGAGTCATCAGGGCACCCATCCTGCATGGTGGGTTTTAACAGGCCTCTGACAACTTGGAACAGTTCAGCCGGACGGTTCTTTGCAGACGCAATAGTGGCCGCAAAAAAGGTCTTCTTTGCGGCTTTTATTGCCGCGGCGTATGCCTTTAAAAAAGACACAAACCGTGTTCGATTTGGCTCGCTCGGATCCGAACGCCACACGATCTCTAGTACCCTCTTCTTTCGCTTCAACGCTGCCAGCTCCTCAGTAAACCAAGGAGCTGGTTTAGCTCGGCTACTCGAGAGGGGACGTTCTGGGGCGATCGTGTCTATTGCCCTAGCCATCTCCCCATTTCAGAGAGCGACCAGGGCATCGACAGGATCACCAACCGAGGAGGCGGGAAATTCCCCAAGAGCCGTCAGGAATCCATCCGGATCCATAAGCCTCCTGGGGCGGACCAACTTAATGGGTCCTCCACCTCTGCGGAGGTTAGGGGGTGCAGTGAGTCTAAAGCTGACCAGGTGGTGGTCGGTCCATGGCAACGGAGAGATGCCTCAATAATTCATAATTCACAATGTGAAGAAATGTCAGCTTAAAAAAAAAACTTTACCCACAAATGTAAGCACTGTACCTTAAATCTTATAAAAAACAGAATCCTCCACTTCTCTGAGTGTTAAAATGTGAGAGCTTAGTCCATCCGGAGAGAAACTGAAAGACGCACAGGCACCCACTACTCTTTGTCACAGTACTGCTTTTGAACTTGTTTTAATGCATGGGTAGTAAAATGTTGGTAACCAGGGTCAGCTGGCTTTCTGAGGCACTGCTGGTACTCTCCCTCTCCATAGAATGATAATAAACTTTTACAGGTCATACCAAAATCTGGAATTTTATTCTCCAGATGAGCCCTTGATTTGTATAAGAGGTCAACTTATACAGTAATATATTTGGTAAGTTAAAAATACTGAATGTTTGTAATGTCTAAGAACAGGAAAACAGGAACCTGCCTTATTATGAGTATGGTCACTAGTCCAGTGCTGTCTGCATGAATTTTCCCCAAACCAAGTATTTCCCAGCCATCATGGCCATTGATTGATAAGGGGAGATGAGTGTTATAAGCTTTACAATGGAAGGATACCAGATTGCATTAGCTAGGGCCCTTTCATACTGTACAGTTGTAATGCTATGATTCCACTTTAACTGGCATGAAAACATTCATATGAAAATGTGGGAATGCCCATTTTGTGTTGTTAAATTGACTTTAATTTATGCTGATCTCATAAATGAGAGACCTCCAGATCAAGGTATCATGAATAGCCCTGCTCAGGCTTGTGGCTTCCTTGACTTATTCTATCCATCTGGAATGTGGTTTTTCTCCTTTCCTACTGTTATTTATCTTACCGAGTGTTACTGTCTTCTAGGGGCATGCAGGAATCCATTTGATGATTTGGGATTTGGCGAAACTCAGCAATCTAGCAGCCAGATAACTGAAAACAGACTGGGCAGGGGGCAACTGAAGGCTCAGCTGGAACAGATCACTAGCAATCAGATCTTTTGGCTAATGGGGGTGATGGGGATGAGGTGGAGGCCACAGCATGTAGGTGGCCTTGCAAATCAGGCAAGGGGGGGGCACCTGGCAGTGGAGGCTCCTCCTTTTCTTTCTTCCTGACAGCCGCCTCCATCCTTTCTGGAAGTCCTTCTGGAAGCCCCCCCCCCCCCCCCCAAAATATACTTTGACCTAACTAAAAATCCCAGACAAGATAGCCATGGCAGTTAAGGTGGAATAATAGTGTTATAATTCTGTTCTAGAGGGTAATTCCAGAAGTGGACTAAAGACATAAAGAGAAGAAAACAATGGCTTTTGGGTTTTGTTTTCATGTGGGAGAGATTTTTTTTTACTTTGCATTTTTATAGTCTCAAAGGAATAAAACTAGGCTCCATTCTCATACTTGTAGTTGAATATTTAATAGTCATATACAGCCATATATATCCTTGAGGGTGTTGGGCCTCAAATATATGCATGAAAAGTGGTCAGACTCCTTAACTAGGGTCTTAGTTGTTTGATTGTGATGACCTGCTTGTTTCCTGATATTTATTTATATTTTGTGCCTGGCAACTATATACACCAATGTATCTACCTCTTCAACAGTTAATTGTTAGAAATCGGTGATGCTTAATCAATTCATGCTTATTAAATAGCTGCAAGACTGCATGCATAAATGAGAAGGGGTGTTGTTATTCAGGTTGTGTGCTTTTTTGGTTATGGTTTCTTCATGCTCAATGAGGTTACATATCTGCTGAGTCTTGGATAAATTTAAAGGCATCTGCAGAAGAGAGCAAAATTTGTTCACACTGTACTGTGGTGCTTCTATAGAGGAAATGAAACAGCATATCCTCTAACTATTCTCAAATCAAAACTGGGACATGTGGCAAAACATCAGAGTGTGATCAAGATGGAAAAAGTTATTAATGGAGGAAGGCACACGGCTAGGAGAGGCTGTAGTGGTTTGCCTTTACCTGAGGCTGCTGGGAAGGGCAATATTCTGCCTACTCTATGCTCCCTCCCGCTGAATTAATTGAGTACAAACTATTTTGCACTTTGAACTTAGTTTGCAGTTATTGAATTAAGCTGAATACAACATTGGAAAATGAAGGGAGAGCAACTGGATAGTTTAAAAACAGCTGACAAGGTGGCATGACAAAGGATTAATTGGGACTGTCTCTCTACCAAATTGGGATGGTTATGAAACAGCTGTCAATGGGGAAATGGTTTACCAAGTAGATATATTAGCAATCTATAGTGCTGGCATTTTGCAACAAGTTAAAGTAAACTTACTTCATTTCAGGACTCTTGTCTTTTTCTACCCTGTCATTGCCCCTTTCACAAAGCTTAGAAAAGTTGGTTTCATAGACTACACTTCAGAGAATCCCCTCCTCCCCTGGGTTGTAATTTCTGGGAACTGCATTTACAGAAAGCAATCGTCACTCAAACTTTGCACTCCACTGGCTGTACTGCTGCCTCCTTATCTTATATCTTATATCACACTTACTAATAACTTTAATCTGAGATATTACAGGAAAAAGAGTAAATAACAGTGAATTCAAACCATGTATTTATAGACATATTAATATTTTACACTATCTCCATGAAAATATTTATTTTGACAATTTTATCCCATCTTTTGCTAGCTAACCTCAAGATGGATTGCATTAAGTGGTCCCCAAGCAAATCTATGATCAACAAAGTGGATTGTATGGTTGAATAATATCTGGCAGGGCGCACACAAAAATGTCTGTCAATTCTAGAAGGTCTCAACATTAACTGAGGCCTTTCTATACTTTTTCTGCTTATTAAGGCATGGCAAAGCCACAGAGATCAACGATCAGCTGAATAAGAATGATATTGATTAGAGTTCTAAGCTAGCATTCAGAAACAGAATTAACATGAGCCATCAACAGTGTCTCCATGACCTCACTCTTCAGTACGGCATGATCTTGGATACGACTATCCGTAACTGCGCCAGAATGCTACTTTCTGAAATAACACAAATGTCAACATGATGAACGACCAGTTCTATAATGTTAACCCAAGCAAAAAAATCCAAGTGGGGCATAAGACATCAAAACATAATGCTTATGTCACCCTTTTTATCTTCCTAAGACCAGGGCAACAATATTTAATTGAACTGTTTTCATTCACTAGTAAACAGTCCATTTATCAATGTTTAATTTTATTGAGCTTAAAAATTCTACACCTGACAGCTTACCGGAAAGGGGTGGTGTTATTTTTCAGATTCTCGTTATGCAATTCAGTCAAATCAAGTGTGTTCTTCCTATATAGATGTCTCCTTCTTTCACTACAGTTTATTAGATTGTCCCTGGAGCTAAGTCATTTTTGATAGTGGTGTTTGTTATTACAGCACATCAAGGGCAGGATCTTTTTACAATTGCACACAATCGTTCCAAACCTTTCCTTTTTCTTGGTCAACTCTTGAAGAGCAGAATGTATGTCATAATATATTGCCCAGAATCGGAAGTAAGGACATCCCTTCATATATCCATCTTCTCTACAAGGCATCATTTTGCATCTTGATAATCCTTTATCTGATATTGTGGAGAGAAAATGGAAACCTAGATGGATGAATTTGTGGACGTTCATTGTGATGTAGATTCCTACTAAGGAATTAACATTTCAGAGTTAATGAGAAAGAAAGCAGGACTTTGCTGACATCTGATAATATTACAAGCATTCCCTGAATTACAAACATTCAGTTTACTAACAACTTATAGTTAAGAACAGGGGTGAGACAACAGGAAGTGAGAGACCCCTTGGAAGGGAAATTCATTCCTGAAAGAGTTTTCATGGGGAAAAGCAGTCTCAACTGAAGCTTTATCATCAATCCTTGTTTTCACGAGCTATTTTTTAAAAATCCAATTATCTCAAGGACAGAAAGTAAGGTGAAATTTTCTGAACAGGTGCACAGAAAGTGAAACAAACTCCACGAGGGTGTTAACTCTTCTCTATATTATCCAAGGCTTTTATATATGTGTGTGCCTAAAGTTACACTTTAAATATTTACAAACAAATTCAACTTAAGAACAAACCTAGAGAACCTATCTCGTTTGTAACTTGGGGGTTGTCTGTATAGTGAGATGATACTTTGTTACTTAGGAAATGTATCTTTTAAAGAATTTAAAACTAACCTAAAATATAATTGGGCCAATTTACAATTAAAGCCACCATGAAACAGGAAAAGTGCTATTGAAATGTCTGCCTTTGAACTACTTTTTTTCCTGGACTTTATCAACACTCATGAAAGAACAAATGAATGTCCATATAGATATGCATAAAGGAGAAATAAATAAATGAAATTAACTTTTAAAAATCCTAAAGGAATTAAATAAAAAATGTTCAGTGATACTAGACTCCCAAACCCATCTGACTCTTTCAGTTGTGTTACAAGCTGTAGCTTCCAAATTTCAGGAAAGGCAAAACTAATTATACAGATCAATTCATAACACCTCCTACTATCAAATCCCCCACAAAGTAAACAGCCTGTACAGTAGAGTGAACTACATACTTGTCAAGTTATGCCAGACATTTGGAACATCTGCTCACCCACTTAGAGATGTCCTGAATATTCACTTTGCATTCTCAGATATTTCTCTTTGAAGACCAGTCATCAATCTATATCTATATGCAATTTTCTCTTATGTCTCTTTTAAACTTCACACACTCATGTATTTTCATTCTTATTTTACATTTTACATAAAATCAGCATTGGGATTGAATCCCAAACTGACCTGGGATGATGTAGAATCAGTAGATGTGCAAACCGATATGGGGTTATCTGAAAACAGATAAAAATGTATGTGAACACCCGTGAAGATTAAGTAGCCCTTTCAGTTCAGATGTATAAAGGGACACAATATGTTTCTGAAAATTGAAGTGTTTTCTAGTTACCATTCTATTTAAAAGGAAACACCAAGGATGAGAAAATATGGCAAAGTAAGAGAGAGTCTGTTGCGGCAATTATAGCTTAGAGTGAATTTCATATTGAAGTCCATGTGAGAACTCACAGGCCAGGAAGAAGATAGAATGCCATCTGGACCCAGTGTCTCCATTATTGGCTCTTCCATCTCTGAGTTTATGTCCACAACGTCACAGTATTCTTTGGATATGCTAGTGGTTGGGTTTACTAGAGCTTTCCAATCCCAGTGGTTTGTGAACTGAATATACCACTTGATGGACAGAGTAGGTGATCTGGGATAGATAAACATTGGCTGATCACTTGGGAAAAAATGTGGCTGTTCAAGTAATTTGCCTCTGCCATTTCATGTTCCAACCTATCACCACTGTAGCCAACTCTGAACAGAAAATAAGACGACTATTTTTTATTCATCAGAGTATTAAACAGTTTCTCATTCTGTTGTCAAAGAATAACAAATATACCTAATCTGCATAGAGTACCTATTCTATTGTTTTGCATTTCTGCTTTATGAGAAGCCAAACAAAGAAGGTTTGCCTTGATCAAAAGCAGATTCAGGATCTTGGAATTATCTTAGAAGCATGATTCTTTAAAACAGTATTCCAAACAAAAAGGACACTTCTCTGGTTTGGGGAAGCCTAGGCATAGCTTCTGGACTTTCATAAGCCCCGTGTCCCTGCCACAGACAATTTGGTTGAATTAGTTGGGTCTAACATCTAAATACACATGCAAAAGTTTGTACTGTAATTTAATGTGTCACAGTTCAATTTACTGTTTGACATTTTTAATACTTAGGCATGTGAGACAGCTGATTATATTTACCTCTGGCACCAAACCCATGATGTCATGTCTGTTTTTCACGCATCCACTTATCAAAGTAAAAGAAACAAGTGATGAGACTGCTTTTGACTACTGAGAGCATTAGGAAAATGCTTTGCATCACTTAAATAGTGAGTCAGACTACTCACAGGAAAAACAACAAAAAACAAAAAACACCAGATTTATTTTGGCAAAAGACTTGGATGCAAGAGTTCCTTCTATTTTGTTATTTGTTTGGGACTTTGCTCAGGACTTGCATATTCAGGGTGTGGCCTCCTTGGCTGGATCTATTTATCCATCTATAACACAGCCCTTATCTTTCCCTTCTGACTTCTACCTTATTAAGTATACTTTCTTTTCAAGTGTCTTTTTTCATAGTATGCTGAAAGTATGACAGTCTCAGTATAGTAGTCTTGGCTTTTATGTACAGTTCAGGCTTGATTTGCTCTTAATAATAATAATAATAATAATAATAATAATAATAATAATAATAATTTATTTATACCCCACCACCATCTCCCCAAGGGGACTCGGGGTGGCTTACATGAGGCCAAGCCCAACAATTACATCAATGCAAATATACATAAAATAATACATAAATAAAAAAATAAAGATAAAATTAAAATAAAAAGCAATACAAGATAAGCACACAATATAAAAGAAAATCACAATAGTCCATCACAATGGAAAGGGCCGGATTGCAAAGATTTTTTTAAAAAAAAAACTCTAGATGAGATAAGTAGTGTAATGTATCTAGAAGGAGGTTCAGGTGGGATGAAACAATGGGATTTAATTGCACTAGCAGGTGAGATAAAGTGCATCCGAGGGCATTTTATGCCAGGTTTGGTCAAGGTCAGGGATTATTGTTCATTCATTGAAGGCACACCAGAACAGCCAGGTTCTTAGGCTCTTCCTGAAGACTGCCAGGGTGGGTGCTTGCCTAATTTCTCCGAAGAGTGAGTTCCAGAGCTGAGGGGTCACCACAGAGAAGGCTCTCTTCCTCGTTCCCACCCATCGCACTTGCCACTGGGTGGGGGCAAGAGAAGGGCCTCTCAGGAAGATCGAAGGGATCATGCTCTTGGAGCCATTTTTGACAGTCCATGGTATCTGTAGAAATCTCCTTCTGCAAAATTCCAATGAATTGATTCTATCAGTTTCTTTCATTGTCCAGCTTTCATAGTCATACATAGGGACAGGCAAATTCATTAAGCTTAGTGCTTCTATGGTTTGCTGTTTACTACCAAACCAGAACTCTCCTCTCATTTCTGTATGGAGTTTGGTTGTTATTATTCCAAAGAGTATATAATATATATTCCTATTAAATGTTGTCCTTATTGTTATTGATGATGTTAAGCATGCTGTTTGCTGTTTTGGTCTTTTTAGAAAAAGCAGCTGAAGACTAGTTTCAACTTTTACCCACAACACTTCGATGTAACTTGTGGATATCACATAAATTCTTCATGGAAGAGCTAGTGGCAATTTATGAAGCTGGATTAAACACCATGACTGAACACACTATGACAGTCTTGTTACCATTAAATATGCAAAGGCACAAAACATACATTATGCCAAAGAACAACAGCAGGAGAAAGAGTCCAGCCTCTCCTCTAGAGTTTCACAACAAAGGAATGTGAAAGTTTGGAACATTCCTCTAGGAAATACTAAAGAATCAAAGTTTTCCAGCTCGGATATACCCTTGTTGCAAACTGAAATAGCACAGCAGATGTGAAACTGAGATTATGTAATTGGGTGCTTTTGAAGATCAATTACTGCTCGCCCTTAATGCACCCTTTTCTTCATTTCTTTTTATTTCTCTCTGTCAAGATGGTTTTAAATGAAGGTTTATTTTATTGTGCTTCCTGTTCCATTTATCAAAGTAAGAGCTGTTTCAGTCGGTGTACAGCCAGGTCCTTTCACACATTTTATGATGAAGTGTTCAAACAGGTTTTGCACAGCACAATCGTATGCATGATTACTTGACAGCAAACTCCATGTGTGCAGAAGTACTATGCTTATTCACAGAGGTAAGTGCAAAAAAGATTGCGGATTAAAGCTTGTAATGGGGCAATCCATGCACACTCCCTAGAATTGGAAAAAATCATCCATTTAAATATTGGATGATTGTAATCCTATGCACACATTCCTTAGCAAAAAAAAATGCTTCAGATCAAACATGTATAGAATTCAGTTATATATAGTAAGCTGTCTTCTAAGAAGCCACACTAATTGACTACTCTGACTGCTGGATTTTCTTCACTTGCTCCCTACCTGAGGGACCACAGATTGAATCTGGGAACGAATGTGTGAAGTTGAGTTATGGGTGTCCCTCCCAGGTAATTCTTTGCTATTACTGTTTATGATGGAATAAGAACACAGTATCAGTTGAATAGTTAATTGATATTTCTGATATCAATTTTGTTTAATATTTGGTTGTGGTCTGGGGGTGGGAGGCATTGTTATAAATATGTCAAAGGACTGGCTGGCTATTTTAGGTCTTCAGTGAATGTTTGCACATCTACTCAGAAGTAATCCTTGTTGCTTCATTGGGGCATTCTTCCAGGTAAGTGAAGCTTGAATTAGTACATATCGTTCACCTTGAAATTGGAACTGCTCTAACTATTTGTAGAAGATAAACCAAATGGAAAGGATGCATTGACTGGATATTTCTTACCCTGTATCTCGTTCAAATCTGTTTAAATCCATTGCTACAAAGGGGCATACCTGTTTCCTGTGAAAACAGACATTTCTTTCCTTCTCTCATGAACTTTAGCTATACAGCCATGAACCTTTTACTTAAGGTCCATGGCTTCATCCTTGAAGCACTGTTATCCTGCCAATGTTTTTGTTATTACGAATTGCGATAAATGGCTTCTTTGAAGTACCAGTGTTGTATGGCTCCTGTGTAATTTTTGCATTCATTGACTTTCTCACCATACAGGTATGCAAAGCCCCTTTTACCTCCAGCTAAAATATTTGTTTTCCTTCAGTGATTGCTTTTGCAGAATCACTCATTATCCTAAGACCTCTGTCAAAAAAATCTCTTTTTGGAAAGAGAGTCTGCTAAGCCCTTCTTGATACCTGCTTACTGGTGGAAAATGGAATCCTGCAATTGGCACTTTGCTCAGCTGCTAGAGTAAATGCCTCAATCTTGAACTCTATTTGCTCGCCAGCCTCTTGTACATGAAGATAGGAACTTTGCATCTGACTTAGATAAACATATTCTTGAAAATGTGTCCTTGACACTTCAATATATATTTTTAGTATGGCCTTCCAATGGATCTAATGGAAATATTGAGGGCCGATATACTTTAGTTCATGTAAGCAGGCTCCATAATATCTGTATGCCTTTAACCATAAGGCTCTGCCCAAGTCCTGGATTAATTGTACCTGTGCTTCTGGAAGGTTCAGAATTAGAAAGCTTTTTCATGATAAACTTTACATTGTTCCACAGTGCTGCCTGTGTACAGCACGGCAACCATATGAATAATGCAATAGTATTATGTGTTTTTTAAGCGATATGCATATAATATATTGTTATGACCATACTGTATGGCATAAGAATTCTATTTCCTCACTCTACATGAGAAGGGACTCATTTTGTTGAGGATAAGGTGGATTTACCAAAGCAACCAAGTGAAATAGACTATTGTTGCATGTTCTTTCAACACACATTTCAAAGAGCATATATAGGGTTTATAGATTGGTATCATGGTGTAATGGTTTAAGCATTGGGTGACCAGGGATCAAAACTCTTTTCAGTCATGAAACCCATTGGGTGGCCTTGGGTGAGTCACACTCTCTCAACATCAAAAAAGGAATCGCAAACCTAGGTTTGGCTGAAGTTTGCCATATGTTGGAAATAACTTGAAAGCACACACAAAGGGCAAATCCATCTTAGTCCTTGATCAGACCAAATTTAGCCATATCACGTTATCTTCATCACTGTCATTTTCATCACTCTGAAGGAGCTAGTAATTCCTTTGTCAATGGGATTGTGAATCCATTTTTGTCTTTTAAAGAGCTATCAAAGGCATTGATATTGATACAGAACTTTTTCATTATTCTTATATATCATCCATTTGATTCCAATATATGGCAATCCTAAAACAGAGTTTTCTTTGTATTTTTATTCAGAGGATATTTACAATTGCCTTCCCCTGAGGAAGACAAAATGTTATTTCTTTAAGATCCCTCAATGGGTTCCTAAACTTCCCATGGCTGAGTGGGGATTCAAACCTGGTCTACAATACTCAAATCTCTACACCATAGTGGTTCCTTACATAACCTTCATTAGGTTCTTCAAATAGTGGCCAAACAGCTGGCATGGAGGTCACCTGGCTATGGGTTGGAAAATCTTGCCCATGATTTGTAGCAAAAGTCTGTTTATGGAACAGATATAATGATCTCTTACAGCAAAACAACAGGCATATTGCATCTTTTTAAAGTTTGACACTTGAAAGAAAATAAATGAGGTATAGTAGTTTGTGTATTGGATTAAGACCCTGGGAGATTAAGGTTCAAATCTTTGTTTTGACATAGAAACCCATGGAGTGACCTTGGGCAAATCAGGCTCTCTTGACCTGATCAGAATAGTGGATAATCAGATTAAAATTCCAAAGAAACTTCATTTTTACAACATAAATTTTAATTGGCAAGACATACATCATTACTTAATAACAACTCTCATAATGTGCTATTAAACATTTAGTGATGGTGAGAGGAATAAATCGGATTTTACAAGTGGAAGCATATTAATATTAATTCAACAACCAGTCCATTGTGTGAAAAATTATACCCTCAGGATAAAAGTACAAGGTGTGAATGAATAGAGCCTAAGAATATATTTGGTCACCAGACTTGAACTAAGCTCACAGTCACCTTGCTCTAAAATCTATTCCTAGGTTCTTTCATTTCAGTAGCCTAATGGAAAGTGGGGATTTAGATAGTAGTGAAGCAATTAATTTATTCTGGCTCTTAGTCAAAGATGACTTCCAAGCATGGTACATTGCCCACCCCACTCCAAGTCCAGTAACTTGGATATCACTTTCAAAGTTTGGATAAACACTTGAAGCAGATTCACATTTTGATAGATATTGGACTCATCAGCCTATCTGTTGAATTAGGTAGGATAAAATTTCTATATTACTTTTATTAAACAAATAGGATGAGAGAGCTCTCCAACTATTCTGATTTGTCTGGGACAGTCCTAATAAATCCTCTCTAGCCTCATTTTTTCAGCTGTTTTTGCAAATGTTGATTTTGCAATGGCGATTCAACAGACGAGACTTTTAATGATTGTTTTATTGCTTATGGATGTACTGTTTGAAACTTGATTTATGTCTAATTGTAGTGTATAATTGTAATTGTTTGTACTGGCATTGAATTTTGCCATTACTTATATGTAAACCACTTTGAGTCCCCTCGGGGTGAGAAAAGTGGTATACAAATACTGTAAATAAATAAATTCCCCTTTCTCTTATCCCACTTTAACCTTTGTCCTCAGCTGATTTCACTTAATGTAAAGTTCAAAAGTTTAAAGATGGAATCCAAGCAAAGATAGTTTGCATTCAATTCACATGGAAGTGGATGAAGAGAGGAAGAGAGATGAAGAGAAGTAGATGTGTATCAGGAAGTAGACTTGTATATAAAAGTTTATGATGCCAAGTTCATTCTATTCTATCAGCCAGTCACTAAGGTGTTGCCAGATCCTTTTGTTTGCTGGTAGTCTAGACAATGCTTTTGAAATATGGCATCCAAGGAGGGTTTTTTTTATTTCATTTTGGCTAAATATTCTTTTCTTTATTCTTCCCTAATAACAGCTTTGGATTTTGTCTTAAGGTCTTCTGATTCTTTATTAGATAGACCAGAGCTTCATCATGTGAAGCAGGCAAAATGTCATTGCAGGTGATGGTCTCTATCATACACTGTGTGCATCCTGTTACTGGTTTGCCTCCCCACTCCCGGTGATTTTCTGGTTCCTACATTCCCAATCCTGCTGTGTTCTCATCACTAACTTTAGTGTGATAAATTCCTTCTGTGTTAGCATGCTGGCAATAAGAAGAAATCAGGGCTAGGTTTGTCCTTCTCTCTCCCACTCCTCCCACTTTTATTCTTAAACTGTTTTTTATAAATAATGTGTCTTTTTGGTTTCAGTGCCAAAATTGTACATTTGTGCTAAAAATAAAATCAGTTGAAAATAAAGCTAGGGGTATGAGGGTATGCAGAAATATAACCACAGGACTATGAAATGGCAATTTGGTGCAATTCTACTACTGAAGAAAGGTGTGATATGAAGGTGCTAAACCTGGTATGTATCTATTACACTATGTAACAAAATCTGAAAGAAATTTCTGTTCCTGGTTTGAAAGTGTTATTCCTGTTTAAGTGTGCAGTACTTACTTTGAAAGTAGTTGTTATACTCCAGAAACTTCATTTTTGTGGCTGCCAATGAGATATTCATTGAAAAACTATAACGCCTTACAAAACACATTTGTTGCCATTTAATAAACCTTTGATATGTTTTTTTTATGATAGAAACAATTAGGAAATGACATTTATAGCCCAGGAACAAAAATTCTGTTACATAGTAATTATCTACACTAACATGACTAGTGAAAAAGCAGGTTGGCGTGATAAAGTCCTAAATCAGTAGTGCTAATCACTTCCGTATGGCATCAGATAATTTTTTAGTTTTGCCTTCTTCCTCTGCAGTTGGAACACACACCTGGGTTATGGTTATGTTGATATATTTTCTCTTTTTGGACTTTGCATTTGTGATATTATGTCACTACATTTCTTCTTACACTGTCATTCTCAGAGCAAATAAATATGGCCAGGATACTAGAACATCTGGACCAACCCCTCCTTTGCCAGAGTCAGTCACTGTGAAGGGCAGCGGTCTGTTTTCCTGTTCATCAGAGCACAGCAGAATAGTATTTCCACCTACCTGAGATTTTTGATGTGACAATCAGAAGTATGAGCCCTATCACATTTTTACCTCACAATGGAGCTTGTGGTAGGAAGAGAGCGGAAACACCAGTCTGCTGCACACCAGTGAACAAAATAGGTTTACATCACTCACAGCAGCTGAATCTTGGTAAAGAAGATTGGGAGACTTGTACAATAATGGCAATAGTGCCATACACAGGCTTTATGAATACAAGTCAGTTTCGAATCCATACCTCTAGGTTATGAATCATTTTTACAACACTGAATTTCAGCCAACCAAACTAGCTGATTGAAAAGCCAAAAAGTTCTTATTCAGTCAAGCTTTTAAAGATGAAGGTTTTAAAGATCTAGTCAGTGGGTGCTATGGTTTTAACTTTGAATATGGATTTTAATTGTGATTTTTTAGTACTGTTTGCATTTAATTCTGCTTTAAAGTTTGTATACTGGAACATTTTTAATTGTATACTAATACTTTTATGTCATGCCACTTTGAGTCCCCTTTGGGGAGATAAAGAGGGATATACAAATATAATAATAATGATTATGATAATAATAATGATAACGATAATAATAATACTACAGGGTTCCCTCACTTATCGTGGGTATTCCATTCCAGGACCCCCGCAATAAGTGAAAATCCACAAAATAGGGTCATTCAAAGAGAGTTGTAGTTCACCTATATCTAGAGAGCACTGTGGACTCAAACAATGATGGGTCTGCACCAAACATGGCATGAATACTCAATACAGGGAGGAAGGGAGCCCAATGCCAGCCGAGGAGGAAGTCCCAGGAGACAAAAGCCCCCCCCCCCCCCCGCCAAAATTGGGCCAAAAGCACAAAGCAAACCCACTTCCAGCTGCTTCTAACTAGTGCTGCCGTGTCCTCACTGCTGCTGCCACTGCCGCCAAGTTTGCTGCCGAGGGAAGGCATGCTGCCTGGTGTGGCCTTCCACAGCCCAGCCAATCGAAGGAGAGCAGGGTCCACCTCCCATTGACTGGCCACTCCACTGGTGGAAACTTCTGCCACCGAGGGGACTGCTGGGAAGAGGAATGACGGAGGAAGGAAGGCTCCTCTGTCACCATGGCTGAGGAAGGAAGGTAAGGAGGGAGGGAGAGAAGGTGAGAAGGAGGAGGATGACTGAGGGCGCAGGGAAAACTGGAAAACACCAAGTCTGCGGTAAATGAACCACGAATCTGTGAGGGAACACTGTAATAATGATGATAATAAAAAGAAGTAAGGAAAAATATTCAATAGCAAACATCATTATTTAACAAGTAATATTTACTTCCAAACTGGGAGAGGTGAATGGAATGCAGGGAGCTAAGAATCCTTAGGTGACAATTATCTACTTCTATTACTTGGAATTTCAAACATTAAAAACTAACTTGTTAGCAATATGTTAACAATACACCACTCCTTGTTAGTCCTAAAGTAATATAGTAGAAGTAATAGCTCCTATGTCAATTTTAAAATGTAATATAAATAAGTTCGCTTTTTAAAAACATCATCAGCTCAGCTGAACACTATGGAAAATGAAGTTATCTTTTATACCCATGGACCCTGTGAAAGGCAATCTGATCTAATAGAAAAGAATGTTGCTTTCCTTCAGAAGCTCCCCAGCCATCACCCCCGCCATTTAAAATGCAAGCTGTTGTATGGGGTCATGGGATCCCAAGCCAGAAACAATTACTAGCTGCATATTTTGATGAGTTTGTGACAAAGAACAGCACCAGGCTAATGTATGTATCTAACTGTGAAGAGATAATGAGTTTGCCTGTATACTGCACGTCTTCCATTAACTATCAAAGTATTTTAGAAACTCCTGTGAGTGTTAGTCCGCTATGATTAATTATCTTTTTGTCTTTTATTTTTCCTATATTTTCAACCCATTTCAATAACATACTAAAGAACTACCTGAGTGATTGTCTGGGTCTTCTCATCTACCAGTGCTTTAGTGGAAAATATATTTCTGATGATTCATTCATCTGGATTCAGGTTTTCATTAAAATGCATTGAATTTTTTTTTCCAGGGAGTTCAATTCTCCTGCCAGTGAGACCTCTTGTAAAATATGTTTACACATTTTTGCCACTAAAATTGTTGACGAAGACTGGGTTATCTGTGTCAATTTGAAAACTGTCTTCTGGTTTAACATGCTCTTTAAAGAAAAGAGCAACTAAAGCAGTTTGATGATATACGAAGCAAATATCCAAGCGAGTAATTAGAATATCACAAATAGGTAGTTCAGGCTTAAAGAAAATTAGAAGTGTCATCTACCAATGTATTCAGTTTAGCCCTTATTCCTTTCACCAATAATCACATGGGAGTCTGCCCTGTGTGTAACACCTTTGCCTTCTTATGATTCAATGAATAGAAATATTATCAAAACATTGTGTACACAGTTACCTTCATGCAATATGCATTATGATTAATAAAAGATTTGATGTACACATATGCAGACACAGATATTCTGAAATTTTAAAAATACAAAATCCAAAACCTTCTAGTTGCAAGCGTTTGATAGGGATAGTGCAGTTATTATTAGAATGTGAATAATTACAAAATCATAAATTGTACATTCCATCTACTGCAGAGTAATGAACTATTTTAACTAGTTATGCTCATTGTCCTAGTTAGTCCTCCCATGCTACCTTGGCTCAGGGAGCCTAAAGAAATAAGTAGCACTGAAAATATTGCCTTCTCTTATTTTGTCACCATTGCTGCTAACATTTCTTTCCTTTCCCATCATTGTTGTCTCCCCACTCCTATTCATTACTCTACATGGTTCAGGTCCTGCCTATTTACCCGATCACACCCCCCTCCTATGAACCTGTTCGGGCTTTGCAATCGGTAGAGGAGGCCTCCTCTCACCCCCTCCCCCCGCCCCCAATTACAAGTGAGGCTGGTGGGGACAAGGAAGAGTGCCTTCTCAGTATTGCCCCCCAACTCTGGAACACCCTCCCCAAGGAAATTAGACAAACTTCCACTCTTACTACATTTAGGAGGGACTTGAAAACATGGCTATTTAAACAGGCTTTTGGCAATGATTAGACAATCTCTGTTATATGGATATACTCGACTCAGACAGTAAGCCTCCTTGTAGCTCATAGGAATGACTGTGTTTTTAATTTAATGTTTTAATTTAATTTAATGTTTATATTTTTATTATTAATTTGTGGTTTATCTTGTTGGATGTGCCATTAATTGTTTTTTTTGTTTTTTTTTAAATAGTTTTTATTAGGTTTTATGATTTATAACAGTTCAGTGAGTAGCATAAAGAGCTGAGTGAGGGTAAATATGGAGGAGGGGAGGGGGGGTAGTATGGGGCAACGGGGAGAGGGGGGGAAAGAGGGGGGAGGAAAAGGTGTGTGAAAGGAGTCCGTTCCCCGCACCTAAAATCAGCTTTTCCCCTTCCAACCCCCACCCTCGTGCCCTTAAGTCTTCAGTTCCTATCTGTGGTGTGACTTCCCAAAGTGGTCTGGGAAATTGTCTTCTTCGGTGGTAGAATTTCCATATTCGTCCTTCGAGCTGATATTCCTTCATCCGACTTTCCTTTCATTGATTAAAAGCTGGTCAGGTCCCTTATTATTGGTATTTCTTTTGTTTTTATATAGTCCTTGAAGTCAGTCCAGTCTGTTCTTCTAGTTGTTCCATTAATTCTTTGACCTAGATCGTCCATTTGGATGATGTCAAAAGCTTTTAAGAGCCAGTCCTCCTGAGTTGGGGCTTCTTTTTGTTTCCATCTTCTGGCTATCACCAATCTTGCCGCTGTGCTTAACAAAAATAGAATTTTATCTTGGTTTTTATTTAGATTGATTTTGCTTTGTATGCCTAATAGGTATGTTTCCGGTGTTTTTGGGAAGTTAATCTTTAGTATCTTTTGGATAGCCTGGTGTATCTTTTTCCAATACAGCTTAATCTTTCTACAGGTCCACCATTGGTGGTAAAAGGTGCCTGCCTCCTTCCCACATTTCCAGCATCTGTCTGATGCGCTTCTGTTGAACTTCGCTATCTTCACTGGTGTGCAATACCAACGGTAGAACATCTTATACCAGTTTTCTTTAAGATCGCTGGCGATGACATATTTAATTTTGGTAGTCCAGATCTCCTCCCACTGGCTCATCAGGATGCTGTGTCCTATGTCCTTGGCCCATTTCACTTGGCATTCTTTGACTTGTTCTTCTTCCAAGTTCCATTGCAATAGCTGTTTGTATAGTATTTTTATTAGTTTTTTATTCTTCTCCATGATGATATCCCATGTTCCTCTTTCTTGGTTAAAACCTAGTTTCTCGTCTTCTTTAAATCCCTCCCTTATTTGGAAATAATTTAACCATGTAAGCTTCCCATTCAATTTTTTGATTTCTTCAAAGGATTTCAACTCCATTCTTCCATCTTCCCTTTTTTTTAATATTTGGCGGTATGTTAGCCAGTTTCCTTCTCCTAATTCTCTTTTGTGTTTTGCTTCGGCTTGTGAGATCCATAATGGGGTACTTCTAAAGAATCTAGCTTTATACTTTTCCCATGTCTTGATTAGGGCAGCTCTTATGAAGTGGTCACTGAAGCTCTTCTCTACTTTCTTTCTGCCGTACCATAAGTAGCTGTGCCAACCTGCCCTGAGATCGTGTCCTTCTAAGGTTAGCGTTTGGTTGTCCGCTAGGGTGGCCCATTCTTTTATTGCCACTAAGTTGCAGGCTTCATAATAGATCTTCAAGTCTGGTAACCCTAGACCCCCTCTTTTTTGTCGTCTGTTAATAATTTCATGCTAATTCTTGGTCTTCGGTTTTTCCAAATGAATTTTGAGATACCTGAGTTCCATTTTTTAAATAAGAGATTAGTCCTGATTACCGGAATGGTTTGAAATAAGAATAGGAACTGCGGAAGAATTACCATTTTTACTATTGCTATCCGTCCCAAGAGGGATATATTTTGCCTGTTCCATTTTTCCAAATTTTTTTGTATTTTTTTCCATAGGATTTCGTAATTGTTCTGTATTAGGGCTGCGTTGCTTTTTGTCACATTTATGCCTAGGTATTTTATTTTGTTTACTATTTGTATTCCTGTTGTTTCTTGTAGTATTGTTTTTGTTTTTTCGTCTATATTTTTCACTATTAATTTTGTCTTTTGTCTGTTTAATTTAAACCCTGCCAGTACCCCAAAGTCTTCAATCATTTTTAGCCAATCCTTTATATTATTTATTGGTTCTTCAATGAAGCAAACCACATCGTCAGCGTAAGTTCTTAGTTTGTAATGCTGTTTCAGGATTTTCAGACCTTTTAAATTTGTGTCGTTGTTTATTTTTCTTACTAAGGTTTCCATTACTAGGATGAATAGTAATGGTGACAGGGGACATCCTTGTCTCGTACCCTGGGTTATTTTGATCGTCTTCCTTATCTCCTGGCCGTTAATTATTAGGTTAGCTTCCTGATCTTTGTAAATTGCCTCGATTACATTTCTGAACTGATATCCTACGTCAATTTCTTTCATTAATTGTTTATTTTGTTTTTCTGCATTTTGTTGCATTTTTCATGCTGTGAGCCACCCCGAATTCCCTGGGGAAATGGGATAGGGTGTAAATAAAGATTATTATTATTATTATTATTATTATTATTATTATTAACCACTTTCATGTAGCATAATTAGGTTACCTGTGGGATCAATACAAACATGGCCACGGGTATAGCTAACAATGCATCTTGCCTGGACCTATTCCATGTATTCTAGTGCTTTGGACTGGGAGGTTATCAGTCTGCCAGTGCTAGCCGAAATCATTGCTTTAAAAAAGGAATGTGAAACTTCACTCTTTTTTCAGCTATCTGCTGTGCCTACCCCTGTAAATTTCTTTCTCAGGTCCACCTTAATGTTTTCATTTTTGAGGATAAAGGTCTGCCACATTCTTTTTGGAAACATGCCCTCCAAACCTATAGGCTGTTCTTGCAAAAAATCCCCTACCTATTTGTCTGAAGTTTTACAGCTTTGGACCAAGAGTATTTTAAGTATAAGGAGGGAGAAAAATTCCACTGGGTTTTATACCTGGACTGTCAAGCAAACATCTTCTAAAGCATGTTGTCTGTATTTACAGTGACTTCGGAAAAGTCAGTATAAGGAGAATGGTTTTCTGATACAGACAATTTTTCATACCACTCTCTGTTCTGGCATCTTAGTTCCAGGGAAAGAAAGAAGCTTTATTAGAACCAACCTGTTTTGAAAAGGGGCCTAAATACCCCAAAGACATATGATTCCATGTGATCTTGGAAGCTATATAAGGTCATTCCTTGTTATTATTTAGATGAGAGACCACCAATGAATACCAGGTGCTGTGGGCTATATTTCAGAGAAATGAAGCAGAAAAATTACTTCAAGTACTGCTGGCCTAAGAAATCCTTATGAAATTTATGGGTTTGTCATACGTTGAAAGATGAGTTGAAAGCATATACACATAAAGCCTTTCTTGAGAGGCACACACCTCTTTGTCATACATTGAAAGATGAGTTGAAAGTATATACACATAAAGTCTTTCTTGAGAGGCACACACCTCTTGAAGTCACCTTAACTCTAATGTACAAGTGCAGTAAAGTTCTGAGATCAACTCTAGTTTTTCATTGATATTCTTCTGCTCATGTAGGGAGACACTCCTTGGATATGTCTCTATACACACTCTATGGATATGTCTCTATAGAGCTCAAAATCTGCTTGAGGCTGTGGTGGCCACAAAACACACACCACCAATGTGCACTGAAGTGCACATTGAAGAGTATGCCACACATTTTTAAAAGTCTTAAGAAAGTACAAGTCTGTCAAAATATGTGCTGCAGTAGATACCAGAGTATTTCAAATCCATGGTGAAATGGGCTGCACAAAATGTGGAGAACATTGTTGACACCCACCCTGCTGAAGCACAGTAACAAATTCCAAATGGGAATTGTAAAAAAAAATGCCCCCAAAGGCATGGCTGGGCAACATAGGTCTACTTGTCCCTCCGGATAATTGATCACCTCTGCAGCTACCTGCCTTATCTCATCTGCCTCTGGTACACTGATGTGTATCACTCCCACAAATGGGGGTGAGGGGGGGGGTGAGGGAAGCCTTCAAAGCGGTTTGAATCCAGTTCTGCAGTTAATGTGATCCAATAATGTGATAATGCAAGCTGCATTATCGTGTCTGCATAGAAGTGCTTTATGTGAGCAATATAAAAGTTGAACTGCTTGAAGAATGATCCACTGCACAAATGGTTTCCTGCTATTGTTTTCTGGCCTTGTTGCAATAAAAAGAGGCATTTATGCCTTCAATTTTCTCCCAGTTCTTAAGTAAATAGGTTATTATCAACTTTTAAGACAAACAGACAGACAGAACTCATGCATTTATTTGGCTGACATTTGACCCATCACATTCTATATAAGGATCTACTCTGCTTCCAGATCAGTTTTAACTGAATCAGACATCTTTGGAAGCTTTTAAGCAGAGGCTGGATGGCCATTTGTCAGGGGTGATTTGAATGCAATATTCCTGCTTCTTGGCAGGGGGTTGGACTGGATGGCCCATGAGGTCTCTTCCAACTCTTTGATTCTATGATTCTATGATTCTATGATTCTATGGTTTTTCAATCATGTTAATTTAGGATTAAGACAAAATGTTATGGTTTTATGAAGAACATCACAGCAAGCTATACTTGAATGGTTAACCTCAATTACTTTTCACCAGTTAATCAAAACAATATATGGAATTACCTAGCATATAATATAAATAATTTTTAGCCCCTAGACCACAATCTGATATAATCCTCATTCATTCCTTGTGATTTATGTAGGAACCTTGTCTGTTCTGTGTAATGTATAGACTTGTTACATGTCATTATTTACTAGAAATATCTGGCAATTAATTCTGTGTACAATTTTCTTGGATGTGACTTGAGCAAAAGCACTAAAGCTTGGTACTTAACAGATTTATTGAACTTGTCTACACTGCAATGAAAGCTTGGCTGATCTTCCAAAGTCCTAACCCATAATGCACTGGGTCAGCTTCAGCATTTTCTGATGAATCCCTTTTGAGGCATTGATTCTGCTGTTTTCCCATCCCTCGGTGATTAATATTATTTCACACTTAAATACAGTTGATATTCTATTTTGGAAAATAGCTAATCAGTGTACTAGGAAACATGGTTAGTATTGGTCCTTTATTAGTTAAACCTTTTCCTCTTTCCCTTCATCCATTTTTTAGAATTGTGGTGTATGTTATTTGATTATTTAGGAAGATTGTGAAAGAAAATCACATAAAATAATTAAATAAAATGTAACTAAATGAGAGATAATGTAAATGAGAGATTATCTAGAAGCTATATTTGTCACTATTTTTGGAATAGGTTCCTTTTTTGCTTATGGCAAAGATAGCTCATAAAATATAAGTTTAGATGTCTGGGAGTCACTAGAGAAAAACATAAATATGTTTGATTTTTTTAAAAAAAATCCATTTGCTTCACTGCAGAATAGATATAGACTTATGATGTCTACTAGGGCTGGGCAACCACGGAAACATTTGTTTCTAAAATCGATTCGTTTTTTGGGGGGTTTTGCGTTTCGATTTTTAAAAGAATTCCGAAATTTTTCTTTTAAAAAGTTTGATATTTATGAAATTTCGTAAACTACAAAACAATACAAAACAATTACGAAACAATTATGAATCGATTCGTTAGTGGCGGACGCGACCACGCAATATGCTAAAAAACCTCCAAATGGGACAGGGGGAACTTCTGAAGCTTCCCTCTCCCTCTGTTGTTGACTGTTGGTGTGATATTTATAATTCTTTTTCACTGATTAAACAAACAATAAAACTTGCCCCAGACATGCGGAAATAATAACGAAACGATTTCAAAACGATAACGAAACGAATACAAAGCGAATGCGAAACAATTGCAAAACGAATTTAAAAATTCGTTTCATTTTTTAGTTGCTCCTGAATGGTTCGTTATCACTTCGTTATAAAAAAAATAACAATTTTTTAACGAATTACGAAATTACGAAACGAAACCGCCCAGCCCTAATGTCTACAATTCAGGTTAACAATAAAAAGCATTTAATGAGTCGCATTTCGAAACAGTCCCAGTGAAGCCAATAAAACTAAGGTACTGTATTTTGTGAACTGTCCCTTGATTTTGTAAACTGTCAAGTTAAGTCCTTGGTTTGATTTTGCATAACTAGTGGTAAAAGTTCTGCAAAGTGCATAGGGCATCCATAAGTAGACATTTGCAAATTCTATCTCTTTTTGCATTTACAATGGCTTTTTATATAAAGGGGTCTTGGTTATTCATAAAATATCAGAAGCTATGATTTGCACTGGCACCAATGTTAAAGACATTTTGTCTTATTGTATACCACAAAGTGCTAGGACTGTTGTCTGCAAGATGGACCAAGAGCCATTGTAGTTTTTAGAAGTATACATAGATCTTATTCAGTCATGATTTCCTCTCCTTTGAATCAAAGAGACATAATGCAATGATGGGATAAGCAAGAGCTGCATCTTTGCCTAATAAGCTTTATAGAATATCAGAGAGAGGTGGGGTTCTCTCTGCAATCACATTCTCTGTCCATAAAAGGTGAGACACCCTTCCATGGTATACTTACGATCAAAGATCAGCCTCCACATTTCCTTCAGAGAATCTACTTGGCTTGTATCTTCCAAAATCCAACCCTTTACTCTCAAACTTTAAGGAGCCTTGAGTCATTCAGCCTCAGAAGTTCTTCTTAAAAGCCACATGCCAACACTGGGTTCCTATGCACCAACCTGAAGAGCTTCCTCTCTCCCAAATATGTCATTCAGTGCTCACAAGTTATGCTATATCTATTGTCGAAGGCTTTCATGGCCGGAATCACTGGGTTGTTGTAAGTTTTCCAGGCTATATGGCCATGTTCTAGAGGCATTTTCTTCTGATGTTTCGCCTGCATCTATGGCAAGCATCCTCACTACCTCTGAGGATGCTTGCCATAGATGCAGGCGAAACGTCAGGAGAAAATACCTCTAGAACATGGCCATATAGCCCGGAAAACCTACAACAACCCTATGCTATATCTATTTACCCATTCTTCCCTTAAGGGATTTTAGTGCAAGGTAATCAACAAGATTCTTAACATCTATTGTTTAACATATCTAGCACCTGAGTGCAAGCCAACAATTGCTATCTAGCAGCAAAGCAAATCACCTGAAATTTGTCCTGAATCACAAAGGCAGTGAAGAAGGAAAAAGGGAAGGAAGGTTGAGAAACAGAATGATGCTAGGTAGAGAAAGTGCATCTGCCTCTTTGGTGCCATTCCATCAACTATGGATATGCGGCATAGCAATATCAATGGTTTATGCCTACAGTGATAGTAAAGAAAACTGAAATTTCTCAAATCCCGGATAACAACAGAAGAGTCATCAACACTGAACCCTTATATTTATACTTATATTATATTGAGGATTCAAATTGTGGCCGGTTTGTAAGCTGCCCTGAGTCCCCCCTCGTGAGTTGAGAAGGGCGGGATAGAAATATTGGAAATAAAATAAATAAATAATTGGTGTGTATTCAGGCACCATATAGGGGTTTTTGTGGTTTTTTTGGCCTTGCCCTGGATTCAGCTAATTCAGGGTGAAAATCTGAATCTCTCAAGACAGCTGGGCCTATTCCTAACTGGAACCTGTCATATTTGTTTTAACTGCCAGACAGTCCCTGATTGTCTCTCCCCGCCCCCCACCATCTGTGTTGTGGCTGTCCTGGCCACAACACTTCCACCTCCCCTGTCTTGGGTGCTCTAGCTGACATCAGAAAGTGCCCATGCATCTGGAACTCCCTGCCCAGTGACAGGCTAAAATCCTTTTATTCAGGAAGGCTTTTAAAGATGAAGGTGTTTAAGATAAATTAAGGGAGTGCTGGTACACCGGGTTGAACCTGCATTATTAGTCAGTGTAGGGATGTTCATAGAGGTCAGAGCCAACATGTTTCTCCAAGTTTTACCTGCTTTTGTTTTGTATCAGTTTGAGAATTTGCATTTTTCCCAACCTGAAAATGTACTTGCCTAATGTATCTCTGTACATAAGTTTATATGTATGCACATGTGTGTTAGACGCACACACACAAAGACATAGCCACTTATAAAAATGGGTGCATTGTTGTGTGTGGACTTTAGTTCTCTGCATCACCTTTTCAGTACATAAATGGTGTAAGTTCTTCAGGTGAGGAAGTGGAAAAATATTACTTTTATCAGGCTTGGGTTGTCTTTTTTAACATAGTTCAATATTTAGTACTGGAGAAGAATGTCTGAAAGTGAAACAGGTTCTTTTGCAATGTTCACATTGATCTTAGAGCTATTCACTAGACTGATGAACACTGTGAGTTGCAGGGTGTCTGCCACACCAGGGTGCCTAAATTGTTACATGGATCGTTCTTTGAGCCGACAGTTCTGCATGGAGATTTAATATGAATTTCAACAGGAATACACAATCATTGTTCTTCAATGATTGTTCATTTCAACATAGATTCCTTTGCTGAGTCATAGACTCAGTGCCTTGACCTTTATGTTTTTTCATATGCAATCTCAGATATTTCTGTTATTCAAAATCTCCCCAAATAGAGGCTTGTGATCTTGTAAGACTTCATTTCAAATTGTGTGTGAAATAAACATGAAGGGTTTTTTTTTGTGAAGTATCTGCCATTATCACAGTCATTTTTAAAATACAGGTATATCTCAGTTGAAAGAAGATATGTGTTTCTGGGCATTGCTCCTTTAAAAGAAATTTTCAGATGCAAAAGTAATATGAAAAGACTAGGCAAGGGTTCTTGCACTGTGTGTGCGTGTGTGTGTGTGTGTGTGTGTGTGTGTGTACCCCTTCCAAATAAGTTTTTTATCCAAAACCAACAAAATGAACATATGAAATTAAATAACCAGGTCAACTAAGACTAGATTTACACTGGCAAATAATGCAGTTTGAACTACATTATATGAGGATCCTTCTACACATGCAGTAAAATGTGGAAGTAGCCAGCGATGGTGGCTAACTGATGTTTTGGGGAAAATGCAGGTAGAAATGGGTTAACAGGTGAAAAGTATGTGTTAAAGAGGTGTGCTTAAAACCTGATTCTGCCCACAAAATGTACACCTTCACATGACTGTATCGCCCTGCTGGAATGCAAAACATGTGACTTCCTTCCCATCTCCCTGTGTTGATTGCTTCAACATACATGCGTATTTTAAAAGCCTGAATCAGCTGATTGGGCTGTAAAAAAATGAAGCCACAGACACACAGGGGGCTCAGTCTAAGCACAGCTGGAAAGCAATTAGAGCTTATTGCAACAATTCATTTTTTCCTCAAATTTATAATATTAAACAGAGCTTGAATTTAAAATTGAGTGAAAAGAGAGAATAAGAAATCTTCTTGTGTGTACTTTGGGATCTCTGCATGAGTGCATATGAGGTCCCATCGGATGCTTCCCACCCCCCACCCCCCCCCCTCCAACTTGTGCTTCAAAGGAAGGTATGAGGATGATATGGGAGCATATCCCAGGACTGACAAGTCTGTGTGTGGATTTGCTGTCAAGTTCTGGGATTTTTTGTCCCACTGACCATATAATGCAGTTCAAATTGCATGACACCACCAAAAGTTTGGTATTCTTTCATCTTCCTCCCAATGACAATGCTGTTTTTAAAAATACTTTTAGGTAGACATGAGGCAAGAAAGAAAGGGAGTGCTATCTAAAATTGATAAAACTTTGTGAAGAGTCTTCTTTGTTGGAGTCTTTGTTAACTGAGGCATGACAGTTGATGTTTTTGTTGTTGTGTACCTGCAAGTAATCTCTGATTTATGGTGAGCCTAAAACAAACCTATCACAATGTTTTTATGAAATTTAATTACTATTTCATTATAGTAGTTTTCATAGTTACTATAATTGGGGGAAATTCAGGGGCTCCTTTCTCCCTCATTTTTAGGGCTATTGAGGTGAAACTTGCTACAATGGTAGAACACTGTTAGTACATCAAATTTCAGAATATTTTGCTTCTCCATGGATTTTTGGCAAATTATCAATTTTTTAATAAACAATTTTTAAATAAAAAATAAAATCTGTTCCTGGTTTGAAAGTATTATTTCCTGTTTAATGGTGTAGTCCTTACTTTGAAAGTAGTTGTTCTAGTCCAGAAACATTGTTTTTGTGGCACAACCTTTATTACAATGGTGAAGGTGCAACAAGATACTGTAGTTAAATGTGCTATAGCAAGATGTCCCTCACACAAAGACAAAGTTCTTCTCAGTTTAATAAACTTTCCCCATGTTTCTATGATAGAACCAATTAGGAACTGATATTTATAACACAGGACCAAAAATCATGGTAAATACACCATCAAGCATCATCTAGACCAACCCCCTTTTTCCAGGCAGACAGCACCATCCAAATTACCCTATTTCTTCCCAGCAGAGAGATTTACTATACTTACTAACTAGAGAAGTATGAGTCAGTCTTCTCTTTGCAGCTGGTTGCTGTTAGGGAGGGACAAATCCACCCATCATCATCATCATCATCATCATCATCATCATCATCTAAAACTTTATTTGTAGACTACCCTGTCTCCCCTAGGGGCCTCAGAGCGGTTTCCATATATGCAAAAAAAAAACAAAAACATACAGTATAAAACAAAAACATAGGCATAAACTGTTAACACAACATATACATTAAAATCAATTTAAAACCAGTTCCACTCTCTTCCACATGCAGGTAAGCTGCCAGGGGCCAAGATTTCAATAAGGGGCCTGTGCTATTTGGAACAGGCTGGGCCAAGGCAAGTGCAAGGAGAAGGGATAAATGGGGCTGGCTGAATGCTACAGTGCAAGGATCTGTCTCAGCAATGGCTCTACTAAGGGACCAAGGCCACTCAATTCCAGGGCCAATTAAAGGATTATAAAAAAGATTTGGGTTGGAAGAAAAGGTGCCCTCAGATGACAGGGAACTGGGGAATGGATGGGGTACAAGGCCAAGTCCTAACGGTTGGACCAAGGGCTTGAGACTTGCTACTAGTCATTATCGAAAGCCTAATGAAACCACCAAGTCTTCAAGTTCTTGCAGAAGGAGGTGAGGGATGGGGCCAGCCTTATTTCCTTGGGGAGAGCATTCCAGATACAGGGGGCCACCACCAAGAAGGCTCTCTCCCTCATCCCCACCAGCTGGGCTTGAAACAGTGATGGGAACGAGAGGAGGGCCTCTCTGATGGATCTTAGTGTCTGCACCAGTTTATAGAGGGAGATGTGATCATGGAGATAGGTGGGACCCGAACCATTTTTACACATGCCTAATATTTACTAATTTACCCCAAAGAGAGTGAGGGCAGCTTACATATGGGACAAAAAGTCCAACACACCGAAAAGCAAGAAATCCACTAAAACAAAACAAAAAAATCACTAAAATAAGAGCATCATAGAATACAATCACCAAGATAAAACACTGTTAACACACAAAAGAATGTTTAATAAAAGAAATTTGAGGGGAAAGCAACTTTTGATTGGTTTTTCTTTGCTTTGCTTTTCTTTTGGCCAAGTACATAATTAGTAAATATTAGGCATGTGCAAAAATTTCTAAAGTCTTGGAACTCTGAAGAAAGTTTTATAAGTCAGAAGTCATATCTGATGCATTTGCGTGGCCCACACCAAAACTTTTGAATTAAAACTTACCCCATACTTCTTTGTGGCAGGGTATAAGAATAAAGTTTTTATTGTTGTTGTTGTTGTTGTAAATCCTGGCTGCCTATCAACTATATTGTATAGGTAACTATGCCCCAAGACACTGCTGTCAAAACAGAGGGTCAAACGTGCTTTCATTAGTACTAAAGTTCCATGACTTTCAGTTACATAAGTCATATGACCAATTAAACTCAGTGCTAGAAATTCTGGCAGAAGACAATACGTCAAAGAAATGGAGCATAAAATGGTTTTATGGGCAACATATTTTGGAAAATCAAGTGAAGGGTAAGATCTAGAAACTAAGCTCATATAATGTAGAACAGTACCATGATTTCGGCAAAATTCGCTGAACCAAATGAGAGTTTAAAGATGTGATTAAAGGCTGAAAGTGTTCAATGGAAATTCCATATACCAAATGGTGAAATATAATGACTATCTGATCTGTTAAAAGGAAAAACCTTTTAAACTAATCGATCTTCTCCACAACAATTTATGTCAATGGCTTTTAAGATGATCCCATCCTGAATGGGGGGGGGGGGGGGGGGGCTGACAAGAAAATATATCAGAAGTGGTTGCTACAGGGATAAATCTGTAGCAGGAGAAGACAAAATGTTTTAAGAGGTCTCTCTTGTGTCTTGGGGAAGTGTTCTTAAATAAGCACATTCTTAAGTAACATCTTCTCCTTTCTAGCTGCAGACGATAACCACATATTTCCATAAAAGCTCTCTCACTTCATTTTAACTCTTGCTTTTCTTGTAGGGATTTGCAGTTAGGCCCAGACTTTGTATAAGTATCAAAATGTTTTAAAAACCCATTTGAAATTAGTTTTACATCTGTCTTTTTCAGATTATGAGGGTGTATAAAATACATGGTCTGGATTGCTCCCCTCACCTTTGTGAAAATGTTTTAAATGCACCCCAGTGTTAAAAAAGCACTTGAGGTGTAATTAACACATAATGGAATCTTGAAATAGCTTAGGCATCAACATGTACTGTAGCCTGTGCGCCTGGACTGGCAGGAAGGTCAGGTTTAAGTGCCCTTCTTCCTTCTCATATTTTGTAAACAAGGCACATGGGCCTTCAAATTCTCAACATTACTCTCCACTGAAGAGTAAGCTAAAGCTTTTAAAAACTGCATAATTGAATCATCACTTTGTCTCCCATATATAATGCATACTTGGTAGAGTTTGCAATGTGATCCTATCATTGCAGGTGAAATTTAATTTCAGATTATTATAGGATAAGCATAGAATCACATAATCATAGACTTGGAATTGGCCTCATGAGGCATCAAGTCCAACTGCCTGCTAACTGCAGGATCTCCAGTTAAAGCACACAAATGCAAGGCCTGTAGACCAAATCAGGCCTGCCATGCCATTTTATGTGGCCCCTGAGGCTTTCAATGTCAGGGTAACAGAGTAGTTACATTTATACAGCCTCATAATTACAAACAGCCTTTTGAAGGTAACCATAAGGCTGGTATGGCCCTCTGTGAAAATGAGGTTGGCACTCTTTAGCTAAAGCATTCCCCAGCAGGTAGCTGACCAGCCACTTTTTCAAAGACATCCAACAGTGTCGTGGTAACACAGCGGGTTAAATCACTATCTGCAGGAAAACTGCTGACCAAAAGATTGGCAATTCAAAGCCATGAGTCAGGGTGAGTTCTCAACTGTCAGCCCTAGCTCCTGCCAACGTAGCAGTTCAAAAGCATGCAATATAGATCAATAGGTACCACCAAGGCAAGAAGGTAAAAGGGTGCCCCGTGCAGATATGCAGACATGCTAGCAACACAATCGGTTATGTCCATGGACAACAAGCTCCTCAGCATGGAAAAATGGAACAACTGCACCTCCCCATGACCGGAGTTAAGCATCACCTCCAGATGCTGGAGATGGAAAAGGGGGAAGCCCTTTACTTTTGTCTGTGCTGTATGTCAATATTCACTGTATGTATAAAAAGGCATTGAATGCTTGCTTCATATGTGTATTGCAATCCGCTTTGAGTCACTCTGGGGAGATCAGGCAGAATATATATAAAGTATATTATTAAGGAGACCCTACCAAATCTGCAGGCAATTAGTTCCATTTCTGAATCACTCTCACTATCAAGAAATTCAATCTACTTCAATCTACTTCAAACCATTAGACCTAGTCCTATTCTATGGGGTAGTAGAGAACATGTATTCTACCCCATTTCTGCAACAGCCCTTGAGGTATTTAAAGAGTGAATTGGATCATTTCACTCCTCGATCTTCTATCCTCCAAGCTAAACATACTAAACTTCTCTCCTCCAAGCTAAATATACCACTAATTCGTGGAAACCTGGGAAACTTGGGCAAGTCACATTTCCTCATATTCAGAGGAAGGCAAAGGTAACCCACTGTTGAACAAATTAGTAGCCATGTTTCACATTTTGATTTTGATTAACAAAATCAAATGTGAAACATGGCTACTAATGGGCTATTCCTGTGGACTGTTGCTCTATTTCTGTTGTTGTTCTGACAACACCATCGTGGCATTGGAGGCCACCTGAAGAACTTGTAGAAAAAGGTTATTTTCACACAAGTTAAAATGTGTTGTTCATAATCAGGAATCCTAAATGTGTGCATAAAAAGGTTTCTAATTTCCCTAACTGCACTTTACACCCTTGTTGAGGTGACCATTGATTTCATGAATGGCTTTTAAGAAAGAAAAAAGAATTCAGGGCTACAGCAGTAAGAAAGGTCTTGAAAAATCCTTAGTGAAAGAACAATATTTCCAGCAAGAAAGAAAGAAGAAGGAGGTAAAGTCAAATTGAAATGGCCTCTGTCTAGTAGCTCATCTTTCAATCTTCATATTGAAATTTAAAAATTACTTGTCAGAGAAAATGCCACAGGAGAAATGGATTATGTTATTAATAGTACAGTTCCAATGCATATTGGTGGGATGATAGAGCAATGGAGAAAGATTTTGAAAAGACATGGCCAAATAGTGAGTATGGGGAGTTTAAGGAGTTACAGAAGCAGTAGGGAATAATAGCTTCTATGTTTATTTTAACCTTTAGATTTTGAATCTGCTAGAAAATTGAACCTTCGAAGCATGCATTTGAAAGGGAAATGCAAATAGCTGTGTTTCTATGTGTTTGTGTGAGTGAGTGGGTTTGTATGCATATACATCCAATCCAAACAGAATCATTTATTTCTTAGCAATAGTAGAAAACTAAAATTTTATTTCAAAGGGGGCTGAATATCACCTGAAGAAACTGAGTATCATCTGCCAAGAAATAATATTCCTTATTTTATGAAGAGAATTGAAATACTATTAACAGATGACTGATTTAGCTGTACCATTGCCCTCAACTATGTCAAACCAGAGTATGTTGATTCAGAGTGAGTGAGCCATTTGTTCTGCATATTTAAATTTCACATAGAACAAAGTGCAGATGAAAGCATATATAACATAATTGTTTATCTGTGACTGAGTTTTTTTTTTAAAAAAAAGAACAACAGAAACAGTAAATAGGAGAGGTTAACACAGGAGACTTTAAAGCAATAAATAAAAGTTAACAAATGATTTTTTCTTCAACCTGTAGCACGGTTGATTTTTTTTTCAAGAGTGCAATTTGTATATCAATGTGGCATACAATGTAGTTATGTAGATCTTTCTATTTCTAGTCCCTGACATATGTGCATGGGTTTATTATTAAACCCATTCTACTCCTTTCCATATCAATCTGTAAATTAATTGTATAATAGTCTACACAATTACATATTAAAATGCACATTCAGAAGTATATTTTATAACTACTCAGTTTTCCCCAAAATAAGACTTATCCCAAAAATAAGCCCTAGCATCATGTTTCAGGATTTTTGAGTATGCTTGAAATATAAGACCTACCTCAAAAATAAACCCTACAGCAGAAAGAAAGGTCTTGGAAAAAAACCTTAGTGAAAGAACAATATTTCTAGCAAGAAAGAAAGAAAGAAAGAAAGAAAGAGGCAAGGCATCGTTGAGAGAGAGCGGTGTGTGGGGCAACAGATTCACCCCACTGCTCGTTTTTACCTCCTGGTTGTCAGGTGAAACAGAATGCTTCACCTGGCCTTTCTGATGAAGCCCCACTTTGTGAGAAGTCTCCAATAGTGCATGCATTTTCCTCTGTCAGAGTAGATGAGCATGGCCTTCACGTTTTATCACTGGTGCTCCTTCCTTCCCCCCAGCAAATGGCATGGAAACATTTTTACAAGTATCACTTTAGCACTTTAAGATGTTATTTTGTAAATTATCATTTCCATAGAAAACAAGGCATTGTATATAGAGAGCAAAATGTTTCTTTAATACTCCAGCTATATTTGCTTGCTACTTTTGCTTTCACAGAAAGTGCTTGCCTTTTATTTAAAAGCTTAAAACTTGGTGTATTTTTCACTCTCTTTTACTAGGTTCTTGATAAATGTAAAGGCTACCAATTTGTTAGAATCTATTTTCTAATGTATTCTGTTTATCATCATTTCTTTTGTCATTATTATACAGTTGCGATTTCCCCCCACTTTTTTAGTAGATGCTGCTGTCAGAATTTCCATTATAAACATAGTTTTTGTAGGAGAGAAGGGGGAAGATGCAAGTTGCCCATTAACATCTCCTCTGAGATTCAATTTGGCAGACAAGTCTCAGCACAGGAAGTTTTTTTTCTTTCCACTGAAATATAAATTGGCTTGGACATCTTTTTAAAATCAATTTTTCAGAGAAAGAAAGAAAGAAAAAGAAAAGACCAAAGAACCTTAGTTACAGGTATTATATAAATACATAGCAGAATAGATTTTTAAAAATACAAAAATAAATTTCCATTTATTTTTAAAACCTTTCTGATTTCTAATGGATATCAATCTCCTTTGACTAAAGATAGAGTAGAAGTCTCAGTAAAGAGAGAAACCCATATTGTAAATGTGAATTGACAATTTTATGTCTCTTAGGTACCTTTTGTGTTTTTACAAAGCACAAGTTAAACTGTTACAATTTGATAAAGATACAATATAAAATTAAGTATCACAAAAGGTTATTATGGAAATAGAAAATACACACACTTTTCATCTTCAGATAAATATTTATGTCTTGTGTGCTTCTTTTAAAATATGAAAACATAACCAGTCCATCATGATTTTTATGTCCCTCCTTTCTCCTTCCCCTCACTGTACCATGAGTTAAATGTATGTGTGATTATGTCTACAAATTGATATCTGTAAGGAAACCACTATCTTTTGTGAAGCCTTGCTACCTCTAGATTTATTAAAATAAACATATACAAATGGAGAACTTGTATCTATGTATGAGACTATTGACTTGGATCACAAGCATGCCTTGTCCTCCCACACAAATGGCAATGCTGTAAACAAGAGGTGGTGAAATAAGGCCACAAATTTATTAATGCCAGGAATCTGCAACATGGCAGCCAATGGTTTTGGAGTCATGGATTTGTATAGGTGCATTACAGTGTGAGTTTGAATGGCAATTACTCCCTGTTCATGAATGCCCAGCCCTAATTTACTGATAAGGTTGCATTCAGCAGTTTACCCCCAGCCCTGGTCCTATAGTTTACTTTTTGTGCAAGCCCATGCCCTGCTCTCTCTAATCTGATCATGCTCACCATATTCCTGGTTACTGGTTGTTGAGGTTTGTTTGATATACATTTACGATGATCTACTGTTTTTAATAGTTTTGATTAGATTGTTCACGTTATATTATATGTTATTATGTTTTTCACTTTGTTTTAGTTGGTAAATTTTGTTGTATGCTGAGCTTGGTCCCCATGTAAGCTGCCCTGAGTCCCTTCGGGGAGATGGTGGTGGGGTATAAAAATAAAGTTGTTGTTATTGTTGCTGTTGTTGCTGCTGCTGTTATATGGAAACCTGTTTACGCCAGGTTTCTGAATTGGAGAATTCTAGGTTTGAAATCTAGGATATACATCCTGCTGCTCATACTAGTCTAATCTGAAACCTTCAATTTGTTTTTGCTTCACAATAAAATTGGTGTTATTGCATACAATTTTGAGACTACATGAAATGAAATGGATATAAATGAATATAAGCATTCTAATAATTAATTTAGTAAGTAAGTAATTAGTCACAATCACCACTTATTTCGACAGATGCTTTTTAAATGAGTCATCTATAAAAATAATGATCACAAATGACTTCTATAAGTTTAAAATATATGATGAAATGGTTCAAGATTTTCCATAGCTTAGCTCAGTCATTAACCAGAAGTTTTATAAACAAACAAAAAGATTAGGGCTTGATAGGTAATCTCAGAAGGAATTAGGCAAGATCCTGAATGTAAAGTTATATAATAGAACACTAGAGTTGGGAGTCTTCATGCCATTGCATTTCCCTTTTCTGTGTGTGATTATGGAAGTTGGAAAGTGAAGGAGCCTGAGAAGAAGATAATCAACTTATTCAAAATGTGGTGCTGGATGAGAGTTCTCAAGATACCCTTGAGTCAAAAAGATAACTAGCACATTTGAGGCCCCTTCCACACAGCTGAATAAAATCCCACATTATCTGCTTTGAGCTGGAATATATGGCACTGTGGACTCAGATAACCCAGTTCAAAGCAGATATTGTAGGATTTTTTGTCTCGATATTCTGGGTTATATGGCTGTGTGGAAGGACCCTGAGATGCAGTTCTGGTGAAGAATTCTACTGATAACATTGACTAATCAGAAGATAAATCAAGAGGTTCTGAACAAATCAATCCTGAGCTCACTCTAGAGGCCTATATGACTAAACTGAGAATGTCATATTTTTGACAAATCATAAAGATATAATGTTCACTAGAAAAGAGAATAATAGTTGGTAAGATAAAAGTAAAAGAGAAAGAGAAAGACCACATGTCAGAGGAATAAACTCAATCAAGGAAGCCACAGCACTGAGTTGTTGTAGGTTTTTCCAGGCTATATGGCCATGTGCTAGAGGCATTTTTCTCCTGACGTTTCGCCTGCATCTACGGCAAGCATCCTCACTACCTCTGAGGATGCTTGCCATAGATGTAGGCGAAACGTCAGGAGAAAAATGCCTCTAGAACATGGCCATATAGCCTGGAAAAACCTACAACAATCCAGTGATCCGTGAATCCGGCCATGAAAGCCTTCGACAATCCACAGCTCTGAATGTGCAAGACCTGAATAGGATGATTGAAGATTTCAAGTTCTTTCATTCATAGGGTCACTATAAACTGAAGTCAACTTGACAGCAGTTAAAAATAATAAACTCATAAATTGCTTATGCATTCTAAAGGAAATTTGAGTTCCATCAATTGTGTACAATGTCCATAGTTTACTCTGGGCATAGAGTATTATAGTATTATATGAAAGCATCTTGGAATTTCCTTAATTCTGGCCCGTTACACAAATTGATTTGGCTTTGTTTTTTTAAATGCTAATTTTATGGAAATCTACAATGAGGCCTTCTCCAAAGGATAAATGCTTTTCTTTTGGAAGGGGGAGTAGTGTTGTTGCTGCTGTCCAATCTTTGATAAAATAGCATTCTTGCTTCCATACTGATCATGCCATCTGGACTCCAAACAATTAGTATGGGCATTTTCCTCCCTCATAAATTTATATACTGTGAGCTACAAATGGTATTCTGAATCCTGGTAACCTGGAAATCTGTTTGTGAGGAACAGTCCAGAGTGGGCTCTAAAATATTTGGTAGTCCTCCAGTTGTGGAACTCTCAAACTTGGTTGGCATATAAAAAGAGTTTTTTAAAAGTCTGTCAATATCACATACAGTGTGAACAAATACCTAGGGCTTAGTTTGTTGTTGCTTAGGAAAGTTTCAAAATTAATTTGGACAAATGGTAAGTCCCACAAGGTGTTTGTTATATTATTAAAGTTGACATCAATAAGGCTTCTCCAGTTCAAATATAATATGCATGTCATAATTTGGAGCATTTATTTATCAAAGAAGTCTGGGAAATTCTTTACATTTACATTCAGATTCTCTAAGACCTTTTCCTTGTTTGTAATCTCCTAAATACCTTTTCAGTCTGATGTGTCAACATGTCAATACAAATAACACACTATATTTTGATGTCCCACTAATTTATTCCTTCATTGGGAATAATCATTGATCAACCTGTATCATTTTGTCACCAAAAGAGTTTTTCAATCTGTATGCCATTTATCTTTGCAACTACTCTATAAATAATATTTTACTGTATTACGGTATTTCTTCAATTCCAAAACACATTTTTTCACACCGCCTCACTTCAGAACCACCCTCTGAGGAAAACCTGAGAACATATTGCTAAATTTACAATTGGACTATAGATAGGGGTCAAAATCAAGAACCATTGTTAAATATTCCCCACCAGGGTGCCTTGATAATAATCTGCCTGGGGAAACACAATTCTGAAATGTTTCACTAAGTGAGAAATGTGTTACATTTTTGTCATGCACATACACAAGACAGGAATGAACATAACTCTAATGATAAAATTGCTTCTGATGAAACAAAATGGTTTATTGAATAGTTGAAATGGGTTTAAAGCACCCTGAAAAGGCTATAGCTGAATATTTCTGAATAGACAGAACATGGTTTTTGCGGGAAAATTGAACAACAGATTTTTTTTTAGATCTAACAAATCAGTTGTAAAATCCATGAATGTTAATATAACAAGAGTGTAAAGCTGTAGCTAACAATATCTGACCTCAGAAATTTTGAATATTAGAAAGCTGTTGTCACAGTTATTTTGCAAATACAGATGCCCTTTCACTTCTACGGGTTAAGCTTTCAACGATTGTTTATTATTCACAGATAACTCTATTTCACACCACCTTCCTCTATGGACTTACTTTCTCTCTAGGTATTTCTAAGTCCTCTAGTATAATTTTATGGTCAATGCTTAGAGAATTGTTATCTCAGATTTAAAAAAATTGGGCCGATATTCACTGTTTCCCCATCTTCACAGAGATGCTGCACCCCAATCCCTGCAAAAGTTGATATTAAATATTAAATTGTATACACTTTATTCTATTAATTATTCTAGACTTTATTCTAGAATTGTATTCTATTTATACATATTTTCATCCAACATTGCATTGAAAAAGTTCAGTCATGCAATGGGACTTCACAATTCCCTTCTGCCTCCCACAATCTCTGTTCAATGTTCCTCCAGACTTCTATGCACTCGCAAAAACAGATTTTTGAGAGTGCAGAGGGATAACAGGAGGAGAGGAAATCACCACCCTATCCATTCCATTAATAGAAGCTTGCTGTTGGGAAAGAAACCTAAGTGGGGAAAAATATAAGCAGTCAAAGATCTATCTATCTCAGTATCCTGTGGTCAGCAAGATAACCTTGCTACAATGAACAGTTTGAAACAAATATTAAATGTTTAGTATAATAAAAGCATCATGAAAACCATGTACATTATATCAATCCTGAGTTAATAAATGTATTCACCAATATTAAAACAACATGAAAACCATGTACATTACATTAACTCTGAGTTGATAAATAAATATATTTACCAATATTCTACTTAGTAATATCTATATCAGTAAGAAAGTCTTCTGGCCTGATCTCCTCCTTAACAACCAACTGCTAGATCAGGCAAAGTAGGTATTCCCAGCTTCTGATCAGAGCACAAAAGGGATGCCAGTTCCATCCCCTCCAATCTGAGAGTGACCAGGACTTGTGATAGGCATCCTGCTACTCCTTGTCACAAGCTTTCTCATTGACAAAAAGGAGGAGGTAACATCAGCTTCATTCAGTCCTGGCTGCTGGCTTTTATGGTGGGCTGAGAGTGGTGTACATTTCTACAATAAGATTACATAGGCTTACTGAATACAAAACATTTGCAGATGCATACCACAAAGTCCCCTTCCACACACATGAGTAAAATCCTACATTATCTGCTTTGGAATATATCTGAGTGTGGACTCCAATAACCTAGTTCAAAGCAAATATTGTGGGATTTTATACCTTGATATTCTGGGTTATCTGACTGTGTAGAAGGGCCCTAAGTTATAGTTTCATAATAAATGCGAACCACAGCTATTGTTTCTGAAAGACATATACCAATCTGAATTAGACTGCGGCATGGAGGGGGGGAGGTGTTCCATTAGCCGAGGGGCCCCCATAGAGGTCGTGGTGGGGAGGAGGAGATGCGGGAAAAGGAGACCTCGAATTCGGCCTAATTCGGACCGCCTATCCATATTAACAATCCCCAACCGGTCTCCTAAGGTAAATTGGTGTAACCAGGTGAGCGGGCCCTCTGGTTTGAAGGTGGTGTTGTTGAACGCCAGATCTGTCAACGGAAAAACGACCTGGATCCAGGATTTAATCCTGGAGGAGCGGGCAGATCTGGCATGCATCACGGAGACCTGGCTGGATGAAGCGGGGGGCGTAAACCTCTCCCAGCTTTGTCCTCCAGGCTTCTCCGTGCAACACCAACCAAGAGCCGGAGGACGGGGAGGCGGGGTCGCAGTGGTCTATAGAGATTCCATCCATCTGACCAGGAGTCCCATCCCGCAGACCACAAATTTCGAATGCGTCCACCTGAGGGTGGGTGACCGGGACAGAATAGGGATTCTTGTAGTGTACCGTCCACCTCGCTGCACTACAGTCTCCCTGCCTGAGCTAGCGGGGGTGGTCTCGAGCCTGGTGGTGGAGTCCCAACGGCTTCTTGTGCTGGGGGACTTCAACATCCATGCCGAGGTGACCCTCACAGGAGCGGCTCAGGACTTCATGTCTGCCATGGCAACCATGGGGCTGTCCCAACAAATAACTGGCCCCACCCACTGTGCTGGACACACATTGGACTTGGTTTTCTGCCAGGGATGGGAGCAGGGTGGCGGTGTGGAGGAGTTGTCTATCTCTCCGTTGCCATGGACCGACCACTTCCTGATCAGATTTAGGCTCACTGCGCCCCCTAACCTCCGCAAAGGTGGAGGACCCATTAAGATGGTCCGCCCCAGGAGGCTTATGGATCCGAATGGATTCCTGACGGCTCTTGGGGATTTTCCCGCTACCTCGGTAGGTGACCATGTCGAGGCCTTGGTCGCTCTCTGGAATGGGGAGATGACCAGGGCAATTGACAGGATCGCTCCGGAACGTCCCCTCTCAAGTAACCGAGCTAAACCAGCTCCTTGGTTCACTGAGGAGCTGGCAGCGATGAAGCAAAGGAAGAGGGAACTAGAGAGCGTGTGGCGCTCGGACCCAAGCGAGCCAAATCGAGCACGGTTTGTGTCCTTTCTAAGGGCATATGCCGCAGCAATAAAAGCCGCAAAGAAAACTTTCTTTGCGGCCACTATTGCGTCTGCAAAAAACCGTCCGGCGGAGTTGTTTCGGATTGTCAGAGGTCTTTTAACTCCCCCTACTTCAGGCGGGAGCCGTGACAACTCGGCCACGCGCTGTGAAGCATTTGCTCGGTTCTTTGCAGACAAAGTCGCTTTGATCCGTTCTGGGCTGGACGCCACATTAAATGCAGTCTCTGTGGATGTGACACAAGCACCTGCTTGTCCTATTTTGATGGATTCTTTTCAGTTTGTGAAACCCGAGGATGTGGACAAGATACTTGGAGGAATGAGGCCCACCACGTCCATCCTAGACCCCTGCCCATCCTGGCTTCTGAAAGAGGCCAGAGGGGGATTGGCTGAGTGGGTAACGGTGGTGGTTAATGCCTCCCTTCGGGAAGGCACGATTCCATTAAAACAGGCTATTATAAAGCCGCTGTTGAAGAAACCATCACTGGACCCCACCAAATTTGACAACTTTCGGCCTGTTTCCAATCTTCCCTTCTTGGGCAAAGTCATGGAAAGCGTGGTGGCCTCACAACTCCAGGTATTCTTGAGAGACACGGATTATCTGGATCCGGCACAGTCTGGCTTCAGACCGGGACTTGGTACCGAGACGGTCTTGGTCGCCTTAGTGGATGATCTCCGCCGGGAGCTAGACAGGGGGAGTGTGTCCCTGTTGGTGCTCCTGGACCTCTCAGCGGCCTTCGATACCGTCGACCACGGTATTCTTCTGGGACGCCTTGCAGAGATGGGCCTTGGGGGCACCGCTTTGCGGTGGCTCCAGTCATTTCTGGAGGGTCGTACCCAGAAGGTGTTGTTGGGGGACTCCTGTTCAACACCACAGCCTTTGACCTGTGGTGTTCCTCAGGGCTCTATACTGTCCCCCATGCTGTTTAACATCTACATGAAGCCGCTGGGTGAGATCATCCAGAGTTTCGGGGTGCGGTGTCACCTGTACGCAGATGACGTCCAACTCTGTCACTCCTTCCCACCTGCTACTAAGGAGGCTGTCGAAGTCCTGAACCGGTGCCTGGCCGCTGTGACGGTCTGGATGAGGGCGAACAAACTGAAATTAAATCCAGACAAGACAGAGGTACTCCTGGTCAGTCGCAAGGCCGAGCAGGGTATAGGGTTACAGCCTGTGCTGGACGGGGTCGCACTCCCCTTGAAGGCGCAGGTTCGCAGCTTGGGTGTGACCCTGGACTCATCGCTGAGCCTGGATCCCCAGGTTTCAGCGGTGACCAGGGGAGCATTTGCACAGCTTCGGCTCGTGCGCCAGCTGCGCCCGTATCTTGGGAAGTCTGACTTGGCCACGGTGGTACACGCTTTGGTCACATCCCGCCTCGACTACTGCAACGCTCTCTACGTGGGGCTGCCCTTGAAGACGGCCCGGAAGCTCCAGCTAGTCCAGCGCGCGGCAGCCATGTTGTTAACCGGAGCGGGACGCAGGGAGCATACAACGCCCTTGCTGTCCCAGCTCCACTGGCTGCCGATTTGCTACCGGGCCCAATTTAAGGTGCTGGTGTTATCCTACAAAGCCCTAAACGGTTCCTGCCCAAAATACCTTGAGAACCGCATCTCGGCCTACGAGGACCTTGAGATCATCTGGGAAGGCCCTTCTCTCGGTCCCGCCTGCCTCACAGGCACGCCTGGCGGGGACGAGAGAGCGGGCCTTCTCGGTGGTGGCCCCCCGGCTATGGAACTCCCTCCCTGCTGAAATCAGACAGGCGCCTTCCCTCATGGCCTTCCGTAAGGGCCTGAAAACCTGGCTCTTCGAAAAGGCCTTCAATTAAGTGCTATGTTTTTGGAATGACCACCGGAATGGACTATGACTATGAGATTGTTATGACCCCAAACAAGACGAAGCGGATTTTTAGCTTAATTAGTTGTGTATTCGTAAGATGTTGTGTTGGTCTTGATCTATTGTAAACTGTTGTCTTTTCTATGTTCTATTTTTTGTACACCGCCACGAGTCGCCCTCGGGCTGAGAGTGGCGGTTAACAAGTGCAAATAATAAATAAATAAATAATAAATAATAAGAAACAGATACATTTTGATATTACATACTTCTTTTTAAATCTTTCTGCTCATTTTTAAACACTGATGTTTTTGCCTAAGCATGTTTAATACCTAAAAACTTTATCTCTGCTACAAATCATGGGCAATATCAATAGCTTTTTATATTTTAAACAAGAAAGCAGATTGATACTCCTAATCCTAATGAATATATATACCATGAAAAGTTGTCTAAATGGCCATCTTATGACATTCCTCAGCAATTTATTACCACATATTCCTTTGGCTAAATAGCTTTTCTCCTAGATTTTTAAGTAGCCAAATTGAAACCTAGAGGGTATTATTGTCAATACAAAAGAATAAATGATTATGCTTTCTGCTGATTTTTTTTCTCCGAATTTCCTCTTTAGTAGTCACTGAGTTATTACACTTATAGATTTCCAATAAAATGGTAGGTCACAAGCAATCCATGGGCAGAAAAAAATGAGCTAAATAGCAAGGTTAAAATAATCAGCAAAATGCTGGAAGTAAACATTGCTGAATCTTAATCATTGCAGTAGTTCACACTTCAGACTGTGAGAGAAGGACAGTGAGGTTTAACTTCTTGTCATCTTATGCTGCTAAAGAAGGAGCTGGGCTCAATATATTTTTAAAAATACAATATACAATATATTAATTTATCTAAAAAAACACTCCTCTGCTCAAACATATTCGGCTTATAGTTGTGATGTATAAATTAAAATACTCTTAACAGGAAAAGCAGTTTTAAATGCAATGGACAATTCCTTTCAATTCACAAAGAATTCTGTTTGATGGATAATATCCTTTTCATAATAGAATTATCAGATCCTTTTAAAAATAGGTTTGTTACAGAGCATCTAGAATTATAGACTTCTAAAGAGAAAAATAATGAGATGTACATTTCTATTAATATACTAATCCTGATTAGCAACTATATTTACTAGTAGGCCACCCTTGCGGTGAAGGTGAAAACTGGAGGACTACCACTCAACTGATTCCTCAAAGTGACCTTTTGGAATGCACCACCATCTATCTACATTTGACCATAATGTGGATACCTGCCTCCCTAATGTGGGCTTTACAAATGCTTTAGGCATGTGCATAGAAAGACAGGTTCATTCTGGGACATCCCACATTAGTTTATATCCCTAAATTCCAAGAAAAATGTTTAGACAGCTCTTTAGCTTAAATGCTACAAGGTACATACATACATCAGTGGAAGAAATTCCTGTTGTATAAGAAGTGTTCTGTTTGATAGTGAGAGCTCATCTACATGAGTACTTTGCCCTGAAGTGAACATGAATTGTCTCTGTGGCATCCACATGATGCAGAGAGCTGATTCGACTTTGCCCCATGTAAGGCAAGGTCAAGGAGAGTCCCAGAGCTTCCTTGAAGCTCTAGAGCAGTGGTTCTCAACCTGGGGTCCCCAGATGTTTTTGGCCTACAACTCCCAGAAATCCCAGCCAGTTTACCAGCTGTTAGGATTTTTGGGAGTTGAAGGCCAAAAACATCTGGGGACCAGGTTGAGAACCACTGCTCTGTGGGTCTCCACATGTTTTGGGCTTCAACTCCCAGAAATCCTAACAGCTGGTAAACTGGCTGAGATTTCTGGGAGCTGTACGCCAAAACACCTGGGGACCCACAAGTTGATAACCACAGCTCTAGAGTAAGGCTGTGGCTCTCTAGTTGTTTTGAACTCTATGTCCCTACCACAATGGCAACAAGACATCAAAGGTAAGAGTGGCTGTTCAGTAGGACCAAACTGGGAAATCTATTCTATTTTTTCCATATATATTATTTTTGTTATTGTGTTACTGAAAAAACAAAAAGAAAGAAAGAAAGAAAAGAAAAACATACATAAAAAGAAACAAAAATATTAACAAGACATTGTACCGCCATCTAATGCAAACCATATACAAAATATTAATAACTGCAATTCAATCAATCAATCAATGATTTATTACGGTCTTTGACCAGCACAGTATAGAATGGGGCACCGGTGCCCAAGGAAGGGAATCGCAGTTCCCAAGTAGGTCAGGTATAAAAGCAGATTAAAACATGTTATATAAGAGACAAATTAAAAAAATAAAACAGACTAAACTTACAGTTTAAAGTGCATGTATGAATCTAAAATAGGGGGGCGGCTAATAACAAATATCAGACAACTGGGAAGCTCTAAAAAGGGATGAGAGGGGAGCATTTACAGCATTTCAGTTATTACAAATCATTCTAACTATATTCCCAGCAGGAAGTTGCCTGGTGGAGTCAGTCATCAGCCATCTAATGTTAATTGCTGCTGCACAGAACTTGGCAACACTATAGGTTGCCGCAGAGCAAGAGTCCGAGAGCAACAGGGAGGTGTAATATCTTTCAGTGTGCCCTGGATGTTTTAAAAGCCATGGAGTGATGAAATTAGCTCTAATGTCTCTATAGAATACACATTGGAGGAGCACATGTTCAGTTGTTTCAATGTAGCCAGACTCACACAGGCATAGTCTCTCCTGGGCAGGGGTACCTCCCCTCCAGTACTGCCGATGGAAGGGCATGGCATCTTGCCAAAGTGAAAGCTCTTCGGTGTCTGTTATCTTCGCTAATGGTGAATGCTGGAGAGCAGGCTAAGTCTGATTGTCGCTCTATATCCAGAATCCGTTGTCTAATAAGATCCTTGGCTTGGTCCCATCCCATACCTAGCAGTTGTCCTTGAGAGAAGCCTAGAGTTGCGATTTTGATTGCCACTACCTTATTCCATGTCGACTGAAATTCATCTCTCAGAGTTAACAGAGCAAGGCCACATGTTGAGAAAGACAGATGCAGCCAATAATTGAGGGTGGCTGTCCACACTCTCGCCTCCACTCTCACGAGGCCTGTCTCTAGTCGCAGGGTGGTGTTTGAGACACATCTGGGGACCTGCATCACCGATCTTAGAAATTTTGATTGTACTTACTCCATAGGGGCATAGTTTGAGAAGGGACCGAGTTGGGCTCCATACATCATTTGTGCTATGGATTTTGCCTCAAAGAGCTTAAGTGCTGCTGGTATGTAGTGGCCTCCTCCCGTTTTAAGAAACTTTAGGACAGCATATGAGCTCTTTTGCGCTGCCTCTGCTACGTAATCCACATGTACTTTCTTGTTTCCAGTGCAGTGATAGAATACTCCCTGGTATTTAAAACTTGAGACCTGTTCAGTATTGTGTCCATCTAGTCTCCAGGTATGATGCTTGGGTCGTTTTGCAAACACCATAATTGCAATTATCACTTCTGTCAAAATCCTATTCCTTTTACCCTGCACCCATGAACCCATCACCCAAGATCTCCAACACTATTCAATGTGAATCTCATATGTACAAGCATCTACCCTTGTTTTTTTTTTTTATCTTCAAAAATTCCCTTTGCGGCTACTTTCAAATCCACCTTTTTTTTCCTTTCCAGATATCCAAATGCCAGCCTCCATTTATTTACAAATTCTTCATTATTTCCTCCTCTGATACCATTAGTTAGCTTGGCCATTTGGATATACTCTAGTACTTTCTCTCTCCAATCTTTCATAATTAACTCCATTTCCCCCTTCCAAGAGTTTGCTATTGTTAGTCTTGCTGCAACAAAACTGTATTGACAAATTCCTTCATCATCTACACTAACACTCTTTCTGAATAATCCAAAAAGGCACATTTCTGGTTTTTTCTTAACCATTTTGGTGATCATATTATTTGTTCCTATAACCACCACCCCCCCCCCCAAATTGTACTATATTGCAGGACCACCAAACATGGAAAAGATCCTTATAAAAAATTCTGAAATTCGTAATACTCCAAAATCCAAAGTCCACATGAATAACTGAGGGCTCATCCAGACAGGCCCCAAAACCAGGACCTTTCTTGGTTTTACAGGAGGCATCCACATAACACCTCTGGTAAAACACATTTGATTAGATCCAAGCCTTCCTGTGGGGACTCATTATTGGGTAGTCTTGGAACTACCCAGGGGTGAGTCCCCATTGCCATATCATACCTTTTGGGCTCCTTGAGCCCAAAGGTAAGGGATGTGCCCACCCCCTATCCCCCAAAATTACTATTAAAATAAAATAAAACTTACCTGGCTGCCACAGCTTTCCTCCTTGTTCCCTCCTGGCATGAGAAATTGATGTACCAGGAGAAAGACGGGGGTGGGGGAGTAAAGGAAAAATGTTATGGCAGCCAGGAAACTTTTACTTTATTTTTAGGGATAAATTGGGGGTGGGGCTTTGGGTTGGCAGCATGCCATCCGGATTCTAATCTGGATGGCATGTAGCCACTTCTCCAGTAAAGCCCTTTTTTCATGGGGGGGGGGGGGGAAGAGTGAGGATAGGAATACGCACCAAAGCAGGATACTTACTTTGTATTCAAAAGTACCACAGAGCTTTGTGACATATTGAAATAAAAAACCCCACACCTTTATGCAGCTGTGCTCAGGAGTGGTTCCACACAAATCTCTCCTAGATGGGAGAGATGGGAGATTTAAAACTCCCTTTAAAACTTATCACAAGTCATGAGAAGATATAGGTATATGTGTCTAGGAATAGATGGAGTAGTGTGTGCGTACACATGTGTGAAAGAGAAAAAGAAAGGCTGTGGGGGGGGGAGTAAACATATTTGATGAGTAAGTGAAGTGTGTTCATTGTTTATGAATGAATAAATGGGGGTATGTGTGGGGGATATAATATATTTGACACAATCTATTGTTTGTGTGTCTGAAAGTCTGAATGCAGTATGTATATGTCTGGTTTTGAATGACTGAAGGTGTGTAGTTTGTCTATTTGTGTGTGCGTGTGTTGAGGGGAGGGGGCAGGGATGGCTATAGACTTCCATGTTAGTAGTAAGGTGAACTCACTTTTATACTTATTCCAGACTTTAAAGGATCTATTCAAAACGTCTGGGATAGGATTTGGCACCCTGGATATTTCCTTTTAAAGCAAAACTGGACTACAAAGCTCCTGGACAACCCAGTAGAGATGTGTTGGAAATGCTTGTAAATTTAATATGTAGTAGAAGAGATAATAGTGTGTATAAGGAAATGGATACATGTTAACAGTGCATCTTCAGATTTTATGCTTAATTCATCTGTGTGTCAACTATTAGAGATGCTGCCTACTAGGAAAAATATATTATATAAAAGTTCACTTGCTATGAAGGTGTAATGCTTTACCAACAATGTAATGTAATGCATACAATGTGCCTAGACCAGGCATGGGCAAACTTCAGCCCTCAGGTGTTTTGGACTGTTACCGGCTGTTAGGAATTGTCAGAGTTAAAGTTCAAAATACCTGGAGGGCTGAAGTTTAAATCTGCCTGCCCGAGATATTTACAAGTCTATGTTTGTTCCAAGGGGTGTGAATATTTTGTGTGAGTACATACGTGTATACAAATATTTAATAAAATAGTTCGAAACACTAACAGCAAGCCTGCACAGTCTCACATGCTATATATTCTGAGATTGGTCTGCTTAAATGTGCTTAAGCAGAGTGTTTATGTGACCAGAAGATAATGAGAGGGACTTCCAAACAGATACAGATGTCAAAGAAATGTGAATTCTTGTCTAAAAGGATCATAATGAGGAACTATGCCCCTTTCACCATCCCCACATGTAGCTCTCCACATGCTATACCCAACACTGAGGGACATTTATATGAATAACACAAATATAACTTTGGAATATAAAACTCTGATTATAGGACTAGTGGATGTTGTGGCAGTACCAAGCTTTTCCTTACTTGTCCAAAGTACATGTGTTCAGTTCCTCTGGCTTGGATCCTCATATCCTTGAGCTCCATAACTTGTACTGCACTGAAATGGTTTGACCTAAAGGACTATGTCTTTATTGAGTTCTGTGTTGAAGACAGTAAAAAAGTTAACGTAGTTTTTTTTTAAATTATCAGGGCTTCTCCAGTATGTACCTGGAGTTATTCAACCATAATGCAATTGGATGTGACCACTTACCATGCATACTCAAGCCCACCAAGATAAAGGGGAATCCATGGTAAGAAGGCACTGGATCTCTCTCTATGATTCCACTTTAATAAACACATTGGATTAGTTGTAACCACAAAAGTGGTTAGCACAGAAGAGATAAGAAAGCCTCACAACAGGCAGTAATCATGGAGTTAGGTAATCTGAGAGACCTGGAGCATCCTCCAATGTTTCAGAAATGCATACTCTTTGGGATATTTTTCAACCTCTTCTTTTTTGTATCAGTCATTTCTTTGTTCTTTTCTAGAATAGAGTAAGATTAGATTAGCATTATGAGTAACTTTCCTATCTTACAGTGAAGTTCCTATAATAAAGCCTTTACTTTGTTCCTCTAAGCCATTTGTGCCTTTAACTGTCCCATGCAATCTATCAGAGTTTTTCTAAGGTTTCTTTTTCATATAGCTATACAAAACCAAATATATATTTTTAAATGGATGTGTGTCCACAGATGTATTGATGTCCTTGATTAGTGGGAATGAAATAACTTCCATTTTTTTGTGATCCATTAGAGGAAAAAGATAGCCAGAGGAGGTTTGGAAAATATTCTTTGATCCTTTGGGTCTATCCTATAAGCCTCCTGCAGAATGATTATTGATTACAATGCCTTTGTAACATCCTTTCTCAATTCCCATTTCTCTTTTTCAAAACATATTTTGGTGAACTTCTTTCTGTCCATTGTATAACTCATTTTCTTAAAGACAAGGGCAAGGCAAATTTGGTGTGAATACCACAGTCTAGTGAGGATTGAGGAAATTTTACAAAATATGCCAGAAAAATCACCCATTGAGCTAATTTAGACAACGTGAATATTAATTGTCAGCATATGTAATATTTAAGATGAATAGCTCTGGAGATATTGCTTGCTTCTTCTTTGGCTTTCAAAGTGCCCTTCCATTCATATAATGATAAATCATCTGTAATCTAGGGATTTTCAGCTATTCTTTCCATTAATGCTAGTCAGCTTGGGTAATGGTCAGGGATGAGAAGAAATTTTAGTATGAAGCATTTAAAGGGAATTGGGCTCCTAACTCTGCAGGATTCATAATCATGGAACAGCAAAAAGGAAATCTACCAGAGTTCTCATCATACTTGAGCATTGTCCATGCTTACTGAGGCTGTTGGATGCTGTAGAACAATCAGGTGGACACCAAAATGCCTGTGGTTCACTGGCATTTTAGAAATGTGCAAATATATTCATACAGAGAAATTAATACTAATGATTTTCATGAGTACAGTCATATGACGATTGGCATTTTCTCATTTAAAAGCAATGTTCAGTGCTTACATGTATACCATTTCTGAGGGGTAGGGACAAATGGAGGAACAGAAATGACTGCAACACTCATACTATTCTGCACATGATTTGGAAATAAATGCATTGGGAAAATACAATAGATTAATGGGAATATTAGTAATATAATGATTCTATTCTAAAAGCTAAAGCAGATAATTTGGCATTTCAAAATGTAGGCTAAAATTTAAAAGGATTTAGACTGTATAGGCATTCTTTCCTACAGAGATGCAAGAAGGCAGTTTGTTCCAATACAAGTTTGAAAAATCAGCAAAAGCAAGAGGATTCAAAGTACAATGAATGTACACAGAAAATACTTGCTTTGCTGTCTTTTTTAAATACTACTAAATCAGAACTTTGGCAGTCAGTCTATTACTGATATCCAGTAACAAATTTGTGACTTTCAGTACCAAACTCGCCAACAGTAATTTGTTTTTCAGGGTCAGTTCAAATCTCTTGAAAAAGATGAGATGATGGATTTTAGAGTTTCTTTCTGGCGTTGGAAGAAAACTTTCAAGAAAATGTCTGTTAGTGTATACTCAAAACAGATTTCACTGCTGGATTAACTGAAGCAATGTTTTCTCTCTTTCCTCCTCTAATCGCGGAATACTTGCTTTGCTATTGAAAATTTTCCATTTAGGAAAATTTATCACCCTGTAAGTACAGAACATTTGGTGACAGCACTTTCACTTTGGGGCTTGCCTAATGAGACCATAATCGCTGTCTTATTATGCCAAGGGATTTTACCCCATTTGGGTTGTCCTGATCTTCAACACAAGCAGCTTTAAAAGATGAAAGAGGAAATAATGAAAATAATAATAATAATAATAATAATAATAATAATAATAATAAAGAGGAAATGGGTTAGCAAGGGACACCTGTTGATGAAAGGCTGTGAATACTGTATCAACTGCACCCAGAAGGTAGTTCCAGCTGTTGTTCAAAGCAGTAATGAACCCAGTGGACCACAAGTGAAAGGCAGGCATACATTCACTTTATGAGAAATATTGTTATAAATATCATCAAGCTTTCTGTTATAATATTCTTTTTAAATGACAGATATATATGGGCCACATAATAGGAGGCAACAGTTTGGGTTAAGGAGAAAATACTTTGGAAGTAAACCTTTAGGGAAGTACTGGCCCCTAGGTTGAATATAAATCTGTACGCAAACAGCATTAATTAAACTGAATATTTTTACAGAATACTAGTGAACTATCATGCTGAAAATTGGTATCAAAATATATGATGAAAATGGTCATTATTTACTAACTATTGTATTAAAGCTAATTGTCCAAGGCTAGGGATTTTGATACTATTTGTAAGAAGCAAGTGCCCCTGCCTTAGCAGACAACAACTGTGCAGGTCAACCTATGGAGTTTATGCAGGTTTCAGGCCTGGGAATAGAAGGGATTTTGACAGGGAAGGGATTTTCCTTCCCCACTCCTCACCTAGTCTTTTTCTGGCTTCCTTACACAATCATCTTATGGTCTGATTAGCTGGAACAATGCTGTTGGACAGAAGCTGGTGACCAAATGAAGACAGACAAGGCAAGAAAGAAAGCAATTGGGAATTTTGTGGCTGAACAAAGTGAGTAGGTTATTCAATACCCAAACATCACTTCATTTAGGGTTTTAATGTATTGCTCTGGTGACCTTTCACGCTGGGGACAGAAAATGTTACTCAGTGGAATTCAGTTCTGCATACATGACTGGCAACAGTTGGTATAAGTTGGCGAGAAGGGGATGGTGGAAAACAGAGTTGGGTCTTTCATTTTTTATTAAGCCCCATTGGGGGTCCTTGACATGTGACAGTGAGGCCACAGCACTCTTGGAGGAAGAAGCCCAAACCCAGTTACTGGTGTCAGAGAACCACATATGTTTTGTGCATACATGAAAGCTCCATAACTGTCATTCTGGTTTTCTCCTCCAGCAATCAGTTTGGAACTGGTGTCACTGGGTCATAGGAAGATTATCTAATATAGATCCAATCCTCATGCCAAATCAACACTGCCAGCTGTTGTAATAAAGCTGTGACTTTGATATATTGAAACGAATCTCTATAGTGTGTTTGTGTCCAGCTCCCCTTTTTCCAAGTGAAATTCACAGCTAGATATACAGTTAGACCTGTTTGTCTCAACCAGAGCTTGAAAAAAAATTGTGTGTGTGGGGGGGGGGGGGTACAACTATCACAAGCCTCCAGCAACAGCTGATAGATTCTGAAGTTGTTTTTCAAAAAAGCGACTTCCTAAATTCTGGCCTCAACACAAAAATACAAACATGGCATTCAGAGTTACCAACAAATGTCAAAAAGATACTATCATATTTTTTTAAAGGTATAGCAGAGTTTTCAGAAATCAAGATTGAAACCAGATGTTAATTTAGATTTTTTTCCCCTCTCTCCTGAAAGCAAGTTCTACAGATAGCTATGGAACTTAAATAATGTTGACAACAAGAGGCAGGTCTGCCAGTTTTGAAACTTTTCCCAGATTTGAATTTTTGAAAACACAAGTTATTTCCATATTGAATGTGTGATTTGCTAATTCTGGCAAATTCTTCAAAAAGAGACTCAAATAAAATCCACAACCATCTGTACTAAATTCAACAAGTAACACTATTCTCAGTACAAGGATCAGGCTGTACTTCTCTTCTATCCAGCAGTTCAAAATAAATATGCTCTCAAATAAAGAAATAGCATCACTGATTTAATAACAATATGGGTTAATATGTTGGAATTGAAATAAAAACTTGAAAAGCTGAGCAGCTTTGAAAAACTAAACAAAGTTTTCCTTTCTTCCATGTTTTTAAATATATATATTCATTTTCCACATCCTAAATATGAAAGCTCCTGTGACATCTGCTAAATGTTTATCAAAACGAGAAATGAAATAAAATCCTAACACATCCCTACATGTACCTCCCCTCTCTTATAATTGCCACTGATGGTTGACATGTTTCTACGTACATTTAAAATTCTTATTTTTCCTTTTAAAATCCTGAATGACTTATGATTGTGCTGCATTCATTTTGAGAGACCACTCCATTCCAATGAGAACAGCAAGAATGAACACTTAGCCTGTAATACTGGTGAAATGAAAGAAAAGCATCTCAGCATATGAAGCCCCCTACCTAGGGGTCCATCTTCAGAATCCACGGAATCACGAGAGTTGTAGTTTTTCAAAGCATTTAGTCTTCTCTGTCAAAAAGGATCCCTTCATTTTGGTAAAGCATGTGCCCCTTATTATGATTTCACAATGAATGCAGACTAGCAGAAGGCTCAAAAAAGAGTAACACAAGTAGAAGAAAATGCAAAACTCAAATTTTACTCTTGTGCAGCTAGTTCATAAAAAAACAGCAACTTCAACACAGACTTTCTTGTAATAATATAGTCACAGTTCCTCTGGAGTATTAAACTCACATATGGTCCTTGCATTTAGTTCATGCAATGCTTTCCATCAGAAAATATGTCTTCTCCCAATCTTCATATCTTGTTAATGGAGACAGTCATGGAAGACAATCTCATCAGCATCAAATAGGCTGCATGTCAGGAGCTTACACTAAGTAAGCTCAGAGGCAATCATTCAGTAAGCCCAAATACATAGTACAAAGTCTCTATGGTATACCCCTTCAGGAGTGGCCCAAAACTTGTTGACCTTAATTACTCCAATTCCCCACCCTGTGGATTGTAATCAACTAGGGTGAGTCTTTTTCTCTTAATACACACATGGTAATGATCCCACAGAAACTTAGCCATGTACCTTAATACCCTTTTCAGACATTAGCAGAGGCATTCATGATGACCAGTAGTATGGCCAGACATCTGTAGCTGGCTAGGCGCAGTGGTGGCAACACAGAAGAGGGGATGGTCCAGCAGAGTGGATACAGTCCCAGGCCATGAGCACAGTAGCCATGGATTCAGCACACAAGGGCTGACTATGGGACTGCTATGACGGCAGATTTTATACCAAGCTAGCCCAACTGGTGTAAATGTTCCCCTGTTTAAAAGATGAGTTTCTGCAGTGCTTATAGGGGAGACAAAGTGCCTTCAGGAAGAAAAAAAATTGTGCAGAGGAGCCAAGTGGGCTGCAAAACCCATCTTTGGTATGTCAGAAACATTCTTTGTAGACCTTTGATATGTATGTATAGTCATGTTCAAGCAATCACATGAATTCATGATAGACTAAATGGTCAGTGGGGAAGCAGGTGCACATATGTTTGACACCACCCCCCCCCCCCCCCGCCCCCAGCAGCCAGCATGCCACATTGGGTTTCACAACCATTTTCAGCAGAATTGTTAATTTGAAGTTTCTGTTGGTGAACTGAATAAGTACACTTTTCTTTTTCAGATTGATAGACTAGCAGTGAGAGAAAAGAGAGTAGTATATAGAAATAGAAATTTTATTGAAATATCAAACTAGGCAAATTATATTTCTTGAAACAAAGGCTGTGAATTTTTTTGGACCAGTTGCTGAGGATCATGAGCTTGAGGGTGGTATAGCCCTTATGTTCTTCAAGTGGGCTTTTCAGACACATTTGGTTGAAACAGAGAGATAAAGTTCTTGAATTTGATCCTCCATAACCTTTCTTGTGTTCTTACAAAAAGCTGCATTTACTTATTGCTGGAAACCTTTGGCCTTGGTCTCTTATTGTCTAGACAGGTGGATTTGAAAGTGGATTCTTGTGTACTTGAATGTGTTTGTACTGTTTCATGCAATAGAGGAAAGAAGATCCTTCTGTGCTGTTGAGGGCTATTATTAAGGCCTGAGTAGGTGGTGAAAATCACCAAAAGATGTGCCATACAATTTACAAAATTCCAAAGATTCAACTATAGAAACATTTCTGGAATGCAAATAAACAGCACACAAGTTCTGAAATAGTACTTTATGGACAATAAACTTCAAACAAAAATCTAGTGATGGAATAATAGCATAGAATCATAGAATCATAGAATCAAAGAGTTGGAAGAGACCTCATGGGCCATCCAGTCCAACCCCCTGCTAAGAAGCAGGAATATTGTATTCAAATCACCCCTGACAAATGGCCATCCAGCCTCTGCTTAAAAGCTTCCAAAGAAGGAGCCTCCACCACACTCCGGGGCAGAGAGTTCCACTGCTGAACGGCTCTCACAGTCAGGAAGTTCTTCCTAATGTTCAGATGGAATCTCCTCTCCTGTAGTTTGAAGCCATTGTTCCGCGTCCTAGTCTCCAAGGAAGCAGAAAACAAGCTTGCTCCCTCCTCCCTGTGGCTTCCTCTCACATATTTATACATGGCTATCATATCTCCTCTCAGCCTTCTCTTCTTCAGGCTAAACATGCCCAGTTCCCTAAGCCGCTCCTCATAGGGCTTGTTCTCCAGACCCTTGATCATTTTAGTCGCCCTCCTCTGGACACATTCCAGCTTGTCAATATCTCTCTTGAATTGTGGTGCCCAGAATTGGACACAATATTCCAGATGTGGTCTAACCAAAGCAGAATAGAGGGGTAGCATTACTTCCTTAGATCTAGACACTATGCTCCTATTGATGCAGGCCAAAATCCCATTGGCTTTTTTTGCCGCCACATCACATTGTTGGCTCATGTTTAACTTGTTGTCCACGAGGACTCCAAGATCTTTTTCACACGTACAGCTCTCGAGCCAGGCATCCCCCATTCTGTATCTTTGCAGAATGGGGGACGCCTGGCTCGAGAGCAGTACGTGTGAAAAAGATCTTGGAGTCCTCGTGGACAACAAGTTAAACATGAAATGAATACAGGGCAACAGTATTCTTACTGCAAACACATGTATGTCCCCATGATCAGTTCTGGAATTCCTCTGCAGAAACAGTGCATAAACGATGAAGGGAGTGGAAGAATAAAAAGTTAAGTCAATGGAAGATTTTCATTTCAGGAGAGGTTTAAAGCAGATTGTGTATTGTCGAAGGTTTTCATGGCTGGAATCACTGGGTGGTTATAGGTTTTTCGGGCTTTAAGGCCATGTTCTAGAATCATTCTCTCATGACGTTTCACCTGTATCTATGGCAAGCATCATCAGAGGTAGGATTTGGTGCAGAAATCTTGTTACTGATCAGAACAATTTTTTTGCACAAAACTGATCACTATTTTTTGGTATAATTGTTTTGGAGAAAACCCATTTTTGCATGAAACTCAATTTTTCATGATAATCATTTTTTAATGAAAAAGATCTCACAAAGAATGAAATATTACTGAGAAATCGGCAGAAATTCACATAGTCCTCTCCAGCTGGGAGCAAAAAAGAAGCCACAGTCCTGAATAAAATCTGATGAAATTTTGCTTGTGAAAAAGGAAAAGGCAAAATATGTCTCTGCTGACAGAGTGCACAAATTACTAACTATACAAGAGAAAAATGCTCAGGGTCATTTATTTATTCTTCACCAGTTCACCATTTCAGGCTAACTGGACCAGTATGACACCTTAGTTCTTTGGAAGTGTTTGTGGTATAAATGTGGTTATGTTGGGAATGAGAATGTGCATGCAATAAAAGAAACTGGCTAATCTATTTTATGTCACACATTTTGTTTCATGGTTTCTCAGCTGACATTCATGTGTGCTTGATGTATAACTTTCTAAAGAGATTTGGATACAATATTATCATCAGCTGGGCCTATGATATTCATGAGCAAAAATCCCTCAAGCCTTACATACCAAAGAGTCCACAACTCAATGGTAAAGCACATTTTGCATATTAAAGAATACCTCAGTTTTAGTCCCCTGCATTTCCAAGTAGGGCTGAGAAAGACTGCTGTCTGAAACCACAGATAGCTCATGACATTTATTATTACACCAGAGGGACTGATTAACTGATATAGTATAAGCTATCTCCTGATGTTCTGTATTTTTCCCAAAATATTTTTCGCAGAGGTTTCTCTCCTTCTCTCACACATACACACACACATTCTTTTCACACAGGTAAACCACATCTGAAATGATTTCTTAAGAGTCATTAGTTTTGTATTTCAACGACCTGTCTATGCTTCAGGGCTATGCTATGACTAGTATAAATGAGAATTTTAAAACTTATCTATATCATAATAATCAAACAAACTAGATGAGACCATAATTGAAGGGGGGAAGGACACAAGACGGCAACATCATGTTGCCAGACATCATTATATATACTTTCAGTGCAGTATATTATAGCTTGGGTATGATATGCCATTTCTAAATGCTGCTTCTGCTTGGTTTGGTGTCCTCACCCAAAACCCAAACCCTGGGCTTTCCCCGGGGGGGGGGGGTACCTACATGGCATTCAGGATCAAATAAAGGTTGACCTAGGATGCTATCCAACCCCCCTCCAGCTCCCAATCTCACCCGTAAAATTTACCAGAGACAACATGGCAACTACAGACCCTCTCCAGATAGTTCTCCTGAGTGGAGGAAATGGTGCCTCAGGAGATAGGAAGGGGTGGGTGCCCTTTCACAAATTTGGGCTCCAGGAACCCAAAAGTTCAAGATGGTTATGTAGATTGATCCCCCCCCCCCCCCAAGATCGTGTGACATGACCCTGAGAGTCAATCCTTCCAGGGCTAACAGCTGGTAAGATTCAGACCTTAGCTTAAGGTCAGAATCTTACCAGGTGTTTAATTAATATGGAGTAAACTGGTAAAATCCAGTTTACGCCACATTAATTTTGCTTTTACTGGAGGTGTTGTTTGGACACCTCCAGTAAAAGTGAGACAGGTCTCGCATTAAAGGCCTGCCTGAAAGGGTCCATGGTTACACTAGAAGTCCTGTAAGATGGAAAACTGCTACTCAATAATTGGACTCCAAAATGTACCATAACACTGGCAGCCTCCTTTGTACTTTAGCTTACCAAGATTTGGGGGGGGGGAGGGGCATTACAAGGAGTATGTATATCCTTGGCACACTTGAAGAAGCAAATCACAAGCAGACAGCTGGTGACTATGGTTACACAAGGCAAGAAAATGGAGCACTATTCAGAAGGTGTGAAACCGTTAAGGAATCCATACAACACCCTTGAGAAGCAAGTATTGTTATTCCCAATTTACTTGCATAGAGTTTACCAGGTGTTACTTCTTCATTTACTTACACTGTTAAGAGATTTAATATGAGGGCAAGGGATGAGGAGAAGGAGAAGGAGAAGAAGAAGTCAAGGAGGAGAAGGAGGATAGAAACAGAACAGAAGGCTAAGAAATAAAATACTCTCTTTACCATTCCATGTCTTGGACATGGCCTTTCTATTTTCTTTAAACGATACAGTGCTTAATTTCACAACAATCAGATGAAGACAATATTCAATATTTTTTTCAATGGCATGTCCCCTCACACTATATTCTAACTTGATTAGAAGGTCTTCCTCAAATCCTGGTTGCCTCTTGCTGCTACTGCAGAAGTGTTATTATTATGACAGACAAAATGAATTTAGAAAGAAAATAGTATTTAGAAGCCAAGGTAATCACATATATATATATACCAGAAAAAAAACACACTTCAGCTTTCACTTTTCTATATGTTTCATCTTCAGATACTTGAAAATTATTTGTTAGTTTCTGCAAATGACAGTGTTAGAATTAAAACTATATTTGAAGACAGATTTCTCTCCATGTTTTTATAGCACAACCTATTCCAACAATTTCAACAGAATTGATTTTGATGGATTGTTATATGCCAAACAAGAATGCTACAAGACTGGCTACTAAAGGCTAGCTATTATTCTTTCAGAGTGAAACATCTCCAAACCCCGAATTATTGTAATTTATCTTGGGGTGTCAAGGACATACTCTGCATCGTAGAAATCATGGAGATAACAAACTATTACGCAACTGTCAAAAATGTAGATCACTTTTGATGTGATAGCTTGTTTTCCAGATAGATTAACCAGGACATATTAAAACATGGCTCCCCAGTAGGTTTTGAAGAAAAATCATGTGGTTTCTATTTTAACCTGAATCTTGTACCAAACTATGCACAAGCAGAGAACCTTCTTTCTGAAATTCATCATGTTCTCCTTACAACAGGCATATGAGGGCACTTTCAGACAGCCCTTTATCCCAGGAGCATCTGAGTTTAAGTAGTAGTAGTGGGTTTAGCCTTCCAAGAAGGCGTTGAATAAATCCACTATCTAATTAATTCACCACAAATTGGGAGTTTTCCGTTGCTTTTTTTTCAGATGCTGAATGAAAACCCCATTCAGCAGCATGCCTGTTTTTGGGAGGTGTTGGAAAACAGATATGGGAGGGCAGAAACAAACAGTAATTCTACATGAATTCACAACCTTATTATAAATGATCACATGCTTACTTATGTTCTTTTCAGAGATAATAATCACACAAATGGCAAATTTGTCAGTCTAATCTCAGACACTGTTGCCCAGAAGTAAATGCCATTGTACTCCACAGGGCTTGCATATTTATTTATTTATTTATTTATATCCCAACTTTCTCCCCATGGGAGTTACGTTCAGAATTGTGGTATAAATCTCTAAGGTTGAGAGCCATATTCTGTATGATTAGTTTATAAAGCTGGAAGAATAAGAGGAAATGAACATTTTTGTATCCGGTACAGAGTAATGGCATGAGAAAAGAAAGGTTGAGTGCCAACACAGGCTGGAGGCCCTTTTACACTACACAATTATAAAGCTCTAGTGTTATATGAGTTTGACATTCTGAAGGAGGGAGAATCCAAAGTAACCAGCAATGTATATGCTAACAGTGACAACCGAAAATCTGTCCTCATTCCATTTTATTGGTAGATTGAAAGAGAGAAGATGGTTAACTGATAGCCACTGAAGTGTTCAAATCCTAACACCTTGCAATGTTTAAGAGGCTCTCCTTGAGGTTGTGAATTCGTTTATTACTTAAATATAGTTTCTGGCTAATGTCCAAGCAACAAAGCAATAATGAGAGACACTTAAACTCCCTTCCCACTTGAAAAAAAATAATAAAGCAAAAGCCAGGCTTAAAACAGTGTCATCGCATTTTAACTCTCTGGAAGAATACCAGGTATATAGATTATCTTGCATATCTTCACTGAGGCTGAAGCGAAGTCCTGATATAAATCCTTGAGCATTTCAAAAATCTGAATTAGATGTAATATATGAATAGATTGTTGCCCTTGATGGCATCCAACTTCATTTAAAAGCAATTGATTTAGCCAAGATCTTTTGTTTTTCTTTTAATGAAAAGTTATTATAAGTTTATGACCTTTAACAGAAGAAAAGCTTAATAAAGTAATCAAACAGAAGTTATGACTAGACAGCACTCATGAGCAATACAAATAAGTCCACTGATGAAACTTAACAATCATGTAAAATAATTGGTCTGTGTTATTTTAGCCTTGTTTTTCCATTGATAAACTCATTTCAACTCAGATTTGTGTCAGCTTGCAATACTTTTCCCTACACAAATAACTGCATGTATTATGGACTGTGTGACACCCCCCCCCCCCCCCATGGATGAACTTTAAGATATTTTGCTAAAGCCTAATTTTTTAATGTAACAATTTTTCCAAAAGTATTTTTCAACAGTGCACATTATAAAATATATTTTTATTGTGTGAATGGCATCCATAGTTTGGAAATATACAGTTTTGGTTCCATGTCTGAAAGATGCAATGGAAATAATTGCTCACTGATCTCTTGATGTCTATCACCAGGTGGCCAAGACATGTCAGATTCTTATTTACCCAAAGTTGATCTCAGTAAAAATAACAAGATGTTCTACCCACTGAAAAGTGCTATATATAGTTTTCACTTGTTCGTAGGGTAACTCTGTTGTACATCCCACTGTAAATAATAGGACCCACTATTATCCACTCTTTTAAGTCTACATATGAAATCTGAAGATATATCCTTTGTAGATACGGGGGTCATACTATATAAATAATATGGAAGGAGTAAAAGTAGGAACAACAACAACAACAACAATAACAACAACAACAAAAGAAACTCAACAGTACATGGTCCAATTGCCCAACCGAATACATAGTCCTCTGTATTTCTCTGCAGAAATAGGTTCTAGCACATTCATAAAATCATCTTCCTTATGTAAAGAATTATAACCTGAGTATCCTTATCAGCTTGTTCAAGATTAAATTACCTGTAGTTCATGCCATGTTAAAGTGATTTTTTTCTAATGACTGGAATCCCTTATGTCCATGGGGAAAAGTGGAATTGAAGGGCTAAACCAGAGTATTGGAAACAGTTAATTAAATGAAAATAAGTAAATTGGCCTACGTATATTCCTACCAGTCATAATTCAAACAAAGCCTCCAAATTTAATTATGACACCCAATTATCGTTCTGTTACATTTATTGCTGTGGTCAGCTTGAAGTGAATATTAAAGCAAAGGGAACTGGGGTCCTTAAAAAGCTGCTGTTGCAACCATTTCATCCAATAATAATAACCTCCTTAGTCCTACTAGGGCTAAAATAATTACTACTTCTGAGTTAGAATAGTGTGATGATTGCAGAGGTTCGGGATCATTTAAGCTTCACTTGAGATCTTATTGCATCTAGCCAGCAGGAAGAACCTTCCCTCAGCAGTGATCGCCTGCCACCTTTTTCTTGTTGATTTATTTCCACAGTGCCTGGCTTTAACTAGACTGTCAGTCTCCTTTCTTTTCTTTCTGTGCTACTTAACACCATGGTCCAATAAGTGTCTTTTGGAAACTAAGATCTGCTGAGCTTAATGGGACTTTCTCCAGGCAAAAGTGCGTGACAGGAGAGGAAATTGTGCAGCCTTTCAGACATAACTAAAATGCACCTTCTAGCAGCATAGGCAACAGTGAACAATGCAGGGAGTTGTAGTTCAACAACATCTGGAGGACTACATGATTCCCTGATATGTAGGAAAACAGGTTTGCCCCTTAACCCCTGAAATAACGAGACAGACAACAAAAGTATGGAATCAAATTGGGCAACTTTATTGAATGTTACCTATTTAACTTTACCTGAACTAAACTAAGTGTCAAGGAACTTGGTGGCAAGCTGAGGCATCGTCCCCAGCTACTGAGTGTGTGATGTCAGTGTGCCCTGGATCCCCAACCGGGCAACCTGAAGGTAAAAGTCTGGAGAAGCCTGTGTCCGCTTATTGATATCAGCTTCTCTCTTAACTGGGCCAATTGATGTCCCCTCACCCATTTGATGACTTCTAGGTGAGTGTTTGTTGTACAGTGCCCCCCACCCGTAATGGGTGCCATGTGTATACCTCCATGTCAGTGTTTCCTGAACTATTTATGCTGGCCTAGTTAAACCAAACCACTCCATCTAGCCCCTAATAACAGTATAGGGTAGGCGAAAAAACCCCCCAGAACATGAGAGGCAAAAAATTCCTACCCGGCTCCAACGGGCAACCCAAATTATACTGTCAATGGGCGGGAGTGGCGGGCGAAAAGTCTGGCAAGACTGAAGGTAAGGGGCTGGCTCACGTGATAAGCCAGCCCCCGCCCCTCTTCCAGGAGGTTCTAAAGGAACCTCCTAAACTCTCCCTTCAGGGGGTGGGGCAAATCGCTCTCCCCACCAACTGCGTTGGTGTGGAGAGTCCCTTGCCCCTTAACCCCTGAAATAACGAGACAGACAACAAAAGTATGGAATCAAATTGGGCAACTTTATTGAATGTTACCTATTTAACTTTACCTGAACTAAACTAAGTGTCAAGGAACTTGGTGGCAAGCTGAGGCATCGTCCCCAGCTACTGAGTGTGTGATGTCAGTGTGCCCTGGATCCCCAACCGGGCAACCTGAAGGTAAAAGTCTGGAGAAGCCTGTGTCCGCTTATTGATATCAGCTTCTCTCTTAACTGGGCCAATTGATGTCCCCTCACCCATTTGATGACTTCTAGGTGAGTGTTTGTTGTACAGTGCCCCCCACCCGTAATGGGTGCCATGTGTATACCTCCATGTCAGTGTTTCCTGAACTATTTATGCCACAGATTGGGGGCAAATGTCCATTTCGCCCCCATCCCCCACCAAGCCCCTTAAAACTTGCTGAATGCCTAACTGCAAATCGGCTAAAAATTGTGCATTGCCCAAATCAGTTAAATGAACCCCGTCAGAACGGTAAAACTGTGTTTTGTCATGCGTGATGTCCTTATGTGGGATGTAAGACCCCCTGCCCCGTGCTAAAGCCGTGCGCATGGCCCGGTTCACACGCTTCCTGGCCTTCTCGAGCTTCCTGACATCACCACCTCCTGGCCACCGAAGGCGTGGAATAATGGCCGACCAAGCGATGTGAACCCTGGGCCATGCCTGCCAGATCCTCAAAATGTCAGCACGTGCTTGCAGATACAAGGCCCTGCCGTTAAGCAGTCCCAGATCATTACCTCCAATATGGAGCACCAAAACATCAGGAGTGGGCCTGCTCCTGTCCTGGAACAACAAGGGAACCAAACCGTCCCAACGAAGGCCCCGAACACCCTTCCACTCGACCAATGCAGTGGAAGCGCAACCCAGATGCTGGCCAAAGGACGAGTTCCTGGCGTATCTCTCCGCCCAGTGGACATAGCTATGCCCACAAACAAGGATTCTCCATCTATGCGCCAGCCTGGCAAACTCTGAAAGAGAAACAACAAACTCACACAAGTACCGAGCGAACATAACGCCTATAAGCGTCTGATTTCCACCTGCCTATTGATTTGATGGCCTCCTCATTGAAACCCAATTGTGCTGCCGAAGATGCTGCTCCAATTCGGAAGGAGTGAGTGCCAAATTTATGAGAACCCAACCCCAGCATCTTCAGCGCCCTGTCAGTAATGGCCCAAAACTGGTATTTTGTGAGGGGAGTGGAATCCTGATGACAAAACAAATACCCTCCCGCCTGAGTCCTGACTTGAAAAAACTGCACCATAGCCAAAACAGGGCAAAGCTCAGGGTCGCTGCATCTGGCTAACGTAACTATAGCGCCCCTGGCTTGCTGGTCCGTCTTGGACGAACGTACTAAAATTTGGAGGGTGTCATGTGTAAGTTTTATATCCGACAACACCAATGCCCTCTGAGAAACATCCCTCTTTGACATGGCAACCAACTCACTTATCCTAAGAGCAGCGAAAAAGGCCGTCAAGGCCGCCGCATGGAATAACCGCTGCTCATACTCGGACTGACACACCCTGGGCCATGTTCCCTTCAATCCCTTCAAAATTGTGGGAGACAAAGGTTCCCTTTTATCCTGCGATGGACCCCGTTGGCGTGCCCAACCCGCAATGATTTTATGGAGGCGGAAATCGTTAGTGGGATCCGAAAAACCCTGCGCTTTTGACCAGTAGGCCAACGCCGACAGCTGGAACTTAATAGTGTGCGGCGCTAGGCCCCTTCTGTGTGAGTACACACAGAATTGCGCCAAATGTTCGTAAGGAATCGGTACTGTAAAAGGCAACTGATAAAACTGTCTAAAGTCATGAAACTCCTCCACCACCCTCAGATAAGACTTCCGTGAACTTGGGGCTAAAGCCAAAGCCATACCCATTACCGCCTCGTCCCTCCAACCTGCCAAAGATGGCCTGGCATACGCTGTGGATGGACGTCGGCGTTGGGCGCGAGTTGTCTGAAGCGCTCCATCTGCATACGAGATAGAGCGTCAGCCAAAGAATTGTCAATTCCCGCTATGTGAAAGGCTTTGAACAAGATGTTATGCCTCAAGCAATGTAACGTAAATTGCCTGAGCGCCCCCATCACCCTGTTGGATTTGGAAGTCAAAGTGTTGATAACCTGAACGGTTGCAAGGTTATCACACCAAAAATGGACAGTGGAATTGGCAAAGGCCTTAACCCATACTGTAACAGCAACAAGTATGGGAAAAAATTCCAAAAACGTTAAATCTGCTGTAATCCCCTGCGTGTGCCAACTGTCCGGCCAGACTTCGGCACACCAGTGTCCCTGAAAAAACACCCCAAAACCAACTGCACCTGAAGCATCGGACGCCACTTTAAGAGCGTCCTGAAGCCTTAACTCCTGCCTCCAAAATGAAACTCCATTAAAACCATCTAAGAATTCCATCCAAATGGACAGGTCCTCCCTAACAGAACGAGTAACCCTAATCCTATGATGGGGCATTTTAACTCCTGAAATGGCGTTACAAAGCCTACGTAAAAAGGCTCTCCCCGGGGCAACCACCCTACAAGCAAAATTTAAATGGCCAATCAACTCCTGAAATTCTTTTAAAGTGGCCTTTCTACGACCCAAAAACTGCTGAACCCGACCCGTCAAGTCTGCCACTTTACAAGGGGGCAACCTGGAATATTGCTGAACCGTATCCACTTCAATCCCCAAAAAAGTCAAAACCGTTGCCGGGCCCTCAGTCTTCTCTTCCGCCAAGGGAACTCCTAACTCCTGTGCCAGCCCCTGGAATGACTCGAGCAACCCCTTGCAGTTGCCCGACCCGGAACGCCCCACAAAAAGGAAATCATCCAAATAATGGGTGACTCCAGACATTCCGGATTTGGTCCTAACGGCCCAATCCAAAAAGGTGCTAAATTGCTCAAAGGCCGCACAGGAAATGGAGCACCCCATCGGAAGTGCTCTGTCCATGTAGAAAAACCCCCCGAATTGAAACCCCAGCAGCTCAAAATCCGCCGGATGAACGGGAAGCAAACGAAATGCCGACTTAATGTCGCATTTAGCCAGCTCTGCCCCGAGCCCAAACCGACGAACTAGCTGCACGGCCGAATCAAACGATGCGTAATGAACAGAGCATTGCTCATCGGGAATCGCATCATTCACCGACCTGCCCTTAGGATAGGACAAGTGATGAATGAGGCGATATTCCCCCTGGGTTTTCTTGGGTACTATCCCCAAAGGTGATACCCGCAACATCGGCGTTGGTGGCTCCATAAATGGGCCCAAAACTCTCCCCTCGCAAACCTCCTTATCTATCTTACGCTGAACTAACTCCTCCATCCCAATAACAGATTTCAAATTTGGGGATAAAGTTTGAAACCGGGGACCTAACGCCGGAATACGACAACCCTCCGAAAAACCTTCCCATAGGTATTTGGCCGACCCCCTATTTGGGTACTTATCTAACCAAACCTTCAACTGATCTAACTTAATTGGGCTGGGGCCCTTTTGGAACTGGGGCCTGTCCTGAGGGCTTTTTAACAAATTGGGTGTCCCTAGGATTCCCTCTCGCAGCTCTCCCTTTAGGGCAATTTCTGGACGGGTGCGTGCCATAGCAAATTGCGCACGAGTGGGCATATCGACATCCCTTGCGTGAACAGGCTCCCTGAGCAACAAATTCCCAACATAGAGGCTTTTGTCGCTGAGACTGCTGCTGGGGAGCCACCTGCCGAAAGGGCTGCCCTGCCTTATTCTGAATGGTATGCCCACTATCAGCTTTTAAAGCAGAGGAAGCCCTAGAGGGATTCATCACCTCAATCCAAATTTGATCATCAATTAAATCCCAACGCTTGTCGGGATGGGAAGCCGCCTCGGTCCTAAACCGCCTATCATATTCTAACCAAGCGTTAGGAGGGCCACTGACGTAAGCTTTATTAATGATATTCTGATACTGCCACAAAGCCGTAGCTCTTTCCGGGGCAGCATCAGAAAGCAGGTTCGCATACATTGTGAAACAAGGGAGCCAATTCTCCCAATTCTGCTCAACCTTGCGCTTCTTGATCTTTTCCTTACTGTCCTCATCTAAATCTTCCTTCTCTTTTTTGTCCATGTCCCGAAAGTATAACGAAAAGATATCCACATATTCATTTCTTAATATCTTTTCCATTGTTTTTGATGCCAAATGGGAACCCAAACCCGAAAGGCTAACAGTGGGTGTCGCCTGTGGAGGCCATTTTGCGGTCCCCCAAAATTTACTTGCTTCCCCCGTCCGGGCAGACTCTAAGGTGACCGTAACTGGCTTAACCGCTTGAGCGTTGGCATCCTCCTTATTCTCCCCCCTCTTGGGGTCCAAACCACCCTCCAACTGCATCCCCACTGCAACTTGTGACTGTGTCCCCGCCACCGATTGAGCCCGACCCTGGCTCCATGGCCAAGTGAGTGAGGCAGAAGTAGATGCTGATGTAAGTGTGTCACATGCTGATGCTAGTGTGGTGGAAATACATGCTGATGTTGGTGTGGTGGAAGTACCTGGTGGGACCGCAGTCACCAACTGCTCACGCCCTGCTACCTCGACAGCGGCAACAGTCGACCCCACCGCCTGAGTGGACCCGGCCACAGCACTGGACGTAGAGGCCAATGCCGTGGGCTGACAGGGCCCGGCCCCAGCGGCCGCTGAGGAGCCAGACGAAGCCTGCACAGCCGGGTGAACTTCGGGGCTGGTGATGGTCTCCACCGCCGAAGATACCACCACAGAGCCCCCAGCAGCCCCCGGAACCGCCAGATGTTCAGGAAGCCCCACAGCTGAAGACGATTCTATAATAGAAACACGGGACAACAGAGATTTGAACAACTGTTTCTTACTTGCCCTGCGAGTGGAGCCCGAACCAGCCCCACCCAAACCAACCCCCCTATTTTGTTCTATTTGGTTAACACGCTGAAGAAGGGCCTCCAAATCTTCCATGGACACCCCATCATCATCGGACGACGACCCATCCTGCCGTAAAGGGCGCTTGTGACCCGTCTTCTCCGCGGGACCCTTCCCCTTAGGGCCCCCCTTGCTCTTCTTCGATGGCATCCTACAATAAAAAAGGGGGTAAAATGCCAATGAGAGCCCGCTCCACAACCAGGCACTAACGCCCCCCAGGGCAAACCTGATTCCCAATGCTAAACTGCCCCCCCAGCACCACAAGTCATAGAATCAAAGAGTTAGAAGAGACACACTGTGCCGCTCTATGCCCCTCAGTGATGCACTACATATTGACAAAAAAGGGGGGGAGCCTTAGCAGCCTTTTTAACCGTCATCCAACCAAGCCCCTAATGCTTATGGTGCCTTAGAATCCTGCATCAAATAGTTGAAAGAAGCACCATGTGCCCTCGCCCCAATCTACTTGAAATATAATAGGACCAAATAAACTAAGCGTTGGAAAGGGGGGGGGGGGGCATTGGAAAGGGGGGGGGGGGCCATATGCCAGCACCCCACCCTCCTTACAGGATAATAGAATCCTAGAATCAAAGAGTTGGAAAGGGCCCATGTGCCAGCACCCCATCCTGCTGAAGGATAATAGAATCATAGAATCAAAGAGTTGGAAAAGGCACCTGTGCCCGCACCCCATCCTGCTTACAGGATCATAGAATCATAGAATCAAAGAGTTGGCAAGGCACTTTTTCTGTACCCCAACCTGCCCACCGGATAATAGAATCACAAAATCCAAGAGTGGACGAAAGGCCCCCATGCCTGCACCCCCTATGTTAAGCATGGCCAGCCAGGGTGTGCCTTTGCTTCCCCAATCCAGGAGTGCTTATTCTCCCTTCATGTGCCCGTGTAGTATAACTTCCCCCAGTTATTTCCCCTGTGATGAAGGGGGGGGGGGTAAACATGGCTCAACATTGTTCCCAATTCCCATTTAGACCCCCCAAGCGCCAACGCACTCAAAAACCAGGCAAGGCCGTCTGCCCTGCCTAGCCCAGCACGAACTGCGTCATAATGAAATTAAAATGGCGGCCAAAATGGCGGCGACTGCCGAAAAAACAACTGCGTCATTACTAAAATTAAAATGGCGCCCGTCACCCCTAAACACTGCCGAAAACGGCGGGAGACAAAATGGCGGCGACTGCCGAAAAAACGGCCGAAAAACAAAATGGCGGCGCTGCCGAAAAACAAGGTCCAAAATGGCGCCGTCAGCCAAAGGGAACGCGCCCGTCCCTCGAGCGCTCAGCGCCACCCTGAACTTCAGCTGAGGGCCGTGTGACTAGGCCGAGCCGCTCCCAAAGCGCGGCTCGACCGGCGGTCCCTCAGCGCGCCGCTACCAAAGCTCAGGACGCCTCCAACGCGCGTCCCTGCAGCGCGCCTTCGCCCTCGCGATCCGAGCGGCCCCGATCCAAGGCTGCCGCCGGAACGGACGCCTCTGAACGCCGTGGAAGGAGGAATAAGCCCCCTCCTTCCCCAAGTGCTCCACACCGACCTGGAGCACCGCTGGAAGACGTCTTGCCTCTTCGAAAAGTCTGGCAAGACTGAAGGTAAGGGGCTGGCTCACGTGATAAGCCAGCCCCCGCCCCTCTTCCAGGAGGTTCTAAAGGAACCTCCTAAACTCTCCCTTCAGGGGGTGGGGCAAATCGCTCTCCCCACCAACTGCGTTGGTGTGGAGAGTCCCTTAACAGAAAATGAAAGAAAGAAATATGAGATAGCAGTGAACAGTATATAATACAGTGAATTCTACAACTTGTGATCATAGCTTTAAAAAGGTAATAAAATTATGTTTAATGATAAACATTCTATACTACTACTCTTTCTTTTTAACCTTCTTTTAGAAAAATATCTTAAAGAGCATCTCCATAGTGATATAGTTACACAGGGAAAATATGGGAACATTGCCCTCAGAAATTAAAAAAAAATCCATCCTCCAATTTCTAGTATTCCAGAGAATACAACATCTAAATGCTTATATTTGTCATATATACATTTCCTTGGGAACTTTGACTCTCCTTTCTCTTTGGGGTCCTATTGAAGGCTGTTGAAGATTTTAAGTTGCTACAAGGCTAAAAATCAGAATGCAGAAGGAAAATTTCATGGCACATGTCAGAACTCTGATTTGGGCAGTTATAACTCTGCATCTCCTTATTGTCATCTCATCACAAGGACAATAAAATTCTGAATCTTCAAAGCAGACTACATTCTTTTTCTTTCCCCTAAAAGTGATTCATGGCTTTTATGTCATCTTATTGCTCTTACAAGGCAGAAAAAATAGTCATTGACCGCTGGATGAAGGGAATCAACATGATGTTTTTATAGTTGTTAGCTAGTATTCTCTATTAGCTCCTTAGTTAAATAGTTAATTAAGAATGGACTTCTTTCTCCCCATAAAGATTATGTAAGTGGTGGTAGGAGGTTATAATCTCGGCAATAGTTTCACAATTGTGACTAAAAAGCAATTGTGAATATAGAACAGTTATGGATGAATAAATGTAGAAAACCATTTCATATTCACAATCATTATTAAGAGTAAAGGTAAAGTTAAGTCAAGTTATGTTCGACTCGGGGGGGGGGGGGTGGTGGTGCTCATCTCAATTCCTAACCTTAAGAGCTGCCGTTGTACATTGATGCCTCCAAGGTCATGTGGCCGAAATGACTGCCTGGAGTGCCATTACCTTCTCCCCGGAGTAGTACCTATTCATCTACTCATGTTTGCATGGTTTTGAACTGCTAGCTTGACAAAAGCTGGGACTAACAGTGGGAGCTCATCCCGTTCCCCGGATCTGAACCATCAACCTTTTGGTCAACAAATTCAGCAGCTCAGCAGTTTAACCCATTATGCCACCAACTACTATAGTACATCTAGACAAACTTTCTTAAAATAAACCTGACAAGTTGGCTGAATAAGTTCAGCTGCCTCCCAAATATAAATTGTTTAGCTGCAAGAACCACCGGATGAAATTTGTATTACCTCTTGATTAATCCACTGGTTTCAAGATTTCATTTAAGATATGGGTCAGATATTATTTCCAGTAAGGACCCTGGTAAGGGAACTTACATCTAATAACTGGAGGGAGGTCCCTTAAATAAAATGAGATACCCGAATAAGCAACCAAAAGGTTGCACTTTTAAGCTAAACTCATGCTTGAAGTCCCAGAAAATAGGCTTTGGGGCTGCAGCTAACTGTCATTTACCAGGCTGATGTTCCAGAGGTCGGAAAAAAGTGATCACAGAGTTTGAAAAATTAACTAGCTTTTAAAAAAATAACCATGTCCCTTGTAGGAAAGAAAGAAAGAAAGAAAGAAAGAAAGAAAGAAAGAAAGAAAGAAAGAAAGAGGGAGCAAAGGAGGGAGCGAGGGAGAGAAGGTGCAGAAGAAAATAAGAAAAACCTTTTCACCAGGTGCCTGTGGAATTTTGGTATGTAAGACACAAATGATGACCCATCTCTTCTGGTAGGCCTACTTGGTCAATTTTGATTTGTGAATTTTAATCTGCTTTTCATCAGTGGGTTTTAACTTGTATTTTAACTCTGTACATCTTGTATGTCTTTTAATAGTTTTACCTCTTGTTTTAATGATGTTGTATTCTTCCTTGAGCCACAGGGAGAGACAGGTAATAAAACTATTGTTGTTGTTGTTACCATTATTATTAAAAAGTGGATTTGCATCAATGAAAACTCAAATGAAAATAAAACCCAGTTAGTCTCTTATTTCCCCCCAGCCCCACCAGCCCCCTTCTTCCTTTTAGTGCTTCAACATTTTGGATCTTTTTTCTTAATTTTTGATTTTGTCATCTTATGTTTGACTAATTCCAATTATATTTTTAAAAACTATGAACGGAACAGGTCTTATTCTATGCAGAAGTTCTCATGTGATTTTTTTTCACAGAAAACATTTTTCCATGCAGTAAACAGCATTTTTGGCGCGAGAAATAATATTTCTGTGCAGTCATTTTACTTTCTTTGTTAGGGAGTTATTCTGCATCTTTGTGCAGAAAATAGCATTTTCTGCTTCAGAGACAGCATTTTCTGCACAGAAAATCATAATTATCATGATAATCACTGTCATGTTTATTATGCATTGCCTTTCCTAAAATTGGGGACACAGCTACACTGACCTGTTATCCAGAAAGGGGGCTGAATCAGTTCTGTGGTGGCTAAATGATACACAAAGCTGAATTGGGTAAATGTAGTCATGGTCTACTTAACGCAGCCTTGAATTGCATTAAGAAAAAAATCACAGGTTACTCTGAATTCTGTCTGAGAATCTGGAGCAAATTGTGACCTTGGGCCCATCTAAGCAGTTGAGCCAGTTCTGAGATGGAGCTGACCACAACAATTTATACAGTCATCATAGATTCTCTAGTTTCAGGTGGCTCAGGGACATGGGATGGCACTCACCACCACCCATCATCATGGTGGCTAATGGGCATGGCATTGCTAGTGGCCATTACTTGTCATCGGGTGAGATATCAGCTGAGGCATAAGGGTAATCAGAAAATGGAGGTGAGAAAAGACGGATGAATCCTCTCTCTTCTATAGGCCAGAGGGGGACATGAGAGAAGCCTCCTCGCAGGATTGCAAGACATCCGGGCGTCCCCTGGGCAACGTCTTTGTAGACGGCCGATTCTCTCGATCCAGAAGCAACCAGAGAGGAGCTGTCTTCATAGACTTGTCAGCAGCTTATGATACTGTGAACCACCGCCTCCTCCTGAGAAAAATGTATAATATCACAAAGGACTACCACCTCACCCACCTCATAGGAAACCTGCTACAAAGCAGGAGCTTCTTTGTTGAGTTCCAGGGCCAGAGAAGCAGATGGCGGAAACAGAAGAACGGCCTGCCTCAGGGGAGCGTGCTTGCCCCATCCATGTTCAACATCTACACAAATGACCAGCCACTGCCAGAAGGGACAGAGAGTTTCATCTATGCTGATGATCGTGCCATTACCACTCAAGCAGGGAGCTTTGAGATGGTTGAAAAGAAGCTCTCCGAAGCTCTAGGTGCTCTTACTGCCTATTATAGGGAAAACCAACTGATCCCTAATCCATCTAAAACACAGACATGCGCCTTTCACCTTAAGAACAGACAAGCATCCCAAGCTCTGAGGATTACCTGGGAAGGGATCCCACTGGAGCATTGAAACACACCCAAATACCTGGGAGTCACTTTGGACCGTGCTCTGACCTACAAGAAGCACTGCCTGAACATCAAGCAAAAAGTGGGCACTAGAAACAACATCATACAAAAGCTGACTGGCACAACCTGGGGATCACAACCAGACACAGTGAAGACATCTGCCCTTGCGCTATGCTACTCTGCTGCTGAGTATGCATGCCCAGTGTGGAACACATCTCACCACACTAAAACAGTAGATGTGGCTCTTAATGAGACATGCCGCATTATCACGGGGTGTCTGCGCCCAACACCACTGGAGAAATTACACTGCTTAGCCGGTATTGCACCACCTGACATCCGCCGGGAAGTAGCAGCCAATAGTGAAAGGACCAAGGCAGAGACATCTCCAGCTCATCCCCTGTTTGGGTATCAGCCAGCACGTCAATGACTTAAATCAAGACATAGTTTTCTTAGATCTACAGAGACACTCGCTGGAACACCTCAGCAAGCGAGAGTCCAAAAGTGGCAGGCTCAAACCCAGCACCTCAATCCATGGGTGATACCAGATGAGAGACTGCCCCCTGGGCACACAGAAGACTGGGCGACTTGGAAGGCGCTGAACAGACTGCGCTCTGGCACCACGAGATGCAGAGCCAATCTTAAGAAATGGGGCTACAGGGTGGAATCCACGACATGCGAGTGCGGAGAAGAACAAACCACTGACCACCTGCTGCAATGCAACCTGAGCCCTGCCACATGCACAATGGAGGACCTTCTTGCGGCAACACCAGAGGCATTCCAAGTGTCCAGATACTGGTCAAAGGACATTTAACCAACTACCAAGTTTGCAAAATCTGTGTGTTATTTTTTCTTTTTAATCTGTGTGTTTGTTTGGTTCTGTTAGAATTGTAACACAATGGTATGGTTGCTGATGACACGATAAATATCTAGGCCAGAGCATTAGTCTTTAAATCTTGGCATCTTTTCTTGAGATGTGTACCTTTCTTAGTCAATAAAATCTACTTGGAAATAAAGGGCTCAGCTGAGGTTGCTACTGTGTTAGATCAATGTCTGCCTACTCCTTATTAGCAAAAATGTAGCTACTGTATTTGCCATTTATGCCTTTAGACTAATTTAAATGCAAACCAGTTCAAGTTACCAACTCCCTATGTGACCTTGCCTTTGAATAGTATATGTGATAAAATTTTTAATCAAATATAACTTTGTGGAATTAGCTAATTTACTCTGAATATTACTCTGAGACAACATATTAGAAACTCTGATATAAATGAAACAGAATATATACTCATTACTCCTGTTTAATAAGTGTGGGCTCTCTTCCCTGTGGCAACATGAGTTCCCCACATATTACAAAGCAAAAGAGAATTGCCATACCAGCACTAACTTCAGACGTATTTCTATAAAGATTTGTTGCTCTTTTCAGAAAAAAAATTGTTTGTTTGTTTCGCACATCTAAAACGGAAATGTTGTTCAAGGATGTCTGACTTTATTGAAGGGACCAAGCATCATTTTGAAGGAGACCCCATATCTATTTGTAAGTAATATTTCTGCCTAGGCACTGCCATGGCTCTATCCCATGTATACAATTTCTTGAGTCAAGACAGAGAATCTAAAAATTACATCTTTTTACAATTCCAAAATCACACCATGCCCCATGCTGAGTGTATCTATCATACACTCAGTCTCCTTTATTTCCCATTGATAATTGTACTGAAAAGAATATTGAGCCTGAAAAAGAGCCCTACTTGCACTCAGTAGATAAAATAGCTAAGTAGCTCAACTATTCTTTTTCCATAGTCAAATGCCTGAAAACATTTTTGTTCTGATGAATGCTGGCTTCCTAAAATGCATTTCAGCTCCTGTCAGAGTCACTGGCACCATGCAAAAATTGCACACTTCACTGAAAATTACTTGTAATCTTTTTTTTTTTTGTCAATCTTAGCTGAGAGACAGCATGAGTCTGGCAAACTGTAAAGTTTCATAAGCAGAGGTTATCTCCCCACACTCAACCTAGTTATATTCTAGTTGGATAATCCATGGTTGTTCAGTGGCCAGGAGAGGAAAGGGAGGGACAAGGGACAGCCAGCCAGCCAGCTGTGTTCCTGCAGTTGCTTGAAAAAAAAAGATATAATTTTCCTGGACCATTAGAGGACCCTGAGAGATCCAGGATGCTGATTTTCATCTTGTAGGCATGTGTTGGAAGGAAAGCAGCTAGTTCACTAATTGTCCATCATCCTCCCCCATCTTCTCCTGGCCAGCGAAAATTTTTATTTATTTATTTATTTATTTATTTATTTATTTATTTATTTATTTATTTATCATATGTATACCCCAACCTTCTCACCCCAAAGGGGACTCAGAGCTGCTTTACAATCGACAACAATTTGTTGTGTGGGGAAGGGACCCCATCCAGAAAAGGAGTAGGACACATGTGGAGGGAACCATAGTGGATGATAGTTCTTGATTCCTCTCTTCAACATGATCAAAAAGTAAAATATACAGATTTAATGTTTATTTAGGCATTCATATACCACTGACATGATGCCAATTCTTGTTTAATAAGAGAAGTTCATGATCTTTTGCAAAATAATGTTTGAAAGTTCTTCTTCTATGTGCAGTCTTCTACAAAGAACACTGTTATTTATTTGGGGATATAAGCCCTACAAGAAGCATTTCCAACTATTCTTTAGATCAATGCTCTCAATTATTACAGAAACAGGAAAAGAAGATGCCACACAGTGAGGCACAGATCTTTCCATATTTCAAACTACAAATCTTAGTTTTAACTCCACAGACTCTGTTTTAGAGAACAACCAGGATTGTCAAGTCTTTCTTCAGAATGTTGCTGAAAGAGCCGCCGCAAACTAGGCTCCAAACTAGAGCCTTGCCAGCACGTCCCTGATGTCATGAGACTGCGCCTCTCTCCCCAACAATGAGAGTATGCTGCCAACAATGAGAGTACGCTGGCAATGCTGCCCTAGCAAAGGAAAAACCCCTCTGGCACGGAGAAAGAGGCTGAGAAAGGGGCGGAGAGAGAGACGCAGTCTCATGACGTCAGGGACGTGCTGGCAAGGTTTGCTCCCGCAGGAGGCTAGTTTGCGACGGGTCTAACAATGATCCTAATTAGCTTCAGTAGCTCTAAAATGAGTTTGTCAATGGGTGTGAAGATATAGATGAAAGGTTTCCATTAAGATCCTCGAACATGAATTGAACTTTAGCCACATTTCTCCCCCATGGTAATGGGAATGCAGCTTGTGTTTGAAGGCAGACATCACGTAAGTAAAGTGTGCTATCGTGTTTTAACCATGTTGTATTGTTACGTTGTCATGTACACAAATATATTGGACTGTATATCAGGAGAATAAATTGTGGATTCATACAAAGAAGGAAACAAAATTCAAAGGGGATCACAGAGCCTGCTTGAAGTTACAGCCTTTGGGATAAGAAACATCTAGAGATAGATACAACTTGGAGGCACACAATGAAAGCAGAAGACATTTTGGACTGAAATATTTGGCTAGCTCCCTCCCCCCTCCCCCTTCAGATAAGAAGTCAGTAACTACTATTTGGAGTCATAGACGTCAAAATATTAACTAGGTTTGGGAAATGGAAAACTCCTCCATCCTTAAGTTTTCAAGAGTTTTGAATGGTGATTGTTATTCTAGTTTGACTCTTTCTATGCAATTGGTCAGAATTTAGTTGAACTTTTTAAAATACTATGCTAGTAGTAGTACTATGCTTTCTTCAACCCATTCAGCATTATATTTGTATGTGTGTGTGTGTGGGGGGGGGGGGTCATGAACAATAAAGCCATGCTGATGTGCCACACAGATACTGGATTCTTTCTTCTCTGTGTAGTAAGGTTGCACTAGTGAAACTAGTGAAAGATAAAAGAAACTAGTGAAAGATAATGTAAGATAAAATATTCTGATGGTCACCCCTTCCATCTACTGTAGCCCAAAAAGCTGATTTCTTTTGTTTTCAGGAAGTGAAGCTACAGTAGACCTGCTTTGTACCAGCCACACAAAATAATTTGTGCTGTCCAACTGAGAAAAAAGGTATCCTGACACTCCTCACTGCTAGCACAAATCCTCAATACTACAAGAGCCCCCTTCTTCTTATATCCCCCAACCAACATTGCAAAAAACTCAAAAGAAAAAGAAGACTACGAAGAAGGGGAAAAGAAATGAATCACTCAATAAAAAATTTGGACAAGAAGGAGAAAACAAAAAGCAATATGGGATAAGGAGAAAGAAAGGGGGGGGGGAGAGATCTTTTAAGGTAACCAAGGATAAATTTTTTTTGTATAACTGAAGAGTTGAGAACCTATCTACCTGAATGTAAGTTCTTTGTGGAGTTCTAAGGATATGAAGATATATATTCAATGTAATATTGACTGAAGTTACATTGCCACCATTCCTTCGGGATTATGGCAGTAAGGATATAACCACAATGGCTATACTTTATGTAATGATGAAAGTCATAACATTAGTTACCAGTGAAATCTGCCACCGTGGTGCAAAAAAAAATATGTTATATGCATCTGATGGTAATTTTTTCAGCAGCAAAGCAGCTAGACGTGGGCTGGCATCCTGCTAGTGACATATGCCAGTGTGTCATTGACATATTTCTTTTTACAGTCATTGTGAAAAGAATAATTCACTATCTCTAGGGTAAAAGAACTCTCAAATTTCCTCCAAACTCACCTGTTCAATAGTAGCAATGGCAATTTATTTCCCTTTCTTTACATTTTTCTCATAATTAAAAATAATTAACCTTTCCATATTTGTAACTGCATAAAATTATGTTTCTTGCAGCACATTGTATTTTCTCAATATGTCTTTAAATGCATGCCCTGTTACAAAGTCAACAGGAACAAGTATCTGAGATTAGCCATTATAATTTGGTTCTCAGAAATAGAAGTATTTACGGCTTTTTAAATGCAAAAAAAATTCTCTTAGTCTTTCCTTTGAGGAAAATTAATTCATTCAGGTCTTTTATTATTTCTTTATATTTTCAAATCTCCATCCACCACTAAGAGATGGATTGTAGCATCTTGAAAAATCACTACTGTTTGTGGCAGAGCCATTTCTTGATCCAGGTTAAGATTCATATAAGTGAATGCTTGCTACTCAAAAGAGAATTACACTTTTAGAATTATATAAAAGAATATTAAAATTATTCTGCACTGTCTAAGGTCCCATCCATACAGGCCCAAAATGCGGGACCTGTCTGAGTTTTTAATCCAAATTATGCCTCCCCCCAAAAGAAATGAATTAATTTATAATAACCTTGGTTATACTAAATTAATAAAAAAAAACCATTAGATCCGGGCATTCCTGAAAGGCCTGGATCTAATGGATATTGGGCCTGTAGGGACTCACTACTGGGTAGTCTCAGAACTACCTGGGGGTGAGTCCCCATTTGCTATCCCAAATCTTTGAGCTGCTGGAATCTAAAGGTCTGGATTGGCACCCAACCCCTCCTCCCACAGACCCCCAAACAACACTTACAAGATTAAAAAACTTACATAGCTGCCATTAAGGTCCTCCTTGAATCCTCCTAGCATGAGGAATTGACACACCGGGAGAAGGGGCAAGGGGGAAGGGATTATCCTCCTGGCATGGATTTTAGCCCTGTCTGGAAGCACCAAAAAATTCTCTCCTCTCCTCTCCCTCCCTCAAAAGTATTCTGAGATTCATACCTCAGATTTAAGAAGTGGGAAAGAAGTAAGGGGAGATGTACAAATGTATGGACAGTACAGAAATAGCTTACAAATGACTTCTGATGAGGTCTTGTGATACAAATGACAAATGTGGAAATTTTATGTTGTTTTGAATTTCAGTAATCAAACCATTCAAAAGCAAATTCCAGACAAGGACTATAGGTTGCCATAACTTGCGAAGAAATCATGACACATTATGATAAATGATGATGAGTTAATATTTTGCATAGCAGGGAAAGGCCTTAGAATGTATAAAAGCATTTTCAGCACCAAAAGTTTGCCTACCATTTTATATATCGTTACTGTTTCTCTAAGATAAGTATAGAACAAAAATGTGTCACTCTTAAATTATAGTTGTTTGCACTTCAGTGCATGACAGGTGAAGAAGTGTAAGAGCTGCCAAGATAACTTTAGAACCAAAATTCCAAAGTTGGTGAAATTCTGTCATTATAGAACAAGTTTTGTGAAGAGAAATAGACAACACATAGCACAACTGTTATAATGAGTTACTCAGAAACTCTTAAAAGTTTAAGGACTTTTTTTTGTTTCTTTATAACGTTTGTTTCTATGCTTTATAGAACACAGTAAGCTCCCTTATCTGTTCTTGTTGTGCACCTTCAAGTCATTTCTGATTTATAGTGATATTAAAGCAAACCTATCATGGCAAGAAATCATCAGAGGTTGCTGACCATTGCCTCCCTTTGAGTCAGAAAGAGTATGACTTATCCAAGACTTACCCAGTGAAGCCCAATGGGGCCTTTCTACATAGCTACTAAAATACAGTTTGAAGTCTACAAAATGTATCCCCCCCCCCTCCTCAATGTGTGCTGCAATTCTCATCCAGCAGGAAACAGAAAAATATAGGGTCAGTGAGGGGATAGCCTGTCACTACAAAAGTCTGTACCACTCTGTACCACACACACACACACACACACACACACACACAAAGTAATAAATAAATAAATAATATCTTAGGCCCTTTCCATACAGCTGTACAAAATCCACATTATCTGCTTTGAAATGGATTATATGGCATTGTGGACTCAGATAATCCAGTTCTAATCAGATAATGTAGTTTATCTGTCTTGATATTCTGGATTATATTGCTGTGTGGAAGTGTCCTTAGAAAAGATATTTAGGCATGTAAAGCAGAAAAACTCATTATTTTTCTCCTGAAGGAAAAGTACAAAAACACTTTACTGATTTTTTGTAACACCTAAAATTTACTACCTGGCCCACTTGCCATGTTGTGCAATAGGGTTAGACCTTCAGATCTGCATGGCCAGATGTTTACAGCACTTATACGGCCCCAGATGCATTTCAGGTACAGAGATGCTAAAGACATGGTTAACAGCAAGGGCAACACCCCATTTCCCATCCTATCTCTAATTAGTTATTCCTCCCCTGCACTGCACTATTTGTTAGTACTCTGGTGTCTTGCTGGAACAGTACAATGGAGCAACTACTCAGGCAGCAGGAAAAGCCTCAAGCCACCTTCTTCTCTTTTTTCCAGAAGGAGCAGCTTTGAAAGGGTAGAAGAAGACCTCAGACTTTTGACACTGTGTAAAATAAAAACAACAAGAGCAAAAAGGGAGAAAAGGGATCTGAGCAGCACATTAATAGATGTAAGGTTCACAGGTTCTGCTATGGGGTCAGTTCAAGTTATTTGAGTAAGTATCATATCCAAACAGTGCTGCTCTCCTACCCTAACTGTTAAGAATAAATTCATGTGTTTAAAAATGTAAGAGCTTTCAAACTTCTGCAGATTCTTCCTTTAGGCTTATAGTTGATGAATCAAAGGCTCCATCTATACCGATCAGTTAATCCAGCTTCAAGCTATCCTGAAAACATGGCAGCAAGACTAAAGTAAAGGTAAAGGTAAAAGTTTCTCCTGACATTTAGTCTGGTCGTGTCTGACTCTCGGGAGTGGTGCTAATCTCCATTTCTAAGCCGAATTATTATTATTATTATTATTATTATTATTATTATTATTATTATTAAGCCGAAGAGCCAGCATAGTCCGTAGATGTCTCCAAGGTCATGTGATCAGTATGACTGCATGGAGCACCGTTACCTTCCTGCATAAGTGGTACCTATTGATCTACTTACATTTGCATGTTTTTGAACTGCTGGGTTGGCAGAAGCTGGGGCTACAAGACTAAATACTCCACAAATGTGAGCTGTAGTATGCTTTGATGGCTTTAAATCGAGATAAGTGAAGTTGAGGGAAAGTCCGTAATATAGCTTTTAATGTGCATCAGTGCACTCCAGTGTAAACTGCACCAAAACTGTTTTTTTCTATGTTGGTTTAAAATTGACCTAAATGGCCAATATAGATGCATCCTAGTTACCTTTCAGAGGGGAAATTTAGAAAGTCAGACGCAGCCATATCTGCCCTCACTTACATGGTGTTTACATGTTCAATATACCCTTACTGAATTTACCTTGACAGAAAAGATGTCCTGAAGTTGCAAAACAAATTTAGTTTGTATTTGTATCAAGAAAGAACAGAAGCAGATTAGCTGCTGCTCATTGCCTGTTTGAAAAGAGGCAGTAATCCTTCCAGATACATTCCAATAATCTAAAATATCACATTACCACAAAGAGTGTTTTTAAGTCCAACATGTCAAATGGCCATAGTTTTCATTCAAATCTGGATTGCTTTTGCAGTTTATTGTACTGCTATTTCATCTCTTTAGTCAAAGAGCCTGACAAAATAGGGAAGTACAAGAGTACGTAACACTCACAAGCTTGCTAATTATTTCTGTATATTGGCACACTTCTGCAGAGTTTTGTTTAAAAAGTTGTTGCTAAGTAACATACAAACATACTTTTGAATTGTACGTACATACAAATGGCAAGTGATTTAAAAGCTGCCCTTTTCTCCTCTTTTTTTGTTTTGTTTGAAAGTGTATGGTGTATGGAAGAGCAACATTTTGCAGAGAAGAATCATACTAAGGTTCTTATCCAAGGCACTTTAACAGCACAAAATTGCAAGAGCTTCTATATTTTCCATGATTTGCAAGAGTGTACTTGAGCTTCATCCAGGATACAAAATAGAAGGGCTGGAAGTTGTTTATCAGTTGCAGTTGATGTTAGTGAAGGATGTTGGTTCCATTGCACTTCGACTATTCTTTGTGTATTTTTATTGCTCTCCCATGGGAAGTTCATGCGGTCAAGCATTGGCAAAGAGAACATTAGTAAGTATGAAGTGATAACATCCCAGAAAGATGAATTTCCGTAGTAGAAGTGAGCTTAGCAAACGCAAAAACACAGGCGCTTGCATTACCAGAAATGCACTATTCCTTCATTCTTGATGAAAATTTGCTTTTGAAATCCATTCAGACATTTGCAGCAGTGAAAGGACAAAGCAGAAAATCAACATTCAAGCCTCTTCCCTTCTCTTGCCCTCCCAGCGCAGATTCAAAGGAAACTTCTAAGGCTGCTCAAAATCTATAAGGTCCCTCAGAAGTGACAGATGCCCCAGAATGATAAATCTCCTTCCTGAGCATTGTACGAAGACTGACAAAAGAACACAGTTGCTGCTGAATTAAACAATAAGAGTCCTTTTCTTGAGTAGCAACACACAAAAAACCCCATGGTTTTATAAAGAGCCACAGTTGCCAACTCTGATTCCGCTGATACATTTTCCCTCTGCATGTGTCTTGAGTCACTGCTTGACCCTCAGTGTAAGCTGCTGTCAAACACAGGTACTGTACAATAACTTTAGAGTTTTATATAAGCACTTTGCCAGTACAGTTGCACGAACACTTGAAATAAGTTCAATAATTAATAAGCCTGAGATTACAGCTTTAAAGTTTGCCCCGAGTAAAGAAGCCACACATTTCTGCACTGCAGTTCTCAAAGGTGACAGGAAAATTAATTGTAATCGAGATGTGTTTCTATAGTCCTTCCCTTCCCCTCTTCTACAAGGAAAACATAACACACTTTATTCATAACTATCTCTCAAGCAAAATTTATATTGCTCCTCCATTCTAACTATGGGACCATGATTGTATATATCAGGGGTCCTCAAACTTTTTAAACAGAGGGCCAGGTCATAGTCCCTCAAACTGTTGGAGGGCTGGATTACAATTTGAAAAAAAGAAAAGAATCAATTCCTATGCACACTTCACATATCTTATTTATAGTGCAAAAACATTTAAAAACAATATAATAATTAAAATTAAGAATAAATTTAACAAATATAAACTTATTAGTATTTCAATGGGAAGAGTGGGCCTGCTTTTGGCTGATGAGATAGGATTGTTGTTGTTGTTGTTGTGTGCTTTCAAGTCATTTCAGACTTAGGTTGACCCTGAGCAAGGGCCGGGTAAATGACCTTGGAGGGCCGTATCCAGTCCCCGGGCCTTAGTTTGAAGACCCCTGGTATATATGTACAAATGGCTTTGATTCTGACTCCTTGGCTTTTCTCACTCCTCCCCTCCCTTGCAAGAGCCAAAGGAAGCCCTTGGGTAAGGGAGGGAGATTTCTCATCTAAGGTCCTCTGTTGGTTGTTCTTCCAGGGGAAGAGATCCAAAGACTGCAGACCTGCATCTGGTACATTGAGAGGGAAATGGGAGCCAAGGATGGAGTCCAGATGGGGGAGGGAAGGAAAACACATTTTTACATGCCTGCAAGGATACACAGGCATGGAAAATGTGTGTTTTTCAAGAAGAAATTGGTTTGAAGGGCAACTTTTAAACATATGTTTTCCAGGCTTTAACCTAATTCTTCTTGCATTTTGGCTAAATGTCATTTAGCTTCCCAGTTTAACCTAGGTAATAACATATGTGTGGAATAGCGGTGTCGAATTTGGTTAAACCCTGTTCTGTTTGGTGTTCCAAATTCAATGGGGCAAGAATCCATTTTCTGTTATGGCAACCAAAAGATCCATTTTCAATCCAGGAAGATCTGGCCCATTGGTGGCAATGGGGCAGCATCCCAGACTTCCATTTCCAACATTTTTAGGGCTGTTGGGATGAAAATGGCCACTCTTGGAGAACACGCAGGAACATGAGGGAAGCCTTCCATAGGATGGTAAAACATCCAGGGATCCCCTGGGCAACATCCTTACAGATGACCAGTTCTCTCACACCAGAAGTGACTTGCAGTTTCCCAAATCGCTCCTGACACACACACACACACTCACACACAAATAATATTCAGACTGTTATGCTTCTAAAACTCATGGTTCTGCCACATTATCCCTGATAGTCTCATCTTGTGCCATAGTAATATAGTTATTTCAAGACTACATAACTGATGTTGTTTGTGCTGCCAAAATAATGTTGCTTGTGCTGCCACAAATAATTCCTTTAGAATTAATATAGTAAAGTATCAAGAAACTTTTTTTCACAGAAGAAAGAAAAAGGGTGTGGGGAAAGGGTGTTTTTTTCCCCTCCTGCAATCATTGTTTTATAAAAACCTGTTTAAAATAAATTAATCCTTAAAAAAAAAAAGCTCGGTGCATGCTGGTAATACTGATTTTGAAACTGGCTAGATTTCGAAGGTTGCTTTTGAATTTTGCTTCTAATGTTGCTTTTCTTAAAGTACGCTTTGCAGCAGTAAATAATTCAGGAAATCAACTTGTACGCCATTGTTCTTCAGGCATATGGATTTTTCGCTCTTCAAAGTCTGAATTTCTATTGTATGCGGAAAATTTCAAAGCTCTCCAAGGAACTGAATACAGGTTTTGTAATTATAACTGCTTCGAGCCTAGCACCTGTACATCTGTTATAGCCTGTGGGGAATTGAACTAAAACAAAAAAAAGTATCAATTCCTCCTGGGTAAAATGTGACAGGATTTCCATTTTCTATTTTTCCAGGCCACCATGGCTTGATTATTTTTAGAACGTTATGGATTGTTATTTAGCTGTGTAGGGTTGTTCTGGAAGAACAGACAAAACGTATCGCATAATTCAACTTCGAGCCAATACAAACTGTGTCAGACTCATTTTTTTTCCTTTTGTCCACATAGCAATAGCTGATGAATGATATTCAATATTGTAGCACTCTTTGCTTTTACAGAGGACAGAGTGAAAGAACCATCACGAACGATTTAGCTCTGTAGAACGTTTATTAGATGCAGGGGTGGCAACTTAAAGATATTTTACATGACAATCAAATGTGTGGCTACTCAAATTAAGTTGTTACATAAGCAACACCAGCTGATATTCCTCTTCTGTGCAACAATTGAAGCTTATTTCACCTGGCAACCCCAGAAATATAACTCAATGAATTCAATTCACCTTATCTAGAATTCTGAAATCTGAAATACTACAAAATGGTCCAATGGGTTGCTGAGGTAGTGACACTTTTGCTTTCTGGTGGTTCGATGTACACTAAGTTTGTTTCATGGAGAAAACTATTAAACATATTGTGGATAATTTTGCCTTCAGGCTGTAAGTATAAGGTGTAAATGAAAAATAAAATAAAATAAAATATTTTCATGTTTAGATTCATGTTTTGATTCACATGTCCAAGTTATCTCATTATGTATGTACCAGTATTCCACATTTTAAAAAATCAGAAAATTCAGAACATTGGTTGATCCCAAGTACGTTGGATAAGGAATATCCAGTCTTTACCCAGACCAGTTCATATAGGATTGCTGCTTCAGGCTATTTAAGAAATTACAACTATTTTAAAAGACAATGTCTACTGAAGACATAGTGGAAATACATTTGATTTTAAATAAAATTGTTGTGTGTTTACAGAGGGTTAATATAAAGTATATAATGTATACAAAATATTTTGGCTTAAATATTACCATTCTTTGATCACATCATGCCATCATTAAAGATATATGGATCAATATTGCTTATGTGTATTTGGCCATTGAAAATGTGAACACGTATATGCTGGCTTCCTGCTACAATATATTTGTTTGAATCACTTTCTGAAAATCTCACTTACATACAAGTTGGTTATAAGTGCAATGATGTACCAGGTACCTTTTAGATGGCATTTGATATAAAAGAAGTTGTCAAGTAAAGTAAAATGCAAGACAAACAAAGAGTTCAAGGACATTTCTCTAACTTCTCAGTCAATATCATGTGCATTGTCCTTGGGTAAATGTCTATCTTTGCATTCAAACAACCCTATATTGAACAATATTCACATTTGTGTTGTGCATACAAGGGGGAAGTCTACAAAAGATATGGGTAAATTTGTTAAGCTTTAAGTTTATCTGTCCTTCTGCTTCAGTCCTTTTTTGGGTCATTGGGTAAATTTGGCCATTACAAAAAAAAGGCAAAAAGAAGTAAACTTTGATTATATAAATGCATCATCTAAGTATACATTTTAATAGCCTTCTATATGACAAAGTTTTATTTTTTTCCTGCATTCTCACATAATCAGTGTTGCCTGTCATCTTTTTAAAATATTTCATATATCCTTGCATTTTTTAAAACAAAATCTCCTTCATGTACATTAGCATTGGTCCTTTGTTACTCTTATTATTACAATTTTGTGAGATGGCATTCTACACCTACATTGTCAGTACACTCCTGTTCTTGTTATTTTTCACAGTTAAGCCACAGAGACAGTGTTAGGTGACTTTATTTTGGATGCAACTGAATGTTTGGAATGAAAACTCAAATTATGTGCTTTTAACCTTTCCACTTGATTTGAAAGATGGGTCCATGACAATAAGTCCTCAGAGACTATACTGCTGCAAAATATATCACATAAAGCATGTGATTGACAAATAGCCATGACAAGTTAGTGATGGTAGGTTGTCCGCACCTGAAATGAAATGAAAGGTTTTTTGACTGAATGTGGAAAAGGTGTTGTATTATCTAAGTTCTAATTCAAAAGGCCAGATGAAGAAAACAAATGAAAAACTGTTATCTACATTGTTCTGAAAGTGTTAGGAAAAACTAAGGGTTTTTTTTAAAAAAAGCAGAAGAAGAACGGTCAAGGGCAAGGAAATAATACTTGGCTTGGCTTTTATCCGGAGAACTACTATGGCCCCTACATAGTATTTTTGTTCATTACTTGTATACAAATGATAATATTAAAAATCATTCTCCATTTTTCTCTGAGAAATAAATCCTGTTTGTTGTTTATACTGAAGAACGGCTTTCTGTTTAGTGGAAGACATTCTAGGCTGGCATTGATGGGTGATGGACATGCCAGACAGCAATTACTGTCCTATTCTAGGGAGCACAATGGCACTTACTCTTCACGCCAAGCCTGATGGATCAATACTAAATCTTGGTAAGTAATGATACAGGTTACAGTCCCAAGCTTGTACTTCAGATTGGAGTGCTGACTTTCATGCTACATTCTCCTGGTCTGAGACAGCTTGGTAGACATAAGGATCTTTGTTCAGAGGTTGTAACAGGAATATGTCTAAAAAGAACAATATTTATCACTTAACTGGCATCTGGCTGCAAGTTCCAACTGAGTGACTTCTTTCTAAAGGTGAAGATCCCATTGCCAGAGTCCTACAATAACTGAATCAATAGCAAAGCTTTAAAGTAAATAGCAAGTTGCTTGCATTTTGTTCCTTCCCTCAGCAATGGCAATACCATTATATTACCTGAGCATTGTAACTAATGGGTCATATTGTCACTTCTTTTGTGATGGAACTATAACACGAAGAGTTAACTTTATATTAAATATTATTTTAGTTTCATGTAGTGATGAATATGAGGTGTGTGCCCCCATCATAACAATCCTTATAGCCATACTCCTTTAAACAGCCAGCTGGTCTCTCCCATCCCACCTCCATATCAATGAACTGGTTCAAGCACTACTAGTTCCACCAGAAGCAGATAATTTATCATTATAACAAAGATAGTTTATATTGACACAATGACTCCTCCACCCCTGAGGTTTTAGGGCTAATCTTAGAGGAAGCAATAAACCTGTAGGAATAGCATATGACATTTTTATTCCTGTCAACATTGTTGAGGTCACCATATCATTGACTGTGTGTAGGGTGCATCCAGGAAGAAGTTGGGATTTCCTTTACATCTGAACAGGACTGTTTAAAATGAAAGATCAACTTTTGTTTCCAGTGCAGGAGTGGGGGAACCATCGAGTTAGCTTTACAAGAAAGACACCCTTTGTAAAATGATATCATAAGGAAACAAAATGTGGAACCAACTTTGCTTAACACTGTAACTTTTACAACTGGGCTTAAAAAATGGCTTCTCTCCTACAATTCAATTTTCTGCAGGCATCCTTCAGAACTGTTTCTCTCCATGCATCTGCTTCTGGGACTCTTTGGGTCCTACAACTATTACAGCTCTTCAATTTTTAAAAGAAACAATTATTCTATATATCTGATAGGTTTTCTTATTGCTTTGCTTCTTGATGTAGTTATAAGTGACACCTCAGTGTCCAAAGCCTTCTCTGAGATCTCACTGGCACGTTTATGTGCCTGCAGTATCATTTGTTCTGCTTTGAGACGTCAGTTGGTCTATATTTTAGAGAGGTCCACTGATTCCATCCATCATTGGTTTAAGACTCGTACGACTCTGCAGCACTTTTCTGTTCCTCCTGGGTAGAGCTACAACATCAGTCTGCACTAAATGTGATTGGGGAGGCCATACATTTGTGCAATCATGTTTGCAACTTTCAACAATTTATTTTGATGAAATAAAAGCCAAGGGGAACCACATCTTCAATTTGTGCAGACTTGCCTGGTTTATAATTAATATCGTCACAAATCTTCCTTTATACACAGCGTAATCGACAGATGACTCTCATGTATCACTTTCAGTATTTCTTTCCTTAGTGGCTATAATTCCTTCATATATATTTGTTGGATTGTTGCATACACACAAACTTCCTCTACTAGAACTTCTAGCCTCTGGTCTGTTGAGAAATATATATATATATTTCTGAAGGTGCAAAATCTCTTTATGTTGGCCAAAGCAGTTTGTAAATCAGTTTCAGTTCTGTAATTGGCAGGCATCATGAGCTATATAGCAGCATGAACTTGCTCAAAACTTGTTTCTCCTTTCAGTATACATGCTGAGCATCAGCAATTGTTGACTCTCTACTAGGTGATACTTCTGGAATGCTAATAGCTATGGCTTCTATCTTGGATGTGAATTATCCAAAGACATTTAAAAGAAATTGACATAAATATCTGTATAGACCAGAATGACAAAGCTTGGTCCTATGAGCCAGATGCATCCTGTGGTCATCCTTCCAGCTTTAGAATAACAGCATCAACTGGGCTTGGGGGAAAAAAAATCAGTTAAATCAATGAAATGATTCTTCCTTCACCAACATAAACTGCTGCAAGGAGAGCACTTTGAGGGAAATCATTGAGATTCCTGTCAAATAGCCTTCTGCACCACAACAGCTTTCCTTAAAATGCCTCCATGGAAAATGTGAGACATGATGGTCCCTATGCCATACATTATCCCCAGAGCAAAATTAATCTTTGGGAATGTTCCTATCTACTATCTCCTGTGGGTGGGCTTGGTTGTGATGAATGGCAGCTAATAGTGATTAACTATATACATTGTGAGTATTATATGTGAGAGTGAGTTTGTAGATATGAATAAATACCTGTTTCTCTTTAGAGGGCTGGGAATGATAAAAAAATCAATTTCTAACATCAATGAATTAGTAATTCCTTATGAATTCAAAATTATTGCTAATATTTGTTTATATTAGAACATTGTTTTCATGGGGAATTGACAGTGCTTTGGAACTGGTCTCCCATCCCTCTAAATAGAGACCACACACACAGAATTGGATAAAAATAAGAGTAACTTCAACCTATTTGGAAATGTCTTGAAATGTATAAAAGAGGGAGAGACCTAACATGCTACAGCAGGAGCAGGGGTCAGTTCCTGACTTCCTCTCCTGTTTGACTGCAACCTCAGGGTTAAACCCACAAGTGGGCCACTCCCCAGCCTGTTCAGAAGGTTGGCCTAGGATGCAACTACCAGATTCCACAACACCTTCCAGGAGCAAGAACCTGAAACCAATCTCAAGGCTCATCTCTTTCCCTTTCTCTTGTCGAACTATGATACCCCCCCTCCCCGATCCTTAATTTGCCAAGAGTGCCTCAAAAATAATAATAATAATAATAATAATAATAATTATTATTATTATTATTATTATTGACACAGAAACACAGTACGTCACAGCAAACGAGATATATATGCTGGATTTCGTATCACAAAATCACAAGTCGAACACTTCCCAAGCATCTAGGACTGTGTATTTTCGAATGATGCAAGCAGATCCAAGTAAGGTGGCCTTTTGCAGCTGACAGATTGTGATTTTGTCAATGTTTATTGTTTCCAAATGCCGGCTGAGAACGTTTGGCACGGCCCCCAGTGTGCCAATTACCACTAGGACCACTTGTACTGGTTTATGCCAGAGCCTTTGCAGTTCGATTTTGAGGTCCTGATAATGGCTCAGTTTTTCCTGTTGTTTTTCCTCAATGTGACTGTCACCTGGTATGGTGACATCAATAATCCAAATTTTCTTTCCCCCACAATTGTGATGTCTGGTGTATTATGTTCCGAAACTTTGTCAGTCTGGATTCAAAGGTCCCACATATTTTTGCATGTTCATTTTCCACTACCTTTACAGGTTTATGATCCCACCAGTTCTTTACTACTGGCAGGTGGTACTTGTGACATAAGTTCCAATGAATCGTTTGGGCCACAGAGTTGTGTCTCTCTTTGTAGTCTGTCTGTGAGATTTTTTTTTTTTTGCAGCAGCTGAGGATATGATCAATGGTTTCATCAACTTCCTTGCACAGAGTGCATTTTGGGTCATCAGCTGATTTTTCAAACCTGGCCTTAATTTGTTCTGACGGCTTTCTCCTGGGCTGCAAGAATCAAGCCTTCTGTCTCCGTCTTCAGTGTTTTATTTGTGAGCCTTAACCAGGTCTTCTCCTTATCAACCTTTCCTTCAATTTTGGTACAGCAATGCTTTGCTGTACCAGCTGTCAGCTCTGGTTTGTAGTGCAGTTTTCTTGTACTGATTCTTTCTCTGCTGTGCTTTGAGAGGTTTTTGATTATTGACTTCAATTAAAGCAGGTTCTTGGCTTTTCTTTACATATTCTGCCAGGGCATGTTTTTCTTCTTCGACTGCTTGTTTTCCTTGTAAAAGTCCTCTACCACCAGACCTTCTAGGCAGATTATTATTATTATTATTATTATTATTATTATTATTATTATCTTCCAATAGTTTTTTAAATTTTCACTATTTTGAAGCTTCAGATATTGGGAGCAGATCAGGGGCAGCTTCATCCCCACAAATACTTTAACGTTCTTGTTTCCTTTTGTGTAACTTGTATCTTTCTGTGTTCTGTATCTATTTCTTTAATATAAAATGTATTTGCTTCCTTATAAAATGTACAAGATATAGCCCAGAGACAATCACCTCTATATAACCCCACTGAGGCACCCCCCCCCCCCCAAAAAAAAAAAGGTTGAGAAAATTCCTTTGGCTGTTTTACAGCCAGGCAGTCACCATAATCCATTGTTCATGTATGCAGAGATAGACAGTTTCCCATGTGAGCCCAGATAAGTGCAGGATTATTTGTCTGGCTAAATGGTCCATTTGAGGCTGAGAGATTGCTGATTGTGGAAATGGAGGCTCAGGGTATGTACATTGGTTAAACTTCTTTATTGACTGCCCAGCCTTTGATTGCCCAAGAACATCACATTTGTTTTAGGACTCCTACATCTTTGTTTGTGGAAGCTCCTGTCTTTGTCGAATACTGAAGTGAACAGTTGAACTAATCAAGAGCTCATTATCATTTCTTTAAACATTGTCTTTACAAATGGCATCTCCTGTGAGAGGACGTCCTGTCAGTTTATTGGTTCTCTGGCTGGCCAATCAATCCCTGCCTGGAGGTAGCAATGCCATCAGCAATCTCACGCAATCAGGATGTGAATCCAGACTGGTTTCAGATACTTGATCTTCACTACAATGGGTATCATATGTGCTCACTGTGAACTAAACTTTCTCCCCTATTACTTGTAAAGTGACATCTATTTAGAGCACCTCCCTATGCTAATTATCCAATTCCCCATTTACAGTGGGGAGCAGGTAAAAATCATCATGAATTTCTACCCAGACCATTGATGACCAGTAAACCAACATTGTATTAGATGAAGGAGGGTGGACAAAGAAACAACATGGAATGAGGGAGCCCATGGGCAGACGTCAGCAGAATAGTCTCCCTCTAGTTTGGCATTCTTGCACTGAACTGCCAAGACCCTGGGTAGTTTCCTTTTGAGAGAGGGGACCAAACATTTACACACATACCCCTGCCCTCATGTTGCACACAGAATGCAGAGAAGGCAGAAAACACTCTCTATGTGGGTCTTTCTGCTACTACACAGCTAGCAGCCACTGACTGGTTACCGAAGCATTGATACTATAATCTTTTTGCTTGTTTTTGTTAATAAATCCTACAATAGCCTTGATACTCTGCTCCTTCACTCTTATAACTCAAACTCTTAGGACAATCTTTATCCTCTGTTTTATTTCTGTGTTTTTAAATTGATACCATATTTGGAATAAAATTTGCTAGATTAATGGCCACTTGGGATAGGTAGGAAGGCTGGCATGTGCTCCTGCTGCCTCTCCTATGCATGCCTGCCTGCTCACCCAATGGCGGTCCAAGTCTTCTCTTTACTATATTATGCAAATGTAATGTGCACCCCAATTTTGACAAGGTCATTTAGACAAAAAAGGTGTGCATTACATTTGCATAAATACGCTATATACAATTTGTAGTCCTCCAGACTGTTAGAGAGACCACATATGTATCTTTTGGCTTCTTCTCATTGGGAACAGGCTTACCAGCAGCTTCTTTATCTTCTTCAAGTTACATGCTGCTAAATGCACACAGCTAAATATGTGAACATGAATATGCTTAAGCAAATGGTGAAAATGTGTAAAGAATGCATTAGTGAATAAAATTTGTTACACACAAATTTCCCTGATAGAAGAACTAAATATAAGTTTGTGACCAAAGACAAAAATCAAGAAGAGAAAAAAATAACACAAAATAAAACTGATAGGTTTTTTCCATCTCAACACACAGGATCTGCATTGGTTCATCCTTTCAATCTTTTCTGATTTTTATAGAGCCAATTTCTTTCCTAAACAGTAGGAGGTAGTATGACATCCATAGTACATGGATGAAAAGATTTATGGTATATTTGTAAGATCAATCCATTGGAATAAGTGGGGAGGAGGTTGTAAAGGAATGGGTGAAACAGGAAGAGTTCACCATCCCAACTTGCTTGTCTGAAGGACTGAGCATTATTTGCCTTTTGTCAGCTAATATGTCTCTGTTTGTAGCTTTCTGTTGTCACATTCTTGTTACTCAAACAGCAGCAAAAGCCTGTCAGGCACAGTTAGCTATGATTTTGTTGAAGACTGACAGAAGCTCCCTTTGTATCTCTGGGAGTAGCTTTTATGCTATCCCTAGCCCCTTCTTGATCTTAGATCCGCTGATCAGGAGTAACTAACTGATCTTCTGCTATAAGTTAGGACTTTTTTGTAGTGTTTGACCAATATTTAATCATATAATAATATAACTGGATACCTGGACAAGATGACTAGATATCCAATCACCTTATAGTATAAATTGAATCCATTATACTGGCTACTTGCTATCGGATGACTGTATTATGTTCAGCATTATTACCGTATATGCTCACTGACTTGCACAAGTCGTAAAATTTTAGCCCAAAATTGAGCTAATTTATACCTAGGTCATACTAAGTACTGTATATATGGAACCATTCCCTCTTTGAGTAGACTGCTGGAAAGCAAGAGCTTTGTCCATCCTGGGAGAATGTAAAAGAAGCACTGACATTTACCTACTCTCTATGCTATGGTGCCACTTCTGGAGTTATTGAATGTCTAAGAGGGAAATGGCAGCAACCAAAAAGACTGGTCCCATTTGGTGCCACTGGTTCTTTCCTTTCTCCATATAATAATCCTGAACCAATCCAAAGAATTCAGTTTTTCCCCTAAACCTGCCCTTAATTTATACATAAGATCAATTTATACATGGGTATATATGGTAAATATTATTGTACTAGTACAATATGTATTGTTTACTTCTCCTATGCTCTGATCCTGGGTTTCTATCAAATACATCTTTGTTAGCTATATGTAAATTATTTACAAGCGTGAGAACTAGATTAGCACCACACTTTAATGAAAGGAGATGTTTAATCCTTTCCTCCTATCAGTTAACAGAGATGGATTAGCCAAGAAGGTTTCATCAGACAAATCACTACCACCCATATGGAATGAAATAAAGAATGTTGTTACCACCATCAATGTCAGGAATGCTTATTCAATTTTTGGATGAAGAATTCTATCTCCTACTGTGAAGTCCTACAGCTGTCAAATAGGATCTCATGGACAGAAGATCACAATGATATGAATGGACACCTTTGGGAGAACTCAGTCACTCTAACATCCTTCTCTTTTGGTAGTAAATACAATCATAATTTCTCTCATAGTTGTCATATAGACCCTAGTTGGCAAAATGGCACAATAACCTGTAACTGTGCACACCTGTGTAGGTAGGAAGGACTTAAAGGTTCTGTCATTTGTCCCCAAACCATATAAAGAATACCAAACTCCAATGATAGTTTATTCCAAAGGAAGGATCTGTTTGCTGCTACCATTGTTGACAAAAAGAAATTGTTTGCCTCTTGGTCATGGATATAAAATGTCAAAACTCAGATTTTAGCCAGAAAATCTCATTAGACTATTTTCTTTCCTAATGAGGTACTATGTTCTCCAGCTTCTCCTCAAGAAAATCTAACAAGACTTAAGAAAGGTGATTCTCTGACCTCTCTAAAATCTATTATTCATAGAATATTTTTCTGTCCATTGGCAGGTCCCTCTATCTACCCGCCTCCTTACTTGATGTGCTTATATGTGGCTAAGGGGAAGATCTGCATTAGCTCCAAAACTGATTCTTCTTGTTATAGCAGCCTTTATACTTCAGATTGTTTTGCAATAATTCTTGCCACTTCCAGCAATCTTAACCTCAACCCTCTGCCACATTCCATGACTGGCAGTGATAATGTGGATCTTAAAAACTCCTTGACTTTGTGTATTTGCTTATTTCAGTTAATATTTCCCTCTTTCTTAAGCAATCTTCTTATATAAATTAGTTATTTGTGTTATCCATTTATTATTTGCAATTGATAAGGCTCTGCTATATTTTGTATATTGTATATCTTGATTTTTGTGTATACAATGTATTCAGTAGGTTTCTCCTTAAAAAGCCTTTTATGGATATGAGTTATTTGCTCATGTCTGGTCAGCATGTCACAGTCAGAAGACTTATAACAGGCATTATATGTAGAACACTTTAGAAATTCATGTAAGTGCTCTAAGTGCATATTTTGTGTTTTACCTAGAGGACTTTTCTTAGATGAAGACAGCAGCCAAGAGGACTCAAGTAATCAGAGAAAGATCTGGAGGCTCTGAATAGCAGCTCTCACCTAGGACCATTGAGGCAGAGGCTGAACATCTGACCTCTGGAAAGGATTCATCAGCCCCACAAGAGCAGGAAAATAACACAGATGCTGAAGCAGAGAGCAGCCCAAGCCCCCAGGAGAGACAGTGTCAGAAGAGGTAGCACGAGAGAACTGAACTGTGTTGATGTTCTAAAATTCACAGACCCTGACCAGAACAAAACTGTTCTGATTAGCAAAGCTGGCATCCACCCACTCCCAAGACAGCTGTAAACAGAGATGCTGAATTGCTGGAATCAACATATGTGTTTAGCTGCCATGGTCCCTCTTTGGGACTTCTTCTTTGACTTTACTGACCTTGACATGTTTACCAAACTTTTCTAACTTTCTACTTGCACTATAAAACTGGCAGAGTATTTCTCTGTCACCTGAACTTGGCCTTTTACTAATGGAACTTGTTCCTCCATTGATAATATCCTTGAGAAACTCCATAGACTGACACAAATCCAACTAAAGGATGCTCTTGCTTTCTTGGGCAGTTGTGATCTTAGAAGTTGACAGTATACCTGATAATGGCATGCATACAGCCACACAAACAAGAAAATGTGGTTCTGTTCTCTCTTTCAGAAACATACATTGGGCAAGAAAACACTGATCTCAGAAGCCATTTTCCCCCATATATTTTCTATCAGTGGCTTATGGTGAAAAGCAGATGAGATCTCACTTGCTTCAGAGATTTCACAGGGAGTGACCAAAGGTTGCATCCACCATGGCTTACAGGAAGTATGAAGGATGGAAATGAATATATTCAAACAATTAAGTTTCCATCATGCAAATTTAGTTATTTTTATGACTATTTTTTCAAATATATGCAATCCAAGGATGCAGATACTATTCTCATGTTCTTCCCCTTGATGTGAAAGGAGTCCTGAGATGTTTTGACAGGTTCCAATAATTGTTGATGACATTTCAAATTTTAAAACTTTTATGACAGTTTTACAAAAAATACTGTATTGTTCATAGAATGCAAATGTTTGAACAAAAACATTTTGTGCAAAATAAAGGCTTTTGTGTAAAACTATAGTTTGCATTAGATACAATATTTTCACATACATGACATTACAGAATGACTCCTAGGCCCCTTCTACACTGCTATATAATCTAGATTATCAAAGCAGATAATCCACTTTATCTGCTTTGAACTGGATTATATGAGTCTACACTACCATATAATCCAATTCAAATGAGATAATCTGGATTTTGTATGGCAGTGTAGAAGGGGCCTCAGATAAAGAAGCCATGTCACCACTGTGTGAGCCCAGATAATTTCAAAGAGATATAAGTGTATTCGTGCTCAAAAATTAATATACAGGTATACTTTAGCTGTTTCATTGTAGTCTTTTTAATACATTTGGAAGGTGGCACCTGTGTCTGAAATCAACTTCAAATATAACTGTGACTCAGAATGGTTATAATTTATTTTAACTGTTAGTGGCTAATGTTGAGCCAGAAAATGCTAAACCTGCAGAAATGCTCAAATGTTACGATTTTTCTTAACACAGAATATATTTTGGTTTTGCACGCTTTTTTCTTTCTGTTCAGTTTGGATGTCAGAAATAAGTTATCCTCTGTTTTGCTCTCTTCTTTATACTCTTTCTTTTGATAGGGCCATGCTCAGAATTTCATATGAGATTCAACTTTTGTCACCTGCGTCATGGGTGCTTTGTTGAACTGTGCAAATATTTCTTCTTTGTTAATGAACACTTATTTTTGATTGAGTTCCTACAGCAAATATTCCCAATAAGCTTGCTTATTTTCCGTTCCTGCTCTGGGAAACCTTTTTTCTACAGAAACAGCAGACTGCATATCCACTAGGCTTAATATCTACAGGTAACATTTCCGATACCAATAATTCTTTTGGTTTAATTTGACAAGAGTGTGTCATGATTTTACTTTCATTTCCGTTGGCTCTCTGCAATGCCACTCACTTGTAACATACTTATGAGTTGTTGGTCCTTTTTCATCTCACATGGGCTTCATAAGACTTGCCAAATTTCATTCATTTAAAGAGGCTTGTTCAGTTTGATTTGCAAATTGCTTTGAAATTAAATCACTCATGTGAAGCATAATCTACATAGTGTGTTTCAATGAGACATATCAACTGGTACTTCTAATTTTTTGAAATTTTTTGAAATTTCACCCATTTAAATTGTCATAAGCCTGAGATCATCATCTCTGTGGTTTTGTTATTCTTACTAATAATATCTCACTATCAGCTTCATTTGTCTTATCTAACTTCTCTTGGATGTGAGCTTCTATAAGGATAAAATTATAATATTATAACAGAGGCTACAATTTTCTTTTTCTTTTGACATACAAAGGGTTGTTTTCCCCTTTCCTCATCCTCTCTGAGACAAAGGCTTTTCTTAAAAATGGATGAAGCACCAGGAATTGTCTCTTCCTACAACCATTTGAGATAAGAAAACCTATTCAACAAATTCCACCAAATTGGACTAGTTTTCAGGCTCCCATTGGAGAGAAAGTGTTGGCTGATTATTAAGGTGTTCAACTAGGATTTGGGGAGATATACATTTTTCAGTCTTTATTAAGTCAACAGATGGACAGGCATACTGTCTGAGTCTAGTCTATGGACACTGTCTCAGTGAGGTGGTGAACCAGCATTGAAGCAAGATCATCAACTTTGGTGACAGACCCTATTGCTTGAAACCATACAATATAGATTTGATATCCATTAGATATAACACCCCCACTGATGAAGCTGTTTCAGTAATTGACAGGCAAACCCTATAATTAGCCTGAGGTCATCCCATGGTCCCGGTGTCCTCGGTGGCGCAGTGGGTTAAACCCCTGTGCTGGCAGGACTGAAGACCGACAGGTCGCAGGTTTGAATCTGGGGAGAGGTGGATGAGCTCCCTCTATCAGCTCCAGCTCCTCATGAGGTGACATGAGAGAAGCCTCCCACAAGGATGATTGCAGACGGCCAATTCTCTCACACCAGAAGTGACTTGCAGTTTCTCAGGTCATTCCTGACACGAAAAAAAATCCCATGGTCCTAAGACATACATGGTGTCATGAGGTTCGGGTGTCATGCTGGTCTATGACCATAGTAAATAATGACTTGATTTGAGGTTCGAGTGCTTCTATGGCAGCATACTGGTGATGTTGGAGCATGATTGTTTTATCCCACTCTCCCCTCATTGAAAAGCGGAATTTTTTGTTTAAATTACCATAACCTTTGCATAACTATAAAGTGCCACTTTAAAAATTAAAAAGGGGAAATGACACAACAAGAGGACAGAGTTACATCACATACCTGGATATAGACCTTGCACTACTGAAGCATCATAGTTGAGTGACCAACAGTGGTGCAATGAGGAGGGTGACAATATCAGTAAGTAACCACTATCTCCTGTCATGGGAATGCCACAGAATAGCAGATTCATGAGCTAAAATCACAGATTTGTTTTGTGGATATAAAAGGAAATTGAGATGGCATGTGTGACACTTTGAGCTAGCCCTTAGTCATGGGTTCACTGGCAGAATGATGTGGTATAAATGTAATGAACAAATTACAGTATTTTGCAATTGAATGTATTATTTCTTGAACATGATGCCCAATACTGCCTTTAGAAATGACACAGTTATTTGGTTTTGTGATTTTTGAAGAACAACCCAGCCCACTAAGGGGGAAGAAAGATAAGAAAAAGATTTAAATATGCTTTCAAGGTTTTAGCTTTAATGTTTCCCTAAAACGTTGGCTTTTTAGGCACTACAGTGCTTGCCCTGCACTTGTGGCATCATTCCACTGTGAAGCATGGCTTTATCTCAAGGCTCTAAACAGCTCCAAATTATGAGATCAATTATGTTAGTATCCTGATAGCTGTCTGTTTGGGGAAAACATCCTCTGGTGTGTCTATTAGGAAGATTTTACATATTACAAGTGTGGCTTTGCCACTGTCAAGACGAAGAAGATCTTTTGCAACTTCTCACAAGCATTCAAACTTTCTTGCCTTGAGCCTATGGAACCTATTCTTTGTAAAGACCCTGCTTGCATCCATCTGCTTTAGCTGGAGCTGAAATGTGTGATGCATTTCGAATTCAATGCTTTTCAGAGAGAAAGCTAATAAAAAATTCAAAGTGCTATTTATCTCTCTCTTCAGAACAATGCCACATTTTGTAATCTACCATGCTGCCAAATCATATCCAAGCTACCTAAAAGCAGCAAAATACCCTTGGAAACACAGAGGATGTACATTTGATGCTAGTTGAGGTATTTTCAGCTTTCCTTCAGCCTAGTAGGCGTCTACATGGAAGGGCGTGAGATAGCCAAGCTGTTTATGTTTTGCCTTGCATGTCTCCTTTCACATTACTAAAAATATCTTGGACATTTAAAATAGAGTAACTGTCTCTCATTGCTTATTTATTGAGACGTGGTGTGAGCAATATCCAAGCTAACCAAAAAGCAACAAAAGATCTCAACTGACCAATGTAACCCAGTAGGCTGCCTTTCACTGAATCAGACCTTTGGACTAAAACTGAATGTTCTTGTGGGTTTTTTTGGGCTATAGGGCCATGTTCTAGAGGCATTTCTCCTTACGTTTCGCCTGCATCTATGGCAAGCATCCTGAGAGGTAGTGAGTTCTGTTGGAAATAGGACAATGGGTTTATATATCTGTGGAATGGCTGGGGTGGGGCAAAGAGCTCTTCTCTGCTAGAGCTAGGTGTGAATGTTTCAAAACTGAATGGTTTTACAAATGTAACCCAGCATTAAAGAAGGGTGTCTCCTGCTCATCCTTGTTGAAAATTACATCTGAATGTCAGAATTTGACTGGAAACATGTGCAGACTTTATTATCTCTGGCTTATTATCAGCTAATAGTCTGATTCAATATGTGATTCTAGCACCCACTGATACCTCGCCAACCATACCTCTAAGAATGACTCTTTCTTGAAAATGTTCAAAGTAGAGCTGGAGCTAAATTTGGAGAAAGGTGACATGGATCACTTCTGTCCTGAATTGATAAAATCAACTGTTCTGGTGCTCCCTATAGAAATGTTCAGGAGCTTTTACCATTTAACTATTTTGGTGAGATGATAAACTGTTTTTAATGAGGAGGAGCAGCTATTTAGGGAATGAAGAAAAGTATTTGTCTATCTGTGTATTATTATTAGAAGCCATTTTATTTAAAAAAAATCTTTCAAGGTTCACTACCATTGCTGGATAGCTTATTTCTTGAGACTTGAAGATTTCATCGGGGCTTTGTTTGTTCATTCAGAAACTTAATAATTTAATAAGATCAGGGGTTTGTTTGTTTTGCAATGCACCATCAAATATTAATTCAACAGCACAGAAAGACATACAGGCACCACCTTACTTGAAGGTGTAACTGAATAAATTGCAATATTTTACAAAAGTAATATTTTTAAAGAAAATAAAAAAGGCAACCACAAACCTTTAGAGGTAATCATGAACTCCTTGACACTACCTGTTTGCAATATTTTTCAGTTTATCTCTTTGGGATTTGTCAGGGTTGCATCAAATTGCATCAAAATGTGCAAAAATAGCCATTTAATTATCCCAATATAAGTAAACTGGGGTGTGTGTGACTTGTATTCCAAATTATGATTTGGATTTGGACTCTGGATTGGACAGGGGGGGAGGTGCATCTTCATTGTAGAATTAATGTAGTTTGACACTACTTTACCTACCTTGGCTAAATGCTATTGAATTATGGATTGTAGTTTTGTGAGGTACTAGCATTATTTTATGGAGAAGGCTAAACATCTCATAAAACTACGATTCCCATGATTCCATAGCATCAGTGCATCCATTGTTAGGTCTAAGCAGATCTTCCTCGGAGCATCGTTAGAATCAGATAGAGGGGGCATGCATAGTGTAAATTCATTGTTTTGTGGTTGTGATGTATATATTTAATATTTTTGATTCCTCTAGTTTTCACACCTAAGTAGTTTCACTCATGAATTTTAGACAGGAGTTTGTGTGTGCAGTGATCATGTATTCCAGTAATACATGATCACTGCACACACAAACTCCTGTCTAAAATTTCCCTACTCCTTTCAAATATTTCTGAGGAAAAAGTCAAGTTTAATTATAAGCGATAAGCTAAGGTGTTACTTGCAGAATTTAATTATTTGATTAATTTTTTAAAAATGCACAACTAAGCCCAGGCAAAGATTCTAAGTGTAGTAAAAGAGTAATTACAGAAGACATGGAATAAGATAAGATAAGGGACACATTTTAAATTAAAAAATTAAAAGAAAACATTACTGAAGAATAAACGTTGAATGACTTTACCACCATAGCTTATAAAAGCTGAAAAACTATTTATTAATTGAAGTCCCAATTATAATTTGAAGAAGTCATCTTTCTAGCATGAAAAGCAGAACAAAAATGGGAAGAGCTTGTATTGGATTACACCAAAGACCTAACTAGTTCAACAATCATTGTGTACAGTGAGCAGCCAAATGTCTACAAGAAGGCATGAAAAAGCTCTCTGTAAACAAATAGCATCTTAGAGACTGACATAAAACAAAGTAGGTAGTATAAGCTCTCATAGACTCAGTTGGATCAATTAGCTTCTAAGGTGCATCAGGATCTTTTTTCATTACTGATATTCCAGACTAACATAACTATGTCTTCGGGTCCATCCAGGCAGGCCTTTAAACTGAAACATTTCTAGTAAAACCGAATTCGTTTGGATCAAAGCAGGGTTTGATCTGAATTCATTAGATACCCCATTAGATCTGGGCTTTCCTGAAATGCCTGGGTCTAACAGAGTATTGGGCCTGTGGAGATTCACCCTCGGGGAGTTCTAGGATCAACCAGAACTACCTGGGGGTGAAACCTCATAGCCATCTCACACCTTTTGAGCTCCTGGATCCCAAAGGTGTGGGCACCCACCCCCTCCCCCAAGCCTCCCAGAACAATCCTTATTTTTAAAAACTTACCAGACCACCATTAAGGTGGTCCTTCAATCTTCCCGGGGCATAGAAATGATGTGCCAGGAGACTGGGGGGAACAAGGAGGAAAATCACAGAAGAACCACCTTAATGGCAGCCCGGTAGTTTTTTTTTAAAAAAAAAATTAAGGCTTGTTTTGGGGGGGCTTTGCGTTAGTTACCGGATGGCATCTAGTGACACACCCCACCATAGGAAAGCCTAGGCTTTGCAAGGGAAATTGGCTTCTGTGCCAAAGTGGGTTTTTTAAACCCACTTTGGCACGGATTTTGACGCTGTCTGGAAAACATCTTTGAATTCTACCCCAGCTTTCAGAATAGCTCTCTCTCTCTCTTACCACCACAAATGATTATCAATATTTTATAAGGCTATTATTGCCATTATGACTAGTACCCATTGAAATATTCCATGAAATTGTTTGACTTTGAAAAACATCCTAGTTGGTGATCAGCATTACATCTTGTAGTATTCTTTTTGATGCGGGGTAGAAGTAATAAAATATTTTAGCCCCAAATCATGTTGAACCCACTGTTGGGACACCAAAGGAGGTGTCTACAGCAGACCTTAGTTGTTGGAGAGATACTTGGCTATCCCTTTTATTCATGTGAGTAGGGGGAGGATGATTCTCTGTTTTCCTCAGTTTTGCCATTGTATGATGGGTAGCCTCTTGTAAACAAATGTCATGTATCAAATTAACATGACTGTCTTCTTGATATTCAGTTGATGAGAGGATGTCTAAAAAAGAATATCTCAAATGGCTACAGTAGCATAGTGAAACACATTAATCTACCTGATATCTGTTTAGACCCCTGACCCATTTTACTCAGTGATATCAATATGATTGGGAGCAGGTCTCTAGGGTTTTGCCATTGAGGTACAGCACTCCCCAGTGAAAGTGTTTCAGCAGGTAGCTGGAAAAGGTACTGCTTGCTTATTGCCAGTTTTGTTATTTTTGTTTATTTTGAATAGCCCACTAATCAACAGAATAGCTTCTAAAGTATGTCTAATCTGGGTAGGAAAAAGAGAAAGTGATTGGTTTCTGAAAGAGTGCCTCATATAAACAAGATTCCGCATGGTTGATTTCAGTAGCCTTGGGAGTTCTTGGGATGTTAAGCTAGGGACCTCCTTGCCAATCTCTGGCAGAAACTGATGAAAGACATTGTGCTCATGGCAAGAGTTAAGCTCTACTAAGAAAGCTAGGAATTCAATCTAGACTGAACGTGCACTCCATCTTGATACTATTGCTGCTGGTGTAGCTTCTTGGGTTTCAATGAGACTCTCCCAGATCCTTCACTGACTGCATTTGTGTCTTGGCATCACATAAAAGTAGTTATGGATTGTCTAGCACATTCTTGGACATGTGCAGGTTTCAACAACAGTGTTGTTTTGTATCATACCTAGATGGACGAAATAGCCTGGAAGGTCCACAGGGCCTCTGTTCACTTGCACTAGGGTACACATGTTCTATACATTCATCACATTCAGCGAAATGCTAGATATAAAACAAGAACTATATGAACACATGGAGAGCCATGCTATTTTTATATATATGTTCTTTTAAACTAGGTTATGATTTTTATATTATCATCCAATTTTATATGTTGTATTTTAATATGTTGTTGTTCCCTGCCTCAATCCATGGAGAGGGAAGAATAAGAAAGAAAAATAGTAGTAGTAGTATTAATTATTGACTTACTATCTGAAGCAGTATGCTGCATACACAGAGAGCAGATCAGGTACCACTCCCAAAACAATATGGAAGTTCCTTATTTAGAGATGCAGCTTGAGTATTCTTATGTTATAAGGTCCCACAGCCTACTTGTGTGTCCCATCAGATGTGTTCCAGGACTTTTGTAATTCCTATATGAATGCCAGATAATGTTGTAACTTAAAAGAGCAAACAATAATAGCAATCCTGTCATGGGATTTTTAAGCATGTGTAAAACTGGATTTTCAGTTGCTACATGATGGAGCCGAGAGCAAGGAAAGGGAAAAGCAGAGAATTAGGGACAGGGAAGCTATTGAATAGCTGCATCCTAGAATGACAATGAGCTAAGGACAAGATGAGCCAGAAGCAGAGTTGAGAATCTTGCAGTGCTGGGTACAGGACCAAATCCCAGCCCAGCTGTGCACATCAAGAGAGGAGGAAACTTTCCCCCTGGCAAGCATCCACATGCTTCAATACTATCTCCTGATTTGTTAACTCCTTGCCACATTTTAAAAATTATGTCATTCTTTCACAAGTACACTCTTGGTACAACTATACCTTCTACATTTACAAATTCAACAGCTTCTTTAATAATCTGATGAAAAGATGCTGGATCTTGCCAGTTTCTGCTCACTCACCATATTTCCTGAGAAAATGTTCTTGCATCTCTGTTGGCTTTCAATGTAGCTGAGAAATCATTAACTTGCACAGTGAGACGTTTGGTGGACAAAGCATGTGAAGAAGAACTACACACTTGGTTTTTCATCTCCAAAGCTAAGTGTTTTTGGCACTATCCCCTTTGCTTCCTTTTGTCAGACAGCAAATCTCAAATGAAGCTTCAGCTTTAACTCTTTTTTCTTCTGAAATTTGTATGCCACTCCTATGCTAATTTTACTTTCAGACCAAGAGCATCTATCTTAAAAGAAGCATTTCGCCTGAAGTAAATTAATAAATTGGGTAAAATGTCTGATTAAAACTGGTGTGTGGATAAATACCTCCAATGTGTTATATTCCTACACTGTCCTTTAATTAAGAATTTAATGTCCTACAATTATGCAATTTATTCTCTTTTTCTCTCTTGGCTTGCTGGATATAGAAAACTCTTTGGGTCCATATTCTTTCCTTGTAGCACACCACCAGGGAAGCTTCCTTGGCAACAAAGAGAAAAGGGAACATCTCCGCTCCATCTTTTGTTCCAAATGGGTGCCCAAGTGGAATAGTCTGTGTGCATCATTTTAATTCAAGTCACAAATGAGCTCTGCAATTACTCTAGATTTCTGTGGAAATGTGTTTTTTTTTCTTTTTCTTTTAGTTTTGTTAATGGGAATTGTGTACTCTTTGTGATTTCCATTTATTAAAATGCCTTTTTCTACATTCTACATTGAAAAAGGCTACTGTGGCACAGCAAATGGTACAGCAAATGTAATTCATGCATCAATATGAGTAGATCACTAAATAATGCAAATAATGATAATGGTGACAACAACAAACTTTACAAGCAAAGCTTTGAAAAATTGCATTTTTGCACTACAATTCCTATATTTCCCAAGTTTCAGGCTGGGGGGCTTCTGAGTTCTGTAGTCCAAGCTCTGCTCCCAGAAATTTGGACTTCTTGGCCATTGATTAATTTTTAAGTCCAGCACTTGTGGCTCTCTCAAGGATTAATGCTTGCTGAATTCAGTCTTTGAGCATTCTGAATTGACCTGATCTTATGTGAAACAATTATTGGCTCAAAAAATAGTTATCAACATGCACTTTGGAAACATACATTTGAAAATGGATACATCTAGGAGAAATATGTTTATCAGTGTTTATATTGAAAGAAAATGTGTTTGCAAATGTATGTGTTAAGAGAAAATGCAGTTAAAAGATGCGTTTAGGTATATATTTAACTGTTAAATAAAAGATACACAGATTCAATGCAGAAAATATGAGACAGACTTATAATTTAGTATATGTGAAAGAAACACTGACTAGAAAGAAGTAAATGCAGTTCCTCCATTCTAGTCCTACCATGGGATTTGTACATGTAACTGAGCTCTTATTGCTGTTGTCTGGACAGGGCTAATACTGGAGTTAAGAAAATATAACAGCTTTACCACACATGGCTATGTGATGCTCAAGGCCCCAGGTGTTAGATTTTATCACATGATAAGTTTGTTGCACAATTGCACTGGATTGATTCCATAGTTGATATTTCCTTTTCACATATTGTCGTGACTCTAATTATTGGGTCACATCTTTTCACTGATGGGAAAACCTGTCAATGGCTCCAAAATTACTGCTATATAACTATTATTTCTAGAAAGGTAATTTCATTCCACTGCAAGTTTTGATGCTCTAGCACAGTGGTTCTTGAGGTGTGCTCCGCTTAGCCCTCAGGGCTCTGTGAAGCATACTGAGGGGCTACACAGTTCCTTCCTCCCCCTCCAATCTTTTCTTCTTCCTTCCTGCTCCTCCTTTCTTCCTCTCCCATATCCCAAAAGTCTTTCCCGACCTCCCTCACCACAAAAGTCTTCTTCCTTACCCCCAAAACCCTTTCCCCTCACCTCCCTTGCATCCAGAAGCCTTTTTCCCTGCCTTCCTTGTCATCCAAATCCTTTTCCCCTCACCTTTCTAACTTCCAAAACCCTATTCACCTCCCATCACTCAGGGTGTGCTTTGATTGTGCTTTTCCTGCATGGCAGAAGGGGGTTGGACTGTATGGCCCCTAGGGTTTCTCTGATTATTATTGTTATCATTATTATCATAACAAGGGCTGGATTGCTGTCTATTGGGGGTGCTTTGATTATACTTTTTCTGCATGGCAGAAGGGGGGTTGGACTGGATAGCCACTGGGATCTTCCACTGAAATACTGTTAAATATATGTTGGTCAAAAAGTTTGCCCAGGCATCATAAATAATATAACATAACGTAACACAATGTAAAAGAACTGAACATAACAGAACAACACAACATAAAAACATAGCATATATAAACATTTATTGTGGCTCCATGAAAATGATCCAAAAAGGGCTCCATAGCTGAAAGGTTTTGAGAGTCCCTGCTCTAGCAACACAAATGAGAATTGTTCTCTTCTCCTCCTCCTCCTTGACTGCATGCAGGGTGAGGCCACATTGTTTTACACTAATCCCCGGTTTGTTTGTTTGTTTGTTTGTTTGTTTTTTTAATGTTTTCCCATAATTATGTGATTGTGCTGCTATTGGATGTTGCCAGCATGCGACAATTAAGCAGCTATGAAACTACAGCAGTGTTATCCATTTGTAATAATCATTGAATGTGCAATTGGGCAATTATGGCATGAAAGAAAATAAATAAACTGGAAACATGCACTACGACAGGTGGACAAAGGTAGGTAGGTGATGTTAAGAATGGAAAACTGATTACAGAAACATATATCACTAAAGTAGCACCACAATGCTATTCAGGGCAAGGTGAGAAAGAGATGATTTCCATATGGATGTTTCCATTTGCTGAAACAAAGGTAGACAGTACGCTGCTGTGGTAAAGCCCATACTCTCTCAAAATAGTTTTAAAAAGTAGTTTAAAAGTATCTGGGTTACCCCATTTTCTGGCTGTCTTTTGGGATATATTTGTGTGTATTCATTTTGTATACATTTTCTTCACTTTAAAAGTTCCCATTTAAAAGGTGAATGTCCTGTATATGGTTCTGATTTGATGTTTTTTTCCAGAAGGAAAAATTCATGGAGTCATTTTAAACTCCGACAAATGCATATCTTTATGTCAGTTGGCTTCCTTCTTTCCCAAAGGTCCAGCAAATGGACCTGGGCCAAAACATTTTGCTGCCCAAGGCATCATACAACCAAGTCAAGGTGTTTGTTACCACAATTTTGCCATACAATTTTTTTTTTGGGGGGGGGGGGATCCCATAAGCATATCCAATTAAATAACGAATAATTTGTTCCCCAATGAGGATGCCCAAAATCCTGCTGCAATTTAGAGCTGGTCCTGATAGTTAGAATGCCATAACCAGAGGGGCACAATTCTACTTTCTCTTCTTACATTATACACACAAAAACATTTATCTCTGCAGCCTTAATGTCCCAGTCTTTATTGTGCTTTGAGAGGAACAGATTCTTTGTCTATATTATGCATTTGACAAATTTATACGCTCCAGCCCAATGCAAATGCTTTGCCTCTTGCTTGCTTCTCCCATTTATTCTGATGGAATCTGCATCATGAAGCTGCTTAGAACACTCTCCCCACTCTTTATAATTTGCATTCTCTAACATAATTCAAAAAAAACTCTCTTTAGTTGCCCAAAATGATTTCTCTAGCTAGATGACTAAACAAATTCCCTTTCACCAGTTCCTGTCCTAAATCCCTTATCTCTGAAATATACAGACAACAGTGGAGAATACCACTCAAGCCAACTGCCATTACTTTTTATTTGCCTTGACAAGAGGCAGTGCCGGAAGGGAGGGATGGACGGTATGTGTGAGACGGAAGGGAGGGAAGGTATGCCAAACTTCACTATCCACAGATACAGAACATCGCTTTTATTGCAAAATGCTTGTGGTCTTCTTTAGGCTGTTGCTAGGAAACCTGTAAAAGAATTAATCAGGGAAACATAAATGCTGCAAAATCAGGCACCAAGCAGCTGACTGAATTGTGCCAGGATATGAAGAAACATAGCTCCTTCCACCCACCCCCTCCCCCAGCCCGCCAACAAATACATGAAAGGCAAGAGAAAACAGTTTTTTGTTATAAAGCAAAACCTGAAAAGCAACATTGGTAAATGTATTCTTTGAAACTGGCACTATCCAAGTGCAGCATATGTATGCAAGCCACCAAGTAGACATTACAGTAGAGTTTATCTTGTTGTTGCTAGTGCAACAGATACAAATATAGAACATGTGGAAACACTCAGATTTTCAAGAGTATGTGTTTGATGCTGCATGGAAATGGCCTAGGAAAGGTAGGATGAAATCTCTTTTGGAAGTGCAGCTTGGGTGACACATGAAAATGGGTTTGACACTCCTGATGTAGACTATACAAGACAAAACATGATTCATGTCTTTCTTTGGGAGTAAATATACCAATCATCCCAGTAAATAATTCCACAAGAAACCATGAGATTGTGGTGGGAAATTTATAGTTCAGATCTGGATGTTTAATAAGTGGGTAGCAAGCTGTGTGCTCTTTCTTTCCCAGGGGGAAGCCGACACAATTCTGGAGACATATATACCACCTCGTTTCCAATTTTCCCCTCCCCTTTCTGAAAAAAAAAAATCAGATCAAAATTTCCAGCCCTCAAAGCAATGCCACCATATATGAATGTTATATACCACTTTTACCATGTACTTTCAGAAATTAGCACTACTTATTATTGATTTAAATCCATTTCAAAGATGTCAAATATCATTTGCCAATCAGTTCTGCACCATGTTTCCTAGTGTTGATGCTGACTAAACTTTACAGAGATTTCATCCATACAGATGAACTCTATGCTCTCTTCTAGTCTATTCCTATCAATCTTTATTTATATTTGCTTCTTTCCTCCAAACTAGTTTAATCTTCTTTCATTTTCTGTAACTTACTTGGAATTGCATTCATTCAAGAAGCAAAGTCTTCAATATAATTTGTTGATTGAAGTGCCAATGGCTCAAAATAATTGAGAAATCTAGCTATCTGAACCTTAATTCTGGAGCTTACTAAGAATTAAACAATCTAGTGAAGATTAAAGCAAGTGACTAGAGTACACACACCTGTAGAATTGAAAGGCTTTGTACAGATTTTGTGTACTCCTTTTTCTTGATTTGTAGAAAGCCAAAGCTTAAATGCAATATTTCAATCTAACTAGAGTAGACCTCTTGAAATAATAGCTAAACAGTAACTCAGTACTTGGGTAAATCCCACCAGTTTTATGGATCTTTGTAGTTAGAGCACCAATTACATTTAGGTTCACATCTCCAGTCTATAAGCATGTAGTTTATGCACAGGTATGTATAGATGGACGGCAGAACATCCAAAGAAACAGAAGCAAGTCTGCCTCTTGAAAGCCAACTTATGTTTGATGTTTGTTGCATTCACAGTTTTAGACATAGTCTAACATTGTTAATTTTATTAAATATTATTAATAATTACTGCTAGCTTGCAGCACTATCCATTCTACAATAGAAGCCAAGGGTAAAGAAGCTTATTCATCTGAATTTAGAAGGGCCCCCCCATGTAGGACAGACAAATTCCAGTGGCAGGCAAGATCAAAAGTGGAACTGAAAATGCCAACATATATTACTATAAAGCTCAGAGTGCTAATTAATCAGCCTAGGAAGATCTCTTTCAAGCTTTTAGAGTGGGGCAATCTATATAAAAGTTATATACCCCCCCCCCCACTCCATGGAATTTCACTTTTTCATGATGAGGAGGTTTGTGTGTCCCAGTGAACCTGCAGGTGAAGCCATCGAAGTCATGTGCCCCCCCCCCCCCCCCGGGGGGGTCTCCCAGAGGAGCAAGGTCACAGGGGAGGAACCAGACCAAGCATAATTTGAACTCCTCAATAGCAGAGAAGGTGGACAATAGCATGGTACATGTTACAATGGCTGTGAAAGTGGAAGGAGGCTGCCACAGATGAAGGGTCACTGGTCATCAGGTTAACCATGCCACTGGATCTGAACCACTTTCTGTGAAGACTGTGTGTTGATCAGGTGTGCACTAATCCCTACACATAAAACAAATTCAAACACAGGCATCTTCCAAGAAAAAGAAAAGGAATCCAGAAAAGTCCTGTGGTGATCAGCGAGTGATTATGGGGGCAGGACTATGAAATCTGGAATCACCTAGCCAGAGACTGACACATGAGCAGTGGACAGGGGCGGCTCAACTCATTATGCAAAGTAAGCATTTGCAGTATAGTTGATTTTTGCCCAAGGGCGCTCTCTAGGTGTTCTTGGGGGAAATAGACCTTGACATATGTGAGTTGTAGTTACTGAGATGTATAGTTCATCTACAATCAAAGAGCATTCTGAACTCCACCAATGATGGAATTGAACCAAATATGGCACACAGAACTCCCATGACGAACAGAAAATATATATCAGTGATTGATTGGGGGGGGGGGGAGAGAACCAAAATACTGTTTGCTTACCATTGAAAATTACCTAGGGCTGCCTCTGGCAGTGGATATGGATTCAGTCATTCTACCTCAAGGTCCTAGGAAGTTAAGCAGTCCAGCAGCTGTATTCTTGACTGAGCAGCCCTATTTAGGATCCACTCTGCTCACTCCATATGGAGAGGGGGCTAAAATAGGTGCCCTAAACATAACCTGCCTCTCTCATCCCTGATGAGACTGTTGCAACTAGAGGGTTGATCACCTTGCGGTCAAGAAAAACAAATAAATTTTGGAATGTGGAACATATGGACACTGTTGGATTACGCAAACTACGAACACCCTGAATTCCAGACTGTTATTATTGCAAGCTGAACTGTTTAAAATCTTAAAAGATGATGCTGTCAAGGTGATGCATGCCATTTGCCAGCAAATATGGAAAACACAAGAATGGCCATCAGACTGGAAAAAAATCAACTTATATCCCCATACCAAAAAAGGCAAATGCGAAAGACTGCTCAAACTTCCGTACAGTGGCCCTTATTTCTCATGCCAGTAAGGTAATGCTCAAGATCCTGCAAGGAAGACTCCAGCAATACATGGAGCGAGAGTTGCCAGATGTTCAAGCTGGGTTTAGAAAAGGTAGAGGAACGAGAGACCAAATTGCCAATATCCGCTGGATCATGGAGAAAGGCAGGGAGTTTCAGAAAAACATCTACTTCTGCTTCATTGACTATTCTAAAGCCTTTGACTGTGTGGATCATAATAAACTGTGGCAAGTTCTTGGTGGGATGGGCATCCCAAGCCACCTTGTCTCTCTCCTGAGGAATCTGTACAAGGACCAAGTAGCAACAGTAAGAACTGACCACGGAACAACAGACTGGTTCAAGATTGGGAAAGGCGTACGGCAAGGCTGCATCCTCTCACCCAACCTTTTTAACTTGTATGCAGAACACATCATGCGATGTGTGGGGTTGGATGAATGCAAAGCTGGGGTGAAAATTGCTGGAAGAAACATTATCAACCTCAGATATGCAGATGACACCACTCTGATGGCCGAAAGCGAGGAGGAGCTGAGGAGCCTTCTAATCAAGGCGAAAGAAGAAAGCGCAAAAGCCGGGTTGCAGCTAAACGTCAAAAAAACCAAGATTATGGCAACAAGAATGATTGACAACTGGAAAATAGAGGGAGAAACCGTGGAGGCCGTGACAGACTTTGTATTTCTAGGTGCAAATATTACTGCAGATGCAGACTGTAGCCAGGAAATCAGAAGACGCTTACTTCTTGGGAGGAGAGCAATGTCCAATCTCGATAAAATAGTAAAGAGTAGAGACATCAGACTGGTAACAAAGATCCGCCTAGTCAAAGCCATGGTATTCCCTGTAGTAACCTACGGATGTGAGAGCTGGACCTTAGGGAAGGCTGAGCGAAGGAAGATAGATGCTTTTGAGCTGTGGTGCTGGAGGAAAGTTCTGAGAGTGCCTTGGACTGCGAGAAGATCCAACCAGTCCATCCTCCAGGAAAGAAAGCCCGACTGCTCACTGGAGGGAAAGATACTAGAGACAAAGTTGAAGTACTTTGGCCACATCATGAGGAGACAGGAAAGCCTAGAGAAGACAATTATGCTGGGGAAAGTGGAAGGCAAAAGGAAGAGGGGCCGACCAAGGGCAAGATGGATGGATGGCATCCTTGAAGTGACTGGACTGACCTTGAGGGAGCTGGGGGGTGGTAACGGCCGACAGGGAGCTCTGGAGTGGGCTGGTCCATGAGGTCACGAAGAGTCGGAGACGACTGAACGAATGAACAACAACAATTATTGCAAGGGAGTTGAAGCACTTTAACATTGATATAGTAGTGCTCCAAGAGATCCGGAGAGCAGGAGAGGGACAGCTGAAGGAAGAAAAAGAAGGCTACACATTATTCTGAAAGGGACTGCCTGAACAAGAATGAAGAATACACAGAGTCAGCTTTGCTATCCGGAATGACATGGTGAAGCATCTGTCTGGAGCACCCACTGACAATAACGAAAAACCCTTAACCCTCTGAATTAATCTTGCCAAAAACCAACAGGCAACTATTATAAGTGGTTATGACCAACACTAGATGTTGATGAAGATATCAAGGATTTTTTTTTTACTGTCAGCTGCACACCATCCTATTGGAGATACCTAAGAAGAACAAAACCATCTTCCTGGGAGTTTTTAATGCGAGAGTTGGATTTCGACCTGTGGCCAGGGACAAGGAAAGCCAGGTTGGAAACAGTAACTCAAATGGCATCCTAGTTCTGACCAAATGTGCACAATACAAACTTGTCATCACCAACACTCTCTTCTGTTAGAAAAACAAGTTTAAGGCATCACAGAAGAACCCCTGGTCAAAGCATTGGCACTTCTTATAATATGTAATTATATGTGTCAGAGACCACCACAATGTGCTTCTCACAAGAGCCATGACAAGTGCTGATGACTGCTGGAAAGGTCACAGGTTAATTTGATCCACAATGGCCACCAAGATTGCCCCCAAATGCAGACTCCAAGGAAGAAACAGCCTGAAAATTCCGAGGAACATTGGAATAAACTGAAGACCTCAATGATTACAGATTTTGAAGAAACCATTGGATACCAAACTAAGAAACATCAAGACAGGTTTGATGAAAATAAGAACCAACAGTTAATCGATAGGGAAAGGAAAGCCTTCCAAATATGGCAAAGAGACACAGTAACTGTGCTGCTAAGGAAAAGATCGACACTAATGCAAAAGCTGAAGTCCAAAGAAAGACCAGAGAACTCAAGAACAGCTGGTGGACAAAAGAAGGCTCAAGAAATCCAACACCTCATAGATATCCGTGATGCATGGGGATTCTTTAACACCATAAAGATCATCTATGACAAACAGCCTCCATACTCAACTTCTAAAGGACACCAGCTCATTGAAAACTTGGGGTAACCAAAAAGTTCCTACAGGACTTCAAGGATGCCACAATCTGGGAAAGAACAGATTGTGGAAACTATCAAGATATTTCCCTTTTAATCTCTTCTGGGAAAATACTCACAAGAATCCTTGTAAACTGCCTTCTACCTGTCTAAGAAAACATCCTCCCTGAATCCCTGAATGGCTTCTGGAATGGCTTTCCAGAGGAACGGTGAATATGATCTTCACTGCACAACAAATGCAGGAAGGATAATCAACCTCTGTACATGGCATTCATTGACCTTTCAAAGACATTTGACACAGTGAATTGCAATGTTCTCTGGACCATCCTCTTAAAAATTGAATGATAATTTTGTGAACATCTTGTGGCTCCCCTGACATGATGGCAGCAGTCTTGGACAGCAATGGCTCCCAAAGTGACCTATTTAAGGTAGAATCAGATGTCATTAAATATTTATTTATTTATTTATTTATTTATCATGTCATCAGCAACCAAATCATCATCATCATCATCATCATCATCATCATCTTTATTCTAACCTGTACCCTTTCCCCATAGGGCAACTTTGAAAAAAGAAAATGGCAAACATTCAAAATGGCAGAAGGAGATATGTTATTACCCCAACTTCATTTCCACATTCATAGCTATGATTCTGCACCTTGTTGATGGGAAGCTTCCCATTGTTGTAGAAATCACTTATTGGACATATGGACAAAACCAAGGTCGCAACAATGTCTGCTATAGACCTCCAATATGCTTATGATAATGTAGTCTGTGCTCATTCAGAAGAAGACCTACAAGCCACTTCAAATACTTTTGCAGATGCATACAAAAAGTTTGGCCTCTCACTGAACATCAAAAAACAAGAGTGCTCTCCCAGAAGGCACCAACCAATTCTGCAATGCCAGATATTGAGCTTAATGGTGTAACATTAGAAAATGTCAACCATTTCTACTACCTTAGCAGCCACCTCTCCAGAAAAGTCTACATCGACACTGAAAACAATACTGTCTCAGCTCTGTGAGTGCAGTTTTTCTTCAAATGAAGAAGAAAGTGATGGAGAATTGGGACATTCATAGGGATACTAAACTGTATGTATTGTCCTCCCAACTCTGTTATATGCCTGTGAAACATGAACTGTTTACAAATGTCACTCTCAACTTCTAGAACAATGTCATCAGTGTTGCTTCCCAAAAAATCTGCAAATCTCTTGATAAGATAGGCAGACAAATGTCAGTGTTCTGGAAGAAGAAAAGACCACCAGCACTGAAGCAATGGTCCTCCGCCATCAACTTTGCTGGACTGGCCACATAATCCAAATGCCTGATTACTGTCTCTCAAAAAAGTTACTCTACTCTCAGTTTTAGAACAGATAATAAAATACTGGTGGACAGCAAAAGAGATTTAAAGATGGGATTAATGCTAACCTTAAGAACTGTGGCATGGACACTGAGAAATGGGAAGCTCTGCCCCTTGAGCATCAGCTGGAAGTCAACTGTTACCAACAGTGTTGTGGAATTCGAAGAGACATGAATGGAGGGTGAAAGAGAGAAATGTGTCAAGAGGAAGGCACATTAAACCAACCTTTGTTGGGACTGTCTTTCATCTGGAAATCAATGTCCTCACTATGAAAGAATGTGCAGATCCAAAATAGATCTCTACAGTCACTACTGGACTCACAGCCAAGACTCTACACTTGGAAGGCAATCAAACTCAGCTGCAAGTGATGACCTATGATAATGATGAAATCCCAGCATATAGATGATGGTGGCATGGAGGAATTGTTGTGGGGGAAAATGGAGGTCTGACAGAGATCTCAGAAGAACTTGGTTCATTCAGGGTAAGCTGGTAAACCCATTGCATTTGAAAGACTTCTGTTGAAAAGCCAGTCGGTTCTGTGAAAACTTTCACTTTAGCAGAATACATAGCAGCTGGAAATACTGCTCTTCTTTTTTAGCTGTCTCCTGGAGAAGACAAATGTCATGTTAAAAGAGGATTACACATTTTTCAGATATAGTGTGAGACCACCCGCAGAGTTCAACTGGCATAGGTGACCAGTGAAATGAATGGTGGAGGAATCCATCCATCAGAGTTGTCTGTCCAGAGAGAGCTGCCATTTGTATATCTGCCTAACTTGACAAGAACTGTTCTTAGCTGCAGATGCCACTTACACTTCTAGTGACAACTTATTTTTTTGTCTAGAGACTTATTTTTTTTAATAAAATCTTAGAATGTGAGCCAGAGAAGGGTCCTGATGGATCCCATGTAGAATGTCTAGAAAATGGATTGAATCTGGCTAATCACATCATGTGGAAACTTTGTATGAGCCTTTGATTCTCCTCTGCAAATGCTAGAAAAATCTCCACTGGTCTTACCATTCTGCACAGAATAAAAGTTATTGGGAAAAATATCTCACAATAGAAGATGAATGCAAAGAGGGGAAAATGTGTGGAAGGGGGGATCTACCGTCCCTTTAAGTAACTGATTTTTTATTTTCACATTAGCATTTGTAGTTATCAATCCACTTCCTCAATAACTGCATTCGTAAATATCTTCAGAAAATTTATGGAAAAAAAATATGAGATTGAAAATAATGAATTTAGGAGAAAACAAAATGGACAGATTTTTCAATGTCTAGAACATATCCTAACATCACTAGATTTTTACACAAAGAGAAAAGGGTTAGTGAAAGAGTGCCACTACATACTGGAGAACCATAAATAAATAAAAATTGTTTGCAAACATGCTAAACAACATCTAATTGTGTACTAAAGTAAAGGTCCCTGGGTCTGTTTGCACTTCTTAAAAATCTAATGTTAACATGATCAACTCAAATGGAACTAAGTTATCTTAAGTGCATCTCGTTTTTTAAATCTCTGTTTAGACTGAGTGAGGTGGTCTATATTTGGAATAATTACTACTGTACTGAAACTTTGGTTAACTGCCACAAAAATAACAACCTAATTTAAAATTGTTAATACAGTTTTATTCCTAAGGGGAAAGAATAACTTTCAAATTCAACTTCCTTATCTATTGTCAAAAAGTTTTTTAAAAAACTTCAGGACCACATAATGCACTTATGTTGGATTTTTTGGACTCCAGAATTTTTTGGAAATTAAATATATAATATTATTTATAAATTGATCCTTTATTTTTATTAACGTTAACACTTTTTGGTGAAACCATGCTGGAACCCTTTCTTCCTTCACTACTTCTCTATATCTGCTCCATCTCTCCATTTATACTCCTTTTTCTTACACTCTTTGTCAACATTGATTACTCAATAATCCACAGATCTGCTTGTGACTGTATTTCTCTGGTGTTCTCTGTTCATCTTTCCTGAGGTGAAAAAGTCTGGTGAGGAAGACAGGGGAGGCAAGGAGGACAACAACGTTGAGGACAAAATCACAGTTTCTGATATATCATTCATTGGACAATACTAAGAAGAAAGGCACTTTATATTCCAGGTTAAGTTTTTCCCCCCTAAAAAATGTAATTTAACATAATTAATATTAATGCATTGGGTTCTGATCTTTGGCTTTATATTATGCTGTTTCTTATGCATTCTGTATTTTATATTAAATACAGACCCATTCAGGATCAGAATGGAGGTGTGAAGGACTGCATTAAGAACATGGTATTAGAAGGCTGCACTAGACAACAAAAATAGGATTCATGGGTCACCTACAAATCAGAAGTGACTGAAATGCCTACAGATGAAGAGGGAAAGCATGCAGAACTAGATTGGCCATTAGCCTGAGACACAGCTGGAAGCAGAAGAGCAACTGGACTGCTTGGCAGCTCCTCTAATAATGGCTGCCAAAATGTGTACATATTTCTGTCACTAAGACTGTTCCAAAGTCAAGTTACTTGTTTTAAATGTTTTAAATGTATTACATGTCATCTTCTGATCTAACAGTCTGGTAGTGGACTTTAAAAGATCCTGAAATGCAAAGCCTCTGGAGTAAGAAGAACCCCATTTTTCTCTCAATGAATAAACAGATGCCATATTTCTCTATGCTATATTTCACTATCCAGTGGTTCTGCAGATATTGCTGAACCACAACTCCTTTCAGCTCAAACATCCACCATGCCAACTGGGACTAATGTTCATTGTAGAATATCTTATTCCCTGCTCTATATTTAATAATTTTGAAACATATTTTGAAGGATACAAGTAGTGCTGCCAGGTTTTAGAACAATAAGGGACAGCAGAAATTCATGATTTGAGAATGCGGGGTTTTCTGTTAACAAGTTTGCATTCTACTAAAATGCCATGAAAGGATTGATTTTAGTTCATTTAACCACATATTACTCTGTAAAATTTATATACTGACTGTAGTGGTCTGAGTGTTGAACTACTCTGATTTGAATCCATATTCAGCCCATGAAAACCCATTGGGCAAGTCACATTATCTCATCCTAATAAGAAAGTAATGCCACACACACACACACACACACTGACAAAATCTTTCTAGGAAATGGGTTTTCCTTAGGGTCACCATAAGTCAGAAATGACTTGAAGGCACATGCAGCAACAAACACATTCATAGAGTTCATGATGCATACATTTCTGTCCTACCCATAACCAAAAATATGGGAGAGTTTTACATGTCATTCAGTGTATGTGTGTGTATGCCTTCCAACCATCAAAAAGGGACATCTCTTGAAACAAAAGACAAGATTTATGGTTCTCAAATAAAGGACTTTCCTTATAATACCCCTACCAGCAGGCTTCCCACTAAGTCGTGGCTCCATATATAGAAAAGACAGATTATTTAAGCATTTCTAACAACATTATCCAACCAAGAAGTGCAATTTCCCATGAAAAAATATTTAGTTTTGACCTCAGTGTGATCAAGTCCTTATGTAGAAGATATGAGTCATCATAGTATGTAAAAGACACCATTTTACTACATCACTGCATATCATGGGACTTGTGCATCCATGGATTTTGGTATCCATGGGGGGTCATGGAACCAAACCTCAGCAAATACTGAAGGTCTACTGAAATATTTTTCCCCGATCTATTCCTTAGCCGTTTTTTAATATAAGTGAGTGTTCATGTGTATTTATGTATGTGGCAGAGTTGAAGGGGAGGGGGATTGATTTCTAGAATGTGGGTGATCTGCTATCTCAAATACAACTAAACCTTTTTCCTGGCTTATTATTACTTTCCCACAACAAAAGTTCCCAGGAGATATAGCAGGGGAATGAAGACAGTTATGGTGTTCTGGGCCTATTACACAAACCTGAAAAACCTCTCTAAAATAATTTGAGCTGATAAAGGAATTTGGCATTCGAAATCCAGAATTGACCTCAGATTTGCCCCATCACATACCGTTTTTTTCATAACTTGCTTTGACTTTTTATGTTCAAGATGTGATTGAATAGAATTAATATTGCAATTAGTAATGAAATTTGTAAAACAAAAACCTGTTTGGTATGACATTTTTAGTTTCTTTAATTTAAAAAGTTAGCACCCAAAACATACAGTAAAAGCAGCTGCAATATCTAAACAAGTGTTTTCATTGTAGCATTGTGAATCGGTCACATGAAGAGGCAAGTCTAGTCTCTTGATCAACTCAAAATCGGCGGCGGCCGTTTCCCTCGCCGTTTTCCCCTCCTGCTCTGGCCAGGCCGCGAGTGAGCGGCGCGCGGCGAGCTGGTTGAAGCGTGGCTGCCGCGGCCGCTGCATCTTGTGTTTCCCCGCTTGCGTTTGGCGCCGTTTGCGCAGGCCGTGCCTAAGCGGCGCGCGGCGCGATTTTGGCAGGGTAGCGCGAGGTTTGTGGGCCGCTCCGAGGTGCTTGCGGCAAGCGCTTGTTGTGACGTGGCAATGGCCGCTATTTTTGGCGCTCTGCGCACCCGCGGTGGGCTATTATGTCATGCGCAATGGGGGTTAACGGCCGCCATTTAATTTTTCAGATTCGGCGGCAACGGCTGCCATTTTGGGGGCTTGGTTCCCTGTAAGGGTATCGGCCGCCATTTTGCGAGCGTCTGTGACGCAGTTAGCCTGGGGCTTTGGCTGAGGATAGTTGTTATATTTCAAGTATTGGGATGCCTTTAGCGGGGAGCGGGGCTTGTTGGCCCAGGGAATAATTTAATTTTAATTTTTGATTTGTTTTAAAATAATAATAATAATAAAGAAAAATTGAAAATAAATATATAGTTAAATAAATAAATAATAAGTATAATATATATGTATGAAATAGAAATTATATATATAAAATATGTATATGTTTATATGTGGATGAATGAGTGGAGGAATGAATACATAATAAGCATAATATATATAGATATATATCTGAAATAGAAATTATATATATAAAATATGTATATATGTGGATGAATAAATAGAAATTATATATATAAAATATGTATATGTTTATATGTGGATGAATGAGTGGAGGAATGAATACATAATAAGCATAATATATATAGATATATATCTGAAATAGAAATTATAGAAATTATATATATAAAATATGTATATATGTGGATGAATAAATAAATAATATATATATATATCTAATATATATATATATGAAATAGAAATTACATTAAAAAAAAAAACAGCCCCTAGTATAAATTACATCCACATAATTAAATGGTGTTTGTTTTACACCATTGTTCTACTATGCAATGAGAAGTTCTTTAACTGAGACCCATGGGCCAGTTACATCCTTCCAAGGTCTGTTGCCCAGTTCCACCCTAGACTTTTGATGTGCGGTCATCCTAAGCCTGAAATAACTTGAAGGCACACAACAACAACAATCCCAATTATCTTGACTACCTCATCAGCCAAAAGCAGGCCCATACTTTCCAGTGAGATAGTGGTTAATTTATGTTAGTTCAAATGGTTCTTCATTTTAAGTATTATTATAGGGGCCTGCAGACTACGCACTCCCTGTGGCTTGTAGAACTGGACTTCATGGCTTGAAGACTATAGTTCTAATTGATCAGATCATAACTGGATTAATGTTATCCCCATTGGTCAGGGATTGACAGCATATTTCTTTTGTAGGCAGACGGGGGGCTGGCACATGGTGTCTCTTCCAACTCTTTGATTCTATGATTCTAAGGCCCCATGGGCCGGAGTGGGCAGAATGACACATGGTGTTTTTTCCAACTCTTTGATTCTAAACACCCACATGGGCTGTGGTTTTCTTCCAACTCTTTGATTCTATGTTGTAGGGTTTTACACCTTAGGGGTGCATCACTGAGGGGTATGGAGTGGCGCAGTGTGTCACTTCTAACTCTTTGATTCTATGTTTTTGTGGTGCTGGGGGGCACTCTCGCATCGCGGATCGGGTTGCCCTGGGGGCGTTAGCGCTTGGTATGTGGAGCGGGCTCTCATTGGCATTTTACCCCCTTTTTATTTTGTAGGATGCCATCGAAGAAGAACAAGGGGGGCCCTAAAGGGAAGGGTCCCGCAGAGAAGACGGGTCACAAGCGCCCTTTACGTCAGGATGGGTCGTCGTCGGATGAAGATGGGGTGTCCATGGAAGATTTGGAGGCTCTTCTTCAGCGTGTTAACCAAATAGAACAAAATAGGGGGGTTGGTTTGGGTGGGGCTGGTTCGGGCTCCACTCGCAGGGCAAGTAAGAAACAGTTGTTCAAATCTCTGTTGTCCCGGGTTTCTATTATAGAATCGACTTCAGCTGCGGGGGCTGAAAGGGCGGTCCGGCTTCCTGAACAACTGGCGGTTCCAGGGGCTGCTGGGGGCTCTTCTGTGGTGTCTTCGGCGGTGCAGACCATCACCAGCCCCGAAGGTCATCCGTCTGTTCAGGCATCTGGCTCCTCAGCGGCTGCTGGGGCCGGACCCAGTCAGCCCACGGCATTGGCCTCTACGTCCAGTGCTGTGGCCGGGTCCACTCAGGCGACTGTTGCTGCTGTTGATGTAACAGGGCGTGAGCAGTTGGTGACGGCTGTCCCAGCAGGTACTTCCACCACACTAACATCAGCATGTGCCGCACTTACATCAGCATCTACTTCTGCCTCACTCACTTGGCCATGGGGCCAGGGTCGGGCTCAATCGGTGGTGGGGACACAGTCACATGTTGCAGTTGGGATTCAGTCTGAGGGTGGTTTGGACCCCAAGATAGGGGAGAATAAGGGTGATGCCAACGCTCAAGCGGTTAAGCCAGTTACTGTCACCTTAGAGTCGGCCAGAACGGGGGAAGCAAATAAATTTTGGGGGACTGCAAAATGGCCCCCACAGGCGACACCTACTGTTAGCCTTTCGGGTTTGGGTTCCCATTTGGCATCAAAAACAATGGAAAAGATATTAAGAAACGAATATGTGGATATCTTTTCTTTATACTTTCGGGATATGGATAAAAAAGAGAAAGAAGAATTAGATGAGGACAGTAAGGAGAAGATCAAGAAGCGCAAGGTTGAGCAGAATTGGGAGAATTGGCTCCCTTGTTTCACAATGTATGCCAATCTGCTTTCTGATGCTGCCCCGGAAAGGGCTACGGCTTTGTGGCAGTATCAGAATATCATTAATAAAGCTTACGTCCTAACGCTTGGCTGGAATATGACAGGCGGTTTAGAACCGAGGCGGCTTCCCATCCGGACAAGCGTTGGGACTTGATTGATGATCAAATTTGGATTGAAGTGATGAATCCATCTAGGGCTTCCTCTGCCTTGAAGGCTGACAGTGGGCACACTATTCAGAATACAGCGGGACAGCCCTCTCGGCTGGGGGCTCCCCAGCTGCAGTCCCAGGGCCAAAAGCCTTTATGCTGGGAATTTGTGGCTCGGGGAGCCTGTTCACGGAAGGACTGTCGCTTCGCGCACTCGTGTGCCATTTGTTATGGGACTCACCCATCCCGAAATTGCCCCAAGGGGAGAGCTGCGAGGGGTAATACTAAGGACACTCAATTCGTTAAGAAACCTTCAGGACAGACCGCAGTTGCACAGGGGCCTCAGCCTATTTAAGTTAAATCAGTTGAAGGTTTGGCTGGATCGGTACTCCCATAAGGGGGCCGTTAAGTATCTCTGGGAAGGTTTTAGTGGGTTTTCATATTCCTGTGTTGGTCCCCGGTTTATCACGTTACATCAAAATGAACGGTTGAATTGGCAATGGCCTCAAGCCATAATTTAGCTGCGACTAGTATAGGAATACTTCCGTAAATATTAAGTCTGTGTGAGCCCCTGCGCGTGCAGTCTGCAGTGGCTAGATAGGGACCCCGAGCTAGGCCTTTAAATTACTGGGCGGGGGGAAATAGGTAGATTACCGGCGATAGGTTCGCCCTGCGCTTGTTTGTTTGTTGTTTATTTTGCAGGAACTGCCAGGCTGGTGCATAGATGGAGAATCCTTGTTGTGGGCATAATTATGTCCACTGGGCGGAGAGATACGCCAGGAACTCATCCTTTGGCCAGCATCTGGGTGCGCTTCCACTGCATTGGCGAGTGGAAGGGTGTTCGTGGCCTTCGCTGGGCCGGGTTGCGCTTCCACTGCATTGGCGAGTGGAAGGGTGTTCGTGGCCTTCGGTGGGCCGGTGCTCCATATCGGAGGTAACGTTCTGGGCCTGCTTAACAGCAGGGCCCGGTATATACAAGCCCGTGCTGGCATTTTAGTTCTGGCTGGCATGGCCCCGGGTTCACATCGCTTGGTCGGCCATCATTCACGCCTTCGGTGGCCAGAAGGCGGTGATGTCAGGAAGCTCGGGAAGGCCAGAAAGCGTGTGAACCGGGCCATGCGCACAGCTTTGGCACGGGGCAGGGGGTCTTACATCCAGCATAAGGACATCACACATGACAAAACACAGTTTATCGTTCTGATGGTGTTCATTTAGCGGATTTGGGTAACCACACTTTTTAGGTGATTTGCAGTTAGGCATCCAGGAAGTTGTTAGGGGCTTGGTGGGGGATGGGGGCGAAATGGACATTTGCCCCCAATCTGTGGCATAAATAGTTCAGGAAAACACTGGCATGGAGGTATACACATGGCACCCATTAAGGGTGGGGGGCATTGTACAACAAACACTCACCTAGAAGTCAACAAATGGGTGAGGGGACATCTATTGGCCCAGTAAAGAGAGAAGCTGATATCAATAATCGGACACAGGCTTCTCCAGACTTTTACCTTCAGGTTGCCCGGTTGGGGACCCAGGGCACACTGACATCACACACTCAGTAGCTGGGGACGCTGCCTCAGCTTGCCACCAAGTTCCTTGACACTTAGTTTAGTTCAGGTAAAGTTAAATAGGTAACTTTCAATAAAAGTTGCCCAATTTGAATCCATACCTTTGTTGTCTGTCTCGTTATTTCAGGGGTTAAGGGGCAAGGGACTCTCCACGCCAACGCAGTTGGTGGGGAGAGCGATTTGCCCCACCCCCTGAAGGGAGAGAATGGGAGGTTCCATTAGAACCTCCTGGAAGAGGGGAGGGGGCTGGCTTACCACATGAGCCAGCCCCTTACCTTCAGTCTTGTCTGACTTTCTGCCCGCCACTCCCGCCCATTGACAGTATATTTGGTTGCCCGTTGGAGCCGGGTAGGAATTTTTTGCCTCTCATGTTCTGGGGGGTTTTTTCGCCTACCCTATACTGTTATTAGGGGCTAGATGGAGTGGTTTGGTTTAACTAGGCCAGCATAAATAGTTCAGGAAAACACTGGCATGGAGGTATACACATGGCACCCATTAAGGGTGGGGGGCATTGTACAACAAACACTCACCTAGAAGTCAACAAATGGGTGAGGGGACATCTATTGGCCCAGTAAAGAGAGAAGCTGATATCAATAATCGGACACAGGCTTCTCCAGACTTTTACCTTCAGGTTGCCCGGTTGGGGACCCAGGGCACACTGACATCACACACTCAGTAGCTGGGGACGCTGCCTCAGCTTGCCACCAAGTTCCTTGACACTTAGTTTAGTTCAGGTAAAGTTAAATAGGTAACTTTCAATAAAAGTTGCCCAATTTGAATCCATACCTTTGTTGTCTGTCTCGTTATTTCAGGGGTTAAGGGGCAAGTGTTTTCATTGTAGCATTGTGAATCGGTCACATGAAGAGGCAAGTCTAGTCTCTTGATCAACTCAAACTTAGCCTTTCGTATGTTCAACAATTACTCCACACATTCATCATGCAATTTCAAAAAGAATTACACTTTTAAAATACTGGTTCTGTCACAACAATTCATTACTTGTGGCATATTGCATCTGTGATCTTACCAGGGTTTGCATAGAAATGTCATTTCAGGCACATAGACATGTAGATATATTTATCTGTCAGCTGCAGAAAGAGAAAGCACACGAGATTTAACTTGTTGAGAACTTGACTGTGGCCTGACAGTATTAGGTCATGGAAATCATTTAGTACATTCAGCACAATTATACACCTTTTAACTTAATTTTGTATTAGACTACATTAGCACTGGCTGTAAGAGAAAAACGGATACAAATTTAAATTTCCAATGCAGTGTTCCAGTTTTTCGCTGAGCTAAACTGCATGCTGTGCTAAATATGAGCCCCAAATTCTTTCTTACCCCAGAGTGCACAATCACCAACCAGACTAGGAACCTCATCTCACAAGAGGAGGGGGGGGGGAGGAAGCAAGAGGAATATCCATTTCTAATCATTTATAAACACAGGGAAATGAGTGGAGTCAACTCCAGCCTGTCTTTAAAATCCACCCATTTCTGCACACTTCTGAGATGAAATCCCACGAGCAACCCAAGGAATGGGTCATGTGTCATTTGATGAAATCCATGGGATTTTTTTTATTCTGTCTTTACGTGTGTAGAGATAGAGGACAGCCTTCATCTGTCCTCTAGGACAACTGTGCATAGGTTAGGTAGATTTAAACTGTTCCTTTATTGCTATTTCTCTCCTTTAATGTCATTCTGTATACACACAGAGAGAGACTAAAAAATTGAATTTGCAACAATGGAAGCTTTGAAAAACTATGAAGGAGGGGTTAACTGACTTTGTCAGAATCCAGGCATTTATGATCTAATCAGAGGAACTCTCTTGCAATAATCCCCAATACTCTGAAGCCATCAAAGAATCGACTTCTGTAGGCCTATCACTCCCAATAAAATTCTAGCACCAGAGGACCATATACCATCTGTCTGCCCAATCCTCTCTGCTCCTTTTGAATAGACAAATTCACAGCTTACCATTTTATAAGAGGTAGTCATCCTAGAATTTTATAGCAAGGAATTTGCAGGACAATTTTGGGCTGTGGTTTAAAGTAGGGCTTCAATGGATTCTAATCCTAGCTTTGTGCTCATGCTCTTGGGATGATGATGATGATGATGATGATTATTATTATTATTATTATTATTATTATTAACCTTGACTCTCATGAAATGGGGATCTAGACAAATGATTCCGGCCCCACACACACACTTTTTATGATGGTATCCTCAATAATTTCCCAATATATGCCTATTGACACCATTTACATTGCCAGCAGGAAAGGCTACAGCATAAACAATGTACTAAAATGTTCAGTATCACTACTTCTTCACTGCTTACCACCTTGAAAATATATTGCACTATGAATCAGGGCTTCTGTGCCCCTAGCCCCTGTGAAAATTGAGAGCCTACTGTATTTGTTTTTTCTGGTCATTTGTTTGTTTGAAATCAAGATCTCTGAAATGCAGGAGGAGAGAAGAGCTTCACTAAGACTAGTAGAAGACCATCTACATTTGTCCTGAACTTCACCAAAATTCTGGGCAAAGTCTCTCTTTTGACATGCAAAAGTAAAAGACATGTTAATACCGGCCCATTTTAGCTATGTGGATATGAATAATCAGAAATACTTGAACAAAAATGAGAACAGATCATTCCTTTATCTTTATATCAAATTATTTTGGCATTCTGTGCGCCAGCTGCACCCGTACCTCAGGAAGTCTGACTTGGCCATGGTAGTCCATGCTCTGGTTACATCCCGTATAGACTACTGCAACACTCTCTACGTGGTGTTGCCTTTGAAGATGGTCCGGAAACTTCAACTAGTCCAATGAACGTTAGCCAGGTTGTTAACAGGAGCAGCGCTCAGGGAGCATACAAACCCCTTGTTGCGCTAGCTCCACTGGCTGCCAGTTTGCTAAAGGGCCCAATTCAAAGTGCTGGCTTTGGCCTATAAAGCCCTAAACGGTTCTGGCCCAACTTACCTGTCCAAACGTATCTCCCCTTTCGAACCACTGAGGACTTTAAGATCATCTGGGGATGCCCGGCTCTCGTTCCCGCCTTCGTCACAAGCATGTTTGACGGGGACAAGAGACAGGGCCTTCTCAGTGGTGGCCCCTCGGTTATGGAATGCCCTTCCTAGGGAGATCAGATCTGCTCCCTCTCTCTTGATGTTTCGGAAGCAAATTAAAACGTGGCTATTCAAGCAAGCGTTTACAAATACAGAGTAGCGAATATAGGAAATCGAATGACCTGACCATGGAACTGGACAATGCTTGAGAATAATGAGACACTGATTATGTTGTTTTTACTGCTTTTGTGATGTTTTATACTGTTTAATGTTTTTTTATCTATATTATGCTTTATGTATACTGATTTGTTGGAAACCGCCTTGAGTCGCCGATTGGTTGAGAAAGGCGGTATACAAATACAGTAAATAAATAAATAAATAAATAAATAAGGAGGTACTGGAAAATGAGTGGAATAAAGACGTTTTTAATGCCTTCTTAAGTCTACATTCCTGTAGTTGTGGCTTTTTAAAAGTATAAAACACATTAGCATGTAGACTACATCACAATGACAAATGCACAATACATTTTAAAATTTTGAACAAATGCAGATCAAAATGAACAAGATGCCAAGGTCAAAAGCCAATATAATACAAATATAAATGTAGAACAAAGCCACTTCTAACTTTTAAGTTTTCAACTTGGGTTTTTATTTTTATAACTTTTTATAAAAGATTTTGACAAATGTGCACAATATGAAAAATACTATTTCTGGAAAAGAAATGACAAGTATAACCTTGACATATTAAAAATAGCTTGAAATCAATTAGAATATCACCTAGACTTGAAAGACTGCCTATTCTCATTCTCTAGTTTAATGTAATTACAATTATAAATTGGAGGAGGTATGTTTTGTTTTCTAAATTTTTGAAATTCAATACTACATAGAGAATAAGTACATATCAAGAAAAACTCACCCCCTGGTTTGTATGCCAGGTTGTCTGTGCCAGCGTGGTCAATACACCCCCATGTGTTTGCTGGTCTCCATCTGCCATAGCCTTCTATTAGAGCCCTGCATATTGCGGAGATCTGGATTTCAGCCTGATACTATCAGTGGCAGCATCCAACAGTGTGATCCATTGGACTTTAAAATATTGAAATATAGCTTGTGAACATAGTTTAGCTGACATATACCAACTTCTGCATGTGCTGCAGTAAAGGTTTTTTTTTTTTAAAGGTAGAAAACAGTTGAAAATAATAGTTTGGGTAGTCCACCAGAAAATGCTGGATGTTGTTCAGTATGGTAATTCAATCCTTAATTTTTTAATTACAAAATGTGCATCTTGTGTTTCTGCCAAAATTTGTATCTTGCTGAAGGAGGCTAAAATCATTTTTACCTATAGAAGATGGCAAAAACAAAAAAGTTAATCACATGCACATGAAAACTAAGAAGCTAAAATATCGATAAAATCATTGATGACAATGATTTTACAACAACCAACAGTGGCATATTAAACATCCATTGATGGGGCAAATGCTTATATAAAAATATCCTTGCCTGCCAGCAGAACATAAACTGTGATGGTATGTTATTTGAAGGATCATATCTCTCTTGCTGAACCTATTAGAATACAGAGAGATCTTTCTCTATATCTCACCACCTTCTGAAGCTCATTTGGTGAGGACAATGGAGGGTGCTTCCGGACAGCACCAAAATCCACATTTTAGAACTGAGTAAAAAAATTCCATGATCTGAGAGCAGGTCCACACACAGCCCGGTCAATCCTGGGATATGGTCCACCATTCTCGCATCTTCTTTTGAATTAGATCAAGATGGAAGGTATCAGAAGATTTTTTTAAAAAAAAATCACTTTGTTATGTGCTGGACCGTATATGTGTACATGCAAATATTTTAATATAAATTCAAGCAGATTCTGATCTCTCTCTTCCCCCAATTCTTAATTCAACCTTTGTTTAAGATTATAAAGTGTAAAATAAGGGGTTTCAGAGAGTTCTAATTGTGTTCCATTTGTGCTTCCCTTGAACCACCTGAGTGTGTGTTTGAGACTTTACAAACACACGTGTGCTGAAACAGTCTACATGGGGGGGGGGGGAGGAGGAAACCACGTGTTTTTCATGACTGCTAGGATATACAGTTATGCAAAGATGTACATTTTCAGGCCGAATCATGTTTTAACCACACCCTTTTAACACATGTTTTTTAGATCTTAACCCAATCCCTCCCACACTTGGACTAAATGTTGTCTAGCCACACACTCTTTAACCCAGTTACTTCTGGATTTTACAGCATGTGTAAAAGGGACTAGAGAGGGTCTTTTTAGTGGCTACTCCCAAACTCTAGAACTCACTATAGTTCTGTACCAGTGGCCAAAACCTTTTTTGTTCTGTCACATTTTTACAAACTTGCTGGGGTTGGGTTTTTAACATTTCCTACCTTGAAATAACCTTTTATTTGGGGGGGGGGGGGTAATGCACTTTAATATTGTTCATGTTTAATGTTTTAACTTATACATTGTTCAATTCATTTTTATTTTTATTTATGCTTTTGTTTTGACTTCTATTGTTTTTAATTAAAATAATTTAAACTAGGTTATCTGCTGTCTTGAGTCCCATTATCAGGTGAGGTATAAGTGAACAGGAATAACAGCTATTCCTATGTGGGAGAGCAATATAGAAAGCATTTTCTCAGATCATACAAAACATGCTTAAAGTGAGAGTGGGACAGAAATGGGATGCAAGGTAACTGATAGTCTATTTCAAATTATATGAATTAAAATCAATACAAACCCTCACTAATGGGTTATGGAACCTGGATGGTAAGTAATTGGAGTGGAGGTTTTCCACAACTAACATTAAACACTATGTTTTTATTTCTTAATCAGTAATATTCTTTGGAACCTGATGAAAGCATGTGTGATAAAATATGTACAAAGAAACTATTGCTTAAATGTAAACACATTTTCTTTTTTATGTCATAACTACCTTCTTTTCTTATTCATATTCTAGTTGACTATAAACCAGTTTCTATAATCAGCATCCAAACAGCTTGTGGGAATGGAATCACATTGATGCTAGGAAAGCATTTATGTAGTGCTTAATGCTTATCCTTAACTTGAAAGTTAGCAAGTTGTGGGTGTCAGTAGCAATGGTGGCATTAATCGGAGAAGAAAGCTGCAATAACAACCAAAATGGTGAAATAGGAGCTCTGGTTTCCATGTGAGGTCCTAACAGCAAAGCCCAGTATGGTACATTGCTGTGCTACAAACCTTCATGTCAACCCAGGTTTGAGTTTTCTAGATGGTGCATTTGCAGAAAGCTGAAGAATTGTACTTGTGGATGAAGTATAACACATAAATCTTCTAGATGAGCTGAACTATTATTTCTGCTCAGCTAAGAAAACATGGGGTGCACTACAACTCTTGTATTCATGTGGATACATTCCTGAACATACTATGGAAACTGTAAATCTTAGACAATAGCAAACATTGTTGAAAAAAATGACTACTGAAATGATTATGGGGGTTCTTTATTACAGAAAAATATGGCATATGTTGAAATAAAGGGTATATTCTGCAGGAAATAGTGTTTTCTATGAAGAAAAGACATTTCATTATCATGGAAAAAGGCATTTTGTATATAGAAATGTATTTTTGTGTAAAAGAATCCACACATGGAGTATGTATGTATGTATGTAATGTATGCATTTATTTATTTTGTCATAACTGTGAATAGGCTTCAAAAATAGCACAATTTGCAATGACTTTTTCACAGAAAGAATAAAAATTGTAGATGTATTTGTTGTATGTCCAGCTCTTCAATCTTGCTTTCCTTTAAAACAAGGTTGGAAAACCTTTGGGTGCAATTGGGTGAGAGTAGAGTCTCTCCATGAAGGAGAAGCGACTTCCTGCCCCATCGATTCCTGCCAAAGCTCAGAGCAAAGTCTCTCTTTTGCTTGCAGAAGTAAAGAATAAGGTGGAGTAGAATTATACCAACAGTGTATCAGAGCTCAGCAGTTCACCAGACCTCACAACTTCTGAGGATGCCTGCCATAAATGTGGGTGACATGTCAGGAAAGAATGTGTCTGGAACATGGCCAAACAGGCCAGAAAACTCACGGCAATCCAGTGTATCAGAGCATTTGGGTGGACTTTGGACCATTCCTAGTTTAGGTGTTCTATACCCACTCTTTCTGTAGCCATTGTAGTAACTCTCTTTGTCTGTAATCAACTTCATCATTATCACTAGTTATAATCCATTTATTGGAATTATTATTGCCACTCAAACTTAACAGATCACTGCACATTAATCAGGTGCTATATTGCAATAACAACTTCAAAATGTTCAAAACAAAATAAAAATAGTTATAGGAGGAAAGGAGGCCAGTTACAGCGTACTCCCTTTGGAACTCGATCATTGTCCAGTGCTGTCAGAGAGCCATCTGGCAGGTATTTCTGATTTGTATGTCTCTGTGGGGTTGTCTAGAAAAGGGAGAGGGGAGAAGCAGAACATAATGAGTGAAGTTGAGACAAAATTATCAGGTAACTAGGTGATGACAACTGGATAGAACAAAAGTGCAAACTACATTGTATACAGGTACACTGCAAAGTCTGTTAAAAAACTCAAATTATCTCAAAGATGAAATATTGATGACTCACAGGTACAATGGAAATTGAGTTCTAATGTTAAATTTAGAAGAAAATGACTATTATAATACTAATAAAACATTAACCAAAGAAATCTTTGGCTTTTCAGCATTAGAAACCTATAAAGATGAAGCATATATTTGTGCGCAACAAAGAATAAAATAAGTTATAAAATAAAATAATCACTTATTGCAATATAGGGGTCTTGAAAACTATTGTTGTAGGCTGTGTGTCACTTACACAATGTTGTTTTGCAACAGATGGGAACGGACAGAGAATTCACAAACAACAGCTGGGTCATTGGCCCTGCTGCTCCCAGCATTTGCTGCCTGAGACCATTGCCTCGTCCTGCCTCATGATAAGGCCATCTCTGTATTGTGGGATCTAAAAGGATAAATGTCACCAGTCATTTAGCATGCCTTATAACTGCTAGCCAGATTCTGGACTAGCCAGCTCCAAACTTTGAGTGGGAAGCAAAAGAGAAAAGGCAAGGCACAATGCAACACCATAATATACATTAGCTATCCAGTATTTCAAATGGAACACTGACAAGCAATAGGGTATAACAATGAGAAATACTGTTGTGAAATGGCCAGCAAGTTCTTTTCTCTAAATGGAAAATTGATGAATAACAGAACTGAATAATGCATAATAGACAGCCAAGTAATGCCTGTTACTTGAAGGAGAAACTACAAAACAATAGCAGAACAACATGTGGAACAGTAATTGGTGCTTTCAATTTGGAATGAAGAAAGAGCAGATAGGACAGACTTGCAAACACTGTCTGGATATACTAACATCTTTACAAAGCAGAAATATAAGAGAATAAGTATGTGAAGTGCCCATGTGTTCCCAGAAAAATCTGCAGAATTATTTTGCATGCACGAATGTGTTCAAAGATGTACCTTCATCCATACTGTTCTCCAGCACAGTAGCCTCTTCCCATTAAAACACTTATCTTCTAATGTGGAAGATAGTAGTCTTCAAAACTGTGTGTTTCTTTATTTTTGTCAGAACCCTAAGGTTCAGCAACAGGAACTTACTTATTTAGGTGATCCCTCGTGGCTCAAGAATGCTAATCCTACAAGTGTAGTGTCTTGGCAGTGGGTCCATAGGTGACAGTAGAGCCCTATTCTTAATCTAAATGTTCTCCCACAGTAAGCACATCAGTTTCCAGGTGGATGGCGGTCCCAGTCAGGGTTGGCGTGACGTGCCTTCCTCTTGGCAAGTTTTTCCCTTTCGGCCTCCATTTGTGCCTCTTTGAATTCTGCAGCACTGCTGGTCACGGCTGACCTGCAGTTAGAGTGTTCAGGGTCCAAGATTTCCCAGTTCTTTGCCACAATTTTTAAGGTTGGCTTTAAGCCTATCTTTAAGGAACTATTTACAACATGGTTCCTTAAAGACTTTGGCTTACACCAGAATTTCTCATGTTTTACACTGGAATATATAAATACTTGGATTACTAAAGATAAAAATTCTGAAGTCTACATCAATTGATTCAGTGGATCTAGATTGATTGGAACTTGAATTTGAGTTGAAGCCAGTCTCATGTTGACCTAAATTTCTATTCATCTATTCATTCAGAAATATCCTATAAGATGAGTATCTCCTATTGGAAAAACGAGAGACCTGAAATATTTTGGATTTTCAATATTTTCCCCTGGATATAGAAATATTTTATTTGTATTTAATTAAATATTGAGGTATCTTGGAATCTAAACACAACATTAATTTATGTTCTATATACACTTTCAACACATAAGGTAATTTTATATGAAAATTGAAATATTTCAAATAATTTGTGCATAAAACAAAGCTTGCATACATTGAACAATAAGAAAATAAATGTGTTTATAGCTACCCATGCAAACAATTTTAGATTTTTTTGAGGATCCCAAACTTCAGGGATCCTGTGTAAGGGATCCCCACCAATCTTTTGCTTAAACATTGTTTATATAATCTGAACAAAATTAACCAAATGAAATCTCAAAGGGCTGAAAAAGGAGGAATTGGGTTGCTGTGAGTTTTTGGACTATATATCCAATGCCATGTTTCAGTACCTAAACCATGCTGTTGCGTTCCCCAAGATTTACTGCTGCCCACTGAAACTGTCTGTTGCATTGTCCTCTCTTTTTTGACTTTCACAGAAGAGATTGTCTTAGCTAGAAAACTGGTTCATTGGCCATTACAAGATGTCATCACACAGTCATTCTTAAAATCTAGTTAATTTCAGAAATAGGAATTTAGCCTGTCTGAAAATATGTGTCTTACTCTGAGTTTACAGGCAGTAAAAGCCTTGCAATATGCTAATTACTCTAAGTACTTTCCAACTTGGTATAATTTTGAAAGGTCTGAGAGTTTTAAATGTTTCTTCTTTTTCACAGAAACGAACATAGTGGAAGTGGGTGTTACCTAAAACATTTTTCTCTCTCTCAGAAAACATGTAACTGTGAACAGAATCAGATGCCATTGACTTTGATATATTGCTTACAAATTTATAGAAAAATGTATGCAGTGGAGGTGCAGAAATTTTATTTTTAAAATAAATACAGGCATTGATGATTGATTAAATATTGTTTTCCAGAGGCATCTGGTGATTGTGGGAAACAGGAAGCTGGCCTATGTGCTGATCTTACAGGGATGGGCAAGAAGAATAAATGCTAAAGCCTTCATGACAGAAATGTGATGCCAGTTTGACAATGGTTTCTGACTGATTAGTTACTTGGCACCTGGCAGTAACAATCAACATTTCACAGTTTCCAGCAATCTGCCAGTTCAGCCATCCAAAAGGATGTTGTTGGAGACTGCCCCGTTCTGTTCACTTTCCCATCTGCCCTGTATTTTCCTAGATGTAAAACAGAGTTCCAGAAAACTAAGAATGTAGCACAAGAGAAAAGATGATGAATGAAGTAAAGGGTGGCTCCAGTAACAGAATTATAAAACTGAATGGGCCCTATGGTCCATCCAATCCAAACTCTTATTCTGTGCAAGATCTCCAGCTGGATCAACCCTAGCAAGTAGCTTTCTAGCCTCTTTTTCAAGATATCCATAGAAAGAGACCCTACTACCTTGCTAAACAATTGGTTCTACTGCTGAATCACTCCCACTTTGAAAAAGGACTTTCCAATATTCAATCAAATTCTGCTCTCTTGTAAGTTCAAGCCATTATATTGATCCTAAGCCTTTGAAAAAACAATATTCAAATAGTTTACTGGTTCTTTCCTCCAAAATATAGCCTACAGCAACACTACCCATTAGCAATCTCCCATCCATGTACTAACTGATGCTGACACTACATGGCTTCCAAGATCAAACAGGTTCTAGTACCTTTAGGTACCTAGATATCATAGGCCCCTTCCATACGGCTGTATAAATTCCACATTGAACTGGATTATATGGCAGTATGGACTCAGATAACCCAGTTCAAAGCAAATATTGTAGTTTATCTGCCTTGATATTCTGGGTAATATGGCTGTTTGGAAGGCCCCACAGATCGGAGTCAAGTTTAGGCAGGCTCACAGCTCCCTCTACCTTTTAGCTTGAGGACAAGGCTATGATGCTACAAGGTTGTGAGCCATGTGCAAGCAAATGCCCAAAGTTGGGTGAGATACACCACCTTATTGCCACATATCAACATGAGAAGGACATGGTTTTTGTGTCCCAAAATTGCTAAAAGCACTCTTCTCCGAAGCCTGGAGCATGCTACTAGGCATTTAACCACATTTTCAGGCATCTTTTCACCCTGCCACTTCTTTTGGGCCTGCATAGTGTTTCTCAGGGCCCTTCCATACATCCTATATCCCAGAATATCAAGGCAGATAATCCCACAATATCTGCTTTGAACTGGCTTATCTGAGTCCACAATCAGATAATGTGGGATTTTCTGTCTTGATATTCTAGTATATAGGACTGTGTAGAAGGGCCCTCTATCTTGTTCTAGCAAATCTTTGAAGAGTACTTTTTTCCCTATTCCTCTCTGGTCTGAAGTAATTACCAAGATACATAACATGAAGTCAATCTAATTTGGCAACTCTTGCTGAAGAAACAATACTATTTGGGGGGCTACATTTTGCATCATTGGAAGTGCTTGACTGTCTCATGGGTCATTTTGACCAAGCAACTGTGGTTCAAAATAACCTGACAAAATAAAAATCCTAGTAAAGCTCCAGTTCATTCAAGACTGGAGGGATTTATTTTGTTCTTAAAGAAATCTGACATAATTGACATTTTACTCCCTTGTGAGGTTCATGACAAAATTCCAACAACAAGGCAAAATGTGTGTTGTGAAGTCCTTAGAGTGACTGGTGGAAACCACACCAACTTTTCTAATTTTTACTGTATTTTTTTTCTGTAGTCAGAAAAACATATTTATTTAAAATAAATTTAGCAGCAAGCATAAACAAACCATATGGGCAAGACTAAAAAATATTTAAAAGTCTTTACTGTCATATATAATTTTCATGCCTTATGCTCTGTTTATATTATGTCAAACATGCATTCTTTTCTATAGGGTATTTGGTTGCCAGGAAAAAATCTATAGAAAGGAGAAACTGTGTTGTCGAAGGCTTTCATGGATGGAATCACTGGGTTGTTGTGAGTTTTCTGGGCTGTATGGCTATGTTCCAGAAGCATTATCTCCTGATGTTTAGCCCACATCTATGGCAGGCATCCTGAGAGGTTGAGGGTTCTGTTGGAAACGGAGGTTTATTTATATCTCTTGTCTGCTTGAGGTACATGTGAATGTTGTAATTTGCCACCTTGATTAGCATTAATGGCCTGTAGTTTCAAGGCTTGGTTGGTAATTGCCTGGAGGAATCCTTTGTTGGGATGTGTTAGCTGGCCCTGGTTGATTCTTGTCTGGAATTCCCAGCTTTTTGAGTCTTGCTCTTTATTTACTGTCCTGATTTTAGAGTTTTTGTTTAATACTGATACCCAGATTTTGTTCATTTTCATGGTTTCCTTTTTTCTGTTGAAATTGTTCACATGCTCATGGATTTCAGTGGCTTCTCTGTGTAGTCTGATTCAAATCGAATCCCTTACCAGGATACTTAGGGATATCAGTGTACTCTTCTGAAAACTGAACTGTGTTCCCTGAACAATTAAAGATTCCCTTTGGTTGATTGACTGGCTGGGTTATGTTCAACACCCTTGTAAGGGAATATTTGGATTAGTTGACAAACCCTCATTATGGACTTTATCTCAGTGAGCTGGAGAAAATGAGGGAAAGTGGAGAAAAAGGGTGGAGTTTCTTGGGGTTCTATCTCTAAATAAGATGAAGAATTAACTCACTTTCATCGTTCTGAAATCACCTCCTCCAGCTTCTAACTCAATCATCAATTTAATTCCCTTCACATAGGCAGACAATGACTCCCCCCATTTCAAGGATACCATCACACTTTTTAAAACAGGAAACACCTTCACACCCCTTTGACTGAAAAAGAAGCACCTTTCTTAAGGTGGCACTGAGGTCTTTGCACTCAATACCTTTGGTTGAAACAGAAACATCTTTCTTAAGGAGGCTCTGGGGTTGTTTGCACTGGGATTTCTTGTCATTGTCCCTCTAAATGTTTTTAGTGGCTGGAATAGTAAGCAGAAACAATGCAATGTTTTTTTTTTTATTTGGTAAAGCAAATTTATTTATTTATTTATTTACAGTTCTTATATTTCGCCCTTCTCACCCCGCAGGGGACTCAGGGCGGATTACAGTTAACACATATATGGCAAACATTCAATGCCAGTTTGACAGACAACATTTAACAGACAAATACAGACAAATACACCGAGGCTATTTAACTTTTTTTTTCTGGCCGCCAGGGGAGCTGCTGCTTTTCATCGTCCATCAACGACACCAATGAAGTTCTTCCGCATTCCACATTCCCCAGAGTCTTTTTTCTTTATGGCCTCATAAATTAGTTAAATTTAGCCTCCCACACAAGGTGGTACCTTATTTTCCTACTTGACAGATGCAACTGTCTTTCGGGTTGCAAAGGTCGACAACGGGCTACACAATGGCTGGACACCCACTCCAGCCCGGGCTGGCTTCGAACTCATGACCTTTTGGTCAGAGTGATCTTAATGCAGCTGACACTCAGCCAGCTGCACCACAATCCCGGTGCTTTTCTTTAAGCAAAGTGTTGGTTAAAGAAAAATTGGAAAGAGACAAGAGCATGTTAAAATATCAATTATCTGGCAGCAACATCTAGGCATTGCTGCTCAAATGGTTAAAATCTAGCCATGATCTGTGAGCTTCAACCAATAAGGAGTAGCTGCAATATAGTGGTAGTAACTGTGGACTTCCACATTAAGGAGCAGAAAAAAACTTTGCCCCTAGTCTAATAATAAAGTGAGCTACCGATCTTACTTACTTGTTGCTTCTGTAGGATAGCCTTCAACATCCATATGATGTTTGGAACTTGAAAGAATTCAAAAAGTAATTATACCCTTGACATTGGTCATTGTATTTGGGGTTGATGGGAATATCCAAAGTACCTAGTGTAGGAATTCACATTTGGCCAGAAGCTTTGAGCAAAAGGAGGGCTGTAAGATTTATGTGGGAGCACACATTTCCTTCAGGTGGTACTTTTCTTCCTAAGTTGTCAGGATGCCTGGGGTACCATTACAGGACTATGAAAAGGGTAGTTGAGTCTGGCTTTAGTTTTGATAACTGAAAGGTAGAGTTGCTCCAGCTGCACAGCTTCAGGCCATAGTGTACCTTCCAACTCTAGTCACATTCTGTTTTCTATCAGGAAAGGAAATCCTTCATTTCAGAAGCCAAGTTGGTCTGTGGCAGCTGTGGCATTGATTTCTAGTTGGCTTCAGACAGACACACAAAAACACAACAATAGCCATTAAGTGCAGGGTGACAACCAGTCCAGACAGTCTAATTACCTCTCTGCTTGGCTTCCATAGTTGCCTAAATGTCTGTAATCTTTATTTCTTTGTGATGACCCAATACATACACACAATGTCTCAGCAATCATCTGTCATCCCTCAACAAGTTATAATTGCTACTATCATGTAAATATGGAAACCCAGTACTTCTCCAATCTATATCAATTTCCTTTAAAATGTTCCAAACATGGGCAGAAAACATATAATAGGGTGCACACAGAAACAAAGATTCAGTATTGCCATTTGTCAAGTCTATAAGGTCCAAAAGTTTCTAATTTGCCATGAAGATGGATATGGCAACAAGGAAATCAGATTTTTTTTATATCTAATCCTAAATTTCCTGGAGTTGTTATACAGCGGAAAGGGGGAGTCAAATGTAGTCACACACATTCCAGCCTTTAAGAAAGTTGATTCAATTCCAGTAAATTTAGGATAACACTGGGTGTGATCCTATCGACAGGAATACTAAAAGAGAACAGACCTCATGATGGATGGGAGTTTCTTAAAAATAAGGTATTGAAGACACAATTTCAAACAGTTCCAATGAAAAAGAAAAATGAGAGCTGACTAAAGAAAATAGCATAGATGTTTAAAGATCTTTCAGTTGAACTAAGAATTATAAGGAATTTATACAAGAAATAGAAAAGGAGCAAAATCAACAAAAGGAGATTTAAAAAACCAAAAATTAGCCAACATATTTAGGGAGAAAGTCAGAAAGTTTACAGTGCAGAATGAGCTCAGGTCAGAAGTGGTAAAAACAATCTAAAAGGGGGTGGGTGACATGTCCATAACAAAGTGATGTACCAGGAAATTGTAGAGAAATCATAGAAAAGATGGTGAAACGTTAACAAGGGATAAAGAACACTTTGTCTTGATCTTCTCCTAGAAGCAAACAGTGTTCAACTTGGGGAAAATTGAGCAGATGATGCAGCAGTGGAAATGCAACAGATAGATATATCCAGGAATACCTGGATACTATAAAGGAATTGAATTCTCCAGGGCCAGATGAATTACATCCAAGCATGTTAAAACAACTGGCAGAAGTAATCTGAGGGGGAGAATACCCAAACAATTACCATTCGCATCAATGCCAGGAAAGCTTCTAGTGAATTGTTAAATAACCTGTAAGCATGCATAAAGGAATGGCGTGATCACTAAAAGTCAACATAGGTTTCTTCAAAACAAATCATGACTAATTTGATTTCTCTTTTTAATATAGAGAGTGAAAGGTTTGGTAGATGAATGAATGCTGATTTCAGTGAGACTTCCTCATGGTTCCTCATGATATTCTTGCAAACAAGTTAGTAAAATGTGGGTTAGAACATACTACTGTTTGCTTGATTTGTAACAGGTTGACTGACTGAATCCAAGGGGTGCTCACCAATGGCTCCTTTTCATCCTGAAGAGAAGGCACTAGTGATTTGCCACAGGGTTCTATCCAGGGCCTAGTGCTAGTCAACATTTTCATTAGTGACACTAGCTGTTCCCTGCCACGCATTGTTGTGGCCCAGTCTGGTGATCTGGAAAACAAAGTAATGAGAAAGTGTCGGTTACTAATATATGTAATTTCTTTATGCTTGTAGGTAAACAGTATTTCTTGTTGTTTCTTTGTCAGTGTTGATGTAGAGATTTTCTGGTTTGCCTACTCTGGAACACGCAGCATATATTTGTCCTTCTTTAGGGGTCCCTTTCAAATCTATGATACTATATCTCTGTGTAAATCATATATATCTATCTATATCTGTGGCTGGATGGTTCTTTGTCAGGAGGGCTTTGATTACGTTTTCTTGCCCTGGTGAAGGGAATTGGACTGGATGGTCTTAAGTATGTTCTGTAGGTCATGGGGATTCTGTGTAGGAATTTTGCCCCAATTCTGTTGTTGGTGGGGTTCAGAACGCTCTTTGATTATAGGTGAACTATCAATCCCAGTAATTACAATTCCCAATGTCAAGATCTATTTCCCCCAATCTCCATCAGTGTTCCTATTTGGGCATATGGAATATTTGTGCCAAGTTTGGTCCAGATCCATCATTGTTTGAGTCCACAGTGCTCTCTGGATTTAGGTGAACTACAACTCCCAAACTCAAGGTAAATGCCCACCAAACCCTTCTAGTGTTTTCCATTGGTCATGGGTGTCCTGTGTGTGACGTTTGGTTCAATTCCATTATGTCTTTATTGCTGTTGTTATGATTTTGTTGATGTTAATGTTTTAAATTGTGTTGTATTTTGTGGCATTGAATTTTGCTTTGTAAACCGTGAGTCGCCGCAAGGCTGAGAGGGGTGGTATACAAATAAAGTAAATAATAATAAAATAATAATCATTGGTGGAGTTCAGAATGCTCTTTGATTGTAGTTGAACTATAAATCCCAGCAACTACAACTCCCAAATGACAAAATCATTTTTTTAGTGATGGTCACTCCTTGAGTTAGTAGGTGTCTTGTGGCCAAATCTGGCGGCAATTCCTCCAGTGGTTTTTGAGTTATGTTGATCCCAAATCTGGCGGCAATTCCTCCAATGGTTTTTGAGTTATGTTGATTACATTTTTATTTTTATAAATGGATGATGGAATAGAGGGCATTTTCATCAAATGTGGAGGTGATATCAAAATAAGAGGGGTAGTGAATAAGAGGATAAGATCAGAATACAAAATGATCTGAATAGAGAGCTGGGCCAAAACTAACAAGATGAATTTTATCAGAGAGAAACATAAGTTGCTACACTTAAGCCCATCAGCATTTAAACTAGAATGTGTCTTCAAGACAACTTCATACTGCAGCAGTCAAAAAACACATGCTGCCAAGGTGCACACAATATACACATTAGAGTATACAGCATATTTAAAAGTCATAGGAGAGTCAAATTTCAGTCAAATAATGTGCTGCAGCAGATGCTAATGTTTCCCAGGTCCAGGGCAAAATTGGCTCTGAAAAATTTGGAGTGCACTGTAAACACTGTAGACACTTGTCCCTGCTGAAATGCATTATGTAGGCTGCTGAAAAGCATCCCAAGGGCATGCCTGGGTAGCAGGGGACTAATTTTTTCTAATTCCACCCCCTCTGGAAGGGATAATTATTTATCCCTGCCCTACTTGTCACTTTCCTTTTTTTTTTTTACCCATATGTCTTCAAAGTACTGGTGTACATCTCTCTCAGACAGGGGTGGGTGAGGGTGCAAGCCTGGCAAAGCAGTTCGAGGAATTACAGAAAATACTTGTAAGGAATTAGTATACTATATAGTTGTTATCATGAAGAACGTATCTGCTTTATTAGGGACCTCTTCACACAAGGCTTTTTTCACCCCATTCTTCCATTTGTTGATGGGGCCTGCTGAGTATCATTAGACAATGCTGCCTTGGCTCTGCCCACATTCCTCCTGAAGTGTAGGGGAAGTGTTACAGGATGCTTCTTCCTCCATGATGGAAAGGAAAGTGCACTTTCCTCTTCATTTCCCCATATGATGGGGGAAAAGGCAGTAAGGCAATGCACATTACTCCAATTTCTCCCATATGATGGGACAGGAACAGAGTGTCCATGCATCTTGTTGGGGGAAGGATATGATGGGGGAAGGAGGAAGGGTATGTGGAGCACCATGATCTGCTCCACATATCTTCCCTTTCGCTGGGCAGAGCCTCAGGGGCCGTGTGAAGAGGTCATCAGAAATATTTCATCATTATTGTTATGAATATTAACTCAATCAAAAAAGACACAGCCCTCATTTTACAAGATTTGACCAGGCTGGACCTTTGACATCCAAAGTGCCACCATTGAGTCAAATCTGAGCTTTTTGCAAATAACAACAGCACAACCACTACTATTAAACTCAGGCATGAGCAAACTTTGGCCATCCAGATGTTTTGGACTTCAACTCCCACAATTCCTAACAGCTGGTAAGCTGGATGGGATTTCTGGGAGTTAAAGTCCAAAGCAACTGAAGAGCCAAAGCTTGCTCAGGCCTGATTAAACTCCTACAAATTGCATGCCTGAGTCCCATCTTAGGATTGGAGTGAAAAACCTATTTAAATCAACTCTCCCTGTTCACATCAAGCCAGCCAAGTATCCTGTGCTTATTAGACAAACCAGCCTAGCAGGGCATCCTCTTCTCACACAGTTTCAGGCATGCAAACTGGTTATTTTTTTTCTTTCTGGCAGTGGAAGCAGTCATTTGGACAGAATAGAAGCTGAAATAAAAGGTTCATATATATTAACCTGATTTTTGAGTATATATTCAATTAAATTGACCCTCTGCTGTGGCTTATATTTCACTGCACTCCCTTTTCTCTTACTCTTCCTCCTTTTGATTGCTGCCTCCATGCTAAGCTACACACCACACCACACCACAAAAAAGGAACATATCAGCAGCCATGAGTGACTCAGGGGACATCCAGTAATGAGTAATAAATGCTATTTGTTATAATGCAATATAACTAAAATGTGGTGAATGTATAGCCTTGACCATTACTGGCATAACAGTAATTTCATCCCAGCTTTTTATTGCAAAATAATAATAATAATAATAATAATAATAATAATAATAGCTACCATAGCAACACCATTCCAGTTATTACTAAAAAAATTAACTAGGATTGGGTGGAAAGGAAAGGGAGAGTTGGATGTCATCAGCCTACTGGTGTCTCAAAACTGACAAACTCCACATAGCCTTTTCATTTCTTATATAGGTTAAACCATGACGTTGATGATAATTTTCACCAAAGGGTGGAACATCAAAAATATACAACTAAAAAGAAATCTAATAAATTATATCATTATAAATATAAAGAAAATGGCCAACAGAACAAAATCAAGCCCTGAGGGATTCACCAGGCCAAAAGTCAAGGAGTTTAACAAAAATCCAACAGCACCTCCTTTTAAGTTCATCCCTCCAAGAAGATCCATAAAATGACAACAGAAGAATGAATCTGACTTCTTTTGTACTCCTTTAAAAGCCTGACAAAAGTCAGGTTAATAAATATGAAATGCTTATCTCAAGACACTCATAGTGATATTAGACTAACCTTCCAGTCATGGTTGATGAGTCAAATATGTCAATAAACCAGTGCTATTTAAAGAAGACCTTTTTGTGCAGATGAAGGAAAATGTCATTGCTCCTAGCAGGTAATAAGTTGGTTTCATTATCTGTTTTCATTAAATGCTTCAAATCGGTATCATTCATGAGCAAGATAAATTGCTTTCCAGCTGTTATAAGTTCTTGTCATAAAAGATGCTTTCAGCTTTCTTTCCTTTGGAGAAGCATGCCTGAAATCCATTGTTATGAATTTGTCTGCCTTGATCAGCATGATGGGTGTATTGCTGAGATTTCTCTGACAAACTTGGTGGATGATCTGAGATGTAGCAAAAAGATTTATTTTCTTGTGGTGAAAATGGATGGTCCATTCTAGGACATCCCAGAGAGCACAGGAAACAGCATCCCTTTGCATGGATACCCAGTGAAGATTTCTGTCTCCATGACTACCTTTCCATCAGGGTTTTGCAGATGCTAAGATCAAAAAGAAGAAGTACCAGGTGCTTGTTAAATTAGATCAGATGAAGGATGTAAATCCTCTTTGTCCTTGCAGATAAAAAAAGGATAATTTCTGCAATTCTCTTCCTGTTGTTGAAGAGAAAGGAAATTTTCCCACATAGATAATATAAATATCAAAAATATGATTACTTCTTCTCACATTGGAGCATTTCTATGTAATGAAACATTAGGGAAGGGGTTTGCAAAAAAACTTTAATTATGTAAGAAACATATCTCCTAAGTACACAATGTTGTGTTTGAATAAGAAAAAGTGTGCAAAAACAATCTTATGGAACATTTAAATTCTGACTGAAAAGTCTTTTTGCTCTATTGTTTTTCCCAACTATTTGGAAGCCGACAATATTTTTTTCATCTCCACATCAAAGTCTTTGGATTACTTCTCTTTCAGCTGGCACAGCCATGGAATGGAGGAAAAATATATGAGTCTTGGAGCTAACATAGTGATTTTCCTTCCCATTTCAGGAAATTGGCAGGTGATTTTCTTAAAAAACTAGGGTTGGAAGTTTGTAATTTCAAACTCAACACAGGTACACAGAACTAAGACAGTCACTATACATGATGTGGTACTACCCCAAAGGTCCAGTGAGTCACAGGAGCTCCATCCTTAGATCCTTGCTTGTGAATAAATCTGTGACACAAGGTTGCCAACAGGATGGCAAACCAAGTGGAACCTTGATCTGATCCAAGTGAACTGTTCCCATTTTCTCCCATTCATTGCTCTTCAGCTTGGGCTATCAAGCTAATATCAGTAGAACTAGAAGGCTCTGTTCTGAGTTTGTCCTAGCCAAGAAAAAGCACATAAATTCAAAGGTCCAAGCTTTCTCTATGGGAGACTCAATTTGCAGGGTTACCATGGGAAATCACTGAAAATGTTTAGCTTTTGATATTTGAATTAGATAGCAGATAGCTAAAGATAGATGGTAGTTATTCCACAGACACACACACACACATGGTAAAGTTCTAAAGCTAGACCTCAAATATTTTTTTGTCTGCACACGCAATTTACAGGAGGGAGAAAATGATATGGCAATATTTGAATGCTTGAGGATGAATGTGTGTACATGTGGTGTGAATGTTGAGTGAAAATGTAATTCCCCTTTGTTTGTTTGTTAGCCATGTAATTTTGAATCCAACGTAGTTGCATGTAATCTGTATGTCCAATGTCATTCTTTACCTAAACGTTTTTCTGTAATCTGATATACCCTCTCACACTGGAAATTGCAATAAAAAGAACCTATGCTTCAAAGTTATTGAAACGTCATTCATGACATAATTGGTGTCAGATGTGGAATATTCTTTTCCAGTGTGGGAAAGTTATTCATAATAGTACCAGAGATTTCTTATGGAAAGGGGTATAAAAATTCATTAACTGCTTTCCAATTAATGGATGAAACAGACCCTCTTTGATCCGGTGGCTGCTGTCTGGTAAGTAGAAATTTGATGGAATAGGATGAGATTCACTGTAATTCCCCAACAAGATTTTTTCCGAGATTTGTAATTTCTTGGTCATCATGAAATTGTGTTAGACCTTTGTCCTCATTTATGGAAGCAGATAAAATTTAAATTGACATGATGCTATATGAGAGACTGGGATAGGGAGTTGTCTAGAATCCTGTTGGTGTTTTACTCATGCATAAGTTCCCTAAGGAAATGGGAAAACAATTTTGTCATACGTGCAACATCCATGATTAATTCCAGGTCATGGATTTCATTATGAATAATATGCATTATCCCTGTTGATGTCTATTCTGCTGACTCTTCTGATTTGATGGTGGCATTCCTTCATTTGCATATTTGGTGATGTGTTCAGACAGCATTCAACATCAGACTTGGGTAGAAAAATTCAATCCATAAAATTCCTCAAGTAATAATTTACACTGATGTAGAATTTTGGTCAATATGTTCATTTTTCACTTTCATAGGTTTTGTGCCGCAAACAGGGATAGTTTGGGGCATGTCAGAGCATGTCAAGTTTACAACCATGCAGAGGCTTGAGTTTTAGGCATTATCCTAGTAGCAACTTTCAGGTGTAGTTTCTTTATCCTGTGCTTTATTTATTTGTTGTTAATGTTATTATGATCTTGAAGAATCCTTTGAGAAGGTAGAATGGCTGAAACAGTGGTTTTCTAAAGAAAATCATTTTAATGTTTGTTACTTAATGCATTGCTTTATACAGAGCAAGTATGTTCATGGAAGAAAATGTGGGAAAGCATTTGGTCTTTTTTACATTTGTGATTATTGAAATAATGAACTTTTAATGTGAAAAATTAGTTAATATTCTGAAATGCTCTCTTGCCAAAAACAGCTGCAGCAGAATCCAAGGCATAACGGAACTGCACAGCAATAATGAAACTGAACTGACAGAATGTGATCATTCCAAGATTTTCCCACATCAAGTATCTAGACCAGAGGTTCTCAACCTGTGAGTCCCCGGATGTTTTGGTCTTCAACTCCCAGAAATCCTAATAGCTGATAAACTTGCTGGGATTTCTGGGAGTAGTAAGCCGAATCACCCAGGGACTCACAGGTTGAGAATCACTGATCTAGACTGAATCTTAAATATTTATCTCTATAGATATTGCTGCCTGGGTCTGTGAATGCCTTTGCTTTTAGTTTCCTCCGTTGTCAAGTATTATTGCTAATTTAATGTGTTAATCAATGCAAGAAAAAAAATCTCAAGCACCATTATCTGAGCTTCATTACATTTTTAAAAAAACTTCCTCTAAGTTTTTACTTCATTAGTAGCTATACATTTGATGATGGGTCCTAAAAAACTTGACACCTAAATTTTTGCACCATTTTTAGCCATCAAAAGTGTGACCATTTCATTTCATACAAAGGCAGACAATTTGGGGGGCTACAAGGGGAGGGATGTAAATTAGGGGTATGCAAATTCGACATAGTCAAATTAGCATGTTTTTTTGGTGTTACAGCCTTGGGTAACTTTTTCTTCATACATAGGAAGGTGTAAGTGTGTATATATAACATAATAGCCAGATGAGAAGATGGAAAGTTATAGCTGAGAGAAGTAAAATAACAAGGACAGAGTTGCTTTTGTAGGGGGAAAACAGAGGGGTTATGTCCTTTCATTTTAAGTAAGGTTTTTTTCCCCTGAAGTTGGTATCTTTTAGAGATGTTAGACAATAATTGCCATCAATCTCATAGCTAGTTGAATATAAATGAAACAGAGTGTGGTCTAGAATAGCTATTCTAAGACATAATTGTTCCTAATCATAGAATCAAAGAGTTGGAAGAGACCTCATGGGCCATCCAGTCCAACCCCCTGCCAAGAAGCAGGAATATTGCATTCAAATCACCCCTGACAGATGGCCATCCAGCCTCTGTTTAAAAGCTTCCAAAGAAGGAGCCTCCACCACACTCCGGGGCAGAGAGTTCCACTGCTGAACGGCTCTCACAGTCAGGAAGTTCTTCCTCATGTTCAGATGGAATCTCCTCTCTTGTAGTTTGAAGCCATTGTTTCGCGTCCTAGTCTCCAGGGAAGCAGAAAACAAGCTTGCTCCTTCCTCCCTGTGGCTTCCTCTCACATATTTATACATAGCTATCATATCTCCTCTCAGCCTTCTCTTCTTCAGGCTAAACATGCCCAGCTCCTTAAGCCGCTCCTCATAGGGCTTGTTCTCCAGACCCTTGATCATTTTAGTCGCCCTTCTCTGGACACATTTCAGCTTGTCAATATCTCTCTTGAATTGTGGTGCCCAGAATTGGACACAATATTCCAGGTGTGGTCTAACCAAAGCAGAATAGAATTACTTCTCTAGATCTAGACCAGGGGTCCACAAACTTTTTAAGCAGAGGGCCAGGTCACAGTCCCTCAAACTGTTGGAGGGCCGGATTATAATTTGAAAAATAAAACATGAATTCCTGTGCACGCTGCACATATCTTATTTGTAGTGTAATAAACACTTAAAAACAATACAATAATTAAAATGAGGAACAATGTTAACAAATTTATTTATTTATTTATTTATTTATTTACTTTGCTTGTATACCGCAGTTTCTCAGCCCGTAGGCGACTCAACGCGGTTCACAACAAGAGCAAAAAAGTCAATCGTACAACATACAATATTTAAAACCATTAACAGCCTAGTATACAAATAATGACACATCAATAACAACACATTAGCATCTCATAACTAAAATCGTGATCCAATTCGTCTTATTAGTATTTCAGTGGGAAACGTGGGAAACTTATTAGTATTTCAATGGGAAACGTGGGCCTGCTTTTGGCTGATGAGATAGGATTGTTGTTGTTGTTATGTGCTTTCAAGTCGTTTCAGACTTAGGTTGACCCTGTGCGAGGGCCGGGTAAATGACCTTGGAGGGCCGCATCCGGGCCCCGGGCCTTAGTTTGAGGACCCTTGATCTAGACACTATGCTCCTATTGATGCAGGCCAAAATCCCATTGGCTTTTTTTGCCGCCACATCACATTGTTGACTCATGTTTGACTTGTTGTCCACGAGGACTCCAAGATCTTTTTCACACGTACTGCTCTCGAGCCAAACATTGTCTCCCATTCTGTATCTTTGCATTTCGTTTTTCCTGCTAAAGTGGAGTATCTTGCATTTGTCACTGTTGAACTTCATTTTGTTAGTATTGGCCCATCTCTCTAATCTGTCAAGACCGTTTTGAATCCTGCTCCTGTCCTCTGGAGTATTGGCTATCCCTCCCAATTTGGTGTCGTCTGCAAACTTGATGATCCTGCCTTCTAGCCCTTCATCTAAGTCATTAATAAAGATGTTGAACAGGACCGGGCCCAGGACGGAACCCTGTGGCACTCCACTTGTCACTTCTTTCCAGGATGAAGAGGAAGCATTGGTGAGCACTCTCTGGGTTCGTCCATTTAACCAATTACTGATCCACCTCATCGTAGTTTTGCCTAGCCCACATTGGACTAGTTTCCTTGCCAGAAGGTCATGGGGGACCTTGGTACCTGAAGTCCAGGTACGCTACATCCACGGCATTCCCCGCATCTATCCAGCTTGTAACTCTATCAAAAAAAGAGATCAGATTAGTCTGGCATGACTTGTTTTTGATAAATCCATGTTGACTATTAGCGATGACAGCATTTGTTTCTAAGTGTTTGCAGACCACTTCCTTAACAATCTTTTCCAGAATCTTGCCTGGTATCGACGTGAGGCTGACTGGATGATAATTGTTTGGGTCGTCCTTTTTTCCCTTCTTGAAGATTGGGACCACATTGGCCCTCCTCCAGTCTGCTGGAACTTCTCCCGTTCTCCAAGAACTCTCAAAGATAATCTTCTCCTGTAGCTAACTTTATGGAACATCATTTCTGATAAAGTGTAATTCACAAGAGTCCCTGGACCTAATCACATGATACTTGAGAAGCATTGGGTATTGTCTGTCTAGCAAAGGGAATCATACTGTTAGATCCTCAATTGTCCCATTTCAAGTTCTGCCTTTCTATCACACATATTTCTTTCTTCAGGTTTTCGCCTGTGTTTGGAACCATCACCTTTTCTCTTCTTATTACTTTTCTTTAATCAGGGAAAAAGACCAAATAAGTTAGACCCTAATACCCCAATAAACCATTAGACCGGGCCTTTCATGAAGAATCGGATCCAGAGGCGCCCTAGGTGATTTTCAACAGTAAGCAAACAGTATTTTGGCGCTCCCTGCCCCCACCAACCAATCACTGATATATATTTTCTATTCGTCATGGGAGTTCTGTGTGCCATATTTGGTTAAATTCCATCATTGGTGGAGTTCAGAATGCTCTTTGATTTTAGGTGAACTATACATCCCAGTAACTACAACTCGCATATGTCAAGGTCTATTTTCCCCCAAGAACGCCTCAAGAGTGCCCCTGGGAAAAATCAACTATACTGCAAATGCTTACTTTGCGTAATGGGTTGAGCCACCCCTGCTCGGATCTAATGGGGTATCAAATGAATTCGGTATAAAGTAATGTTTACCTGCTTTGTCCCAAATTAATTTTCTTTTGTCTGTGTTGTTTGAATGCTTCAGGTAAAAGCCTGACAGGCCTTGCATTTTGGGGGCTGTCTGAGGGCCCTTCTACACTGTCCCAAATGGGAAGAAAACCAGTATTTAAAATGTTGGTTTTCTTTGCATTTCTTACCTACATATTTATTTATTTATTTATTTATTTATTATTTGAACTTATATGCCGCCACTCCCCTGGGGCTCGGAGCAGCTTACAAGAATAGCTAAAATCTAACAAAATTTAAAAGCAATTTTAAAACAATTTAAAAACAACAATATCAAACATTAAAAGCCTGTCGAAACAGGTATGTCTTACATGCCCTGCGGAAAGCTGGTAAGTCCCACAGGGCACGGACTTCAGGTGGCAGAGTATTCCAGAGTGATAGTACCACTGCTGTGAAGGATCTGCATCTGGTTGCTGTTAGACGCAAAGTCTTGACACTGGGGACTTCCAATAGATCTTGGTCCTCAGAACAGAGGGATCTCTGGGGTTGGTAGGGGGTGAGGCGGTCCCTCAGATACATAGGGGGCCCTTGCCTTTTTGGCTGGGATGTGGCCTGATTACCCACCCCTGCCGATTCATGCTCAGTGTTCTTATTACTTCTATGACTTATGTATAAGTATTCATTCATGTATTGAACTGGGCTTGGCATCACACTACCTGTTAACTATGCACCTTCTTAACAGTTATATTATCTCCAAATGCCCTGTTTTCCAGACTTCCTATCTCATTCTGCCTTGTAGTCCAGCCGGTCTTCAAATTATGCAATTCCAACATGTCAGATGCTGTTATAATACTAAAATGATTCAGCTGAGACCTGTTCAACCTAGAGTTTCTTGTGCTATATGTAAAGTTGCCAGAAAACATGGCAGATGGTAAATAGTAGGGCTGGGCGGTTTCGTTTCGTTAATTCGTAATTTGTTAAAAATTCGTTATTTTTTTTGTTAACGAAGCGATAACGAACCATTCTGGAGCAACTTAAAAACGAAACGAATTTTTCAATTCGTTTCGTAAATGCTTCGTATTTCGTTATGTATTCGTTTCGTTATTGGTTTGAGGTCGTTTCGTTATTATTTCGGATGTCTGGGGCAAGTTTTATAGTTGTTTTTTGTTTAATTAGTGAAAAAAAATTATAATATCACACCAACAGTCAACAACAGAGGGAGAGGGAAGCTTCAGAAGTTTTTTTTAGCATATTGCGCGATCGCGGCCACCATTAACAAATCGATTTGTTATTGTTTCGTTATTGTTTTGTAATTTTTTTACCATTTACGAAATTTCGTAAATATCGAACTTTTTTTAAGGAAAATTTTGGAATTCTTTTAAATATCAAAATGCAAAAAAACCCAAAAAACGAATCGATTTTAGAAACAAATTTTTCCGTTGTTACCCAGGCCTAGTAAATAGTGTATTACTATTGTTAAATCTTGGCTGTGCTAAGTCTGGATTAAGAGAACCTGATCTATTCTATAAACAGTGGTCACATCTTTATTTCAGAGCCTTGGCAGTTTAATAAATTAAAGCTAAACAGTCACCTTCTCTTGAGGTTGTTAAATAGAGGCTGGGTGGCCATCTGTTAGGAATGGCTTGAGTGTGTATTCCTGAAGGTGCGGGACTGGAAGGCTCCTGTGATCTCTTCCAGCTTTCGTGATCTAGATGATTTCTTTTAATTTTTCTCACTTATTGATATTTTTCTTTCGGTATCCTTAGATTAACAGAAATATTACAAAGGTTGAACCAAATTCCACTGTCTTGCTGTGGATTTCATTTTGGGCTGATAGTAACTAATGCTTTTTGAAAGACTTTGTTTCTTTAGCTCCTTTGTTTTTGTTTGACAGAGTATTGCTGCAGTTTTAAAAAATGAAACCACTATACATGCTTCCTTGCCCAGCCATCTCTCTTGCATCAATCCATTTCTGTCTTCATCATATTTCTGAGACTTTATAGTAGCATGACTGATGTACTATCTTCTCTGCTATATTAAATGAAGGTATTACAGACCGGGAGAATTATTATAGAGATGTTCAAGATAATGGACTGACACAACGGGAATACTTTAATCGGCGTTTTTATGAAAACACTTTCCTCTGGGGAAATGAAACATCATAGGTAGATCTGGAAAAGTGTAAATTAGAAATATTTTTTTCTTTTAAAAGGAGTTCTGCTAGAATAAATTTTTGATAGTTTTTACAGAATATATTCATTAACCTATGTTGTCAGAATCCACATGCTGACAAACTTTTGTTACTCTAACCAAAGATCTCTCTGATTGTAGGACAATGATCTGAACTTTTGTGATGGTTGATACTGATATTGAGATATTATGACTAAATTTTGCTGTGGTTTAATGCTCTTCTATGCTGAGAGCAGAATTCACACCTCATTATGGGGGAGATGGTATACTTTTGCTTTTAACTGACAAATTTGTGTTCCATCTGTTCACAACTCTTGTCCCTCTTAACCTCTTCTCTCTTGAACGGCATAGGAGATTTCATAAAATATGAAGCAATTACTCTGAGAAGTATTTGTGCTTATTTTCTTTTGAGGTAATTTTTGCCAATTCTCTTCTTGTCGTTGTTGTTCATTTGTTCAGTCATTTTTGACTCTTCATGACCTCATGGGCCAGCCTACACCAGAGCTCCCTGTCAGCTGTCACCACCTCCTTCAAGGTCAATCCAGTCACTTCAAGGATGCCATCCATCCATCTTGCCCCTCTTCCTTTTCCCTTCCATTTTCCCAGAATAATTGTCTTCTCTAAGCTTTCCTTTCTTCTCATGATGTGGCCAAAGTACTTCATCTTTGCCTCTACTATCCTTCCCTCCAGTAAGCAGTCGGGCTTTATTTTCTGAAGTATGAACTGATTGGATCTTCTGGTGGCCCAAGGCACTCTCAGCACTTTCCTTCAACACCACAGTTCAAAATCATCTATCTTCCTTCTCTCAGCCTTCCCTATGGTCCAGCTCTCACATCTGTAGGTGACTATGGGGAATACCATTGCTTTATCTATGCGGACCTTCGTTGCCAGTGTGATGTCTCTACTCTTCACTATTTTATCAAGATTGGTCATTGCTCTCCTCCCAAGAAGTAAACGTGTCCTGATTTCCTGGCTGCAGTCTGCATCTGCAGTAATCTTTGCACCTAAAAATACAAAGTCTGTCACGGCCTCCATGTTTTCTCCTTCTATTTCCCAGTTATCAATCATTCTTGTTGCCATAATCTTGGTTTTTTTTTATGTTTAGCTGCAACCCAGCTTTTGCGCTTTCTTCTTTCACCTTGATTGGAAGGCTCCTCAGCTCCTCCTGCAGTTCTCTTATTTATTTGTAAATCTTAGACTTGATGACCAAGCTTTGTGTCAACTATCTCAGCAAATAGCTAGGTTTTTTTTAAAAAAAAGTATTGCTTTTAAATTGTAATTTTACAATTTAACCTGGAAAATAGGAGGAAGGTGGAAATACTTTAAATACATACATTTGCCACAGTGATTTGTGTGAAACACAAAATTATCTGTATTTTAGGTGGTAAATGAGTCAACAAATCATTTCTAATTCTCCTGGAGTGATAGTGAGAAAAGATTCCTCCATTTATCATCTTAGAAAACAGCTGCAAAAAGTATGGGGGAGAGCTATATTGTGCAAGTGGTCTTCATACTGAATGATATCATTATTTAGTCTGTTTATTTGTTGTACACAGACCGAGAGTAAAGGGACATTTCTAGATATAGTTATGAATTCCCCAGGCAGAAGAATAGCGGATAACTTCAAAAGTAGCTGATAACTTCAACAGCATTGGCTGTTGTCTTAGAAAGATTTCAATCAAACATGAACAATTTGTGATCCAGGACACCTTCAACCCATTGTGTCATGTATATGTGTTCAGACATGAACATGAAACACAACCTTGATTTATTTTATAGGCTCATGGGCAGCAGAAAAAAATGGTCTTCAGTTATCATAGCATGTTACAATTTATAAAGATCTAATAAATTTCTAGTATACTCCTACTATCCCCTTTTTAAATGATTAACCAATGCTACTTCTGCATTTTCCAGTTCTTCTTGGCCAATATAAGAATCCCATTGAGTCAGGCAAGTGCTTTCTTTCCCAGTTGCTCCACTCCTTCCACCTATCCCACAGCTATGTCTTCAAGAAACAGAAGTAACAGGTTCAAGATTGCTTGGATGGGTATTGTTGCTTCTTGAGTAGACATTCTTAAATTCCGCACCAGTGAATTATTTTTCCTGACAAAGTGGCCTGAACATAGTTGAAAGAGTCCTCTTTGTCTGATTTTTTCCCCTACTGCAGGGATGGGGAACTCTAAAGTATAAGCCTTATCCAGGCTGTAAGCTTCTATTGTTATTTCCTACCAATGATTGCAAATAAAAAGCTATTTAAAATTTAGGACACTTAACATGAAACTAAACTCTGCCTTTAACTGTGAACCCAACAGTGCAGAAATGCTCAGATGTTTTCAGCAGGAGTGCAACTTCTTCCACTACAGGCTAAATCCCTATTCACTGATTCACCTTTGAACTAACGAGAAGCAACCAGCTTTATTATGATCACAGATCAATCATAAAAAGAACAAAAGTAAAATATTGCAGACTGACCAAAAGCAGCTCTGTCTTGTCTAGATATAGCTTCATATTGTTCACCCTCATATAATCCATTACTGATGTTGGGTAATCATTTAGAACTGGCACAACTTTCTTAAGATTTGGTGGAAAGAAGAAACAGAGTTGGGAATTATCACTGTATCAATTGCATCAATCCATTGACTTCAGGAAAATCTTCCCCAGAGTTTTCGTGTAGATGATGAACAACATGGGAAGAGAATTGAACTCCTGAGAACTCCACATAAGCAAAACCTATGAATCTCCTATCACTACTTTTTTTAGGTTCACTTCTACAAGAAGGAAAACAGTGCCTCCAAGTCCCATCCCAGGAAAGCAGCCCAGAAAGATACCACAGACATGCAATCACAAAATGTAAAAAAAAATAAAAAGAGAGCACCTTACAGTAGATTTGTTCTGCATCTGCCCCCAATCACTGGAAGGAAAAGAAGAGCCCTGGGTAAAAGTAACAGTTGTCAATGACAAATCTATATCTCTTGCCTCTACTTCATTTTCTTGTGTTCTACCAGTATGGAACTGTTAGGGAGAAAAAATTTTGTAGACCCACTGGCTATTAGTGGACTGTGCTAGCAATTGTGGGAAAGTTTGGGTGTCGTTGCCTTGCCAGATCTCCAATATGCTAAAATTCCTTGAGCATATTCACTGGAATTCTGTAAGTTCAATGGCTTTTTCCTTTTCTTTTCTACACAATTGCAGCCAGCTGTTGTCCATGCACTCACCTTCTCTGACTACTAATTGACTATGGGGGTGTGCTTTGAAACCAGACGTCTGTGTGATGCTAGAAGGAAATGATCAGCTGCAGAAGTCCAGTTGTCCCTCCCCCTTTCTGCTACTGTTGCCAACGCTGGCATAATTAGTCTGACATAGACTTGAGGGCAAATAACAACAATACTCCTGGAGAATTCCATGCTGTTGCTGTACTTGTTTTATAGCTAACCTCTAGTTTGACCCAAAGCTTTGAGAAGAGCTAGAATCATTTTGGACAATAGACTTCCTTTTAATAACTTTAAATGTATAATTGGAATTTTGTTTCAGGAGAAATCCTGGAGTGAATGCAGGTGCTTACTAGAGAGATGTGGAGTATTGAGTCTCAATCCTCATAAATGTTTTGAAAAGTACCAAATCCGTCTGAACTAATTTTACAAAATAAATAAAAATGCTGATGTGCATTATTTTGCTATAATTTTGATCTGTACATAATAGTCTACTCTGAGTCAAGAATGTGCTGCCACCTTTAACCCATTTTAACCCCCCCCCCCTTAATTTGATACATTTTGGAAACAAACTCCATAAATATGTTCTAGTGCAGGAGTAGAGAACTTCAGGGTCTATTTTCTATCTCCTGGGCCTTATTTCAGCAGTACTTGGCAGATCAAAAGCAAAGTGGGCCAAGTCAGATTTAATTCTTAGCTATTGAGATGCATCTTTGTCAAGTAATCAAAGCAGAACTTGATTCTGTACATGCGTACTCAAAGATTAGCCAAATGTATTAGATTTTAGGGATGCAAAACAGACAGAGTTACTGGGAATATGACACAGACCACTTCCAGACTATGGAACTCCTTTCTCAGAGAAAATGGACACCTCTTTGTTATCCTTCCATCACTAACCATAGATGATGATGATGATGATGATAATGATGGGATTTTATAACTGAAAGCTTTTAAAGAATATGCTTTAAAGGATTCTATATTGTTTTTAGCAAGTGCTTTTAACTATTTTAAATCTTTCTTATATGCATGTTCTACATTGTTTTAATACTGTGAACAATTCAAAGCTATTTAATGTTGACTTTTTGTACATTTTTAATGTAGGGAGTAGGAGTAAACAGCAAATGAAAAACACTGAGGCCATGCAATTGTCTTAGGTCAAAACCTAACCTTTCAATGTTTTCCAGCTGCAAAAAAAAAATCCTGGTGTCATTCATGTGTGTGTGTGTTTATCTGTCTATTATGGCCCCTTTTAATTCATAGGAATGATGGTGCTTTAACTAATGTTTATAATTCCTATTGCTTGTTGCTTACCTGCATTTTAGCTTACCTTGTTTGTTTTTTGTATTACTTGATGTGCTATTATTTATATATTTTATTTTATTATAGTATTTTATTATAGTATAGTATTTTTAATATATTTTTATATTTTTATTATAGTATAGTATTTTATTATAGTACTTACAGTATATTATAGTATATGCAGATGACACCACTCTGATGGCCGAAAGCGAGGAGGAGCTGAGGAGCCTTCTAATCAAGGTGAAAGAAGAAAGCACAAAAGCTGGGTTGCAGCTAAACATAAAAAAACCAAGACTATGGCAACAAGAATGATTGACAACTGGAAAATAGAGGGAGAAAACGTGGAGGCCATGACAGACTTTGTATTTCTAGGTGCAAAGATTACTGCAAATGCAGACTGTGGCCAGGAAATCAGAAGACGCTTACTTCTTGGGAGGAGAGCAATGTCCAGTCTCGATAAAATAGTAAAGAGTAGAGACATCAGACTGGCAACAAAGATCCGCCTAGTCAAAGCCATGGTATTCCCTGTAGTCACCTACGGATGTGAGAGCTCGACCTTAGGGAATGCTGAGCGAAGGAAGATCGATGCTTTTGAGCTGTAGTGTTGGAGGAAAGTTCTGAGAGTGCCTTGGACTGCGAGAAGATCCAACCAGTCCATCCTCCAGGAAATAAAGCCCGGCTGCTCACTGGAGGGAAGGATACTGGAGACAAAATTGAAGTACTTTGGCCACATCATGAGGAGACAGCAAAGCTTAGAGAAGACAATTATGCTGGGGAAAGTGGAAGGCAAAAGGAAGAGGGGCCGACCAAGACCAAGGGCAAGATGGATGGATGGCATCCTTGAAGTGACTGGACTGACCTTGAAGGAGCTGGGGGTGGTGACAGCTGACAGGGAGCTCTGGCGTGGGCTGGTCCATGAGGTCACGAAGACTCGGAGATGACTGAACGAATGAACAACAACATAGTACTCTATTTCAGTGGTTCTCAACCTTTCTAATGCCATGACCTCTTAATACAGTTCCTCATGTTGTGGTGACCCCTAACCATAAAATTATTTTCGTTCTAATTCATAACTGTAATTTTGCTTCTGTTATGAATTGTAATGTAAATATCCGATATGCAGGATGTATTTTCATTCACTGGACAAAATTTGGCACAATACCCAACATGCCCAAATTGGAATACTGGTGGGGTTAAGAGGGATTGATTTTGTCATTTGGGAGTTGTAGTTGCTGGGATTTATAGTTAACCTACAGTCAAAGAACATTCTGAGCTCCACCAATGATGGAATTGAACCAGACTTGTCACACAGAACTCCCATGACCAACAGAAAATACTGGAAGGGTTTGGTGGGCATTGACCTTGAGTTTTGGAGTTGTAGTTCACTTCCATCCAGAGTGTCAGTTCTTGTCAGATTTTAGAATAAAAACAAGCTCACAAGGAAGGTTCCTTGGATACACATTTATTATTCAGTCTTACCAAGCAAAGCAAAAGCTAGTTCTGACCCTTTCCCGCCAAAACTGTGGTATTTCACCTATCCACCCCACACCGCCCTTTCTTATCTATTCTAACAGTTACATTCCATTCCCACAGAACATGCAACATCTCTCCCATTTGTCCATATGGCCCTTCTTGGCCTCCCGTAATTCACTCCCAACTGTCAGGGAGTGGACGGCAGCTTTTTGTTGACTTAAGCTCAAACGGACACATCCTGACACAGAGAGCTCTCTGGATTTAAACAGTAATGGATTTGGACCAAACTTGGTATGAATGCTCAATATTGCCCAAATATGAACACTGGTGGAGTTTGGGGAAAATGGACTTGACATTTGGGAGTTGTAGTTACTGAGATTTATAGTTCACCTACAATCAAAGAGCATTCCGAACCCCACCAACGATAGAATTGGGCCAAACTTCCCACACAGAACCCTCATGACCAACAGAAAATACTGTGTTTTCTGATGGTCTTTAGTGACCCCTCTGACACCCCTTTGTGACCCTCCAGTGGTCCCAACCCCAGGTTAAGAAACACTGCTCTACTTATTCATGTTGTGAGCTGTCCTGAGTCCCTTGAGGAGATGGGGTAGAGTACAAATAAAGTTTATCATCATCATCATCATCATCATCAAAGCTAAGAGTGCAACTGGAGACAAGGAAGCATGTCCAGACAGAGCCTGTAGTCTTTTATAGTATTTTAAAGTATGTTTAACCTTATGGAACTTGCAAACACAAGATGTAAAATTTAACTGCTGTAATTAATAAAAAGTTATTGTATGAACTTGAAAGACATTGCAGATGGCAGAGTAATTGCCTGGGCTTTAATTATGTTATCCTCTAAGCACAATAGAATAAAAACTTTCCATTTTACTACACTTTAAGTCTGTTGCAAAAAACACCCATAAAATAATATGCAATCCTGCAATTTATACATTTGATCATACATCAGGATGGGAATGGGAAAGTCAGCAAGCATCACCAAACTTAGTCAAAATTACTTTTGAATAAATAAGGGATCAAAGTTCACGTCTCCTTTTGTGCATGCTTGTAAGGCATAGCAATGAACTGAAATGACACTCAGTGTAAGGGAACTACTTCTTTCAATCACTGTATTACTGTATTTCCCAAATTATTTCAAGGTGATCTATTTTTCCAGTTGTTATATTGTGAACTTATTTATATTCTGTTGGTTCTAAGAGTTAACACATTGTGATTTCTCGCCAAAGCAACAAGAATAGTGCAACAATTTATATAGAAATGCATCCTGAACTGAAATCATCCCATGATTTCCATTCACTCTATATGTGAATGTTTGGGCAAAGCTTTAGATAATGAGACTACAGGCAGAACTACTTAATGCCTTCTTTGCCTCGGTCTTCTCACAAAAAGAGAGTCTTCCCTCAGCAAGATGGAGTGGATGAGGGATTGGAGGACATCCAACCCCAAATTGGGAAAGAAGTCGTCCAGGAATACCTGGCCGCTCTTAATGAGTTCAAGTCCCCAGGGCCAGATCAACTACACCCCAGAGTATTGAAGGAACTAGCGGAAGTCATTTCGGAACCATTGGCAACCATCTTTGAGAGTTCTTGGAGAACGGGAGAAGTTCCAGCAGATTGGAGGAGGGCCAATGTGGTCCCAATCTTCAAGAAGGGAAAAAAGGATGACCCAAACAACTACCGTCCGGTCAGCCTCACGTCGATACCGGGCAAGATTCTGGAAAAGATTGTTAAGGAAGCGGTTTGCAAACACTTAGAAACAAATGCAGTCATTGCTAATACTCAACATGGATTTATCAAAAACAAGTCATGCCAGACTAATCTGATCTCTTTCTTCGATAGAGCTACAAGCTGGGTAGATGCGGGGAATGCCGTGGATGTAGCGTACCTGGATTTCAGTAAGGCCTTCGACAAGGTCCCCCATGACCTTCTGGCAAGGAAACTAGTCCAATGTGGGCTAGGCAAAACTACGGTGAGGTGGATCTGTAATTGGTTAAGTGGACGAACACAGAGAGTGCTCACTAATGCTTCCTCTTCATCTTGGAAAGAAGTGACAAGTGGAGTGCCGCAGGGTTCCGTCCTGGGCCCGGTCCTGTTCAACATCTTTATTAATGACTTAGATGAAGGGCTAGAAGGCATGATCATCAAGTTTGCAGATGACACCAAATTGGGAGGGATAGCCAATAGTCCAGAGGACAGGAGCAGAATTCAAAACGATCTTGACAGATTAGAGAGATGGGCCAAAACTGACAAAATGAAGTTCAACAGTGACAAATGCAAGATACTCCACTTTGGCAGAAAAAATGAAATGCAAAGATACAGAATGGGGGACGCCTGGCTCGAGAGCAGTACGTGTGAAAAAGATCTTGGAGTCCTCGTGGACAACAAGTTAAACATGAGCCAACAATGTGATGTGGCGGCAAAAAAAGCCAATGGGATTTTGGCCTGCATCAATAGGAGCACAGTGTCTAGATCTAAGGAAGTAATGCTACCCCTCTATTCTGCTTTGGTTAGACCACATCTGGAATATTGTGTCCAATTCTGGGCACCACAATTCAAGAGAGATATTGACAAGCTGGAATGTGTCCAGAGGAGGGCGACTAAAATGATCAAGGGTCTGGAGAACAAGCCCTATGAGGAGCGGCTTAGGGAACTGGGCATGTTTAGCCTGAAGAAGAGAAGGCTGAGAGGAGATATGATAGCCATGTATAAATATGTGAGAGGAAGCCACAGGGAGGAGGGAGCAAGCTTGTTTTCTGCTTCCTTGGAGACTAGGACGCGGAACAATGGCTTCAAACTACAAGAGAGGAGATTCCATCTGAACATTAGGAAGAACTTCCTGACTGTGAGAGCCGTTCAGCAGTGGAACTCTCTGCCCCGGAGTGTGGTGGAGGCTCCTTCTTTGGAAGCTTTTAAGCAGAGGCTGGATGGCCATCTGTCAGGGGTGATTTGAATGCAATATTCCTGCTTCTTGGCAGGGGGTTGGACTGGATGGCCCATGAGGTCTCTTCCAACTCTTTGATTCTATGATTCTATGATTCTATGAAACAAAATGTATCCTTCTCAGAAGACAGAAGCATCCAAAGTACAAACTGATCTGTGGAGAATTGTCCAATCATCTACCTGAAAAGAAACATTTCATAAATCCTCTATATGAGAATAACATCTGCACAATCAAAGTGATATTGCAATGTTTTATCAAGAATACTAGACCATTCCACTCATGTAAATAAAAGCTACACATAGTCCTCTTCCTTATAGCTACACAGATCTAGAAAAGACCAGATGTATTATCAGTTTCTTCTCAAAATGAACAAGGGCCAACCCTCAAGCCCTGGAGATGGATGGGATCCATCAAAGAGTGAAAGCCCTGCTAACTTTGGTTTGATGGGAAGGTGGGGCAAGTGCCCAGCAGCCAATAGGTGTCTTCAGATTTTAGACAAACTGTTGGATTGGTCATGGAAACTCGGGGCCAGGAAACCACTGTATGCAGAATCTGGACTTCCCCATTAATCAGTCAATTCATTGCTTGGCAGATGGTAAATTCAAGCAACATTTGAATTAGTAAGTACATTAAACAGAATTAAAGCCAAACAGATTATGAGTGTTGACAGGGTTTAGACCAGCATGTACAGAAGTCCAGGAATGAAAGAGGAGACCAAGATTTCTCTGTGGAAAAAGCACTGAATATTTGGCATTCCTACCTAACTACTGAACAAATATGGAAAGATAATTTGATTTTTTTAAAAAAAAAAAAAAAGAAAAAAAAGAAAGGAAATACATATTCTTTGAGTGTCTGAAGACCCCAATGAAGTGAATCCTGTATGGAAGAGAATATTTGGAATTTGGGACAAATATAGCACATATGTTTTTGCAGCGTTTTCAAATCCTTCTTTGTTAAAAGAAAATACACATGAGGACATTGATGGGAATGATTCTTTCTGTTCATTTTTGCTCTGCAAGCCCCATTTATACTTTCTGGGGATTTGGGGGGGGGGGGGGGGGGAATCCCTTTCCATATGTGAACTTACTCTTCCACTTGCTCAATTGCCAGAAAGAGACCACCTTATTTCTCCCTGTTTTTGGATGATCTCCAGTGGCTTTGTCTCTCATGCATGCTTCTATGGGTACTTCTAGCTGAAACATTACTATACTCACCTGTTCTCTAGACCTGTGATTCCTAATCTTTGGATCTGTGGGTATTTTGGACTTCAGCTCCCATAATTCATAACAGCTGGCAAGCTGCCTAGAATTGTTGGGAGTTGAAGTCCAAAATACCTGGAGGACCAAAGGCTAGGAACCACTGCCCTAGACTAAACCAGCTCTCTTTGCCCCCTCTACCTACCTATCTCCTTGGCATGGCTTCCATTACAGTAGGTGAGAAAGGTCAGGTCATTTTGCTACATCTGTCTAAGCATAACTGCTGCATATTAGTGAGACACAGTGTTCTGTAGTGGTATGAAGCTGGGCCTTAATGTTACCATAAGATTGGGGGGGGGGGGGGACTTGAAAGCACGCAACAACTGCATTCTTAGGCTAGCATATTATTATGGGAAGAAAATTCCCAAAAAGAAAGTCATTTGTAGATGTCAATCTACTGAGCGAAATTACATGCATATCTTTCATTGACTTTCATATTTCTAAACATTTTCTGAAGGAATATTTCTATAAGATCCAACGTCTTTCTTTTATTATTACTGGTGCTAGTCTTTTTGCTCTTACAGAGAGCTAAAAAAAATCTTCTGGTGACTTACTATTTTGATGTGCTTTTCTCATAGAAGATGAGGCAGTTTGTAAATTACCCTTATGTTCACTTCTACCTAGCATGTAATCACTGGGCTTCAGACTTGGATTCTGTGAATAGTGATGATACTATTTTTGAATCTATCCCTTCCTACTTGTTGATGCACATTCAACCTGTTTTCATTTTGTTTCTGTTGCACTGTCTCAAGTATCTATCACCACCAACTGGGAACATTCCACCCACAGATGAACCTAAAATACCTCTATCAATAACTATCGGCTTAAATTCTGAGCTTTGAACAGTAAGCAAGATTCAAGGTTTCTCTGAAAGTGAAAGTGTTTGCCAGACTTTAAGTTAGATGTTCAAATGGGCTGGCTTTATTCCAAGGGGGAGTAAATCACTCCTGAATTCTTTTGAAGACCCAAACATGAAGCAAGTCAAATTTAATTCCCTATTTGATCAACTCTTACACTGTACACAGGGTGCTGTGTTTCAACGGTGCAATTTTATAATACCAACGTTATAAAATGAATTGAAATCAATTCAGCAAGTTCATACATCTCTTCTTTTAATCTGAATGTCACTGCATAACATGTCAGGTCAAAAGAAGACATTGAAATTAGTGTTTGAATCCCATTTTCTAAAAAGCCTGGTGCCTCTCAACATCTTTCTGTTGGTGGCAACAAATTCTTTCTGCAGGGTAATACAAGGGACATGACTTTATAAGGCACAGCGACAAGGCTTAGGGACTCATTATAAGAGGAGATAAAAATATGACACTCAGATGTCCTTGCCCCAAGAGTGAAACATACAGCTTGTTCCTTCCGCTGAGCTCTCCCCAATTGCAGCTGAAAACTGAGAGTAAAAGGAGATAAGCAAGGAGGGAGGAGGGAATACAGAAATAGAAAGCAATAAAAGAGAAAGATGTAATTTTTAAAGCTTGTACTCTGGGCTTATTTGTGTGAGGAGGTAGACAGAAGTTGTTGCGACTTTGCTTACACATACAAGAATTTTGGAGAAAAGATATTGATATACAGAATATTCTGTAACCTCTGTTTAGTGACATTTCTCCTCATAAATGATTGGTGAGAAACAGATACATTTCATTATTTTGATTGCATAAACTTATTTAGTAATGACTTCCCACAGATTCCACAGATGGCCTTGCTCTCCTTGCTTAGTCCATTGCCCCCCTCCCCCAAAGATGATCTTGCTTGCTTGCTTTCTTTTCCTGCTCTTGAATACATGGTAGTGGTTTCTTGACATTGCCATGCTTCTGTTGCATTCCATAGAATGCTTACAGAGCATAGATCTCCGTCATTATACCTTTTGCAGAGTGGGAGTATTTTCTTTACAAACATATGCAGCAGTAGCTGGGGACCTGTAGTCATAACTCTATCCCTTCAGTCTCTGAGCATTAAGGGTGTGTGCCTTTCAGTCATTGCTTATTAATTCGGGTTCTTTAGTTTACCAGTTGCATGCTGTGCCTTCTTTGTTTGACCTCGGAGTACTGTTTGATTCGGTTCTTTTATCCGGTTAATCCGGATTATATTTCTGTTTACCTTTTGAACCAGGTCTGGTTTTACATTTGAGTTTTGACCAGAGTCACTGAGTTTAAGTGTCTCTGTGTCCTTTTCCTTTGCTTCAATAAACTCTTTTTTTGGAATTAACTATGAGTCTGGCCCTTTAAGGCATCTGTGATTCCAACACAATATTTAAAATAATTTTGGGCATGAAACAAAGGTTGTGCACAGTATACCATCAGAAAGCAAAGATATCACTAGCTCAGGCATCCATGTGGACAATTTGGGGTTTTAGGGTATTTTGGATTTTGAAATTCAGGATAAAGGGATGCTCAATCTGTATTTTTGTTTTCACAAAACATTGAAAAAATAACATATATCATCATCAGTCTTCTCTAGAAGAAGCTGGTAACAATCTGAGTACCATAAATGCAATAACAAAATAATGATAATTTTAATACAGTTCTTAACCATATTTTTCAAGAAGATTCAAGTACATTAGATTCTTGGTGGACCAATTTTGTATGATCAGTTAAGAGTGGCAGTTCTCAGCCATCATAACTGGAATTGGAGTCTTGAGTCCTCCTTGCCCCCCCCCCCCACCTTATGTGTCTATGAAGATATCCCAGTTACACCCACATATGCCATTCTACAGTAGCATGTTCCAAGGTTTGGTCCTCCAGATGTTTTGGATTTCAGCTCCCATAGTACTTTATTGCTTGCTGAAGCCAACCAAGAAGATCCTAAAACATCTGGAAGAAAATATTTGGGAACCACTACTTTGCATGAATCTGTTTCTAATATTTTACATCCCCACCAGCTGCTATTAATACAATTTACATTGACCTGACAATTTCCTAACATATAGCACACTCAACTGTTAACTGAATTGCTGAGATACCATGGAATGCTTGTAGGTACTCTAATTTCTCTTGAGAAATTCTGAGAAAAAGAATCATGCACCTTTTAAAAGCTTGATCAGTACATTAGAGCTGAGTGGGAATTGTGTACATTGTATATCATTTTTAATCACAAGGAATGATAAACATTCACAAGTTGCTTCATGGAAATGATAGAATTAATTCAATGCTTTCCCATTCAGCCTTGGCATAGAATGTAAGACAAGCTTCTTGAATGTGAGTCTATAAAAGAACACAGTATAAAGTGGAGATGACATTGGCAATTGCTAGGGAAAAAATATTCAAGTACAGTTGGCCCTTCATGTCCACAACTTGAAAATATTTTTTTTAAAGAAATACAAAAAACAAAATTTGATTTTGCTGTTTTATACAAGGGATATGATTTTAGTATGCCATTGTATACAATGAGACTTTCGCATCTACTGATTTTGATATCCACAAGGTGGGGTTTGGGGTCCTGGAACCAAACCAATAACCAAGTGTACTATTGTATCAGGAAGCCCTTACAAGGAGAATCTTCACCAAAGCCATAATCCTACTGAAAAGTCTAGCAATGAGAAGAAGCTATGGTTCACAGTAATTCTCCATCAAGTATATCTTGAGTAACCAAACAAAGTTGCAACATGTTTTCCTTTTCCCACCACATCCACAAAAATTACAATTTCCTACGCTGCCCAGTTGTTGTCTCCTACATGATCATATTGCTGGGGCAAGAAAAGACAGGAAGTAGTAAAGGATCATCCTGCTTGCTTCTGATACATCATCCTTCATAACATCTGAAAGGCTCCTGCATTGTTGTTGTATATGAGAATATAGCTTTACAATCTTTGGTTGCTCCTACCCATACTAACAGAGACATGTATTTTTTGGGGGGGGGGGGGTGAGTGGAGGCACCTCAGTTGGGTGGATGTCTTAATATTAATCAATGTATGTGTCAGTATCCTGTATCTTCAATTAACTGGTAGACTTTCCTAATCATTACAGAGCTCTTACTGAGCTTGTTTTAAAAGAAGGCACTCTATGAAAAGCCAGCTTGCCAAATGATGACCAGCAAAAGCTGCAACAAAAAACCTGAAGGTGAAGAGCAGCAATTGTAAGACAGTCAACTGGCAGAGTAGGAAAAGCTGCATCCAGAGTAGTTGAGATTCTAGAACAGCAGTTTGAATGCAAAAGAAGCAAACAGAGCATGAATGATTGCATTGAGAGCAGCTCAAACTCCAGAGTTGGAACAAGCTTTGTTTGCCAGAAAGATAACAAAGTAGTAATGGCTGGCGCTGGGAACCATCTTGGGAGGGAAAAACCTGTATTGTCCTATAACAAAATTTTAGTGTGACCGACAAATGCCATTTCGGGTATCTTTTAAACAGGACTCATTGGGTGGCTGATTTAAAACAAAAAACTCAGAGGGCAATATAAAATCCTGGCATATACAATCAAGCAATTTTAGCCTGTTTTCAAAGTGCTACTGTCAAGTTCCATGTGATGATAAACCAGTGTATAAAAATGAATGGATTTTATTACTGTACTCAAGTGGAGCTTGTCGCTGGAGACAATTCCCATTAAGTACAGTATTGCAACTGAAAAACCTAATTGTGTCATAACAAAGGAAGTGCTATTGTGTTTCTTGCTGAAATTCCAAAATGCCGGAAATGTATCAATCAATCAAATCATTTATTTCTGTCATTGACCAGCACAGAAAATAGTCACATTTTCATACAAACTTGGTATGTTTGGTATATTAAAAATATAAATATAACGACTGAAGCACAATATGGGTGAGGGAGCAGAAGGGAAGGGGAAACAGGGTAAAAACATACAATGCCCAGATCCATCACCAAATTGTAGATTCAGAGAAGAAGATTACTGGACACACAGTTAACTTTTGGGACTAGTCATTCCCTGATGGATTTTGTACGCTGCTGCACAGAACTTTGCAACATTGTAGGTTGTAGCTGAATTAATATCTGCAAGTATCATGGAGGTATAAAATTATCCTGAATGGCCTGGGTACTTGTATAACAGAAGTAAGATAAGCCTGGCATGGATATAGAACGGGCACTGAAGGAGCACATGTTCAGTTGTTTCTACATGACCCAAGTCACAGGGGCAGAGTCTCTCTGGGAAAGGGATCTTCTGGTAGCGACCTTTGAGAACAGCTGATGGGAGAGTGTGGCATCGTGCCAGGGTGAAAGCCCTTCGATGAATGGCAACCTCTAAGTTTGTTAAATATGTCATAGGGGAGGCAAGATATCTGCTGTCTTCATTGATAAGGAAGGTTGGAACCGAGGCCAGATCTAGTTGTCGCTCTGTGTCTGTGATACGTTGTTTAATAAGTGCTTTGGCTTGATTGTAATCCATAGCGAGTAGTAGAACTGGAGAAAATCCCAATGAGGAGATTGTTGATGCTACTGCCTGCTTCCATGTGGATTGGAAGTCATCCTTCATGGTTAGTGGGGCAAGACCAAAGGGTGCACAGGATAGTCTGAGCCAGAAGTTGAGTATACGGAAATGTATCAGCAGAGTGCAGAAGGATAAATGAGCTCTTTTAAAAGTGAGTACCATTTTGTTACATGTGGAATCACAAAGGATTTTAAAAACTTTTTTGGCATCTTAAAAGTTCAGAGATATTAGCATTGTAATTAAATAGATATATGTAGGCAGGTGAGCTATTTAAAACAGACAAAAAGATCTAAAAAGAGCAGCATCGAAATCAGAGGGATTTTCTAATTAATTACATAAGACTATATGTGTGGGAAACCAGGGTACCAAATCCTATGGTATGGTTGTCATAAGTGAATCAACTTGAAATTGCATGACAACAATACATGGTGCTTCAATGTGCAGTTGGCGTTTCTTTATTTCTCTCTACAATATGGGTCATCCTATGATCTGATTATGCTGAAGCCGCTGTCCATCCATCAGGATGAAGCTAGTATGCTTGCCAGCCTTGGTCTGGTGGAGGGACGTGACTTCCCTTTGCTTGTTTCACCTTGCCTGAGGTAGGCAGTAGAACAGCCAACAGGGAGGGAGAAGTCACACATTATATTTGGGGGAAAAAACTCTTTTTGCAAAACTTCAAAATTGAGGTGCATATTACAATTGATGGTCCATTATACTAGCATAAAAACACAATTAAATTTAAAACAGTTAAACAGCTCATAGATTGAAGCAATAACTTTTTTAAATATGCAAAAGAAGAGCAGTATACAGTTAAAAGGTTTAACAGCCAGCCAATTCCTCAGCTATGGAATGCCCTCCCCAGGGACATTAGATTGGCCCCCATTGTCTTAATGTTTCATAAAAGAGTCAAAACCTGGCTATTTGAGCAGGCTTTCCCAAATGGAGTGTAGCAGATAAATTCCGATCTTGGAAGGGCTGGACAATGCAACTGGATAATGATTTGGTAATGAAATGCGGAGGATTTATTGTTTTATGATGTTTATATTGATGTTATTATGTACTGAATTTTTATCTTTGTTTAAATGTTTTAGCTATTTTTATACTGTTATGGGCATCGAATTGTATCATTCTGTAAACCGCCATGGGTTGCCCCCAGGCTGAGAATGGCAGTATAGAAATATAGTAAATAATAATAATAATAATAATAATAATAATAATAATAATAATAATGAATAGAAAGACCATTGCTTACAGGAAGAAGGACATCAGGGGAGGACCAGCCTAGCCTCCTTTAAAAAGCAGCTACAGAAAAGGTCAATTTATTATTCGAGCTTGTTGAGTCAGTATATCATGTACAAAAAACACAAAAGATTAGCTTTGGTGAAGTGATACTCATGGTTGAGCCGTCCTCGATCACTTTCTTCTCTGTATAACATTGTAACATTTTGGGACAATAGGCAATTTTCTGTGTGCCATGGAAAATGTTTACAGATTCAGGGGTTAGAATGACACAAAGAAACTGATGGATATTACTTTGAAGATCATCAAAATATATGCCATGAAATGATCATTCCGCTTGTGTATGCACATGGGAGTTCATGTTGGTGCACCTACATGTGTATGTGCCAGTATAGATCATTATGCTTTGAACTGGTCCTGGATCAACTGTGATTGTGGCAAGAGGCACTGGCCCAAATGAATTGCAGCACTACATTTGTCACCAGTCTGTTCAGCGAGGCTAGACTGCATTGATTTCATTAGACCACCCTCTTGTAGACTGCTATTCTCTACTAACCACAGAGCAGCCTGTGAATGCCTAGCAATCATGTCAGCTGAAGTCATAACAGTGTACCTGCACAATAAGGAAGTTGGAAGTATAATGACCGTCCTTTTATTTTGTGATCATGCAGGTGTCCCATTTGTGATCATGCAGGTGTCCCAGGTGAGCACAGTTTACTCTGTAACTGGGAGGAAACAGTAACAATAACATGGAGTAGACTAATTCCTTTCCCTTTCACTCAGGCCCATAGCCAGGATTTCGTTTGGGGGGGGGGGGGGGGCTGAATTTTTTTCAGGGGGGTTGGGGGGGCTGAGTTTCGGGGGGGGGTGAGTCTGAGTGAAAGAGGGTCCAGCCTAGCAAACCTTTTGTATCATTACCCCAATACCCCCATGCATATGGGATATATTGAGTATGGTGATCAGATCATGATATGAATAAACATAACAGTTTAAATAATTCACCAGTAAGGCATTTTCGCGAACCACCATGAGAATTTTTTTTTGGGGGGGGGGGGAGGCTAAAGCCCCTCAAGCCCCCCCCCCCCCCCCCCCGGCTACATGCCTGCTTTCACTACAATGAAAGGGTGATGGTGTCTATATGGACAAGTGGTTTAGGTCAAAATGGGTCCTACCCAACTTTGCTAAACACAGAGCAAAGTCGGGTGAAGGGCAAGAAAACTCAGGATACTAGAGGTTTGCAGAATTCCATTTGTCAATTTGGGATTCTGGAAAATTTGGTGATCTGGCAGTGTTATCACCAAAAACAGACCAGGCAAGACCCAGCTGAAGCCTTAACCAAACTGGATCATTAGCAGCCAGATCTTTTGGCTACTGGGGGCAATGGGGTTGAGTGGCATTCTACCTGAGGTGAATGCTGTGTTGTGTGCTGTGTTGTGTGGGTAGTCTTGCAAATCAGACAAAAGAAGGCACCTGGTGGTGGTGGTGGTTCTTCCTCTTCTTTCTTCCCCAGAGTCTCCTCCATCCTTCTCGCATGAGTCAAATAAGGCAAGAGAGAGAGAGAGAGAGAGAGAGAGAGAGAGAGAGAGAGGTGCGAAAGTTTTCTCTAGGTCTCTTCTCCAGAAAGGGCCTCACCGGGAACCCGCTTTCCCAGCAGCACTTTGCACCGCAGGCATTGAAGGAGCCTATGCACTCCATCCTGGGGCATGATGAGAGTTGAAGTTTCTCTCTGTGTTTCTCAAGTTTCTTTCTCAGCCAATCAGAGGCCTGGTTGGCTGTGGTTCTTCTCCCCTCCTCTTGTGGTGCACACTGGTTGGGACTTCAATTCCCAGAATCCCTTCTTGTGTTTTTTTAAAAAATGTTATGGTAAAAAAATAAAATAATTCCCCAAAATCAATGGATTGGCAAAACATTCTGAAACTTGGCAAGTTTGTAGTCATAAATATGGCCTATAAGTGAGGCATGTTTCATCCTGATAGGTCTACAAATGATGGAGAAACAAACCTCTAAAATTTCCCCATTGGCGCGAATGGAGCAAATCTTAATGGAATAAAAAGGGCAACCCCTCCCAATCTTGAGAATTTCCTGGAAAATTGAACTGGGGGGAGGGGGGCTGGCTGAAAATAGAACCAAAATTGTACAATTTTTGTGCATTGTGCACACTCCTACAGGATACTTACCAGAAGTCCCCAAGAGTTGTGAAAACTGCCAGCACTGGATTCAGAGTATCTTTTTTAAAAAAAATAGTGAAGATAAAACTTAGGTCTGGAGCAAACTCAAAAAGGACAGCATGCATGTAGGTTAAGGAGATTCCTGATTTTTTATTCTTTCCCCTCTTTAAACTATTTGCATCTTTTCTTATATATTGTATCCCACAAAAACAGAGGTATGTGCACATAGCTTTTGCATGGAGCAGAGACTTGTGCCAAACAGGGCAGGCATAGTCAGCAGTTGAGTAAGACAAGGCCAGGGCAGATGTTCTTATTAATTTTGGGTCTGCACCCCATGCTCTGCCAATAAGTTTCCACAGGATGTTATTGTGTGCACCTACTTTGTACTTGGTGTTCATACAGTGTTTCCTAAATGTTAGTGTTCGATCGAAGGTAACACCAAGATATTTAGGATGGAAAAGCTGTTCAAGCTCTTTACCTTCCGATAACAAATAATAACAATGATGAGGAGGAGGAATAACAATGCCATTGTTATCCAAACAACCACAACCTAGTTTTATATCTATGTAAAATAACAATAACAATAACAATAACAACAACAACAACAACAATAGCAATAACAATAATGATCATGTTAAAAAAAACAAAGTATGAATCGTTGATGTTGCAATCCCAGGCAACAGCAGGATTGAAGAGAAACAACTGGAAGAGCTGACACAATATGAGGATTTAAAGATTGAACAAAAAGACTCTGGCACAAGCCAGTAAAGGTGGGTACAGTGCCTAAAGACCTTGGCCTGCACTTAAACACAATCAGCGCTGACAAAATTACCATCTGCCAGTTGCAGAAGGCCACCTTACTGGGATCTGCACGCATTATTAGCTGATACATCACACAGTCCTAGACACTTGGGAAGTGCCTGACGTGTGATCCATTACAACAGCCAGCAGAGTGATCTTGTCTGCTGTGGACTCATCTTGTTGTGTTTATAATAATAATAATAATAATAATAATAATAATAATAATAAATAAATAAATAAGTAGAAGTAGAAGTAAAATAATAAACTATAACTATGTAAATAACTGAGCCCCCGGTGGTGCAGTGGGTTAAACCGCTGAGCTGCTAAACTTGTTGACCAAAAGATTGCAGGTTCAAATCTGAGAAGCGGCATGAGTTTTCATTGTCAGCCCCAACTTCTGTCAAACTAGCAGTTCGAAAAAATGTAAATGTGAGTAGTTCAATAGGTACCACTCCTGTGGGAAGGTAATGGCACTCCTTGCAGTCATGCCAGCCACATGACCTTGGAGGTGTCTACGGACAACGCCGGCTCTTCAGCTTAGAAATGAAATGAGCACCAACCCCCAGAGTCGGACATGATTGGACTTAATGTCAGGGGAAAATCTTTACTTTTACCTATGCAAATAACATCAACACTATCAATCGTCATCATAGTAATCTATTCATTTATTGTGTCAGAAGTGAGTTGAGGGTACAGTTAACATATATTTAAAAACAGTTAAAATTTGGCATTATGTTAAATGTCATTTGATCAGAAGTTGACCACTTGGAGTGTCTCTGGTGTTGCTGTGAGAAAGTCCTCCATTGTACATGTGGCAGGGCTTAGGCTGCATTGTAATAGGTGGTCTGTGGTTAGCTTTTCTCCACACTCCCATTTCCTAAGGTTAGCTCTGCATCTTGTGATTCCAGAGCACAGCATTTTCAGCACCTTCTATATCAGTGGTTCTCAACCTGTGGGTCCCCAGATGTTTCAGCCTTCAACTCCCAGAAATCCCAACAGCTGATAAACTGCCTGGGATTTCTGGGAGTTGTAGGCCAAAACATCTGGGGACCTCACAGGTTGAGAACCATTGGTCTAGATCGCCCACTCTTCTGTGTGCCCAGGAGGGAGTTTCTCATGTGGTCTCAGTCACTGATTGAGGTGCTGGGTTTTAACCTGCCACTTTTGGACTCTTGTTTGCTGAGGTGTTCCTGCGAGTATCTCTGTAGATCTTAGGAAGCTGTGTCTTGATTGATCAAAATGGTATAATTTTTTCTTCTGTGCATTACTTTAATATTTAAGCATTATATTATATATTCATTTCTTTCTGTCTGTCCTCACTTATTAACTTTAAATTTATCCTTTGTTTCTAGACCCCCCTGGTGGCATAGCAGTTTAAATCGCTGAACGACTGAACTTGTTGACTGAAAGGTTGGCGGTTCGAATCTGGGGAGCAGGTGTGACCTCCTGCTGTTAGTTCCAGCTTCTGCCAACCTAGCAGTTCGAAAACATGCAAATGTGAGTAGATCAATAGGTACCACTTCTGCAGGAAAGTAGCAGCACTTCATGCAGTCATGCTGGCCACACAACCTTGGAGGTGTCTACTGACAATGCTGGCTCTTCAGCTTAGAAATGGAGATGAGCACCACCCTCCCGAGTCAGACACAACTAGACTTAATGACAAGGGAAACCTTTATCTTTATATTTACTTTTTAACTAATCCAACAATTATCTTTCATACATTTGATAATTAAATATAGGGGCTCTTTCAGTGAGTAAAGAATAACATTCTCTTGTGCTAACAGAATCATTCTTCCTAAGAGGCAGTGGGAACAATCAGAGTTAAAATTGTTCTTGAAGTGAAATAAAATTGATATTTGAGGGAACAGAAATTCTTCCATCTTTCTATATGTTTAAGAGACAATTTAATAATAAATGATTCAGATGTATTCATAAAATTACACTGCAAGCAAACATAATGCAACATAAAATACCTATCTAAAATTATTAATATTAATATAAAGCCTCCAAAAGCATCAATAACCTTACTACTTTAATCCAATGCTCTTAAACACAATGGAATTGTCTGGATCCTGCCCCCACATCCTATCCAGCTGAGAAAATTGTTCCAAGTAGGCAAAAAGCTGATTAAAAGTGCTGGTGAATAAAGGCAAACTTATGTCAATTAACCCTCAGGTGGGACAATCAATTAGTGTCAATCAGAAAGCCCTTGTACCACACAAATTAACATAATGAAAAATGGTTCTCAATCAACTCAAAGGCAAGAAACATTTACCATGTTCTTTTGCAATATTGCCAATATGCCCTTGCTTATTAGAGGTGTTAGCCCATGACTGCAGTCATTTCTAACCCCCTTGTCTCAGAAAACTATTGTTTTTAATGATGTATTAATATAAGGTGATCATTTTAGCTTGTTTTCATTTGTCTTAGTTCTCCAACATGTAATTAATCTCAGGAAATGTCAGTGGGTGTATGTATTGAAGCTAATAGTTTGCAGGGCTGGAGGAGATGAAATTAGAAACGCATGGTATAGTAAAGTTAAAAGGCTTATCGAGGCAGGGGGGTCAAACAATCCCACCTATGCCCTTAGATATATAGTGTGGAACAAAAGGCTGAGCCTAAGTGACCGAAGCACTTGGTAAAAATATAACTGCCACCACCTCAGAATTGCCGGCCTGGGGAACCAAAAGGGTGTGATTGTATTTAAATAAAAGGGTATTTGAGCTTTTAGACTTCTATGGCTGACTGGAGAGTAAAAGATGTGTTGAGAGAATGATTTTGAGGGAAACGAATGGATTGAGGCGAACAACAGTTAAGAGTAAACTAATAAAGAGTTTATTTTTAACTTGAGAATAACAACAACTCGTTGGAATGAGTGGTACAAAATCTTGATGCAGTTGCAGTAACTTGGTTGCTTAAACACAAACGGTTCTCCTGACAGAATAACTTTTATATCTGAGAATCTCTTTAAACCACTGTTCCACTAGTAGACACAGTATTCACTGGGATACAGACCCAAGACAAATGGCAATAAGGTATCTGTGAAACCTTTACAAGGCTCACTAAGGCACAACCCTCCTTTACTAGTTCTTCTAACTCAGTAAAGCTCTGGCTTCCTGCCTTCCCCTTATTCCAAAACCTCAGAGATTCTCTAAAAGTTCTCTCACTTCTGTCAGTTCCCTGCTCTAAAAATATAACTCTCTCTGTCTAACTCCCAGACTCTTCTCCCTTTTGTCAGATAAGACAGCTCCTTTCCCTCCATCCAGCTGACTCCACCCCTGATTGTTGCACCCAATCAGGAGTCAGCCTGACTCCTCCTCCTTCTCTGTACAACAGCCAGGAGGCAAGCCACTGCCAAGCAGGCTTCGGCCTAGCTGACTAAAAGGTAGTTTTATTACATACCTCCCCACCTTAAGTTCTTTCTGGAAGATTTTCAATTTCTAATTGAAATCTGTAAGAAAGGGTTTCTCATAAAGAGAGCTCTTTCTTACCTAACTCTCCCTTCCTGTACCTAACTATCTATTCTAACCCAATCTAACTTAAGGCAAAGGCATTCTACCTATCTTCCTAATCCTGCATGTTATCTAACCTAACTAAACATCCTATCTAACATATCTAAACATTCCTATCTAACAGGTTCACAGTCCTAACTAACATTGCATATCCTAAACAGCAATTGCAAACAATACAATTATACTATGCATGTTATACAAGCAATCCTGTAATGCAAAACAATACAGTCAATATAATATACAAACCTGCAAAGGAAAAAGCATGTTAGATATAAAACATTATACTGTACAATACATTACCTTATTAAATGCATTCTACCAAGCAATTAACTATACAATCACCTGTATGATTAATCTATCATACTTGATAATGCAACATACGACATCTATATACAGTCAAGGTATTGCTCTAACCTGCAATAAAAATGTTAAATTGCAAATAATCATCTGTAACATCTGTACAGCAAAGAAACCTTTTAAAGTTACCCTGGGGTTTATTCCTGGTTAGCTGGTACACATCACTTTAAACTGGGAACCAACTTTGGCATGGCAAATATAAAGGGGCTTAACCTTTCAATACTTCACCCAATGCCACAAATTCTTCCCTTGGCTCTTAAACTAGTATCACCAACGGCCAATTCAAACACCATACTCCCATCTACAGATGTTTCCTCCCAGGATGAATCTGAGACAGTGCTATCGCCATACAGCACTCTCTGGACCTTGCGCTCTAGCTCCACCTGCTGTCTTTGTTCAACATTGCAATCATTACATTTTCCCTCCAAATCCAACAAAGACTTAATACAGTACACCCTTCCTCCCCTACACAGAGTCACTTTCTCCTCAGGTTCTGGTAAAAGTTTTACAACAAAGTTGGACCTAGGAAAATAAGGCTTAAGTCTATTGATGTGCAGCTTCTTGCACCTCTGGTCTCCTCCATCTTCTTGGACTACATAAGTCACCTCAGAGTCTTTGGAAACAACGGAAAATGGTCCTTCCCAAGCCACATCCAGCTTCTTCTTGGCTCTGGGCTTTAAGACCAACACTTTGTCTCCGACGGCAAAGCTTCTGTGCCTAGCCTTGGCATCAGCCTAGTCCTTCTGTCGGCTTTGAGCTGCTGACAAGCTCTCAGCGGCACAGTCCCGGATCAAAGTCAAATGTCTTTGAAGGTCCTCGATGTATTCGACCACGTTCTTCTCAGGAATCTCCTCACGTCTGATCCACGCCTCTCTCACGATGTCCAGAGGTCCACGCGGGGTTCGGCCACACAGCAGTTGGAACGGGCTGTATCCGGTACTCTCTTGTGGTACCTCACGATAGGCAAACAGGAAATGCTGGATTCTTCTGTCCCAATCGTTGGGGTTGCGATGTACGTAGGTTCTCAGCATGTGGTTCAACGTCGCATTGAACCTCTCCGTCAGGCCATTCGACTGTGGATGGTATGGAGTCGTCGTCACGTGTTGAATCCCACAGGAACGCAGCATCTCTTTCATGAGGACAGACATGAAAGATGTTCCCAAATCAGTCACGATAGATTTAGGGAACCCCACATGCGCAAACAACGTCAGGAGTGCGTGTGTTACTGTCTTGGTGTCAATCTCCTTCAGGGGAATCGCCTCAGGGTATCTGGTCGTGAAGTCCACCGCTGTGAGGATGTATCGATGTCCATCCTTGGTCACAGGCGACATCGGGCCAAGAATATCTATTCCCACTTTTTCAAAAGGAATCGACACAACAGGAATGGGTTGCAGCAGTCCTTTGGTTTTGTCTTTCGCTTTGCCCACAAACTGACAGGACTGACAAGATCTGCAGTAGGCGGCAATGTCTTGTGCCATTCTGGGCCAAAAGAACCGGCTCTGCACCCTATCCTTAGTCTTCTTGATCCCTAGATGACCACTAAACGAAGTGTCATGGGCCATTTTCAGGATCTTCTCCCTGTACTTTGGAGGTATTACTAGCTGTGTAACTACCTCATACAGCCCTGGGCCCTTTTGATGTCTCACTAACCTGAACAGCTTGTTATCTATATTTCTAAAGATAACTGGTTCTATTTCATTGGGTTCAGTTCTTTCGTTTTGAACTGATTCCCACAGGCCCTTTAAATCTTCAGCCTGTCGCTGTTCCCTCAGGAACTCAGCTGGCTGACTAGATGGCAACATCACAGGGAATTCTTCAGCGTTGTTACATTGAGAGCTATGAGCCATTTCTGAGGCGATTTCTCCCTCCTCAGAAATTCCCGCTCTTTCTGCCTGGCTTCTAGTCACCGCATTGATCTTCAGTGTATGTTCTGACAGATCATTTCCTATTATCACAGGGACCTCCAGGTCCGATAGAATTCCTACACTCCATTTACCACAAAAATCTTTGTATTTGACAGGGATTTCTGCCACATCCACTTCAAAGCTGGGACCAGTTATTCCCTTCAGTGTCCATTTCTTTCCTGGCACTACCTGGTCCTTTTCAACTATATGAGGGCGCACCAGAGACACGTCAGTGCCTGTGTCCCTCAGTCCCATTAGCGTTTGGTCATTAACTTTGACCTCTTCTAAGTATTCTTTATTTACACCACGGTCCATACTCCAAACCCTCATTATTCTGATGGGCTCTCCCTCAGGAGTAGGCTCTTCATCTTGTGGTTCAGTCTTCTTGACCACTTTAACAAATTTTGGCGGGCTTCCAGCTCTCTCCTTATTTAGCTTTGGGCATGAGGCTTTAACATGTCCTTCTTGGTTGCAGAAGTAACATACAATCCTACGTGGCACAACCTTAGAGATGGCATCCCCTTGCTTGGCTCCCTGACTCTCCTTGTCAGTTCTACCCTTCGGGACCCACTCTTTCTGCTTTTTGAACATGGGGGGGACCAACTCAAAATCTCCCTCCATCCCGTCCAAAATCGTCGCACACCCGGCCACCGTCCGGATCTTTTTGTCTTTAATGAACCAACGCCACTGTACTGGAATCAATTTATAAAACTGCTCCAGACAGATCAGGTCTCTTAAAGCCTCAAAGGTGGTCACCTTACTACCCTCCAGCCATCTTACTAGAGCTTTTTCAATCCTAGCCCCCATTTGGGAAAATGTCTCCCCAGGCTTTCTCTTAATTTCTCTGAAGGTCTTTCGGCTTTGCTCTGGGGTTAGCCCAAACCGAACCTTCACTCTTTCTTTGAAGACAGAGTAGTTAGACCATTCTGTAGTTGTCATGTTGGCATAAACCTCACTCAGTTCCCCACAGATTAATGGTCTCAAGTGTGCCATTCTTTTTTCCTCTGGCACCCCAAAATCTGCACACGCTCGTTCAAAACTAGAGAGGAAACTCTCGGCACAATCCCCCTTTGTGTATTTGGGAAAGTGTTTTAGATAGGAAGCTACGGGTTCAGCAGGGATGGCACTTGGGTTGGATGTGGGTTGACTATCTCTGACTTGTAACTCCATCATCCTTTCCTCGTGTCTCATTCTCTCTCTCTCCCTTTCAGCCTCAAACTGCATTCTCTCTCTTTCTCTCTCAAGCTGTCTTTCTTTCTCTCTTTCCTCAGCCTCACGTTGTCTTTCTCTTTCTCTAGCTTCTAACTGTATTTTTTCCCTCTCTTTCTCAGCTTCAAGCTGCATCTTTCTCAACTCCATCTCCAGCCTTAACTTCTCGATTTCTAAAGAGGTTGCCACTGTCTCTGGGCTTTCTCCTCTTTCTACAATCTCAGGCTCCATTTCGGTTCCCTCCTGTTCCTCTGATTGTGTGTGAACCACAGGAGCTTTTTTCTGCTTTGGAGGTGCCATACTGCTGTACAATGGGGTATTCAGGCAGTTTCTGAGGTAAAACTTCCTCAGAAATGCTTTGGCTCAAACTTTTACCTCACAAAATCACACCACCCCACTGGATTTAGGCTTAAAGTCATGTATCCCGCCGCTGGTCACCAATATAGTAAAGTTAAAAGGCTTATCGAGGCAGGGGGTCAAACAATCCCACCTATGCCCTTAGATATATAGCGTGGAACAAAAGGCTGAGCCTAAGTGACCGAAGCACTTGGTAAAAATATAGCTGCCACCACCTCAGAATTGCCGGCCTGAGGAACCAAAAGGGTGTGATTGTATTTAAATAAAAGGGTATTTGAGCTTTTAGACTTCTATGGCTGACTGGAGAGTAAAAGATGTGTTGAGAGAATGATTTTGAGGGAAACGAATGGATTGAGGCGAACAACAGTTAAGAGTAAACTAATAAAGAGTTTATTTTTAACTTGAGAATAACAACAACTCGTTGGAATGAGTGGTACAAAATCTTGATGCAGTTGCAGTAACTTGGTTGCTTAAACACAAACGGTTCTCCTGACAGAATAACTTTTATATCTGAGAATCTCTTTAAACCACTGTTCCACTAGTAGACACAGTATTCACTGGGATACAGACCCAAGACAAATGGCAATAAGGTATCCGTGAAACCTTTACAAGGCTCACTAAGGCACAACCCTCCTTTACTAGTTCTTCTAACTCAGTAAAGCTCTGGCTTCCTGCCTTCCCCTTATTCCAAAACCTCAGAGATTCTCTAAAAGTTCTCTCACTTCTGTCAGTTCCCTGCTCTAAAAATCCAACTCTCTCTGTCTAACTCCCAGACTCTTCTCCCTTTTGTCAGATAAGACAGCTCCTTTCCCTCCATCCAGCTGACTCCACCCCTGATTGTTGCACCCAATCAGGAGTCAGCCTGACTCCTCCTCCTTCTCTGTACAACAGCCAGGAGGCAAGCCACTGCCAAGCAGGCTTCGGCCTAGCCGACTAAAAGGTAGTTTTATTACACATGGCTATAGAACCTTCAGTTGTTTTTTTCTGAACTTGTAATGAAAGAGAGAGAGAGAGAGAAATCTATACTTCATTCCTAGTAGAGCACCTTTCCTTGGAAACAAGTCCCATTGTATTCAGTGAGATCTATTAGTACGCATGTGTAGGGTTAAAGTGGATGTTATATACAAAGAAAGCTGTGAGCAGTACTGACTCTACTACAACGGTCTGCAAAATAAAACAACATCTGTTTGCAAGGCATTCTTCCTCTCTGCTCCATGTCCTATTTTGGAATAGTATGCTGGATCTGCCTTGTCATATTAACTGTATCCCCACATCGTAGCTGTGAAATTGTGGTATAATGTCATGGTTTGAGATAGATTATCAAGTCAGTCACAGTGATGCTAAAACTGAGCATCTTCCCAGTCAGAATGGAAGCATTGTAGCTCAGTAGTAGACTTTGTGCTAAGAATGCAAAACTTCTCAGGTCCAGTTTCCTGAATCATCAAGGAGTGATGAAAATAACCACTGACTAAAATACTGATGAGCTGCTAGCATAGACCAGGTCTGGGTAGTTATGATCTTCCAGATGTTGCTGGACTGCAATTGTATAATTCTTTATCATTGGTTATGATAGCTAGAATCAATGAGAGTTGTAGACCAAAAATATCAAGAAGGCTACAGGTGCCCACCCCTGGAATAGATAATACTGAGCCAATTTCCTCTAAACATAAGCTATATATAGTTTTTTATTCAAGAGTGGTAATAGGATACCAATTCAAAGAGTACTGAACAAACTCCTTGTTTCTGATTCATGTGGCCAGAACAGCAGTTGTGTTAGACAATATAGTTTTGAACCAGAATTTAGAAGGGATCGTCTCCATAGATTGCCTGATGAAGGCTAATCTCCATAGATTGCCTGGTGAATGCTGTAGTTACACCTAGACATACATGTTTTAAAAATGTATAGGAGCATACCTCTTCTCTTTCTTTGATATACTAAGACAGAATGGCATCAAGAGAAGAGGAACAGGAAGAATGAGTCAAATAAATGATTCATGTGGCTTTGTGGTGGATGAGTTTTTTAAATCTTTCCTCATGCAATTGAGAAGCAAAAAAAGATGAAGCAAAACATTGAGCCTGTGATAGAAAGGAAGTGATTTGCTTGCTTGCAAGCATGTCTTGAGACAGCCATGGTGTTTCAGACTTTCAGGCCAGACTTCCTGTTCCCCACCATTTATTTCCCTTTAAAATGGTGTAACTGTATTTTGGATTGCAAAAGAAGTGAGTGTGTGTTTTCCCAACTGCCCATTTCCAAATTTTATTCCTTTTCTGGTTTTGTATAGGAGTGAGTTACAGCACACCCCCATTTTTATTTTTATTTTTTGCATTTTAACACTAGGACTGGGTAATTAAGGAGAAAGTTTTCATTACCCCATCCTAATTTGTCCTCCTTTATTCTTCTTTCCCTCTCTGTCTCCTCTCCAGTCCAATTCTGCTTTATAAAAAACCTCATCACATCTCCCCATTTCTACACACTTCAGGTCTCTTTCGAGGACAAAGTAGCACAGACCCCATCATACAACGTTTATCTACTTCCCGCCATCATTGGTTTCTTTTCGTTCTCAAAACGGAGCTGAACTGTGCAAAAAGGAGGGTGTTCAGAACAGGGGAGAGAAATCAGAGTGTTTTGGAGCCGTGGCATTTTATTATGGGAGTTCCAATGGGTGTTCTTTTTGACAGGACAGACGTAATGGTTCTTGACAGTACTCATTTATTGTGAGCATTTCTTTAAAAAAAAAATTAAAAAAATGACAGAAATTGTGCAAAAGAAAGATATCAAAATTCTGAAAGACGGCTATTCTCTCTCTGCATTTTTTTCTTTTGAAATTGTGGCATAATATTATTTTAATTATTATAATGAAATTATGGATACCAATCTTTGCTGTGTTCCATCCTTAAGAGTCATTGCAAAGAGAAATGTGTATTCTTCCTTTAAAAAATAATAAAATATAAAGTAGTGCAGTAATGTTTGACAGATGCCATAGATTTATCCCTATCATTGGATGTGCATGATAATAATGTAAAGTATAGATGTAATGATCTCATCATCTGGAATTTCATGTTGTTTCCGAAATGTTTATTAGAAAATTTGACATACTGCTACTATTGTCATTGAGAAGATACATTGCTTGTGCTACACAACCATTATGAAAGAATGTTATTCTTTATGTACCACATGCCTTCATCCCACTGTGCAAGGACCACTTCTCTCCACCAGGTTTTTCTCAGGCAAGGTCTCACCCACCACCTTCTTGGCTATGGTGCAACACCTTGCCATGTCATTACTTCGCCCTGCCCTGGAGCTGCTTGATCAATAAAACTTCCTGTATTAGCAAACATTCTTCTAATGACCCCAAATATTTCACAAATGATCTTATTTCTCCTCTTCAATCTTTCAATTTCCACTCTAAAGAGGAGGCACATAATCTCAGTGGTCATGGGTGCTAAAGCACAGGTTTATGTTACTGCAAAGCTATATAGTAATATAAAATACAGTTGGAGGTAAAGAACGTGCAGACTTGAGTTATCCTGTTTTCTGTAGAAATGGAATTTTCCTATCTGGAAATACTGCAGGTTTTGGACACCTGGGATTTCAAAGCTTTCCCCTTTAAAAATGTGGAGAGGGTGGAGACAAGGCTTAGCTGTGTGATGGTTTGGAACATGGACAGCAACTTTGTAAAGACTGAGGAATGAAGCACATGTTGATGGGAAGACATAACATGAAACTGGATGATTGGGGATCTAATGGTATGATTCCTTTCCTAAACAGTTGATCCCCAACACTTCCTAAGGTCCATGTGATGAAGCCCATAGTCTGCACTGACCCTATTCAGCCAAATTTCACAAAACACATTGCAAGATTTCAAGTCTATAAATTCCCAAAGTAAAGTATCTTCTATTCTACTTTCAGCATGAGAGAATGAAAAAATGTTTCTTTCATTTCGAACTAGAAATCCAGCAGATGTCTTCTCCATCTTATGTCTTGGCTTTTGTAAAAACTGATAAACATATATGATTAATATGTGACCAGCTTTCAGTCAGGATAGCAACATAAAATCTGAATTCAGTTTTACATTGGGTTGGGTTGTTCATATATACATCCACATACAGCTTCATGGAATAGCAAACCAATGACAAAAAAACCCATTTAGATTGAATTGTTCAGGAATGCATGTTTTGCTTGCCTTTTTATTCACAGAGCTGGAAACTTTTTTAAAAGCTGTGTATTTCCTGTGCCTTTAATGATAGCTTGTTGTGCAGACACATATAAATGAATGATGTTTTGTATTTCCATGCTATTAATGGATATGAGCCGTAGATCAGTGGTAGAGGCCATGCTTCAGGTACAGAAAGCTCTGGGTTCTGTTGCTATCCCAATAAAGTGATTAGCTGAGTTTTTATTCAGACTCAATAAGTGTCACTAAAGGAACCCTTCCCAGTATTTTATGCTACATAATAAGTACAATAAAATTAAGACAAATTATATTCTTTTTCAAAAGACCAATATAAATATGTTAACATTATTTTACAATCTCACTTTCAGAAGCATGTGTTCCGATATAAACTAATCTGAATATTGTGCCTGATAGATTATGAAACATCTCCTTCAATTTTTCAGCTGTTTCAGAGAAGAAAACTACATAGTTACAACACATCTGTCAAATTATAGTTCTTATATTGTTTATGGGCATTGAAAATACTAGTTATCCATTACAAAATATATTGTGGTTTTCACCCCTTCTGTTTTCCAATATCCACTGTGGGTAATTATGGCATTAGGAAAACTTGAAATGCCACTGCTGAATCACTTCTAGTTAATCAAAACTGACTTAGATGAGCAAATACTCAGATGTATAAGACAGCTCTTACCTAGTGAAAAACAGCTTTCTGACAAGAATCTTGCTCAATCATTCTCTGATCTTTTTGAACTTTACTCTTTGTTTTCCTAAAATTTAGGAAAGATATGTGTCCAGCTGAGTTGTTTCACATTTTCTTGATAACTAATGCATCTGTGTGGAATGCACCATTCTTTTACAAGGTACCAGTTGGTCCTTCATACCTACAGATTCAACCATCTACGACTTCAAAATACCACCCCTTTCCAAAAGAATTTCCTAAGGGCAAGCTTTTTTGTCATTTTATATAAGGGATATCATTTTAATGTATGTAATGGGTCTTGATCTTCCATGGATTTTGGTATCCATGGGAGTTCTGGAACCAAATTGTTGCAGATATCAAGCTGTGCTATAATAATAATAATAATAATAATAATAATAATAATAATAATAATAAATCAAGCTGTGCTATAACAACAACAACAACAACAACAACAACAACAACAACAGTGAATGTATTGTCATCTGTGACTGTAATCTATGTATTTCAGTTCCCTGATCCCTTGGCCACTGCCACAAAATTTTGTCTCATTTCTCCATATGTATTTATTTACCAAGATACTTACAATAAGATCTAATTTTTCAGAGTCATTGGTTCCTGTGTGGATGTGGATGTTTGTTATATATAATGCTACACTGTTCTGTACCTCTTCAGTCTCTTATTTCATGATACACTCACATATTGAAAATGAAAATACGTGTAAGTTTCTTAACAATCTTTGGCATTGGATATTTGAGGGCCATTCACACTACAACATTGAATTGCCATGAATGCCTCCTATGGAATTCTAGAATTTATAGTTTTCTCATTTGTCACTACAGAGGCAAAATAGAAGCTCTCTGGCTGAGAATTCTAAATAAATACCCTTCCCTACTTCTCTTAGGATTTTGTAGGATGGAAATATAGTAATAAAAGTATAATAATAACACTTTAGGTAAGATATGAGAATGGGCCACACCAAAATGTTGCTTGATACAGGCCAAATCAATGTTAGACTTTAAAATGTATATGGCAGTTTCCCAAACTTTACCTTACCAGATGTATTGCATCTCAGCTTCTAGAATTCATGATTGTTGGTGTCAACAGGCGGACCAACGAGGCGAAACAGCAGCTTAAGGGTTAACAAAAGGTGTTTAATGGCAAATTAACAAGTCAAATGACTCTTATCAGCAGAGCATGTAAACAAAAGAGCCTGCGGCTTGCAGGAATGTAAACAAGGCAGCAACCCAGGCAGTCTGGGCAGAAAAAAGGAAACTGAAGTAAAACAGACAAACAGTTCGTGGTTAGAATGGAATACAGGCAGTTCAAAAATCACAAAGCAAAAAGCAGTATGAGGAACGGTCCGAAGTCAACGCAGGAGACAGGCAGAATCGCAGAATAATCAAGACGGTCCAAGGTCAGGGCAGGAGACAAGACTCACAGTTCCAAGGCAGGCAAAGTAGTCAGCACGGTCACGGAAACACGATTCTGGATGCAAGGACTCAAGGCAAGAGTTAACAGCAGAATACACAGGTACACAACACTTTGAACTCTGCAACATGATGGATCCAAGGCTACTCCTTAAATCCTATCAGAATCACTAGATTCGCCTCCAAGTGCATCCAGTTCCACAGGTGAACTGCGTTCCCTCCATTGTTGCCAGTCTGCACTCCGGGCTGCATCCTGAGAAGCAGTATCCGAAACCCATGGGTGTGTGAACCGTTAGAACTCATCACTGGAGGTTGGAGCATTAATCACATCCTGAACCTCCTGGACCCTAGTCCAGTCAAGCTCTTCATCATCACTTTCAGACCCGTAGCTATCTGCTATCTCTTTAAGACGCTTGGAAATGGATTCCTCATCGCTATCTGAACTGCGTGCTACTCGCTTTACACCACGGTAATCCTCCATCTCCATCTCCTCATGAGTAAACCCCTGAAACTCTTCCCCATCACTAGATTCTAGGAACATGCCCCTAATGCGCTTCAGCTGCTGATGAGTGTCTTCCTCTTCCAAGCCTCGTTTCCTCCTACTAGCACTAGTAGATACATGAGGCACACGCTGAGTCACAACAGTTGGCCACACTGTTTGGGGCTTTTGGGAATTTAAATCCAAAATAGCTAGAAGTTCAGAGTTTGGCCCATGACAATATGGAAGGCTGGAAAGCCAGGGGTACATGTTATCCTGTATCACTGGTGATCCTCAACAAAGAATAATGAAAATGTCACATTTTACCTTCTGATGTTAAATGAATTGGAGTGTTGTACCAACAGCCACATATCATTAAGTACTATATACAAATGAAAGATTGAGTAATTAATGCCCTGTAATTTAATGCAAAATTACAGCAATGGTGTGAGTTGGTGTTGTAGCTTTAGTAGATTTATGTGAAACAAACCATGCTTGTCAAAAGGAATTCAGTCCTTTGCCTGGATTAGCATCTATTTGCAGGTGATAATGTTTATCTCCATACATCTGTAGAGGAAGCTGAACTTGAAGGCACAAGAGCAGGCCAAGTTGGTGCTTTGCCCAGTCAGTGCAGAACTGTAGTATGAACTGATTTCATAAGAGCAAAATGTATAACTAATTTGAATGCTATTCTCACACATGAAACAGTCACACACACATACACACACACACAACTGCCTTTATTCTTTAAAAAAATAGAAAATTACTAAAAATATGTGCATTAATTTTCCTCCTGAGATTAGTTGTTAGGAAACAGGTTGACTGGCAACATGGTACGGAACTGATTTGTAAGAAAGGCAGCTGGTGAGAGCATTTTAATGGCCCTGAAAATCAGTATTATTCCCTATCCCCCAAAGACAAATTGTTGAATAATACTGAAATTTATTTCTAGGAAAAGCTAGGATAACCTCAAATTCTAATCCTAAAGCAGAACCAATCACTCTTGTACCTCTATAAATCTGCTTATGGTTCAAAATATAACATGGCTGCAAGACTCTCCTTTTGGCCATGGGGAGTCTGGTTCTGGAAATGAGAAAAGGTATTCTTCTTGTAAGAAAATCAGTTAATAAAAATTTGCAAAAAAAAAAAACCCTAGTCCTCCAATTCCCAAACCGCTCATGATTATGAGGGTGATGGCAGCAGTAATAGTTTAATGACAGAGAAGAGTTCCTTGGAAAGAGCTTCATGCAAAACATATTAAGCATATCCACAAGGGGAGTGTTATTTACTCCTGTTCTGATAGCAAATATCAAAACAATGACTTTGTTTAGGCAAACACTGAGCCTCACACACACAACCAAATAGCTGTGGTATTATTTAAATTCTTTATCCCAACCACAAAGCAGGCTTTAGAAAAATCCTGACAAAGCCACTTTTCAAGGTGGTTCTTTGTCTTCTTCTGTATAGCTCTGTGTAAGTAGAGATGTCCTTAGTCCATGGACTCCACCCAAGTGAGTGCTGGCTAGCAGGAAACAAATTGGTTTGCCACGTTGAAATAGTTCAGTTTGGTGGGTAAGAATGATTAGGGGCGAATGAATAGAAATTAGCTGACCACTTTGCTGTGTTTTCTACTATCACAGAACCACCAGTAAATATATCAGGAATGTGTCTTCATAATACAGAGCAAACTCTTTGTCAGTAGAAGGAGGGGCTATGAATGGTTCACATATTGAGAATTTTAATTGTCCTGGGGAACAAACAAATACAAATCTTGAGTGGTTTGGGAGAAAAGGGTCTGAAGAAATCTGCACAGTGATCTCTGTTATGATTAATTGTGGAGAGTCCCAATTAATCCTCTGTCATTCCCCATTTTCAGCAGATTTTTAAATGTCGTGGTTTATCTCTCCTGCTGAAACCTTATCTTCTTCAGTTGCTCTAAACAGAGTTCAAAGTGGAAACATAGGTTGCACTCCATTAATTCAGTGGGGGAGAGACAAGAGCAGGCAGTCTTGCCTTTCCCTGTATGTTCTCACAAAATAAAAACTGTCACAGCTTCTCTTAGTTTATGTGTTCTTCATTGTTTTTCTCTTTTGGCTACAGCCTGATATTGCCTGGCTACATGTGCAATGGTTTTCATTTGAGAACTGTTGGATGGTATGCTACACAAATAGTTCACACTATCATCACTTCTCCTACAAGGCTCTTATTGATTTCTTTAGGGAGGTAAAACCTTTAAGGAAAAAATAAGTTTGTGCACGTGTGCATGCACATACATTATTCAGGTTAGCCAGGACTGAGAAAAGCCCACTAGAAACAAGGAAGGTTTTGGTTTTTCCTCCTTAATCTAGCTGGGTGTGTTGGCTGAAGATAATGAAAACTGAAGTCAAATCATTGAAAAACATTAAGATGAGGGAAGCGGCTACAATTGATACTCCAAAACATGCTCAGGTGCACAATTTCTTGTTCAGGGGCATGGAATTTGTCATTGCCTCTGTGTCTAATTCAATTTAGAAGGCAAAAGAACTACAAACACCATGATCACAGAAATGAAATGATGTTTCTGGCCATGCTTCAGAGAACCACTTCCAGTTAAGGCAAAGCTAGCAAGATGTCTCTTGTCTTTTGAAAATTGATGGGACTAATGTTACTCCATTTTGAATGAAGATTAAGCTGATCACACCATGTTTAAGAGATTGAAATCTGGTAAAATCTCAAATAACCTAAAACCACATGGTTGAACATCCAATTTTTCCCCTCTCTACAGTCTTTTATATACTCTTATTGAGCCACAGTGTGTCCCCCCTTTATAGGTAAATAAAATATTACAAATAAATAAATAAATAAATAAATGGGTTGTTTTTCATTTTTATTAAAAACGTTTTCCAGAGATCTGTAGTTGCAAAGTTCTGAAGATTTCGGAGATAGGGGCCAGAATTAGCAACAGCAGCAGCTGTACCCCTCAAACTCTATCATGCCTAATCCTTTAATGAAATGTTTCAATTTATGATGTCTGTGTAACTTGTATCTTTCTTACTGTCTATGTATCAATTTATTATATGAAGTGTATAAAGCATTTCTTATATGTGAATCAAAATGTAACTTGAAGGCAGCCACCTCCCCGAGACTCCCTTGGGAACTGGGACATTGGCTAAATCCTTCTAGCTATTTCCCAATATAGCTATCAGAGTCATTGTGTGTATGTAAAGATACCAACCAGATAAGCTCAGGCTGTTTGTCCACATAACCTGAGGTTGAGAGTTTGTTGCTCCTGCAGAGGTGGGGATTTAGAAAATGTGCATATATTAACTTTCTGTACTGACAGCCAAGTCCTTGATTACCTAAGATCAACACCTTTGTCTTTTGAGCTCCTCACCTTTATTTTGCATGAAACTAGACACTTGAGTTAATCAAAAAATCATCAACATATCTGTACCATTGTTTCCTCTTGGGTTGCGCCCTCCCAGGAGGTGTCTCTACAGCTGATTGGTTCCTCATGCAGACCAATCCTCAGCCACTAGCCTTCCTGCCCCAAGAATCCCTGCCTGTAGGCTGTGACATCAAGGAAATCCCCAGTCAATCCCAATGCAGATCCTGGCCAGCCTTGTTCTTAGCTAATCAGGAGAGGTAGCGTGAAGTCTGAAAAGCTGTCAAAATGGAATGAGATGTCATGCATTTCTCTGTATTAAATTGCTTGTACTGGCTTCCTTTTTTTTGCCAAACTGTAATAAACCTCTGTAGATTGTCTTCAACCTAGTGAGTTTGTTTCTCTGTCCTGGCCCATCTGATTTAGCTTATGCTCACCAGGCACGGATTCTCTAACTGTGGTCCTACAATGCTACATCCTAACCCATTCTATGGGCTCCCCAAATCTCCAAAAAGTAACAGCTTGCCAAGGAGCACAGGAACAATTATGATGAGTGTGTATGTGGAAAACAGTTGGGTTTGTCTTGCCTGATCTTACTAACTCATAACTAAAAACAATCAGTAAAGTTTTTATTGCTTTTATTTATTTATTTATTTATATTTCTCCCTCTAAGGCCAGATCACTGGCAGTTGGGATAGAGGGAGGACTTTTAATCTTCTTCTGGGCCTAGGCATTATAGAACTATTTCTGCCTTTTCTTCTCTTGCCCCACACCCAGGATGGTTTAGCCAATAATATATCTGTGTATTAAGCTATAGGCATTTCACACTTTTTCTCACACACAAATCAGGCTTGCGTGGCTTTTTTGTGACAACCTGGAATATGTGCCTTGCTTGTAAAATACAAAGATGTATATACCTGTTTCACTAGAAGTTCAGGGTACTTATGCCATGGATAAGAATATAAAAATTGAACTAAAGGATAGTTCTCCTTTAAAGTTTGGAATGCTTTCTTATAATATTGGTAAATAACACAGTATATAGCACAAGTTAAAGAATGGAGAACTTTCTTTCATATATTTTAATAAACCTCACATTGGACCTGAATGGCCAGAAGAAATTGAGGTATACTTGCAAGTGTTGTTTATCAAAACAGCTCATTACCAACACTGTTTTGGAAAGTTTCTCAGCCAGTTAGATAAACAACACTGCTGTTGTCATAGTTCATTCTTTAGTACATGTATCTCTGGAGTTTTGTGACAACTCTGACCTTTCAGGCAAGAGTATCCCATTGCTTCGATTAATGTCCTTGCTTCTGACTCCTGCTGAGAAGTTCTGAAAGGTGCACAAATTCTTCTCAGCTTAATGAACTCGAGAGCATTCCATAGAAAGCACCTTCTCCTTTCATTTGTGGTTCATTCTTTTCTGCAGCAATCTACCTTTGGATGGAGATTTGGTGTCAAGACACATTCATGGTAGCACTTCAGAGATAACAGCTTCTGTTTTTATGTGACAATGGATAAGTGGCATTATCTGAAAATGGATTTCTTCACAATTCTGTTCTGCTTTGTTTTTAAAGGAGGATAATAATGTTTCTCTACTGTACACCATTCTTGTGAGATGAAACATTATTTCAGTATGATTCCTCTTCTCCTTCAGTTGGGGAGGTAAAAGGTGGCAAAGAGGATGGTAGAAATGGAGAAGGGAAACTGCTACTAGGGCTGTGCAAAGATCCATTTTTCAAAACGGACTCCGTCTGTTCCAGCTTTTTTTTTTTTTTTGCTCTTTTGGCTCTTTTGGCCAACCATAACCACCATTTTATTGTGGCTACAACACACCATGCGGCCGTTGACCATGGCTACTGTCAATTTCATTTGGCTATGTGTGGAGTACGGAGAGGCAATCACGTCTCTGTACAGGGTTCCCTGTGAACCTTGCCTGTTGAGCCAATCAGTACAAAAAAAAACTGTGATGTATCTTTAGCCAAACCGGGCCTCCATGTTTCCGTTCTCAGAAGGCCTCTGAGAGAGACAGATCATGCTAGAAAATCAGAACTGTATGGGTTGGCTAGAAAGGAACTGGCACACTCTGATAGTTCTAATGGCCAAGTTGAATCTTGAGGAACAAATGTGGCACCAGCTCTCAACTTCATCTGTTATTTTACATTTTAAATTGTTTTATTGTAAGCCACACAGAGATCTTCTGAATAGGATGGGAGAAAATATTGTAAATGAAATAAAATAAACAGCATGTCCCTGTGTTCATTAATAGACTGCTAATGTCCTCTGAAGTTGTTTCCCCATATTCTAAGAGAATGGATGTTTGTGACCTATCAAATTCAGCCATACATTTCCTTTGAAAGACTACATACTATTTCAGGCTGATGGCCAATGAATGCCCAATGCTTCCTGAATTATATTGAGGATAGTCAGATGTAAACATCTCTGTGTTACAGTATCATCTGGAGTGCATGTATTGCACAGATCGCAATGAAGAATTTCCTTATGTTAACAGAGCTAGAATCTGTCTGTTTATCTGCTGAAGATGCTAATTTTGTAGAACAGCAAAAGTAGAGACTTTGTCAACTTGTGCAATAGCATGTTATTTAAAGCTGTTATTATGAAGCATGTTCAATAAGAAAACGAACTATATTGCTATATGTAGACAATCAATGCAAAATTAACAAATGGCAAATATAATTAAAATGGTCTTTAGTTCCTCTGTTTGGTTTTCCAGTTGCTCTCATCTTATATGAATTCTGTTTCCAATATTGCCTTGAATTTCATTGGCTTCAAACAGAACACATAGAGACTCACAAATTGATCTTTTTTTTTCAGAACCAGAAATAATTCCAATTTCTGTTAGGACTCTTAGGAAACTAGCAACTTTCTAATTATACAGCCATTATTTGACAAGGTATACTAGTATACACAGCTATAGCATTTGAACTGATAGGCTGTTTGTGTGTTAAAGGAATGTAAGCAGCAGCACTGTGTATTGGATTGCAGCCCAAATGTTTTACTATACCAACTATAGTATGCAGGCAGTTGAGGGAGAGAAAGGCTAGTTCCATGCATGGAAAAGCCTGGTCTGACCCCCCTGGGGTGGGTGTCCAGATGCCCTGCTGGACCTTCTGGCAGGCCACTCAGACACCAACAACTCCCCCCACCCCCCAGAAAATCATTAAAAAGTAAAAAATTACTTACCCGGCCACCATTACCCTACTGCCAGCCCTCTCCTGGCACATAGAAATGTCACACCAGAAGAAGGAGGGGGGAGTGGTTTTCCCCCTTCTCCTGGCATGTCATTCTGCATGCCAGGAGAGGGCTGGCAGTAGGGTAATGGTGACTAGATAAGTATTTTTCACTTTTTAAGGCTTTTAAAGGAGTTGGAGGGAGGGGGTATGGGCTGTTTTGGGGTTTCTGGGCTCCAGGAGCCCAGAAATCCCGAGAGCTGTTTGGATTAGGCCCGAAAGTCACACAACATGATCCCCCTGGCTCAATCCACACAGGACCAACACCTCGAAAGACCCAGGTCTTCTGAAAGGCAGGGTTTTTCTGGTTTGTGCCAAATTAATTTGCTTTTACTTGAGGCATTGTTTGGATGCCTCAGGTCAAAATGCGGGAGCTTATGCATTTTGCCAGCTGTCTGGATGAATTCAAAGATCCCACTATGGATGTTGAAACTCCTGGAGGCTATTGGAAAGAATCAGTGCTTTTTGGATATGCAAACTATGGCCCCTTCTACACTGCCATATAATCCAGATTATCAAAGAAGATAATCCATATTATCTGCTTTGAACTGGATTATATGAGCCTACACTGCCAGATAATCCAGTTCAAAACAGATAAAACTGGATCTTGTCCATTTGGCCTGCCCATCCTATTTGATTTTATATTGTGTGAATTTGTTTTACTATGTTATTTTGTTATTGTAATTTATTTTCTGATGTATTTTGTTTTGTATTTTGTTTTTTTACTGTGATGTATTGTATTTTTATAAAGGCCTGCCCCCATGTTAGCCGCCCCGAGTCCCCATCGGGGAGATGGTAGCGGGGTATAAATAAAGATTATGTTATGATTATGATCATGATCATGATTATTATTATATATGGCAGTGTAGAAGGATCCTATGAGTGACTAGTGTCAGTAGATCATGAGAAATAACACTTTGATTTATCTATTCCCAGATATGCTTCTGTATTCCAAATCCATTTATAGATGTTTCTCAGGAGCTCAAGGGTTAAAGTAGTACAATGAATAATAATGAAATTTCTTTTTCACTGTGTTCCTCCAAATCCCACCTGCATTTTCTGTTTGTTCTTGTTGCACATCAGATTGCTTGATTTTGAAAAACCTTTTTCCTCATTGTGATTTCTGTGCATGGTTTTCTGCACTATCCCAAATGTGCACATTTATTTGCTTTCGTCCCCTAATTAATACACCCCTCTCCATATCTAAAGTGTGCACATTTTCAAGTATGTGCAATTTTAACCATTCCTCATTTAAATGTTTGCATTATTTTGTGCACACTTTATTTATTCGAAATGTCTCCCAGCCTTTTCAGATGGAAATTTCTCAAAGTGAGATATATTTTCAGAGACATAGAGAAGGACTGCTTTTGCTGACAGTGTCATATGCAAGCTTTTCTAACTATTCAACCCTTTACTTTTTCATATAAAATACATATGTATAAATCAAACTAAAGTATACGCCAAGGGCATGTTTGGGGGCCAAGAATTTGGATTTTATATGACCCATGGATAAATTGAACGTAAAACCTAGGAAAGGATGGAACACAGAAAAGCAATGCCAAATAATTTACAAAATTCAGGCAGACATAAAGACTGGATGGATGAGGAGGGAAATACAGAAAATGGTGACTGTGTGATGTGTGTAGGAGGTATCCAAGGGTGGCTGGAGCTAAGAAAATGTAGATCCATTCAGCAGAGGGACAAAGGTGCCAATGCCACCTCTGAGTGCCAGCCACCCCTGCTGCCATTTTTCCTCCCAGGCTTTCAAAAGGAATAGAATTGGTGATGTAGTGGTAAGATTTGAGGAGAGTGGTACTTCTTTAGGTTCTCCCGGAATGGAGTAAGCTTTTGCCTTCCATGAATCTACTCAGAGAAGGGGGTAGTTCCTTAAAAAAAAAAGTTAAGGTACATTGACCCACAAATAAGTCAACCCAAGTTTTTAGCTTGATTTTTGGACTAAACTTTCTAGACTTATACATGAATATATAAAGTAGGTGTCCATTGATTTCAATGTGATTTCAACAGTTAATTTACATGAAGTATTGTAAATTATCATTCTGCTTAAATGTAGGTTCCACAGTTTAGAATTTCACTGTGTCATTTTTCTCTTTGTTTGTTGTTACAAAACTTGGCTTTCAGGAGTATTTCCCCTTTTTAGGGCAAAAAGCTTCTGCATATTAAGAAAGCTTTGCTTCTAGTTTGTCTGCACTGCAGATGCAGAAAAAGAAGTTAGTGATTGCTGAATTCAGCATTTTGACAGCCTTATCTCTCTGGTTCTTCCAACAGGGCATTTATTTTTTAGCCTTTTGGTTGCCGAGTTCAACCCAGTGCTCAGTGAAGTCACTGCCATAGTCAGAGAGAACTGTGCTCTTTGTTCCCTACAATTAATAGAAGAATTTTTTTCATGTGCAAAAAAAGCGAACCAAGAGAAAGAAATGCAAATAAGTAAAAATAAATGATACACCATTGGCAATTATAACTGCTTGGTTTTCATAAAGAAAATGTCACAAAACATTCAATTTTCAAAACATAGTTTTAATTTTACATCTAATTTCCACATAACTTCTTCATAAAGGGAAAAGTTTCTCTCTCTCTGGGCATGGTTTTGTTTCTATAGTTTAACATGTTGATTAAACAGCTCCATTTTTCAAAAGCCCACAGCCTAAGCCTTTGGGCCACTCCATTGGCAACTCATTACATGTGCCACTTGAATGGTATTGTCTCACTGCATACCACTGGCACTCACACAGGGGTCATGGGGACTGCTCTGTTACAGCTGCCCCCTGCCTCATCACATCACATCCTCGCCGCCAGGCAGCAGCTACATCTGAGCAGGGAGCCCCCCAACACCAGCAACATCTGTGCAGGGAGCCCCCATGGCCCCCATTGCCTTGCCTCCTTGCTGCCCAGCACCTGTAACATCTGTTGATGTGTGAGGACTACTTACCTGGATTAGCTAAACTGAAGCTTTTCCATGAACTCCTTACTGATTGGAGCCCCCGGTGGTGCAGTGGGTTAAAGCACTGAGCTGCTGAGCTTGTTGATCGAAAGGTTGCAGGTTCGATTCCGGGGAGCGGCGTGAGCTTCCGCTGTCAGCCCTAGCTTCTGCCAACCTAGCAGTTCGAAAACATGCAAAATGTGAGTAGATCAATAGGTACCGCTCCGGTGGGAAGGTAACGGCGCTCCATGCAGTCATGCTGGCCACATGACCTTGGAGGTGTCTATGGACAACGCTGGCTCTTCGGCTTAGAAATGGAGATCAGCACCACACCCCAGAGTCAGACATGACTGGACTTAATGTCAGGGGACTACCTTTACTACCTTACTGATTGTTTTGGGCAGCTTTGGTGGCTCTGGTCCTCATCACAAACTTTCATTATAATTGCACTGTCTACAAGACCGATAATTGAAAACTACACAAACTGGCAAACAATCATGTCTAACAATTTTAATGATTTTAAGTTACAGTTATATGTTATTGTTTTTGATATGTAATGTATTGTTTTTATGTGAGGCATTGCATTTTTGCCAATTATTATGCTGTACACCGCTCCATGGCTGAAGTTGAAAACCCCAGTCATCTGCCAAAAATAGACAAGTGTGAAGATGTCCCACATCAGTGCATCTATACTGTAGAAATGATACAGTTAACTGCTATGGCTCAGTGCTGGTTAATCATGAGAGTTGTAGTTTGAGGAAATAGCACTCTTTGGCACTGAAGACTAAAGACATTGTAAAAGTACAACGCCTGTGATTCCATAGCATTAAACCCTGGCAGTTAAAGTATCAAACTGCATTAACTTCACAGTATAGATGCATCTCATGTTACTTTCTTTATGATACTCCAAGGTTACAGCACAGAAATTAACAGGTAGACTTTGGTGATTATATGTTTTTTATGGATTTTGTATGGATTTTTATAATGTGTGCTAAATGTTTTAACTGTATTTATGACTGTTGTGGCATTGAATTGCTGCCAATTTGTAAGTCGTCTTGAGTCACCTTCGGGCTGAGAAAGGTGTGATATAAATATCTTAAATAAATAAATAAATAAATAATTTGAGTCTATTGTAGATTTACAACAATATGAGGCACCTGCTGCATTGGACGATAACCTTCCTTTCTTAAGCAGGAAAAATGTATCAGGTGACTATAATAAGCAGCTTTTAAATGGTCAGTAGGATGCTACTAGACAAGGAACACAAGGACAATGGCTGTTCCAGTGATAAATCATCCAGAAGATCTCATTTACAGGGACAGAGAAAGATGATTACACCCCTTTTACCAGGGTTTAGCAAGTATTTGCGCCATTGTGGTATTGGCTATATGGATTCTGCCACAGTGGACACTGGCAAATATTAACAGCTAACAGTGGGTTTGTTAGTTATGCTTTTGATTTCTTTCTGTTGCTAAAAAAAAAAAAAGATCAGTAGCTCAATCTGACTTCCTGGACTAATAGCCTGTTCTAAAGTTCATCCCAAAGGATCTCCAAAATAATTGAAAAGGTAAAACTTACCACATAAAATTGAATATTGGCTCTAGACACTCTTGGCAGCCCCTGTTCTGTTTTCGTTGCAAGATATACAGGTTTTCTGGTTCATCAACCAAAGCTCAGATACAGAAGAAGCTATTTCTGTTTCAGCGGCTGCCGCCACTTTGTCCAAGATTTCTTTTAGTGGGCCATTCTTCCTTTGCAGTGCACAACCATTACATGAATGAATTCTTCGGCTTCACAAAAACTCTTTGTGTCTTTGCTCCCCCCCCCCTTTTTTTTAACTTCTAGCTGCAACCCTCTCCTCAAAAGAGGACATACACAGTCCTTGCCACAATGCTATTAGATAGGAAGCACAACATCCACTGACTGTGTGTGACAAATATATATTTGGCATTGTTTATTGCCTCCCCAAAAGCTATGAGACAGAAACTTTTGCCTTGGGGAGAGAGGATAAGACATCCATTAGGGAAAAAAAGAAGTCACACAGAAAGTATTATGACCTCTTTAACTATCCTCATTCACTTGTCTTCTTTTTATCTCCTGTCTTGCTTTTTTGTGCCTCCATAGTCACTCTGATGGAAAGGGAATCAAAAGTGTGCTTTTTCATACAAGATTCTTTTGAAAAAATTGAATAACAACTCATCTTCCATGGCAGTGTTTGTCATTTAATGTTATATGTTTCTTTACCCATTGGAAAGGAATGCAATCTCCTGTTTTCCACCGAATGAACATGGTGTTAAAAATCAGCAGTCAGAATGATCACTGTAGCAAACTGGTAGACTTCCATTAAGACCATTGACCCAGTCTATTGCAGGTGCCATCCAAATGCAGAATTCTGTATTGTGTTCAGAAAACAGTAAATGTTCAACTGGAAATATCCAGATAAAATAAAATGCAATAAAATGGATAAAATGCCCTAGCTAACATTTCCTGCCATTGTTTCAATGGGGATTCTCCAAATTAAGGTGAAAGAATCTTGTAGATTTCAGTTAATGACATATTTCACCAATCAAGGAAACAAGAAATGTCTGATTAGTACCACACTCCAACATAATTTTACTGAAAAGTTTCTAGTCATGTATGTTTATATAACCTACCATATATACTTGTGTGTAAGTTTACCTTATGTATAAGTCAGGGGTAGGTTTTGGAGCCAAAATTATGGATTTTTGATATGACTTGTGGATAAATCAAGGGCCATTTTGTCAAGACTGGAAAATGCCACTTCTGCCTTGGTGAGAAGTGTGGTGAGCCTCCACCACACTCCGGGGCAGAGAGTTCCACTGCTGAACGGCTCTCGCAGTGAGGAAGAACTTCCTGACTGTGAGAGCTGTTCAGCAGTGGAACTCTCTGCCCCGGAGTGTGGTGGAGGCTCCTTCTTTGGAAGCTTTTAAACAGAGGCTGGATGGCCATCTGTCAGGGGTGATTTGAATGCAATATTCCTGCTTCTTGGCAGGGGGTTGGACTGGATGGCCCATGAGGTCTCTTCCAACTCTTTGATTCTATGATTCTATGGGGGGCCATTGCTCCTGGCTGTTGCCATTTCCCAGGATAGGCATTTAATAAGGCCCTTTGCCATTTCATTCAGAGAAAGTAATGGTTCCTTTCTTGATAAGGCATCATCATTTTCTATGAGTAGAATATTGAAAGAAGAGATTACTCCATCCCAGGAAAACCTAAAAGAAGCAACACCCCCCTCTATTTTCTCAACATTCCTTTGAGATAAGCACCAAAGAGTAGCCACCACCCCTGCCATTTCATCACCCAAGCATTCAAAAAGTCCAGAAGTGGCACAGCAGTAGAAATAATAGAGATTTGTTCTTCTTTTAGGCTCTTTTGCCACCCTATTCTGATGAGGGCTGGCTTTTTGACAGAAGTTAAGGTGCAGTATTTACATTGACCCATGAATAAGTTGATCAAGTTTTTTGGATCAATTTTTAAGTAAAACTTAAATGAATGAGTACATACAACATTTCCTTCTGTACATACTGTAAGATAAAAAGAAAGAGTTGATACATGCCTACTCAGAAGTAATCTCTGTTAAGAAATAAGTGTCATGGTATAAGAGTACACTCTTAATTCCAGTGGCGTAAGATGAATTGTGGCTCCTGGAATAGAACCAATGAATTTGTGAAACTGACCTAATTATTATAGTTTCCATGTATTCAATAGTTCTACTGTCTTTGGGATTAACAACTGAATTTAGACTTGTGACTCCGGGAAGAGAAGAAGTGGATGTACCTTCCTTTTGGTACTACATATTATCTGCTGACTTGGTTTTCTGTAAACCTCTGAATGAAGAGATGTAGGCAACTTTTACTTCTTCACATTCATTTTTGTCCTGCCTACATGGGGGGGGGGGGGGGGATATACATTCTTAATAGCAACAACAACAACATCAGAAACTTTCTCTGTGTATAAATACCTCTTTTAACACATTAAATTTATTTCTTGTGAATATACTAATTGCCCCTTAACCCCTGAAATAACGAGACAGACAACAAAAGTATGGAATCAAATTGGGCAACTTTATTGAATGTTACCTATTTAACTTTACCTGAACTAAACTAAGTGTCAAGGAACTTGGTGGCAAGCTGAGGCATCGTCCCCAGCTACTGAGTGTGTGATGTCAGTGTGCCCTGGATCCCCAACCGGGCAACCTGAAGGTAAAAGTCTGGAGAAGCCTGTGTCCGCTTATTGATATCAGCTTCTCTCTTTACTGGGCCAATTGATGTCCCCTCACCCATTTGATGACTTCTAGGTGAGTGTTTGTTGTACAGTGCCCCCCACCCGTAATGGGTGCCATGTGTATACCTCCATGTCAGTGTTTCCTGAACTATTTATGCTGGCCTAGTTAAACCAAACCACTCCATCTAGCCCCTAATAACAGTATAGGGTAGGCGAAAAAACCCCCCAGAACATGAGAGGCAAAAAATTCCTACCCGGCTCCAACGGGCAACCCAAATTATACTGTCAATGGGCGGGAGTGGCGGGCGAAAAGTCTGACAAGACTGAAGGTAAGGGGCTGGCTCACGTGATAAGCCAGCCCCCGCCCCTCTTCCAGGAGGTTCTAAAGGAACCTCCTAAACTCTCCCTTCAGGGGGTGGGGCAAATCGCTCTCCCCACCAACTGCGTTGGTGTGGAGAGTCCCTTGCCCCTTAACCCCTGAAATAACGAGACAGACAACAAAAGTATGGAATCAAATTGGGCAACTTTATTGAATGTTACCTATTTAACTTTACCTGAACTAAACTAAGTGTCAAGGAACTTGGTGGCAAGCTGAGGCATCGTCCCCAGCTACTGAGTGTGTGATGTCAGTGTGCCCTGGATCCCCAACCGGGCAACCTGAAGGTAAAAGTCTGGAGAAGCCTGTGTCCGCTTATTGATATCAGCTTCTCTCTTTACTGGGCCAATTGATGTCCCCTCACCCATTTGATGACTTCTAGGTGAGTGTTTGTTGTACAGTGCCCCCCACCCGTAATGGGTGCCATGTGTATACCTCCATGTCAGTGTTTCCTGAACTATTTATGCCACAGATTGGGGGCAAATGTCCATTTCGCCCCCATCCCCCACCAAGCCCCTTAAAACTTCCTGAATGCCTAACTGTAAATCAGCTAAAAATTGTGCATTCCCCAAATCCGTTAAATGTACCCCATCAGAACGATAAAACTGTGCTTTGTCATGTGTGATGTCCTTATGTGGGATGTAAGACCCCCTGCCCCGTGCTAAAGCCGTGCGCATGGCCCGGTTCACACGCTTTCTGGCCTTCTCGAGCTTCCTGACATCACCACCTCCTGGCCACCGAAGGCGTGGAACAATGGCCGACCAAGCGATGTGAACCCGGGGCCATGCCTGCCAGATCTTCAAAATATCAGCACGTGCTTGAAGATACAAGGCCCTGCCGTTAAGCAGGCCAAGATCGTTACCTCCAATATGGAGCACCAAAACATCAGGAGTGGGCCTGCTCCTGTCCTGGAACAACAAGGGAACCAAACCGTCCCAACGAAGGCCCCGAACACCCTTCCACTCGACCAATGCAGTGGAAGCGCAACCCAGATGCTGGCCAAAGGACGAGTTCCTGGCGTATCTCTCCGCCCAGTGGACATAGCTATGCCCACAAACAAGGATTCTCCATCTATGCGCCAGCCTGGCAAACTCTGAAAGAGAAACAACAAACTCACACAAGTACCGAGTGAACATAACGCCTATAAGCGTCTGATTTCCACCTGCCTATTGATTTGATGGCCTCCTCATTGAAACCCAATTGTGCTGCCGAAGATGCTGCTCCAATTCGAAAGGAGTGAGTGCCAAATTTATGAGAACCCAACCCCAGCATCTTCAGCGCCCTGTCAGTAATGGCCCAAAACTGGTATTTTGTGAGGGGGGTGGAATCCTGATGACAAAACAAATATCCTCCCGCCTGAGCCCTGACTTGAAAGAACTGTGCCATAGCTGAAACAGGGCAAAGCTCAGGGTCGCTGCATCTGGCTAACGTAACTATAGCGCCCCTGGCTTGCTGGTCCGTCTTGGACGAACGTACTAAAATTTGGAGGGTGTCATGTGTAAGTTTTATATCCGACAACACCAATGCCCTCTGAGAAACATCCCTCTTTGACATGGCAACTAACTCACTTATCCTAAGAGCAGCGAAAAAGGCCGTCAAGGCCGCCGCATGGAATAACCGCTGCTCATACTCGGACTGACACACCCTGGGCCACGTTCCCTTCAATCCCTTCAAAATTGTGGGAGACAAAGGTTCCCTTTTATCCTGCGATGGACCCCGCTGGCGTGCCCAACCCGCAATGATTTTATGGAGGCGGAAATCGTTAGTAGGATCCGAAAAACCCTGCGCTCTTGACCAGTAGGCCAACGCCGACAGCTGGGACTTAATAGTGTGCGGCGCTAGGCCCCTTCTGTGTGAGTACACACAGAATTGCGCCAAATGCTCGTAAGGAATCGGTACTGTAAACGGCAACTGATAAAACTGTCTAAAGTCATGAAACTCCTCCACCACCCTCAGATAAGACTTCCGTGAACTTGGGGCTAAAGCCAAAGCCATACCCATTACCGCCTCGTCCCTCCAACCTGCCAAAGATGGCCTGGCATACGCTGAGGATGAACGTCGGCGTTGGGCGCGAGTTGTCTGAAGCGCTCCATCTGCATACGAGATAGAGCGTCAGCCAAAGAATTGTCAATTCCCGCTATGTGAAAGGCTTTGAACAAGATGTTATGCCTCAAGCAATGTAACGTAAATTGCCTGAGCGCCCCCATCACCCTGTTGGATTTGGAAGTCAAAGTGTTGATAACCTGAACGGTGGCAAGGTTATCACACCAAAAATGAACAGTGGAATTGGCAAAGGCCTTAACCCATACTGTAACAGCAACAAGTATGGGAAAAAATTCCAAAAACGTTAAATCTGCTGTAATCCCCTGCGTGTGCCAACTGTCAGGCCAGACTTCGGCACACCAGTGTCCCTGAAAAAACACCCCAAAACCAACTGCACCAGAAGCATCGGACGCCACTTTAAGAGCGTCCTGAAGCCTTAACTCCTGCCTCCAGAATGAAACTCCATTAAAACCATCTAAGAATTCCATCCAAATGGACAGGTCCTCCCTAACTGAACGAGTAATCCTAATCCTATGATGGGGCATTTTAACTCCTGAAATGGCGTTACAAAGCCTGCGTAAAAAGGCTCTCCCCGGGGCAACCACCCTACAAGCAAAATTTAAATGGCCAATCAACTCCTGAAATTCTTTTAAAGTGGCCTTTCTACGACCCAAAAACTGTTGAACCCGTCCCGTCAAGTCTGCCACTTTACAAGGGGGCAACCTGGAATATTGCTGAACCGTATCCAATTCAATCCCCAAAAAAGTCAAAACCGTTGCCGGGCCCTCAGTCTTCTCTTCCGCCAAGGGAACTCCTAACTCCTGTGCCAGCCCCTGAAATGACTCGAGCAACCCCTTGCAGTTGCCCGACCCGGAACGCCCCACAAAAAGGAAATCATCCAAATAATGGGTGACTCCAAACATTCCGGATTTGGTCCTAACGGCCCAATCCAAAAAGGTGCTAAATTGCTCAAAGGCCGCACAGGAAATGGAGCACCCCATAGGAAGTGCTCTGTCCATGTAGAAAAACCCCCCGAATTGAAACCCCAGCAGCTCAAAATCCGCCGGATGAACGGGAAGCAAACGAAATGCCGACTTAATGTCGCATTTTGCCAGCTCTGCCCCAAGCCCAAACCGACGAACTAGCTGCACGGCCGAATCAAACGATGCGTAATGAACAGAGCATTGCTCATCGGGAATCGCATCATTCACCGACCTGCCCTTGGGATAGGACAAGTGATGAATGAGGCGATATTCCCCCTGGGTTTTCTTAGGTACTATCCCCAAAGGTGATACCCGCAACATCGGCGTTGGTGGCTCCATAAATGGGCCCAAAACTCTCCCCTCGCAAACTTCCTTATCTATCTTACGCTGAACTAACTCCTCCATCCCAATAACAGATTTCAAATTTGGGGATAAAGTTTGAAACCGGGGACCTAACGCCGGAATACGAAAACCCTCCGAAAAACCTTCCCATAGGTATTTGGCCGACCCCCTATTTGGGTACTTATCTAACCAAACCTTCAACTGATCTAACTTAATTGGGCTGGGGCCCTTTTGAAACTGGGGCCTGTCCTGAGGGCTTTTTAACAAATTGGGCGTCCCTAGGATTCCCTCTCGCAGCTCTCCCTTTAGGGCAATTTCTGGACGGGTGCGTGCCATAGCAAATTGCGCACGAGTGGGCATATCGACATCCCCTGCGTGAACAGGCTCCCTGAGCAACAAATTCCCAACATAGAGGCTTTTGTCGCTGAGACTGCTGCTGGGGAGCCACCTGCCGAAAGGGCTGCCCTGCCTTATTCTGAATGGTATGCCCACTATCAGCTTTTAAAGCAGAGGAAGCCCTAGAGGGATTCATCACCTCAATCCAAATTTGATCATCAATTAAATCCCAACGCTTGTCGGGATGGGAAGCCGCCTCGGTCCTAAACCGCCTATCATATTCTAACCAAGCGTTAGGAGGGCCACTGACGTAAGCTTTATTAATGATATTCTGATACTGCCACAAAGCCGTAGCTCTTTCCGGGGCAGCATCAGAAAGCAGGTTCGCATACATTGTGAAACAAGGGAGCCAATTCTCCCAATTCTGCTCAACCTTGCGCTTCTTGATCTTCTCCTTACTGTCCTCATCTAAATCTTCCTTCTCTTTTTTGTCCATGTCCCGAAAGTATAACGAAAAGATATCCACATATTCATTTCTTAATATCTTTTCCATTGTTTTTGACGCCAAATGGGAACCCAAACCCGAAAGGCTAACAGTGGGTGTCGCCTGAGGAGGCCATTTTGCGGTCCCCCAAAATTTATTGGCTTCCCCCGTCCGGGCAGACTCTAAGGTGACTGTAACTGGCTTAACCGCTTGAGCGTTGGCATCATCCTTATTCTCCCCCATCTTGGGGTCCAAACCACCCTCCAACTGCATCCCAACTACAACTTGTGACTGTGTCCCCACCACCGATTGAGCCCGACCCTGGCCCCATGGCCAAGTGAGTGAGGCAGAAGTAGATGCTGATGTAAGTGTGTCACATGCTGATGTTAGTGTGGTGGAAGTACCTGATGGGACAGCGGTCACCAACTGCTCACGCCCTGCTACCTCGACAGCGGCAACAGTCGACCCCACCGCCTGAGTGGACCCGGCCACAGCACTGGACGTAGAGGCCAATGCCGTGGGCTGACTGGGCCCGGCCCCAGCGGCCGCTGAGGAGCCAGACGAAGCCTGCACAGCCGGATGAACTTCGGGGCTGGTGATGGTCTGCACCGCCGAAGATACCACAGAAGAGCCCCCAGCAGCCCCCGGAACCGCCAGATGTTCAGGAAGCCCCACAGCTGAAGACGATTCTATAATAGAAACCCGGGACAACAGAGATTTGAACAACTGTTTCTTACTTGCCCTGCGAGTGGAGCCCGCACCAGCCCCACCCAAACCAACCCCCCTCTTTTGTTCTATTTGGTTAACACGCTGAAGAAGGGCCTCCAAATCTTCCATGGACACCCCATCTTCATCTGACGACGACCCATCCTGCCGTAGAGGGCGCTTGTGACCCGTCTTCTCCGCGGGACCCTTCCCCTTAGGGCCCCCCTTGTTCTTCTTCGATGGCATCCTACAATAAAAAAGGGGGTAAAATGCCAATGAAAGCCCGCTCCACAACCAGGCACTAACGCCCCCCAGGGCAACCTGATTCCCCATGCGAAACTGCCCCCCCAGCACCACAAGTCATAGAATCAAAGAGTTAGAAGAGACACACTGTGCCGCTCTATACCCCTCAGTGATGCACTACATATTGACAAAGGGGGGAGCATTAGCAGCCTTCTTAACAGCCATCCAACCGAGCCCCTAATGCCTATGGTGCCTTAGAATCCTGGCATCAAATAGTTGAAAGACGCACCATGTGCCCTCGCCCCAATCGCTTGAAGTATAACAGGACCAAATAATCTAAGCGTTGGAACGGGGGGGGCCATATGCCAGCACCCCACCCTCCTTACAGGATAATAGAATCCTAGAATCAAAGAGTTGGAAAGGGCCCATGTGCCGGCACCCCATCCTGCTGACAGGATAATAGAATCATAGAATCAAAGAGTTGGAAAAGGCACCTGTGGCCGCACCCCATCCTGCTTGCAGGATCATAGAATCATAGAATCAAAGAGTTGGCAAGGCACTTTTTCCTGCACCCCAACCTGCCCACCGGATAATAGAATCATAGAATCCTAACGTTGAGAAAGGCACATGTGCCATCACCCCATCCTGCCTACGGGATAATAGAATCATAGAACCAAAGGGTTGGAAAAGGCACATGTGCCAGCACCCCAACCTGCTTGCAGGATAATAGAATCACAGAATCAAAGAGTGGACAAAAGGCACCCATGCCTGCACCCCATCCTGCGCTTTGGCAGCTAACCCAACTACCATATGCCAACATCACTGCAATATGTTAAGCATGGCAAGCCAGGGTGTGCCTTTGCTTCCCCAAGCCAGGAGTGCATATTCTCCTTCATGTGCGCGTGATAGTGGTAGTGTAACTTCCCCCAGTTATTTCCCCTGTGATGAAGGGGGGGGGGGGGTAAACATGGCTCAACATTGTTCAAAATTCCCATTTAAACCCCCCCACGCGCCAACGCACTCAAAAACCAGGCAAAGGCCGTCCGTCCTGCCTAGCCCGGCACGAACTGCGTCATAAATAAAATTAAAATGGTGCCCATAACCCCCCACACACTGCCGAAAACGGCGGGAAACAAAATGGCGGCGACTGCCGAAAAACAACTGCGTCATTAATAAAATAAGATGGCGCCCGTCACCCTTAAACACTGCCGAAAACGGCGGGAAACAAAATGGCGGCGACTGCCGAAAACGGCCGAAAAAACAAAATGGCGGCGACTGCCGAAAAACAAGGACCAAAATGGCGCCGGCAGCCAAAAGGAACGCGCCCATCCCTCGAGCGCTCAGCGCCACCCTGAACTTCAGCTGAGGGCCGCTTAACTAGGCCGAGCCGCTCCCAAAGCGCGGCCCGACCGGCGGTCCCACAGCGCGCCGCTTCCAAAGCTCAGGACGCCTCCATCGCGCGTCCCTGCAGCGCGCCTTCGCCCACTCGCTCGTCCCTGCCGCGCGCCTTCGCCCTCTCGCTCCGAGCAGCCCCGATCCAAGGCTGCAGCCGGAACGGACGCCTCTGAAGGCCGTGGAAGGAGGAATAGACCCCCTCCTTCCCAAAGTGCTCCACACCGACCTGGAGCACAGCTAGAAGACGTCTTGCCTCTTCGAAAAGTCTGACAAGACTGAAGGTAATGGGGCTGGCTCACGTGATAAGCCAGCCCCCGCCCCTCTTCCAGGAGGTTCTAAAGGAACCTCCTAAACTCTCCCTTCAGGGGGTGGGGCAAATCACTCTCCCCACCAACTGCGTTGGTGTGGAGAGTCCCTTGGTGCTCAACTATATGTTATTGTATTATAATTTCATGTGATGATAATTTTAAAGCAATTTGCCTAACAGATATAGTACTGAATCTTATTAGCTGATTCTATACATACATTAAAAAATATTTAAGTTCTCAAAATAAATACATTTTACTATAGTTAATGGAAAACAGCATAAAAAGAAACAAGTTTTCTCTTGTATATAAAAATAAACTAGACATTAGGTCATCATCAACAGGCCTGTGTATGTATTCATTTTCTAAAATGGGATTCATCTGATTCATTGTTTTCGTTAACCATTTGAGCTGTAATGGCACGGGCAGCATGTATAATTGTTTCAGCTGCAACAAATAACATGGTGCCAGACTTCAGGTGGTCTCACTTGTATTCGGATTTCCAAAGGCAACCTTGTGGGGCAAAGAGCAGCAGCCATTGCACACATGGGGTTTCCCGTAGCCTCTGTGGTCTGAGCCAATCACAAGAAGGAACAATTTCAGGTATCTTCTTCCCAAATTGGTTAACACCGGGGAACACTCCTCCATTATCTAGTCAAGTCCTAGTGGTGTGTGAGAGAGATTGCTAATTCCAGTGCCCTGCTGCTCTCTCTGCTTTGCTGGTATTTGTTTGGGTTGCACTCATTTTCATTTCCTTAGCAAGGTGTATTTTGACAAGGAAGAAGAAAGGTTAATGTATCATTCATAAATTTCTAAATTGAATTCTCCATCTGACAGGTGACTAAGGGCGGTTCCAGACAGGGCTTTGATGTGGCAGTGCAATCTTCTCAGATCAGGAAAGTGACGACAAAATAAACTTGTCACAAGCAGAGAAGTGGACTCACCTGTGGTTAATTCTGAAATATACGTTTAGATACGTTTTCTGGGACGTATATATACATTTACTGTTTTGCCACCTCCTCGGAGTACATATCACAGAGAACCTGATACATTGGAGCTACAGCTATATCTTTTGGGACAATCCTGGCTTTTCCATCTTCCAAATTCCTCTTCCTGTCTGAATCAAAAAGTCACTGGGGCTTTATCAATCCAGTGAACCTAAGGATAGCTCATTGGTTAAAAAGGTTTATTCTTCATCTTTATCTCAATAGTTACAAAGTAATACCTGTTCCTGAGATCTGCATGCTACTCATGTTATTTTTCTTAAGTAGAGCTCTGCCATTCTCTCATTATGATGAAAAGACCAACAAAAATAACCAAAGTCACAATGGACCACCAATCATTCTGAAAGTGCCAAAAGCAGTTTCAGATTTTCAAGATAAGGATGAATGTATTTTTATCTGTATTTATTGGGATGTTTCCTGAGGAAATGTTTGGCTATATCACTGCTTTTCAGCATAGTGAAGATATAGATGCACAGAAACACACTCCTACAATAAAAATGTCAAAACACCATGGAAACCAGCTTAGATCATCTGGTCCTGAAATGAACTCTACCTGTCTTTTTGACAGAAACCAGAAGGGTGCTGATGATAAGCAAATATAAAGAAAGGGGCTCAGAAGAGACCCAGAAGATTTGAGTGGGAGGTGAGTATTAAACTACCTGTAGCATTTCAGTGGAGATTAATGGAAGAACATTTGAATAATAGCAATACTTGTGGAAATACATCAGCTACAATGGAGTGATATTTGTACCTGTGGGTGTTGGCATTACATTCCTCCCTCTGCAGTGATCACTGTCCACCTACTCCCAGATCTACTATAGAGCCACTGATGCCTCCCCATCCCTAGAAATGTTTTGCATGGAAGAGAGTGGGATTGCAGAAGTGCCTGGAAATGTCACTGTAGCCAGATGAAAAAGGTGTACATTGGTTTCTGGGACCTTCAGAGGATGAAGTAGATGATGTAATCATTCTGTATTTCACTATGGGAGCATAGCCAGATGCTTCTACAATGTCCTCACTCTTCACCAAGCACAACTAACTCCAGGGGGAGTTTTCAGTGGTTTGTGGTAGGTCTGAGAATGGTAAATGCTCATTGTTTAGCATATGCAGCTGCTACACTATACTGAGTCCTGCAGGATTGCAACCAGTACATGAGGTGTACTACATGGATGAGGTTACATTCCGTTTTTTTTTTTATAAACTTTCCTTACTTCTCCTTTGGCTCTTATAGAAAGAGTGATGAATATTCCAAATGTTGAGTGGAACACACTCTCCAAACTTTGAGTATCATTCTTTGACTCCAACAGTAAATGAACCAGAATTGATTTTGTTGTTCCTCCTTAAAGAAAGAATGACTACCTAAAACCCATGACAAAGTTTGAGAATTGTTCTGCTTGTGGACTTCACATACTAATTGTGGAGATCCCTCTATAGCCTTTCTCCCATTTAAATATCCTACACTCCCAAACACTGAAGTTCCTTTTTAAAAATTGTCTGAAAAAAATGTTATTTTGGGCAAATCACCAAAAGTTCAGGAAAGCCAGATAAGCCAAGGGCCATAAAAACAGCCTAGAGGCAATTTGCCCACTGTAATACACAGTAATGTGTTATAATTGCTCCCACCCCATTCTTTACAATCAGGAGATTCTAGGACTTGAAAACCAAAAAAGCAAATTTCCCAAGTGTTTTCTTTGACAATGAGCAATTGAGGTTGATCATATTGTTCCTTTTAAAACCTATTAATCAAATCAAAGTCTTGCTTAGAGTTGGAGAAAATTCATGCTAGTTTTATTATTTATTCATTTATTTATTTATTTATTTGCCATATTTATACCCCACCCTTCTCACCCTGTAGGGGACTCAGAATGGTTCACATATATAGGAAGCAATTTGATGCCATAAGAACATACATCAATAAAATAAACATATAGATTAAGACAACCATTAGTTTGCACCCAATGCTGATAAATATGGTGATTTCTCCCTATAGTCACCCCAATCATTTGCCAATCATACTAAATCATGCAGAAATACAAACCTGAAGGCATGGTATACCTTTAATAAATGTTTGGTCTTCCCTCTCTTTGTTTTTTCCTACTCCCAGGTTTGTAAAATTTGATATATATAGGATTATATGAATCTCACAAGCCAGAATGTAGGTCTGTCTAGAACAACTTTTAATTAAGCAGATCAATTAAACAAACCCATTAAAAAGTTCAATATCTCCACCAAAGTGCCAGTTTCAGACCCAGCAGACTTGTATATACTGGAGGTTTGTTCTGTAATATTCTAGAGAATTTCCCACTGGGGAAAGGAAGACATGACTTAATTTTACTGTTTAAAGATTTTTGGTAGTAAACATAGTCATAATGGGATCAATAGTTCTGGGGCAAGTTTAAACAGACTAGCCATGTTTTGCCTTAGTTATTAATGCATGAAAAAGAATTGCCTACATATTACAAGCAAGGATATGGTTATTTAAACTGTATTTTGTACTCCAGAAGCACCACTTTTACTTTAATATCAGCCAGAATGGTTAACTAAATAAGAAGCAATTAAGTTGCTATTTTGCAGTTCTGTTACTCTGAAAATACAGTTTGCAGCCTGAGTATTTTTATTTCTCTGTTTCCATACTGAAGTTGTTTTGGAATTACATTAAGGTGTTGAACTTGACCATGGCTGATAGGAATATAAAACCTAGGCACTTAAGAGGTTGAACTTCTATGCATCATCACTGCCATTTATAAGTAAGAAAACTGCCCATTTTGTTGCACCAGCAAGCATGGCCGTGTGTAGTACTTAGTATACACTGTTTGGGCATATTATTCTTCATTGTGCATAGCAAAAATTTGTGAACACTGTTTCCCCCTCTTCTTTGTGGTGTCTTTTATGAACTGCCTAGCAACATGAATAAAGCTAGTTGGTATAATCTACCTATTCAGGCTGGTTTTTTTCCCTGTTTGCCTTAGCAAACGATAACTCCTTTGATTCCATAGCATTGAACCACGGCAGTTAAACTGGTGTCAAATTGCATTAATTTTACAGTGTAAATGAACCATCACTTTGCATTTCTGTGTTTAGACATCCTTTCAAGAGATAAAAGAAAGAAAAAACCAGGGTGGAGCCTTTTTACAGCATGAACTGATGTACCACATCCCCTCCTTCTGGCTAGCTTTGCAGAGATGAACTTTCCCGTCCTTCCCGTGTCCTTCTAAACTTCTATTTTTCTGGCATTCTCTTTTTTGCTTTCCCTTACACTCCGCCAAGAGTATGTAGGCAATGCCATTTCAGCAGCACCGTTAAATTGTAACGTTCACATTTTTATTGGCCACCTAAATTGAGAGCAGCCTAATGATCCCAAGAGAAGGGTCTCCTGGCAGAGCGGCATCTACAGGAATTTAGAGGGGGAATCCATCTGGGGGCTGCAAATGAAACTGTGCTGAACAGCAACAAGCAACACAGCTGCTCAGATTGAAAGCCTTTCTTTCTTCCTCAGCATTGCAGTTATTCCAGCTATACTAAAGTCTCTCTAGTCTTCTTTTTCTCATTTGAGGTATCCCCAGTGCTGCAGTTACTGTTTTGCTGGGAGGTTGCCTAATGTAACTATGCTCCTTAAAATCATTTACCAAATCTTGGAAATTAAACACAGAAAGAGAGGGGGGGGGGACACTTTGCTCTTTCCTCATTAAAAAGCAAACAAACAGGAGTCTTGGCTTACCACCAACATCAGTAATGGAAGATAGGTTTCTGGGATTAATATTCCTTAGGGAAAATAACATTAATGACTAACTTATATGCTTTGACCACTCTGTGCAGATCCCAGTCTAAAATCACTTACATTTGCATTATTTTGTAAAAATTCTATACTGACCTTTGTATCTAAGGGCCATTCCACACAGCCCTATATCCCAGATATCAAGGCAAAAAGATCCCACAATATCTGCTTTGAACTTGGTTATCTGAGTCCATATTCACATAATGTGGGATTTTCTGCCTTGATATTCTGGAATAGAGGGCTGTGTGGAAGGGCCCTAAGATAGGGCCCTACAATGAATGTTACTGATTATGAGTAGTAAATAATGTATTGGGGGGTGGGGGGTGATATTCCTATATGCTCTCTGGATTCCCAGAGACATTGGGCTAATCCTTATTGCACAGAGACCAAAATGACATTAATCTATTCCCAGAAATATTTTGTTCTGAAGCAAGCTTTTAGGTTCCTGAAGATTTTTGGAGCAGCACAGCTTGACAGAAATGTAAAAAAAACCCCAAGTTATTGAGTGTTTTCTTCCCTTGTAATAATAGGTGTGATTTATTGCAGATGGATATATGTTTCCCAAACCTATTTACTACCTCACAAGAACCTATGCATGTCTGTACTTCTTTGACCTTAGTGACTCTCATGGTTACTGAATTGAAGAGGAGAATTAACCTGTTAAGCATACCTGCCTGGATTACGTACATCCGTGTATGTTGTATGAGGTCTGAATGGTCTCTTGCAGCCATAAGATTCTTCTAAGCACAGTGATTGTTATATAACTTCTGGGTCAATATGTACCTGAATAATAGGTATGCTTATCTCTGTCATTATCACTATCGTGCTTATTGTTCTTGCCATAGCCATTCATTTCCGCTTTCATTCTATTTTTTTCTTCAACTGGTTCTTTTGTCCTCCCAAGTAGCAAAGTGATTTCAAAGAGTTACCGTGGTAGCGTACTTGTTGTTGTCCTTGAGGAATAGAGTCAATTTGTTCATGATACTGTGTCAGAATGAATCCACTCAAGCCTTTCTCCCACATATTATATTATTACTTTGGTCCTGAAATTTTAGTGTCTTTGTTAACCGTGCATATCATGAGCATTAAATCCATGTAGATTACTAATGACACCCAATAGTGTCTTGGACATTGTGTGAAGATTGACTCTGAGTTTATTTAAGTCAAAAAAAGTTAGAATCCATCCAAACATTCTAGCTATGAATCATAACCAGCATTCAGCATGACATGTTCCTGATGGATGAAGAAAAGAAAACCTAAAGGCCACAGTTTTGTGAAGAGTGGAAAAGCTGTGCAGAACATTGCCTTTAATGAGAACTATTTGACCTGACCATCTGATGGCAATCTTACCTGAGTTTTGTGAAATTGATTGGAAATGTTATTTTCTCAAACCACAATTGTCAGAACCTCCAGACAAAATGGATGGTAGATATATTGGCACTAGGATTCAGTGGGTTATAGTTCAAAAATAAGTTTCAAGGTTGGATCCTAAACTATGAGAATGCCACAAAGTTACATTTATTTATTATTTATTTATTTATTTATTTATTTATTTGACTTGTATACAGCTACTCCCAATTTGGCTTGGAGCGGTTTACAGCAGTAGATTAAAACAATACAGTTAACTTTAAAATACAATAAAAACAAGAACAGACATAGTCCCGAGTTATTCACCCATCGAAAGCTTGTCGGAAGAGAAAGGTTTTACAGGCTTTCTGAAAAGCAAGTAGGTCTCAGATAGTTCGGGTTTCAACTGGCAAGGCCATTTAACTATTTGTTGGCTCAGCTAAGTTGTAGTTATTAGTTGCAGACAAGAGCAATGGTAAACTCTGAAATCATGTTATGGTAGACCTGTCCATTAAATCTTGACAGAGAAGATTCAAACATCATTATACTCATTATCGGGAAGTAACAAGGGGCAGAGTGGAGTGACTATAGAATTAAGACAAATGAAGCAGCCACATGAGGCATCATTTCAGGGTATCGCAAAAAATATATATTTTCGGTAATTTCATGTTAGAATTGTAATATCCCTGCCAGGTATTAGTAGCAGCAGGGTTTGTGGAGCTCTCATGTGCCGAAATAACCTAGCTGTCCTTGCATACTGTGTAATTTGACTAGCATGAGGGTGGGAATACCATTTTCTGTTATGCTTCAGGCAGCCACATATCTTTTGCTAGTCCAGAAAATGGCACTGCCATACTGCCATTTTAATTCTGTTTCTAGCAAAAGTATTCAGGTACAGTTTCTAAAAGACCTACATCCAGTAACAGCAGAGCTACAGTCTGGGGAAGGAAGACGCTGCAGAAGTAGTGTGCAATGGTATATGTTTTAAAAGCATTAGTTGTGATGCTTTCGTATGTTTTGCCTCTGTTTATCTCTTTTCTCACAAAAAATACCTCTCACCCTAAGTTAAGAGTTTAATTTGCTTTGTGAGTGAGCTCTTAATTCATAATAATAATAATAATAATAATAATAATAATAATAACAATAACAACTTTATTTTTATACCTCGCCAACCATCTACCCTAGGGGACTCGGGGCGGCTTACAAGATTACAATTAAAACACACATGTAAAACACTTTAACAAATTAAAACATCAGATAAAACAAATAACACAATTGAAAGCAATATAAAAACAATACGGCTGAAAGAAACATAGCTGAGGTACAGATTCAATGAGTGCAATACATTTTTACAGCAGTACAGGAAAGTGCAACAATACAGTAAACTGGGCAGGAAATACTGTCATAACACATGTTGAGGTAGAATGCATGGCAGTGTAAAATGTGGGCCGGCATAAAGTGCGGAACTTCAAGTAGGGACAAGAAAGTTACTGGTGAGCTGCTTAGTCAAAAGCGCACCAGAACATCCAGGTTTTTAGTTGACTACGAAAGGAGGACAAGGTGAGAGCCTGTCTGATACATTTGCATTACATAAACCTGCCCCTATTTTAATAACCATAACCCAACCCGCAATCCTCCAAAAATTATATAACCAAGGAAAAGAAAGTCATGTTGAAAACTCACAGTGAGATCATGACATGCTGGAAGACAAATTCTAAGAAATTATTAATATATTCTCAGATAATTAAGAAAACACATAATGAACACAATAAGTTAATTTGTCGGAATAACCTCCATATTCAACTTAATTTTCTAGAATTATTTTAACTCTTTTAAAACAGTAAAAACCATCACCTGCTTGATTAAATTCAGCTATATGATCTCAATGAAAATTTGCATTATACATTTGGAATTCCAACCAGTACTCATGGCTTTGTATTCCCAATTTGCTTTCACACATTGTTACAATATTAATTGATTTTACATTCTGGACTATATTTATTTAATATATTTATTTCCATTTGCTAAATCTCTCTCCTGTAGGTTATTTCTTCTTTCATTTCTTTATCAGATATACAAAAATAATTCCTAATATAGCGGAGTAGAATGAATATCCTTCAACCTAATTTAAATGTCCTTATATCTACCTCCCACTGTGAATGGGATCCTTATGCACCAGTTTAAGACAATAGGCTTTAGGAAGAGCAAAGCTTTGTATCTCACATGAACTGTCTAAATTGAACCATCTCTCCTTCATATTCTCAAGTATGAAATCAATTACTGTCAGAAAAGATTCACAGTAAACCTTTGCAAAATTTGACCTTGAAGTTTTAGGTCATTAAGTGAGAATTATGTATACTGTCCTCTTCTCAAGATGTAGTCCTTCTTTGTCAAAACATGGCAGATATATGATACTGATCTACAACAGATTTAACAATGGGAACTGACAGCATGTTTAATACTGCCATGTTTGATATTTATACAATCTCTTCCCTATGCAATGTATGTATGTATGTATGTATGTATGTATTAGGGCTGGGCGGTTTCGTTTCGTTAATTCGTAATTCATTAATAATTCGTTAATTTTTTCAATTACAAAACGAAAACGAACCATTCTGGAGCAATTATTAAAAAAAATGAATTTTCAAAAACGTTTTGTAAATGCTTCGTATTTCGATATTGTATTCGTTTCATTATTGTTTTGAGGTCGTTTCGTTATTATTTCCGCATGTCTGGGCCAGTTTTATGGTTTAATTAGTGAAAAAAAATTATAATATCACACAACAGAGGGAGAGGCAAGCTTCAGAAGGTTTTGGAAGTTTTTTAGCGTATTTCGCGGTCGCGTCCGCCATTAACGAATCAATTCGTTATTGTTTCGAAAATCGATTCGTTAAATTTTTACCATTTACGAAATTTCGTAAATATCGAACTTTTTAAAAGGAAAATTTTGTAATTATTTTAAATATCGAAACAAAAAAAAAACCCCAAGTACAAATCGATTTTAGAAACAAAATTTTCCGTTGTTACCCAGGCCTAGTATGTATGTATGTATGTATATATATATATATATATATATATATATATATATGAACTTGGAACATATTTGTTTACACCAAATTATGATTGTAGGGAGAGCTATTAATCAGTAGAGAGAACTGAAAGAAAACAGCAAAAAAATGCCTGTAGCATTCTGGAGCCTTTCTAATTTCTCCAAGTACTTAAAACTTGCATATGCTTGGCATTAAGCAATTACATTCATTCAAATCTTCTGAAATCAATAGTTTAAAATGCCACAAGGTTGTTTCTTCTTTTTATTAGAGTTATGTGCTGGTCAAAAGTTTCATGCTTGACACAATACTTTGCCTTGGAAAATGGCTCTTCAGATAAATTCAGAGCCAATATAATTTCACTCATGTCCATAATGCAAGTAAAGATTTGGAAATCCAGAGGATTGTTCATCATATTGACCTTAGGGTGTCAAATTGTAGATGAACAGGGATCTTTGTTCAAGAATAGCTTTTCATTTGGAGAGTATTCAAAAGGAAGCACGTATCTTTAGTTCCTTGTGGACCATCATTCTAGATAGATTGTTTATTGATCATAGACAGAAAGACAGGTAGACAACATAAGCATGGACCTAATTTTAAAAGCTAAAAAGTTGCCTAAGAATGGGTGCAGGTAGTTCCATAGAAAGACAATCCTTATAAAGTGATAGAGGAGAGTAATTTACTTCCCTTTCCATTCCAATGTGGCTTTTCCCTCCTAAGGAAGGTGATTTTTATGACAATCATACTGGTGAACCCAGGAAAAACAGCTGGAAGCCTTCAGAAAAGTAAGTGTAATATGATAAATGAAATCTACCTTACTGATTTGAAACAGTGAGTCCTGATGACGTTGGAAAACTGAAGATTGCCCTGAAGCATAGTGACATGAGTGTATATGGTAAAATGTGCCACAGAGGTAGAAAGTAAAGCCACCAGAAACTCCATTCCCTCCCTTTCTTTTACTACTTTGAAATTTGAAAAGCTTTTCCCCAAAAACCTAGCTTTAGCTGCAGTAGTTTCAGAGTAAAGCTTTGCTTCAGAAAGCATCAAAATGGATCTGAAGCATGCTGATTTAGCCCATACTACTGAATCCAATGCATATCCCAAATTCCCAAATGATTAGAACGCATAAATAGATTTTAGGAACCTTGTGCATTCCTGATTTTGAAACCTGGATAATTAGGCTTCAGTTGGCCTCTACTTTCATGAAGATGTTGTTTTTCCCACCAGATTGTAACTATGCTGCCTGTTGTAGGAGATCTCAGCAGTTGATTTTAAACAGCTGTTCCTCCTTTTGCATTCTTGCATGAAAAACAGGCACAACAAGATTATTAAACGTATATGTGAGAAGAGTGCATCAGAGTGACTGTGGCAAATGTTTCTGGTGAGACAATGTCCTCCTAACTACTTCTCTTGGGACTATCCCTCACTGCCCCCTCCCCTTGTTTCTAAACACTTATAATCTATCGAGAGTACGAGTTATGACAGAGCCCTTCCTACAATGCAGGGGAACTTTCTGTCAGCGTCCGCCATATTTCATTAGGGAAAAGTCTGCAACATTTTTTAAAAGTGGGAGGAGCAGGGAGAAAACAGTCAGAGATTGTCTTCTGGACTCAGGAACCAGGATATAATTGGAGAAATCCCAGATCAGAGCCTCATGGTATGAATTGGACATTTATGCTGCTGACCTTACAGTGCAGAATCTAAATGCATTTGTAATTATGAGAGGGGACCTCAATGCAAGAATGGGCCCAGATGACCATACTCTATACAAATACCACATATGTCTTCCCCCACCACCACCTTGAATACAATACATCCCTTCCTCCTTGCTGCTCTAAAGACCAGAAATTAAACTTTGCAAGACTATTCCTGGCCCAAATAACTTCAACATTAAACAGCCACATTCTAAATGGTGCTCTGGAAGGTGATCGTCCAGCAGAATTCACCTATCTCCCTGGCTCCCAAATGAGTGCTATTGCTTATATAATCATCACTAGGGATCTTGTCCCAATCATCTTCCAATTTAACATCTTCACACAAGAAACACATGCAATGGACTACTATCAATCCCTCCTACTGCCTGCTGGAAGAACCTATTGTCGAGCTAGGTGGACCCCATACTTCAATCACAACATAATTGAGTTGCTGGCAACAAAACATCTACTGAACCTACAGTCTACCCTGACATTGGTTACAACTCCTAATGCTCTCCTGGAGAACTACAATTCCATTATTCAAGAGCTCCAGAAGCATATACATCACAGCAACTTTGAACCCTTGAGACAACAACAACAAAATTCCAATCCTTGGTTTGACAGGAAATGTGTCAATGCCAAGAAAACACTTCCTACCAACTACCAGGTGTATAAATCCAACATTAAAGCAACAGTTGCACATTACCTTCTTCAACAGAAGAGATGCTATAAGCCATTGTTGGTTCACAAGGAAAGGGAAACCATGAAAAACAACTATGTTCAGCTCATTCAAGTAGTTAAATCCAAAGACTCCGCCACCTTGTGGCATATTACATCAAGTGTCCAAAGCTCTGACTGACCATGGTGGACTCTCACATCCCTAAGGGTCCTAGAAGGCATTCTTCCAAGATTTATATATGGACACTACTGCTGGATGTGACTGCTGTAGACCAGATATTTAAAATCTTCCATTGTGGCCACCTGTCACAGTGACAAGAGATCAAGAACCTGTTGCCTGCCCAATTAAAACTAAGAAAGATACCAAGATCTAATTCCATCAGAGGTTATCAAAAACAATTTGGATTTCTGGACCCCTGTTCTAACCTCACTTTTCACATGCATTGATAACTATGGCCAAGGACTGGAGGCTTACAATCATTGTCCACATTTATAAAAAGAAATGGAAAATGGATGATCCTGCAAATTGCAGATCAATTAGCTTCCTCAATACAATCAGCAAATTATACACAAGACATCTGCAATGGAAACTTCAGGACTGGCTGGAACAAGAAAACATATTTTTCGAGGAGCAAGTTGGATTTAGGGAATGCTGATCCACCATAGACCAATGTCTAGTATTACAGCATCTAATAGAAAAATACTATTTCGAAAATACATATTTGCTCTATGTTGCCTTCATAGACTTTAAAGCAGCTTTTGATTCCATCTCCTAAATTAATGTATAGAAAAAACTGGAGATCTCCTCTATTGACCGATGATTGCTATTCCTAATTCACTTATTCAATGAAGGGACCTCACTCAGAATAAGATGTAACCCCCAGGGCCACCTCACCAATGCAGTGGGAACTGAGAGAGGTGTCAAACAAGGCTGTATACTGGCCCTTCTACTATTCAACTTTTACATCAACTCCCTGGTGGATCATCTTCTCAAAATGGGCTTCCACCCCCTCAAAAAAAACTTGCAGGAAGACATATCTCCACCTTACTTTATGCGGAAGCTGCTGCACTACTTTCAAGAACACCTATTGGCTTAAAAAGAGCATTGAGAGCATTAATGCAATACTCCAATGCAGGTCCGTTACAACTCAATTACCAGAAAAACAAAATTATGCTATTTGCCAAAAGACCCAAAAGACACTCCTGGAGCATAGAAGGATATAAAACCGAGAAGGTCCCATGTTTTAAATATCTGGAAGTAGTCCTTTACTTGTGCATTTTGCTGTAGGAATCAGTTGTTTATCCCACATAAGGACATTTTTTGGTTTAGAGAAGTGCATTGTGAATCTCTGTTAAGTATACTTTGTACAAGCTGTTAGTACATTGAATGTTGTAGTACTATAGCATGGATATGATATACATTCTCATGATTATATAACTGTAATACTTTTTGGTGTATAATGGCCTTTTGCCCTAGTAGTCCTTTACTCTTCAGATTGTAAAAAAAAAGCATGGGGCCGTGTGGCTGAGATAGTTCAAAGGAGCTCTATAGTCATCCTAAAAAACCTAAAGACAAAAGGGGGCCACTTCATACAGTTCTGAATGTACCTGTTTGAACGTATCTCCTGTTACCAACCATCATGAAATCTATGTTCATCTGGAGAGGCCCTGCTGTCGATCCCACCGCCATTGCAAACGTGATTGGTGGGGACGAAGGACAGTGTCTTCTCAGCAGTGGCCCCCCCATCTGTGGAATTCTCTCCCCAGGGATATCAGATTAGCCACCTCACTCCTGTCTTTCAGAAGGAAACTCAAGACTTGGCTATGGAACCAAGCCTTAAATCACTGAATAGCAGCAAATGAGAAGAAGATTTAAGCAACTGGTGACAACGAACTGACCGAGACCAGCTTTGGATTTTAATTGGCATGTTTAATTAATTGCTTTTTCATTAACTGTTTTAATTAACTGTTTTAATGTTTTAATTGTATTTGTTGAATGTTTGTGTAAAAGCGCTGATTGGGCTTGCCGTGAGGTCGCCCTGAGTTCCCCTTCAGGGGTGAAAAAAGTAGGTTATAAATGCAGGAAATAAATAATAAATAATAATAAATAATACCTCCAGCACTCAAGTTATTTGAAGCCAAATCAGTAGCACAACTTCTGTATGGTGTCCAGCTAGGGCCCTTCTCCAATTTTAACCCATTATAGCTAGTGCAATCAAAAATTTTAAGATCAGCTCTGCAAGTTCCAAGCTGCATCTCCAATGCTATCCTGAGACTAGAGACAGGCTTCATGAGGATGGAGTCCAGAGTGTGAATGGCCATATTCAATTACTGGCTTAGACAATCCATTTCTTCCCATGGACTTGCCCAAACAATGCTCTGGGATGACTTCCAGTCCACATGGAAGAGGCAGTAACCAAAATGTCATCTCTGGGCTTCTCTCCAGAGCTGCTGCTCAGCATGGGATATAACCAAGCCAAAGCACTTATAAAATAACAAATAACAGACACAGAGCACCAATCAGATCTAGCCAGCATCCCATCCTTTATCAGCACAAAGCTAGTAAATATCTTTCCTCTCCTATGGCATACTTAGCCAATCTAGAGGTACCTAACCATTGGAGGGCCTTCACCCTGACATGATGTCATGCCCTCCCATTTGCTGTACTCAAGGGTCAATATCAGAAGACCCCCCTACCCAGAGAGACTGTGCCCCTGTGACTCTGGGCACATAGAAACAACAGAACATGTTCTCCTGCAGTGTCTGTTTTACAGAGACATCCGTAATAGTCTCATATCACCACTGCTTTGTAAACACCCAGGGCACTCAGGACAATTTTACACTCCCATGCTGCTCTTGGACACCAACACCGTTACAGGATATAAAGTAGGAAAGTTCTGTGCAGCAGTGCTTAAAATCTGCCAGGTGATGACCGGTGCCATGAGCTAGCAATAAAGGCTACATTTTTAGCTTCAGCTCTAAAATTAAGGTGTCAGATTGTTGATGATTTTATGGATAATATTTTAACCTACACATTTTAATATCTACATTCATAGATTTTGATCAAGTGTCATTCGTAAACCATGCTGCAGACTCCACATATTTTAGATTTGTCATGGATATGTTTGAAATATAAAGCAGATTACAATGATTGTATATCTTGGACTTTATGCTTTTAATGTTTTGAACTTCTGGTTTTATTGGTTTTAAAACTTCTGATTTTAAAGTTTTAACATTTCAAACTCCTGGTCTGAGATTATAATAAAATTCATTCATTCAGCGATAGAATCCCAATTATGGAATACCCTCCCCCGGAGGCCAGACTGACACTGCCATTATGTTGTTTAGGCATTATATTAAAACCTGTTTTTGCACTAAAGCCCTTGGACTTCATTAATTCAACCCCAAAAATTGTGCATATTCTTTTTTAAAAAACTTTGAAATCTTTTAAATCTGTAAATTGAATGTATGTATTTTAGCTTATTTAATTCACTTGTTTTAAATTTGTAACTTCTTTTAATGCTTTTTTAAAGTTGCCCCGAGATTTTTGACATAGTGTGAAGGAGATATATGGATGGACCATACACAAATAGTATATAGATGGACTGTGCAAACACCATGGAAAATGAAACCACTTGGTAGGGCAGAACTAAAGAAACGGAATCATACAAACATGGGCCAACACTCATCGCAGTAGCTAATGTAGTAGCTGCATAAAATATGTCTACTTGATTAATTATTTCCCAACCACCACTCTGTACCAATTACTGAGCTGCAAGTTAAATTCAAACAGCCAATCCTGTTTTAGAATAGATGATCAATAATTCTATAACTGACATCTAAAACAAGAAATACCAGATAGCAGGCCCCATTGATATTTTTAACTTTGCTGAGAAAACCAGATTGGTATAGGTCACTAGCAAAATAATGTGGTCATCAGCTTTCAAAATATTATCACACAAGAGAAAGAAGTTGTAGATGCATGATCATTTTTAGATTGACTCTTCCATACAGTTCCTAACTTCTGTATTCTGTGCTGCTCACGAAATCTCTTCTGGATTCATCTTGTCTTTCTGCGGACATTAATTCTGTTTATAACTGAACCTACAGAATAAAGATTGAACTCATATCCACTGATTGTGCTCAAATGTTCATGCATTCAGAATGCTGTTTGAACAATACTATTGACTTAATCATGTGTGCAGTTTTCTGATGAGCAATGTATATCTTGCAAAATTGGCGTGCATTCAATCTACAAAGCAAAAAATGGCAGGGTAAGTGTATACTTACTCAGAATGAACAGCTACATAGAGTAGCTATGGTTGGTAGGTTGTGTGTGTGTGTGTGTGTGTGTGTGTGTGTGTGTGCGTCCTCTGTGGAATATCCATATGCACCAACCCTGAAACCAGGAAACAGTATTTGCTGGAGAACATAATGTGCATTGGCAAAAAGTGCACTCTTTGTAATTTGGCCAAAATAAAGTTGCACATTACAGTTGCTGAATGCTTACAATTTCTTCTTTAAAAACAAAAGTTTTGGAATATTAAAGCTTCCAGTGATGGAAAGGAAAATCTTGGGGCATATCTATGCTGCAGAATGAATCCACCTTAACTTCCCTTACTCAATGTTATGAAATCATGTAGTTTTACATGGTCTTGTAAAACTACACGATTTCATTGGCTCACCAAACTACAAATCCCAGGTTTGCATAGCACTGAGCTATGACAATTAAATTTGAGGTGACATCCTTCAAAAAGGAGCTCTATGCACCTCTGAAACAGCTTTCTCTTTTGCTCAGATTGCTATATTACGCTAATCTAATGTGCACCCTAATTTTGGCAAAGTAATTTAGCAAAAGTTGGTGAGCATTTAAAAAACTTTTACCCATCAAAATATATAAGTATACATCCTTTCCCCTTTTTACATTATCTTGGACAGGGAAGTATGCTATATTTTGCACAAATAAAAAGAAAATCAAACACAACTTAAGCACACTTCTTATCACTGTTTAACTTTCCCCAATTACAACTTATACTACATATACCTCTACTACACATATTTCATCTACTTATACATATTTTCTTTCATTATTATTATTAATATCATCATCATCTGTTGTGACTCAGGTCCCAAAGATTGCCCAACACAGCAGATTAAGGGTTAACAAAAGTCTTTAATGAGTCTTTAACAAGCTAGCAGCACTTAACCAGCAATGCTACTTAGCAAAACAAAAGGACCTTCCTGCAGGTGAACAATAACAGAGATAAACCGGATTATCCCAGGACTCAGTCTCAGGAAAAAGGAAAGCTGGAGCAAAAACAAACAGTGGCAAAGCGGAGTCAAACAGTCCTTGGTCGATAACAGAGACAGGCAACAAACAAAGTCCGGCAGGCAGATGACGTGGTCCAGAGACGTTCCAAAAGCAGGGGCAAGGCGAAGTCACTTACATAGTTCCAATCCGAAGTCAAGGTACACGAAGACAAGATAGCTGGATTCCCAGGACCCAAATGAAGGTTAGGCAGAACAAGACACCCGATGCAATGCTTTGTCCTCTGCAAAGCTACACATCCCAGAACCCCCATTTTATTAGCAATCGCTATCGCTAGATTGATCCTCATCACTAGCATCTGGGTCATTTCCTTCAGCTGCTGGCTCATTACTCCGCCATCTCTGCCAGCGTTGACCCAAACCAGGATCCTGCCAAGATGTACCTGCCTGCCATGTATCTTGGAATCCCTCAAACCCGTCACTGAACTGGAATTGTCAGCTGTATCTTTAAGCCGTTTACTCATAGTTTCTCCATCACTATCAGACTCACTGGCAATCCACTTTACTCCCCGGTAATCCAATTCCTCCAAATCCTCGGGTCCAAACCCTGCAAAATCTTCCATGTCACTAGGTGCCAAAATAATATCTCGAATACGCTTCAGCTGACGCTGATCCAGCTCTGACTCAGCATCACTCGTCCTTCTCCTACAACCAGTAGTAGTTTCACTGCCAAGACGCTGAGCCTCAACATCATCATCCTCTGCCATTACCCTTATTTTGTGCCACCTTCACCAGGATCAACTCATCTTGTTTCACAAGTCCAAAATTTCATTGCTTCAATTGCCGGCTTGTACCACTTTCCCTCATTAAAGATATACTCAAGAAATTTCCCCATATTTTCCAAAAAATTGTCCATATTCCCTTTTTAATTTTAATATCCATTCCATTTCAAACTGGATTGTGTAGTGTTATTAATGGATGAGTCATTTAATTCTGAATCTAGTTTCTTAGATTTGTTCATTCTTGCAATATCAGTGATTAAAAGAGCTGTTAACTCTAGTTGGATGGCACAGCACATTGTTTGCATGTAGAAGGCATCATATTCAGTTCCCAATTGAAAGGATAAGGAAGTAGGTGATTGGTGGGATACATCTACCTCGGAAGGGTGAGATAGACCTCTCTTTCTTATGTCTTGTGATCCCAGATAACACCCCCTCCCCCCCCCCCGCCCCTAATATGACTATTATTAATATAAAGCTGAAGAACCAATGTAGTTAGCTAATATACATGATGTAGAAGAAAACTGTCATGGCCATAAGAATATAAAGGCATGACTCTATGGAGATGTATTAATACAAAATATTACAGATTGAGGAAGCACAGTAGTAAAGTAAAAGAACAGAAAGGATTGAATTTGGAGTATTTTTCTGCTACTTATACTCCTTCCCTCCTTCCCTTAGATTTCAGCAATAAAATACACACTAATCATCATGCAGCTGTTTTGGTAAAATGGTTATCAAAATAAGCACCCAGATGAATACATTAATTTCTCAACTGTATGCTTACTTCAGTTTTGTGCAACTATCATAAAAATGAACACAGTTTTTTACTTGTTACTGTGTTACAATTTTTACTAATGAAAAGTGGAAGCTGTACATACATTTTTTTTCCAAATAAACAAAAAGCAGGTTATCTTTTTTCCTACATGCAGCAAGAAGAGCATCCTTAGGCTTTTAGATGAGTGTACCCTAAATCTGCATTTCTCAGAGCATCTGACGTGATGCATTGGCTTTTTATTGTATTCCAGTGTGCCAGCTCCATCTTTATGTCCACTGGCTACCAGAGACAATTGCTAGTTGATAATTGCTCTGAGAATATCACAGGTCCAGGGATCATAACTTCAAGTAGCTCTGCCTTAATTCTTGCATCATAATGTAGGTATTCTCCACAAAATCTGAAGCGACTCCAATTCATCTCTGACATGATAAAAAAAAACTTTGGTGGGGGAAAGCAAAAGTGTTTTTCACTATGTTTTGGTTCCATTGCCTACCATGATTCTCATGAGAATCTCCCAGGGATTGACTGTGAAATGAATGTGGGGGAGAACGGAGGGCTACCAATAACCCAGTGCTTATGGCTCCAATGGGAGGGTGTGAAACAGAGACAGCTTCGTTGTTCTCAAAGAATGAAAGATTAAAAAAGGGAGCCCAGATTTATTTATTTATTTATTTAGAGCTTTTATTACCTGCTCTTCTCGACCTCCGAAGAGGGACTCAGGTTGGCTAACAGCAGAAAATTCGACACAAATATAGTAAACATAATAGCATCATAATACATTAATACAAAATACATTAAAATACAGATCATACAATATCATACAATTACAAAAGCCAGGTCGTCAGAATAAAATCACAAATTCATCACCATCCGCCGGTGTAGTCAGCCGTTATTGACTCGATCACCATTCTGCAAATGCTATATTCCAAAGCCAGGTTTTTACCAGCTTTCTGAAAGTCAGGAGGGAAGAGGCATATCTAATCTCCAACGAGAGAGTTCCAGAGCCAAGGGGCCACCACCGAGAAGGCCCTGTTCCTCGTCCGAAGAGATGTAGAGAGCATTGCAGTAGTCTATATGGCACGTAACCAGAGCGTGGATCACAGTGGCCAAGTCAGACTTCCCAAGGTACAGGTGCAGAATCATGTTTAGGTAAGAGGGAGACTTCTTAAGGAATCTGAGGCTTTGTTCCATGTGGAGATCAATGTTGAAATTTCATGTATTTCATGTCTCGAGTCCCCTGTCTTTGAAGTTTTTGAACTGTGTTTTCCTGCTTAAGTTGCACGTTTCCTGTTTGGATTAAAAATCCTGTTTCGAGTTTTCAAGCTTTTGGAATTATAGTCATGTTTTGAGTGCCATCACCTTGGGATAACAGTTTCTTGTTTTACTTTCCGTGATTTTTGGATTCATGTTCAGAGTTGCTCATTGCCTTTTGTCAAGCTCTTGATATCTAGCTCATGGATGTACTTAAATACTGTTTTTACAATCAGGCCTTTGATGTTACTTACTTGCATGCTTAGTTCGCTTATTTCAAATGACTTTTAAAGAATTACTTACACTATTTTGAAGTTGTTACTTTTTATATACTCCTTTCTTAATAAACTCATTATTGTTGATCTGAGTGGTGTCTGGGTGGAAAGAGATCAAACAGGTGGCTGGGCTGCAACAGAGAGTAAGTTGAACTGAATTTAGCTGGACTTGGTTCTGAGTAAAAACACACAAGATTGGGCTACATAAGTCTCCCTATCTCCTCACGTTCATTCTGTGGTAATGAATGTTGATGAGGCAATGCTTGATTCATTTCCTGACCATTATTTTCAGGTAATTAATTTAAGTTCTGAAAACTCAACATGCATATCTACTGATAATTCATATATACACTCTCTCCATTCACTGAATATGAGTGAGCAATTAATGGCCCAATGAATGTATATCAAAAATGTAAAATTTATTTATATCAAAATTATTTCAGGGCAGCTCAATTTAAGTTGTCTCTACTCCTTTGTGATGGTATTGTGAAAAATCTTTTGACAAAGTATCCATCCTCTTTACTAAATGTGCTATATTCTTAGAAATCCAAAAACATATCTATACTAGAGAAAGATTCATGATGATTTGAAAAAAAAGTACATCGCTAGTTATCTAAAAAATTCTGCATATTTAAAAAGGGGTTCTGGGTAGTCCTCCTGGGCCTTTAACAATTCCTTTACTGGAAGATTTATCTTTCTTTGAATCAACAACTTCATTCTAGTCACCAACGAAGATCGGATTTTGAAAATCTAATTACAACATCTTTTTATATAAAACATTGATTTTTCATTATTTGGGTCATAAATGCCAATTAAATCATCTTGCACAACTACACCGCTGCCTTTTCTATCTTTATATATCAATTTAAGTTGTAATGTTTGCTTTATGTAAAAAACAAGTCATTTCTTTTGTTCTTGTTTCAAAACACTTTTGTTCCACAAAAGCTTTCTCTTTCTTTTTCTGATATGACTCAGGGCCCTTCTACATATACATTAAAAACCAAGAAGAAGTGGGTTAAAAGAGGGGTGACTAAATTACATTTAGCCAAAGTGCAGGAGGAATCAGGAGGAATTGGGTCAAGTGTTTAAAAGGTGCCCTTTAAACACCTGTTTAAAAGGTCCCCTTTAAACCCGATTCTTCCTGAGAAACACGCACCTTTCCATGCTTGTGTATCCCAGCAAGCATGGAAAACATGTGCTTTCCCTCCTTCACCCCTGTGTGGATTCCTCCTAAGCACGTGCATTTTTGAAAAACCCAAAACAGGCTGATCAACTGTCAAACGGAGACACAGGTGCCTCAGGGAAGCACAAGTGAAAACAAATAGAACTCTCTCAAATTCTGTCTTTTACACTTTGTAATGTTAAACAGAGCTTGAATTCACAATTGGGGAAAGAAGAGATCTGAGGGAAGTTTTCTTTTTTTAAAAAAATGCTCCGTTATGCACTAGACCCCATATGAGCATATGCACGTCTCTGGAGTAATTAAAAAAAGCCTCTGCTGGATTTCTGTCATCTACCCTTCATCTCAATCCACTTAAAAAAACAGATCTGAGGATGGTGGGAGACTATGCAATGGGACTGACAGGTCTGTGTTTGGACTCCCTTTGAGTTCCCACATTTTAAAAACCCACTTTTTGTCGCACATTTTGACACTGTATGGAAGTGCCCTCAGTTTTTCTCATATGATTTAAAACACATTTAAAAGATTAAAATGGTAGTTGTTTCTTGTAAAATAAACCCTTAACAATCAATTTAACGGATGCATATGGACACTGTAAGAGCCTTTGGTTTTAAGAAGTGACTGAAGAAAATTCAGAAATGAAATTGGTGGCCTTAGTTGTGTTATCCCCTACCTAGCTATGTAGTCATCTTACTTATAAATAGTAGGCCTGGGTAACAACGGAAAAATTTGTTTCTAAAATTGATTTGTATTTGGGGTTTTTTTTTGTTTCGATATTTAAAATAATTACAAAATTTTCCTTTTAAAAAGTTCGATATTTACGAAATTTCGTAAATGGTAAAAAATTAACGAATCGATTTCCGAAACAATAATGAATCGATTCGTTAATGGCGGACGCGACCGCGAAATACGCTAAAAAACCTCCAAAAACTTCTGAAGCTTCCCTCTCCCTCTGTTCTTGACTGTTGGCGTGATATTATAATTTTTTTTCACTAATTAAACCATAAAACTGGCCCAGACATGCGGAAATAATAACGAAACGACCTCAGAACAATAACAAAACGAATACAATAACGAAATACGAAGCATTTACAAAACGTGTTTAAAAATTCATTTTTTTAAATAATTGCTCCAGAATGGTTCGTTATCATTTTGTAATTGGAAAAATTAACGAATTATTAACGAATTACGAATTAAAGAAACGAAACCGCCCAGGCCTAATAAATAGTATCTTCTGCCACAACTTCACTTCACAAATTAAGCATTCAAAGAGAGGAACCCATTAATTGTGAAGTAGCTGGGTGATGTTTACAAGCAATCTCCAGTGCAACAGTCAGAAGCAAGTCCCAATTTCACTTCATGCCAGAAATGACTAATGAGAGGAAAGGTAAAAACCTTAGTTAGAGGGTCCCCAATTGACAGGGGAGTGGATTCTTGTGACTGCTATCTAATAGGTGGAGACTACCGGACTTTCATAGTCCCTATATATTCCGTGAACTAGAGAATGTGCAGGGATTGTGAATGCAAACTAATTAGGAATGTGCAACTCTAAGTGATGTTTTTATAACCATTCTAGTGAGTTCTGACTAGTGTTTATAAAGTAATAGGACTTCACTCATAGTTTTAGAGACTACATCATTACTTCTTCCATTAAAAAAAAATCTTGAATTTCCACAATTCTACAAGGTCTTCCAGCTTTGTAGATTTTATAAAGACCATTTTCTCATCTATATATTTAACACAAAACAGAATATTATCTGTGTTGCAGCTAAGGCAACACCTACTCTGAGTAGCATGTTAATGGCTCACTATGTCTAACATAACAGTCTATCGCAAAAAGGAAGGGAAAGAAGAAAGAAAAGAGAATGAAACAGTTCTCTTGAATGCTCAGATAAAAAGCAAGTAGTTTCCTTAGCAACTGTGATACTTTGGATAGTGCCAAACTAGTAGTGAAGTGGGTATAAAGTTCCGTTTAAATTGAAATCTCTAGCACTGGAAAAAAGTAAACTTTAAATGCTGCTGGTCTATAGCATATTCAAAAATCTAATTGCCAAGAATAAACAGAAATTAATTTTTTTCTACATCACTGAGTAACAAAAATTGTAGGTTTATGCATGTATATAGTAGGTGTATTGTATACAGTAGGTGTATAAAAGTATTTAGTCTCAAAGTTTTCAGCCTTTAAGAAATCAGGTACAAATATTATCTCATTCTGAAAACTATCCCATACCAATTTAAATTACATAACAGTATAAGCTATTATTGTTTTAAATATGAACAAATCAGAGACATACAATTATATTGATCTAAGCCTCAGTAAGTATCTTCTACTAGGTATTTATTTTTCTCTCTGGCCCCCATTGTTTATCCTTAAATATTAATTTTTAAAGTATTTGAAACACTTTATACACACACACATGCACACACAAAACTACTCCAAATGTATCTAACTAATGAAACTATTCTTGTACTTGAAGTCTCAATAAGAAACCTAACTTGTTTATTTCAACACTGCTTATGTCTGCACCTTTTTGTACTAGAACCCAAAATAGTATCTATGGGAGGTTCCAACTTGTATTGGCTTCAAACTAGAGACTACAGTAAACTGAAGAATTCTAACTTCCATTACACAATTGGAACTTTCCCTCCTTTTTCTAAGCCAAATAGAAGCCCTCCATGAAATAGCTTCCTCTGTATATTTGAAGTCTCTTGATATTCTTCAGTTTGTACTCCCTCCTTCCAAGTTATTGATATGAACACCCCAGGATTCAGCAAACTTGATGTTACAGCCTTCATCAATTTAAGCCTTGTGTTTTCTTAATTAATTAGAAGAGTTTATGGGAAAAGCTTTTATCTATAGCAATTGATTGGAGGCGTCATGCCCTTTTCAAGATGATGCACTTGGATGATGGGATTAAGAACGGTATGTGTTTTGGAGGCCAACTATCTCCTGCATTTCAAGAAAAAAAGGAGTATAAGACAGGGCCACATCTGAACTTTGGCTATTTATCTTCCTGTTAATGGTTGTCTGAGATATTAGAGTGTAGGCAGAATGACAGACCTGTGAATAAAGCAGGACAATCAATGTTAGCAGTCCTCTGTTTCTGCTCTGACTCTGTCACTGGCCTTTGACTCATGATATCACTTCAGTAAGGCACTGTTCCCACAGCGATAAAACTAAGACAATTATTTTCCTTTGCTGAAAGTGTTCAAAAATACCTCTAAAACTATATTGTATTGTTACTACAAAACCCCAAATTAGACACTTGCATGGAGAAGATCTGCAAGATTTAAAAATGGGCATGAAAAGATACACACACACACATACATATATATTACTTAAGATAAAGAACATTCTATATTGTATGTACAAAAGGGGGTGGGGGTATATGGATTTAAAATATTCTTCAGTTTCTGCAGCATGGAATGCAAAAATAACTTATTTCAAAGGAACATGCATATCATGAGCAGCTTTATAATCGATCATTGATAGAAGCCAAACAAACAAAATATTTATCTTCTCAAAATCTTATTTTTGGCATTTAGAGGGCTACCTGCCTTAGTTTTGTAATGTTCCATGGTGTGTGTCAAGAACTTTCTTCTAGCTCTGTTCCAATTCTGGTACAGATGTATGGGGCTACCACTCCTACCATCTTCAGTAAGCAGTGCCACTAAGGAACTTCTACTTGTACAGGGAGGTATGACAATTGTAGTCCAACTAAAATCAAGTTGTGGTCAACCTGAACTCTCCTTACAATCCAAAATGAATAAACCAAGCCTGTCATATGTTGGTCCTCTAACGAGAACTCATGGCTCACTATAAAAGATGATTGGCGAACGAAGTTAAAAATAATGATGCAGGACACAGAATTTGGGATGAAAATAATGATGCAGGACACAGAAATTGGGATGAAAATGGGCTATTTTATTAATCTATTTATTATTTCTTCTAGGGATACTAAAACTGGGGAGAGGGGGCTAGGTTTAGAATAGCTGGGGTAGCAGATAGAGGTGTGTGAAATGGCAGAAATCCATATCAGATTTCATTTCAAAATTCAGACGGTTCCCCTCTTCATTTCTGAAAAATTTGGAGAAATTGGGGGAGGGGGTTGATTCATAACCGGAATTCTGAAGTTTTGTTATTGTTTCAGTAAGTTTCATTTCATTAGTGGCAACTGGAAAATTTTCAAGCCTTTTTTCTCTGTCATTTTAACAGCTATCAGGATGAAACTTGCCAAACTTGTATTTAGTTTTTTATTTATTCTGTACATTTCTATCCTGCCCTTCTCCCCACAAGGGGACTCAGAGTGGCCATATTTATGACTGTAAGCCTGGAAAGTTTCAGGACATTTAAGTCATCCACCGATTTTTAGGATTTTAAAAAAATCCAAAAAAAAACAAATTTCAAGAGGCATCTGCTTGAATTTCTGCATGATGGGACAACATAAGCAGGACATCAATAACAATCAATTTCCTGTCTACCCATCCTGAGACCTAAAGAGGCAGTTCCAGATATATTCTTTTCAACCAAAAGAGGAGCCATAGGTCTTTACTCAATATTAGAGCTGTGCAACCATTCAGACACAGGCCATAAGTTGTAGGTATTTTGGCAAATTTGTGCTTACTATGCGACCTTATGAACCCAGAGGCCTCCCCCCTACTGAATGCAGATGAATCAAAACACCCATCTCAGAAAATTTTGGAAGAACTTCATTTGTTTTCATGTCTCCATAAGTCAGCTTGTTTTTTAGCACAAGCAAACTCTCCTGGAAGGTGCAGCCAAAAAGCTCTGTCACATGCTCTGCTCAGGCTATCAGGGAAGAGAAGAGACAGAGCCCCAGCTGCTGGCATTTCTCCTAAATTGCAGCAGCAACCAGCCTGCCAGCAACCACACCTCTCTCGTCATTTCAAGATAGAGATCAATTGAGGGTTTCTCTGACTGTTAAATGGGGGAAGGAGAGGAAAGCAGGAGAGTTAAGTGGGCTACTCGTGAACAAGAATCTGATGAAGAGCTTCAAAGGAAGCGTATCTGTGATATACTTAGCGCTCCAACAGAAGATGAAGATTTTATGGGTTTTGAAGAGAGTGATGGGACTGAGAGTGACATTGAGAAGGAGGGTGATTTGGACTGGACCTGTGTACAGGAAATTAGGGATATCTGTACTCAGCCTACCTCCAGTGATGACTTTGGGGGTTTGCAGAAGAGTGGCAATCGGGGAACACTTGGGAGGACCTAAGTCTTGACAGACGCTGGCAAAGGTGGAGAGATGGGAGGCAGTGTTCAGCTGCAGGGAATGGGGCAGCTGAAAGTGATGATGAAAGGGTGGGGAGCAGTTCATCCTCTGATGAGGAGCTTTAGGATATAAGTTGGTTTGGTTTCAATGGGTCTTTGCAGAAGGCAAAGTGTCTTTTCGGGTGTGTATCTTTGTCCCTGCCTTTACTCTCGAGCTTGGGTCCTTGGACTACAGATCTTCGTGTTTCCGTGACTTCTGGCTAATACTTCATAAGTGCTGACTACAACTCTCCCTGTTTGACTCCGGACCGTGTTTTGACAATGACTACACTTTTTGGACTGCTTCTTCTTACTTCGGACGTGCCTGGACTACGGACTGACTTTGAACTCTGATTTTGTTTGCTCCTACATTGTTTTTTGGTGCCTTTTGAACATTTTGAATTACAAGCAGTTTGCTGTGTATTTTCGTTATCCCAGATTATACCCCGGGATAATCCGGATTATATTTTAGTTGAGTTTTTTACGTAGCAGTTGCTATAGTCTTTTAGTTTGTGCTAGAGACACTGAAGCAAGTGTCTCTAAAGTATTTTTGTGTTTAATAAATCTGTGTTTGGACCTTTTATATTGTGTTTAGCATTCTTGAGGTTTCTGGGTCTTGACAACATAACTTGGCAAGAGCTCATTTATAGGGTTGCTATAAGCTAAGTCCACATTATAGCAGTTGAGCCAACATACATATTAGTTTACTTCCAAATAATATATAACATAACCAAAATATTGCAGGACCTTTTTGGGACCATTTTCACATAGATAACTTAAATAAATTCTTAGTTTAACTAATTTGTGATATAAAGATAAAGTTTTGCAGTGATTCGAAGTCTCTTTCACACCACAACTGCTGTTCTCTTTTGCAGCAATAATGATAAAGTATAAGACAGATCCTTGGAAAAGTGTTCTGTCATGGTACTTTTAATGACCGACAGACAGCATTATTATGATTGTACTTTCTCTGTATCAAATTGACACCATGATAGCTGCATAACAATGGAATTTTCTCTTCCTTGTCAAAACCCAACCATTTTAAAGCACTACAAGAAGTATTGATTTAGAAAAGGAACAAACAATATTGATTTATGCAACAACCTACCACCTGATGTCTAAAAGCATATGACAAAAAACTCGCTATTGCTCTCTGTTTTTCTTCATAAATGAAACATGTTAAGCATTAAGCAAACATATTCCAAAACTGGGTACTTGAGATCTCCCAGAAACTTCAAACCAATATTATTTAATCAATAGGAGCCAATAATAGGGCCTTTAATTCCAAAGTTAGCCTGTGTACAAGATTCAGACATCCAAAATTTGAATTCTCCCAAGGCTGAAATCCTCCAAAGATCATTATTCTGTAATATTCTGGTATTCCATTTAATCCATGCTGTACTCTCCCCAATCCCAATAAAAACTGATGAAAGAAACCTTACACAACATCGAAAATAGAATGCTTGTATTCTTTTTGCTCTTCACTGACTCTGAGTAGTCCTTACCTAAGACAACGTTATGAAATTCATGTTCTCATCAGTCAATAGGTATCTTGAAGGCAAACATACACATTTACTGAATAATGGCAAGACATATATCCATAACGCAATATTCTTTTCACTTGGCTCCTTTGTTCATGTGGATTGCTGGAATGCAGATCCCACCAGATTTTAATAATATAATGTGGGTGATGACAGAAATAAATGCCCCTACCATGACTTAACTGAATTCAGTGTTTTTGTTGGACTTTTGGTGACCACATAAATGACAGACCCCCAAGTCACCCTGTCATCAATAGCCAAGCTGCAGTCTTGTAGACTCAAGGCATCATTTCCTTGATTAAGTTTGTCCAGCTGCATTGCTATCTTCCTTGATTCCAAGTATATTGCATTAGAATTCAATTTAATCAGCTAGTGTTCTCTTGCTGGGATTAAAAGCTTTGTTTCATGAAAGCAAATTACAATTATTGTAATAATTGGGATTCTTTTTTCCTTTAAGAAATATCCACCAACAGGTTTAAGCTCCTAGTGTAACTATGTGTGACATTAAAGGCATACATGCATGAATATTACCAGATACAATTTCAAATACTTTCTTAATAGCTCCATTTTGGGATATAAGTTGCAGGATGTTAAATAAGTTGCAGGATGTTAAAGAGTTAAGAAACCAATTCGGCCAATTCGTGAACAAATCCTGAAGAAAATTCCAAAATGTTCTCCTGACTTGGTAAACGTGGGTTCCAAGGTAGACGGTCCTCCTGGATTGAAGGTGGTGCTGTTGAACGCCAGATCTGTCAATGGGAAAACATCAATCATCCAGGATTTGATACTGGAGGAAAAGGCAGATCTGGCGTGCATCACGGAGACCTAGTTGGACGAGGCTGGAGGGATGAATCTCACCCAGCTTTGCCCACCAGGTTATGCTGTGCAGCACCAACCGAGACCCGGGGGGCGGGGAGGCGGAGTTGCAATAGTCTATAAAGATTCCATCTCCTTGATCAGAGGCCCAGCCTTACAGTCGACCTTGTTTGAATGTGTCCACCTGAGGCTAGGAGACTGGGACAGAATAGGGCTGTTGTTGGTGTACCGACCACCCCGTTGGACTAGTTGATTGTAGTCCAACTAAAATCAAGTTGTGGTCAACCTGAACTCTCCTTACAATCCAAAATGAATAAACCAAGCCTGTCATATGTTGGTCCTCTAACGAGAACTCATGGCTCACTATAAAAGATGATTGGCGAACGAAGTTAAAAATAATGATGCAGGACACAGAATTTGGGATGAAAATAATGATGCAGGACACAGAAATTGGGATGAAAATGGGCTATTTTATTAATCTATTTATTATTTCTTCTAGGGATACTAAAACTGGGGAGAGGGGGCTAGGTTTAGAATAGCTGGGGTAGCAGATAGAGGTGTGTGAAATGGCAGAAATCCATATCAGATTTCATTTCAAAATTCAGACGGTTCCCCTCTTCATTTCTGAAAAATTTGGAGAAATTGGGGGAGGGGGTTGATTCATAACCGGAATTCTGAAGTTTTGTTATTGTTTCAGTAAGTTTCATTTCATTAGTGGCAACTGGAAAATTTTCAAGCCTTTTTTCTCTGTCATTTTAACAGCTATCAGGATGAAACTTGCCAAACTTGTATTTAGTTTTTTATTTATTCTGTACATTTCTATCCTGCCCTTCTCCCCACAAGGGGACTCAGAGTGGCCATATTTATGACTGTAAGCCTGGAAAGTTTCAGGACATTTAAGTCATCCACCGATTTTTAGGATTTTAAAAAAATCCAAAAAAAAACAAATTTCAAGAGGCATCTGCTTGAATTTCTGCATGATGGGACAACATAAGCAGGACATCAATAACAATCAATTTCCTGTCTACCCATCCTGAGACCTAAAGAGGCAGTTCCAGATATATTCTTTTCAACCAAAAGAGGAGCCATAGGTCTTTACTCAATATTAGAGCTGTGCAACCATTCAGACACAGGCCATAAGTTGTAGGTATTTTGGCAAATTTGTGCTTACTATGCGACCTTATGAACCCAGAGGCCTCCCCCCTACTGAATGCAGATGAATCAAAACACCCATCTCAGAAAATTTTGGAAGAACTTCATTTGTTTTCATGTCTCCATAAGTCAGCTTGTTTTTTAGCACAAGCAAACTCTCCTGGAAGGTGCAGCCAAAAAGCTCTGTCACATGCTCTGCTCAGGCTATCAGGGAAGAGAAGAGACAGAGCCCCAGCTGCTGGCATTTCTCCTAAATTGCAGCAGCAACCAGCCTGCCAGCAACCACACCTCTCTCGTCATTTCAAGATAGAGATCAATTGAGGGTTTCTCTGACTGTTAAATGGGGGAAGGAGAGGAAAGCAGGAGAGTTAAGTGGGCTACTCGTGAACAAGAATCTGATGAAGAGCTTCAAAGGAAGCGTATCTGTGATATACTTAGCGCTCCAACAGAAGATGAAGATTTTATGGGTTTTGAAGAGAGTGATGGGACTGAGAGTGACATTGAGAAGGAGGGTGATTTGGACTGGACCTGTGTACAGGAAATTAGGGATATCTGTACTCAGCCTACCTCCAGTGATGACTTTGGGGGTTTGCAGAAGAGTGGCAATCGGGGAACACTTGGGAGGACCTAAGTCTTGACAGACGCTGGCAAAGGTGGAGAGATGGGAGGCAGTGTTCAGCTGCAGGGAATGGGGCAGCTGAAAGTGATGATGAAAGGGTGGGGAGCAGTTCATCCTCTGATGAGGAGCTTTAGGATATAAGTTGGTTTGGTTTCAATGGGTCTTTGCAGAAGGCAAAGTGTCTTTTCGGGTGTGTATCTTTGTCCCTGCCTTTACTCTCGAGCTTGGGTCCTTGGACTACAGATCTTCGTGTTTCCGTGACTTCTGGCTAATACTTCATAAGTGCTGACTACAACTCTCCCTGTTTGACTCCGGACCGTGTTTTGACAATGACTACACTTTTTGGACTGCTTCTTCTTACTTCGGACGTGCCTGGACTACGGACTGACTTTGAACTCTGATTTTGTTTGCTCCTACATTGTTTTTTGGTGCCTTTTGAACATTTTGAATTACAAGCAGTTTGCTGTGTATTTTCGTTATCCCAGATTATACCCCGGGATAATCCGGATTATATTTTAGTTGAGTTTTTTACGTAGCAGTTGCTATAGTCTTTTAGTTTGTGCTAGAGACACTGAAGCAAGTGTCTCTAAAGTATTTTTGTGTTTAATAAATCTGTGTTTGGACCTTTTATATTGTGTTTAGCATTCTTGAGGTTTCTGGGTCTTGACAACATAACTTGGCAAGAGCTCATTTATAGGGTTGCTATAAGCTAAGTCCACATTATAGCAGTTGAGCCAACATACATATTAGTTTACTTCCAAATAATATATAACATAACCAAAATATTGCAGGACCTTTTTGGGACCATTTTCACATAGATAACTTAAATAAATTCTTAGTTTAACTAATTTGTGATATAAAGATAAAGTTTTGCAGTGATTCGAAGTCTCTTTCACACCACAACTGCTGTTCTCTTTTGCAGCAATAATGATAAAGTATAAGACAGATCCTTGGAAAAGTGTTCTGTCATGGTACTTTTAATGACCGACAGACAGCATTATTATGATTGTACTTTCTCTGTATCAAATTGACACCATGATAGCTGCATAACAATGGAATTTTCTCTTCCTTGTCAAAACCCAACCATTTTAAAGCACTACAAGAAGTATTGATTTAGAAAAGGAACAAACAATATTGATTTATGCAACAACCTACCACCTGATGTCTAAAAGCATATGACAAAAAACTCGCTATTGCTCTCTGTTTTTCTTCATAAATGAAACATGTTAAGCATTAAGCAAACATATTCCAAAACTGGGTACTTGAGATCTCCCAGAAACTTCAAACCAATATTATTTAATCAATAGGAGCCAATAATAGGGCCTTTAATTCCAAAGTTAGCCTGTGTACAAGATTCAGACATCCAAAATTTGAATTCTCCCAAGGCTGAAATCCTCCAAAGATCATTATTCTGTAATATTCTGGTATTCCATTTAATCCATGCTGTACTCTCCCCAATCCCAATAAAAACTGATGAAAGAAACCTTACACAACATCGAAAATAGAATGCTTGTATTCTTTTTGCTCTTCACTGACTCTGAGTAGTCCTTACCTAAGACAACGTTATGAAATTCATGTTCTCATCAGTCAATAGGTATCTTGAAGGCAAACATACACATTTACTGAATAATGGCAAGACATATATCCATAACGCAATATTCTTTTCACTTGGCTCCTTTGTTCATGTGGATTGCTGGAATGCAGATCCCACCAGATTTTAATAATATAATGTGGGTGATGACAGAAATAAATGCCCCTACCATGACTTAACTGAATTCAGTGTTTTTGTTGGACTTTTGGTGACCACATAAATGACAGACCCCCAAGTCACCCTGTCATCAATAGCCAAGCTGCAGTCTTGTAGACTCAAGGCATCATTTCCTTGATTAAGTTTGTCCAGCTGCATTGCTATCTTCCTTGATTCCAAGTATATTGCATTAGAATTCAATTTAATCAGCTAGTGTTCTCTTGCTGGGATTAAAAGCTTTGTTTCATGAAAGCAAATTACAATTATTGTAATAATTGGGATTCTTTTTTCCTTTAAGAAATATCCACCAACAGGTTTAAGCTCCTAGTGTAACTATGTGTGACATTAAAGGCATACATGCATGAATATTACCAGATACAATTTCAAATACTTTCTTAATAGCTCCATTTTGGGATATAAGTTGCAGGATGTTAAATAAGTTGCAGGATGTTAAAGAGTTAAGAAACCAATTCGGCCAATTCGTGAACAAATCCTGAAGAAAATTCCAAAATGTTCTCCTGACTTGGTAAACGTGGGTTCCAAGGTAGACGGTCCTCCTGGATTGAAGGTGGTGCTGTTGAACGCCAGATCTGTCAATGGGAAAACATCAATCATCCAGGATTTGATACTGGAGGAAAAGGCAGATCTGGCGTGCATCACGGAGACCTAGTTGGACGAGGCTGGAGGGATGAATCTCACCCAGCTTTGCCCACCAGGTTATGCTGTGCAGCACCAACCGAGACCCGGGGGGCGGGGAGGCGGAGTTGCAATAGTCTATAAAGATTCCATCTCCTTGATCAGAGGCCCAGCCTTACAGTCGACCTTGTTTGAATGTGTCCACCTGAGGCTAGGAGACTGGGACAGAATAGGGCTGTTGTTGGTGTACCGACCACCCCGCTGCACCTCAACCGCCCTACCTGAGCTTGCAGAGTTGGTCTCAGGCCTGGCATTGGAGTCCCAGCGGCTGGTAGTGCTGGGGGACTTCAATGTACATGCGGAGTCCACTCTTTCAGGAGCGGCTCAGGACTTCATGGCCACCATGGCAACTATGGGGCTGTCCCAACTAGTATCTGGCCCTACCCACTGTGCTGGACACACACTTGACCTGGTCTTCTGTCAGGGCTGGGAAGAAGGTGGCGGTGTGGAGGAGCTGTCAATCTCTCCTTTGCCATGGACCGACCACCATCTGATCAGGTTTAGACTCGTTGCAACTTCTAACCTCCGCAGGGGTGGTGGACCCATTAAGATGGTCCGCCCCAGGAGGCTTATGGATCCAGAAGGACTCCTGATGGCTCTTGGGGATGTTTCCGCTGCCTTGGATGGTGATTCTGTCGATGCCCTGGTCGCTCACTGGAATAGGGATCTGACTAGGGCAATAGACACGATTGCTCCGGAGCGCCCTCTCTTAAGTCGCCGAGCAAAACTTGCCCCTTGGTTCAACGAGGAGCTGGTGGAGCTAAAGCAAACAAAGAGATGGCTAGAGAGCATGTGGAGGAAAAAGCCCAGCGAGCCAAACCAAACACGTCTACGCCTTTATCTAAGGGCGTATGGCGCGGCGATAGAGGCCGCGCAAAATGCTTTCTACTCAGCCAATATTGCGTCCGCAAGGAACCGTCCGGCAGAGCTGTTCCGAGTAGTCAGAGGGTTGTTGAATCCCACCTCGAGTGGGTCTCCTGACGACTCGGCAGCACGCTGTGAAGCATTTGCTCAGTTCTTTGCGGACAAAGTTGCTTTGATCCGCACAGGCTTTGACACCACATTAACTGCAGTCTCTGAGGATGTAACTCAAGCATCTGCTTGTCCAATTTTGTTGGATTCGTTTCAATCTGTTCAACTCGATGAGGTCATCAGGGTTCTGGGAGAGGCGAGACCTACCACATGCATCCTAGACCCTTGCCCTTCCTGGCTGGTAAAAGAAGCCAGAGGGGGTTTGGCAGAGTGGGTAAAGGTGGTGGTTAATGCCTCCCTTCGGGAAGGCAAGATTCTAGCCAGCTTAAAACAAGCTGTCATCAAACCGCTGTTGAAAAAACCATCACTAGACCCCACTCAATTCGTCAACTTTCGGCCAGTTTCCAATCTCCCCTACTTGGGCAAAGTCCTGGAACGTGTGGTGGCCTCGCAACTCCAGGAATTCCTGGTGGACACAGACTATCTAGAGCCGTCACAGTCTGGCTTTAGGCCGGGACATGGTACTGAGACAGCCTTGGTCGCCTTAGTTGATGATCTGCGCCGGGAACTGGACAGGGGGAGTGTGTCCCTGTTGGTTCTGCTGGACCTCTCTTTGGCCTTCGATACCGTCGACCACGGTATCCTTCTGGGACGCCTCGTGGGAATGGGTCTTGGGGGTACTGCCTTGCAGTGGCTCCGGTCCTTTCTCGAGGGTCGCTCCCAGAAGGTGTCACTAGGGGACTCCTGCTCGACTCCTCGGCCATTGCACTGTGGAGTCCCGCAGGGCTCAATACTGTCCCCTATGTTGTTTAACATATACATGAAGCCGTTGGGAGAGATCATCCGGAGTTTTGGGGTGCGATGTCATCTGTACGCAGATGATGTCCAATCATCTGAGTGATAGGCTTTTTCCTATCACTCATTTCCACCTACCACTAAGGAGGCTGTTCAGGTCATGAACCGGTGCTTGGCCGCTGTCTCGGACTGGATGAGGGACAACAGATTGAAACTAAATCCAGACAAGACAGAGGTACTCCGCGTCAGTCGTAAGACCGAACAGGGTACGGGGTTACAGCCTGTGCTGGACGGGGTCACACTCCCCCTGAAAGCTCAGGTACGCAGTCTGGGAGTTCTCCTGGATTCATCGCTGAGCTTGGAACCCCAGGTCTCAGTGGTGGTCAGGGGAGCATTTGCACAATTAAAACTTGTGCGCCAGCTGCGTCCGTACCTTGGGAGGGCTGACTTGGCCACGGTAGTACACGCTTTGTTTACATCCCGCTTAGACTACTGCAACGCTCTCTACGTGGGGTTGCCTTTGAAGACTGCCCGGAAGCTGCAGCAAGTCCAACGCGCGGCAGCCAGATTACTAACGGGGGCTGGGTACAGGGAGCACACCACTCCGCTGTTACGCCAGCTCCACTGGCTGCCAATTAGCTTCCGAGCACAATTCAAAGTGCTGGTGTTGACCTATAAAGCCTTAAACGACTCCGGCCCTGTTTACCTCTCCAAACGTATTCTCCCCTACGTACCATCAAGACTACTAAGATCGTCTGGAGAGGCCCTGCTCTCGGTCCCACCGGCCTCGCAAGCGCGGCTGGTGGGGACGAGGGACAGGGCCTTCTCAGTGGTGGTCCCGCGACTTTGGAACTCTCTCCCTCTGGAGGCCAGAACCGCCCCATCCATCCTAACATTTAGGAAACGGGTGAAGACGTGGCTGTGGAGTCAGGCCTTCGATGAATGAGGACCCTGGATGGAAGTTGATGTAGATCCATCTTAATAGGATGACTGACCATTGTAGTTTTATATATAGTGTTTTTAAAGTTGTTTTTGTAATTGTGATATATGATATTTTAATGAGTGTATATGTTTTTTATGGCTGGAAACCGGGCTGAGTCCCTCAATGAGGTTGAGAAGCTCGGTATAGAAAACTGTGAAATAAATAAATAAATAAATAAATAAAGATTTCCATCTAACCCTGGATATGTGAGTACTGGATTGTCTTTGTAGAGCTCTGATTATTTTGGGTTTTAAAAATAAAAACCACTAGTATGACATGAGATTGTGAAATGGTGACTATTAAACTTCAAATGCTCACAATTGCAAAGAAAAATACTTTCTACAGGAACAGTCCAATCAAAATGTTAATCATCTGGTAGAAATGGACTAAATTTGCTTTTTAATTAAGATTTTACAGTTCTGTTCCATTATGGTAAGGATCTTCCACTGCAACTTGGCCCAAGCAAGGGGGAAAATGTTCTGTTACCTTTTCCCAAAACACTAGAAATCAAGAAGCCTGAAAACTACCTTCCTGGAAAAAGGTTTCTCCTGGTTTGTTTTTTTAAAATCCCTCCTCATTTTGATTCAGTGTTATTCTTGTGATGTTCTAAGATAAATATTCCAGTGGGGTTTCAAGAATATTTAAAGCATGATTGAAACATAGTCAACATTATTTTTCTTAATGCTTCAGAAGAATATCCTGCACTAATAAGATTTTCACAATTTGTTCTGCACAAATGGCACACATGTTTGTTTTTGCATGTAGAGAGCAGTATTTTTTGCACAGAAAAAAATATATTGTGCAAATTACATCCTACTATACCAGTGATTCTCAATCTGTGGGTACCCAGATGCTTTGGCCTTCAAGTCCCAGAAATCCTAACAGCTGGTAAACTCACTGGGATTTCTGGGAGTTGTAGGCCAAAACATCTGAGAACTCACAGGTTGAGAACTATTGTACTATACAAATAGATTTTGAAAACTGCACAACTTTTGGAGACTTTCTTGGTATTGGGGAGAAAATTACCAAAAATTACTGGTGGCTTCCTTCTAATATGAATTTGAAGAAGAATTGCCATTTTTTTCAAAACCAAAAAATTCAGATTCATCATCATCTGTATTATAGATTGCTGGTGAAATTTATTAACCAATCACAACTGACATGGAAATGATTCATTTAGTTCAAACTGACCCTCCTAAAAGTCATTAATTGTTTTAGAAATAATAGGTTAGATTATTTTAATATAGAATTTGAGTTAGAGGCTATATTCATTTGGATATGCAACTTTCCTGATATTTTTATTTGCATTTTTTCAATTGAAAAACTCTATGTAGACTTAAACTCAAGGACAGATAGCTGTGTTCTGGTCCTCCTGTTACTACAATGCTGTTTGCACACAACACAATTATTTTGATTTTACTTTAACTACTAAGTAATACTGGGATTTTTAGTTTGGCTGAGACACACAGAATTTTGTAGGTCAGCACTATAACTCTCTAGCAGAAAATAATAACATACTAATCTTGTTATTCTGCAGAATGGTGCCTGATAGTTATAATTGCATACTGTATATTAGACAATTGGATACAACACAGGAGGTTTAAATTAGTCTGTTCCACTTTTAAAATAAAGCTTAATGAAATTCTCCTCTGTTCCTAATTTCAGTAGGTTTTCTCCCTCTAATTTGAGAAGTTGGAAATATCTAGGTTATAGTAATAAAGGCATTTGAGGGTCAAAGAGGTTTTGGCAGGTTCTTTCAGTTTAATATGGCAATTTAATATGACACTGGAGTCATTCCATTTCTCATGTGTCAGCAGCCAATAAGGAACAGTCCTCAGTCCTGAGAAACCTATTTATAATTATAACAGAAAGCCTTCTTCTAAGGGAATGCTATACTGTACTTAACAATTCTCGAGGGGGAAAAATCAAAGGGACTTTTCATGGAACTATGAAACATTTGATATGACAAATACTTCCTGAAAGGGGAAAAATTGTATCATTTAAAAGATGGATTGCATGGGGTTGTAACGACTCTGCTGTGCTTTGCCTTCCCTCTACTGAGACTGAATGTTTCAAGTGAATGTACTACAATGAAGGGTATTTCTACAATTACGTATATTTTGCTGATATTTCATATTTAATTTTCATTTGGATAAAGCCCATTGTTAAATGTCTAGGGAAACATTCAGATCTGAGCTGCTCTAGGGACTTTTCACAAATAAATAAACAACTCTAACTCAAAGGGAAAATAATTTTATAGACTGTCTTGCAATCTATTAATACAGTCAGAACTTGCAATAAAAAGGTGCAATGTAGACTGCTCCTGTTTAGAATTTTAACATAATTTCATGTCATTTCTCACTACTCCAAGAATCAACATCTGAACTCTACTGAGCATGCTCAGACTTTGGTCTGGTTTGTATTTCCTCTCTTTTTTTCCTGGTTTGTAGTGTGTGTATTTGCTCTTCTACAAATTTGGAACCCCCCCCCCTCCCCCTTTTGTAGTGGTGGTGGTGGTGGGGTGTTCGATTAAAGACTAGTACTTGGGAAACTGCATTTAGCATTAATAGGACATTGAATGTATGTTGAAAGGCAGCCACAAATTGTTGTTTCCCCTTTGCTTTTTAAAAAATGAACTTTAATTCCATTAAAATGTATCGCTTTATATATGGTACATGGCCAATGATCCATAAAAACAAGGACAAATATCAACATATTTTTTTTTCTTAAAGAACAAATAATGTCGTAGGCCCAGCATCGGTAATGTGTGTCATTACCTCCTAGGTATTACAATAAGTCATAACATGATCAAGTATGTATGTGTGTTAAAGTAAACATTATACTGTTGATTATTATGTGCAGCTGCTAATGTAGGTCAACTAGTAAGTTTGGACCACACCCAGTGAGGTATAACTGTGTGGATTTTAGAATAAAGTTCAGCTTTTGCTCTGAGGAGCCTTTGCTCAGGTATTTTGCTCAACCATTTGTATTGCTCTCTCATTTGAAGGAAGTTGAAGAAGCCTTATTCTGTATTGCTTACAAGGACTTACAAGTTTGTTGCACTGTTTGTTTTGTTTGCAACACTGCAAGTTCATGTTTTAACTCTGCTGATAAGAGTAAAGTTTTTTTTCTGTTCATTTTCCTATTGCCTATGTGCAATGTTATTGTGTCTTCTGCATTTGACCTGACTGAAACTCGCTTGAGCGCAATACTATGAATGTAGTTACTGGTTCACTTATCTTTCACCCAGTCTTCACTATTACAAATGGCAGAGAATTGCTTTGAACTTAACCACCATGATCAGTATAATTGATATCAAGACAGAGATCCATATCTAGCTTTGAGACAAAAACATTTAAAATTGGCAAGAAGAAGAAAAAATAAGATTACCGACCAAAATACAGAAAATACTCAACCAACAAACACTATGTTATCTGTAGTACTAAAACAATGTACAATTTCCTGTAGAATAAGGAGATATTGTTGCAGTGCTTGGGCGTCTGCGCCCAAAGTGTCCTGAGCACAGATTTGAAGCAAGGCTACTCTCCCACACAGAAATGTTGTAACCACAGCAGCAAGAACCAAAATGACAGAAAGTGAGTGGAAGACAAAAACAACCCAAATTAATTATTAATACGAACATGACATGAGTATTAATTACAAGGTCAGTTTTTGGACAAATTGATGGAAAGTGGCAATAGCATGAAATTCCTTAATGGAGTTGAGTGAATGGACCTATCATTTCTCTCCTTCTATTGCAGCTAATACACCTCCTCTGCTTAAGAAAACCCTATGAAGTTCATGGGGTTGCCCTAAGTTGACAAATGACTTGAAGAAACACATCCACAACTATTAGGATTACTTATTCTGTTTATCTTGTCTATAGTTAGGTGAGAGATACATTATCATAGAAAATTTGCTTAAACATCTCTTAGCATTTTTGAAATTACATGAATATCATTTTCCCCGAGCATGCTTTCAGTGCCAAGCAAAACGTTAACTCCTTTTGTTGAGTGGTAGAAAAGCTCAAAACTTTTAAACAGAAGTCATTTCTCTTCTGCTTACTGTTGTTTCCACTATAAATCACCACTGCTTCAGGAAAGAACAGCTCATATTTCAACATAAAAACCATACTACTGAAATACACTATGCTTTCAATATAATAATAATAACCATCATAAAGGAAATAATCAGTCTATGGCAATCTGAAACACTATCAACTCTGTCAACCAGAAATACTGATGTCTTGAGAAATATCACAAAGATATTATATAGATATAAAAGTATACATCCAAAAGAAATGATGTTCTGTTGCACCAATAAAACATATCATATATAAACAAACAATAATTGACAGCAGCAGATAGGAAAAGGCACCTTTTTTCAAGAAAGTGACAGCATCTTTTACAAGGCAACGGAAAGTTGCTATAAAATAGTTTAACACTGTACACAGCAGACATGCTAATTAAAACTGTCAATCAGTGATCAATCAGTTCTTATGCCACCTAAGATAGTGTGGCATTTCTGTATCGGTGTTATCTATAGGGTAGTCACAATGAGAGTATTCATCCGAGCTGTCAGCAAGATCTCTCTGTTCTATAATGGCAGTCTGTTCAATGGCCCTTCTAAGGCATTTTATACCCAGGAAAAGATTGCTGTGGCAAAAAATAATATGTTCTATAACTAGGCTATAATTTTAACTGGTAAGCAACACAGCTTTGCATACTGTTCTCTTCATGAATGTTCTTGTTGGCTCATTCTTTGAATAATGCATGTCTTGGTTAGCATTAAAATGCTTAATCAATATACATTGATGAAGCTTTAACCACCCACAAAGACCATCAAGACCTTTATTAATATTCAATCAAGTTTATGTATGCTTCAGTTGCAGATTAGAAGCAGGGACCCACCAAAGCTCCTGTGTGTTTTTTCAACACTTTCTTCTCTTTCCTCATTCTCCTCCCTCTGTTCATTTCTAGCAGCCCAATCTTTGCATTCGCTGGAGCACCTTGGTTTTCCCTTTTTATTCCACTACTGCTTCCACAAAGTGGCTGTTAGTGTATATAGTTATTTATGCAAAATACAGAAACACAGTTCTTGCAATGGAACGGTGCATAGAGGATAAGTCTTGTGACTGCATTTCTTAACTTGTTCATAAACTACCTTGAGGTAGGGATGAGCAACGAGGCAGCCTATTTTTAAAGCAACAAAAATTGTCTGGAAAATATATTGAAAGAATATCTCCAAATAGGTGGAATGGACATTAAAATGTCAAGTGAAATAAACCAGCACAAAAAAATCACAGTCATCTAAACATTTGATGATATCTGAACTGATGTTGATTGACCAGGAAATTTGGGGACTAATTTGGGGGATAATATCACAAAGTTCTGCACCAGTTGCACTTGCTGTGCCAAGGGCCATTTCTAAACTGGATAGAATTGTAAAGGGCACTAAAAATATAGTTACATGGTACAAACATTAGCTATGTTAAATTTGGAGTACTACTTATAGCTCTGATTACCACACCTGAAAAATAGCATTGTAGAGCAATATTTAACTTTCGAAAAGATAGGTAAGGGAAGACATAATGGACAAGTATAAAATATACTTGGAAAAAGTTGAAGAGTATAGGAAGGTTTTAATATTTCTTGTACAATACTACAACTTGGGGCCAGTCCTCTGAGACTCCATTGTGAAACAAGTAACAATATTTTTTCACACATGACATAGTAAAATAGTAGAAACTGCTACGATATTCAGAGAGGCTTTAAAATGTATCAATCAAATGTATATAAACTAAGCTTTGCGACAGTTAGTGGTCACTACATTCATGTTTATCTCCAGTATCAAAATCTATATGCTGATATGACTATATGTGTGTGTGTGTGTGTGTGTGTGTGTGTGTGTGTGTTGTTATAGAATACAAAATAAGGGTACTGTTATTCTCAGGTCTTGGTGGTGGTTGTCTTTCTGCAGCCATCTGGTTAGTTAGTGCAGGACAAGAATGCTGGGTGTCCTTATTCAAGGAAGATTAGGATGGGCCTTTGTGTGCCAATTGCAGCTCATCCTCTGTGTGAGCACAGCAGATAAGCTAATCTTTTCTGTCCTTCACTGCTTATCCTGGTCACAGGTAGAAAGGAGTCTGAGTTTCCTATGTCTAGTAAATCAAGTACATTTTCTGGCCTGAATCTGCAAATGTCTAGAAATACTGTGGCTTTTCCCCCTCAAGGTTTTTACAAGTACAGTGATCTGAATTACTAAAATAAAAAGTCATGATTCACAGTCACAAGTAATGTCTGTCAGAATACAGTATGCTACGGTATTGAATAACATACAGTGTTTTACCTGTTTATTAATCTGTATGCACTGGAGTATCTTCGATGGTTAAACTTTCTGTAATAAAGCTTGTGGTTGACAAAATTTAAGGTTGACAAAATTTAAGGAGTCCCTAATGGACTTGGTAGGTGTTACTATTGCATTGCCTTACGGCTTGTTGACTTTAATAAAGACATAATTGATTGATTGATGTAAGTAATAGGCTTATAATTTATGCATCATATCCAGTGGTGGGTACTTTTTGGGTCTAGTCTAGGGGGATGTAATAGACTCCAAGGAGACCTCAGTGGACTCCAAAGACATCTACTGCACCCATAGAAACCTCCCAAATGTCCTCTAGGGAATAATGGCATTTTCACCAAATGCTTGTTCCTTCCTAGGTCTTTCTTTTACAAAAAGGAAAACCCTTTCTATTAAAAAAGTAATGACCTCTATGTCCAATGGACAAAATAAAATCACAAAATCACCCTTCATGTCTTCTAGAAAGTGTCTGGGGGTATTTTTTAATCATGTGAATCAATGCACACCTTTCTCATGCCAATCCTTAGCATGGCTTTGTTAAGAAATAATGAAATGTAACTGTAATTAGCAATGCTAAACAAACTTTGTTTCTTCTTCCTTATCACTTCCTAACCAGTTAACATATTATGAGAATGATAGATGACTATAACTCTTTTGTTAACTGTGTTTTGATTTATTTTCTTTTTAAAAATCACAATTTCATCTTGAAAAAACCTGCACTTAGGGAGAAAAAAACTTTTTAATGGATGCTGTAATGTTCCATTTTTACTCTAATAGCTGCTTTAACAGGGGGAAATGTTTTAAAGAGTCCACCTTGTCCAGTTGTCAGATTAGCATCAGGCTAGAGTCTGGGTGTAAAATTAGAAGCATAATTCACTTATTGACCTTCTTTGTGTGTAAAGCAATAGCTCCAAAAGCCATCTTGCTGAAAGAAATTCTTAACCATTAAGAAAGTCTGATCAAGAGGAATGAGCTATTGGTTTTTATTTATTTAAAATGAATGAAGTTGTTGTGTACAATTTAAAATAAAATCCCAAAGCTGCTTGCAAATTTAAAAAGAAACAACAGCATTATTTAAATACAACTCAATGCTAAAACTATTTAAAGTACAAAATCAACCCATTTTCTAATGACAGCAAGGTAAACAGAGAAGAGAGAGCAACAGGAAATGTAGCAGTCAGGAAATGTAGCAATTAAAAGACTCTTTTCCAAAAAGGAACATAGTACCGTCCAGAATAGATGGGCAAAGAACATTCATTTATTTTCTCCTCCACTTTCATGTGAATAATGTAAATTCAAATCCTACATTCATTCTTTTGAGATTTTGATGGAAAATTCCTTTGGCAAATGTGATATATTTACAGCAGTCTCAACACTCGCCAATTCTTTTTGCTGCTTACATACTCCAGCACAACTATTACATTGGTGTATGTTACTTTTAAAGCAGTGCATTACAGCGGGAATGGGATGCCATCAGGAAATAAAGTTACCCTACCAATTCCTAAGAAGCAGAAAGCAATACATTTTTGTTTTCTGGTGGAGACAGCTTTCAATAGCTTCCCTCCTTCCCGCTCCCTGATCATCATCACACTCAGGGTAATTTTGCCTCTCCTGTTAAACTAGCCAACCCATCAACAGTTAGAAAGTAGTGTGATCAACAACATACTTGTTGATCACATGGCTGGACACTTCATTAATGATGCATTTGAGCAGACTCGGCTAAGGACTATACCTGACCACAGGGAGTGTTATGCTATTTTGTGTTTTTGGTCTGTCTTATGATAACTGGTTTTTGCCTTGTCAATTTATTTCTTCAGCTCCTTAAATGCATATTAAATGCCTGTTGTAAAGAGTTTTGTAGGATGAAACAATATGTAAACCCTTACATATATTGTAGAACCTCCAAGACTAACTTAAAGAAGGTAGGTTATAGCATAAGCTTTCAGACTGAATCTGGGATTGTGCACTGGGATTGTGGCGCAGCTGGCTGAGTGTCAGCTGCATTAAGATCACTCTGACCAAAAGGTCATGAGTTCGAAGCCAGCACGGGTTGGAGTGGGTTTCCAACCAATTGTGTGTGGCCTGTTGTCGACCTTTGCAACCCGAAAGACAGTTGCATCTGTCAAGTAGGAAAATAAGGTACCACCTTAAAGTGTGGGGAGGCTAAATTAACTGATTTATGAGGCCATAAAGAAGACTCCAGCAAAGCATTCCAGCGGGGAAGCCTGCGGGAATGCGGAAGTACTTCATCAGCGTCGCAGATGGACGATTAAATTGACAGCTTCCCTGGTGGCCAGAAAAAGTTAAATAGCCTCTGTGTATGTCTGTATATCTTATATGTTAAAATTGGCATTGAATGTTTGCCATATATGTGTACACTGTAATCCACCCTGAGTCCCCTGCGGGGTGCGAAGGGCGGAATATAAAAGCTGTAAATAAAATAAAATAAAATAAAATAAAATAATCTATTTCATCATGCGCATGGAGTGATGTACCAGTGGATATATATATTTTTTACCAATGAGTGAGCAGGTGTTTTTGTGAATAGAAATCACAATGCAAAACTTTTGGGTATGGTAATAAGGCACCAAGCTTGGTTTTAATGATGGTCATTCAGGAACAAAGTTAGGAGGAAAGTTATTGTCTAAAGCCAAGATGATTGGATAACTATATAACAGCGAAGAGTTCTTGGAGTGTATTATGATAATAGCTGCAAATAAAAAATGAGCTTTGAAAAACTACCCACAGAAACCCACTGACTGACCTTGGGTAAGAAGAAAACAGAAGCAACCCCTGTCCCCCAAATAAATTGTATCAAGAATTATATAGTGTATATAATGTAACGTAGTTGTCTTCCCATCTAACTTTAATGATATAATGGGTAGAGAATTTATTTTAAGGGAAAGAGAATTTCCATAGTATAACTGCTATACAGGCAGTCCCCAGCTTACAAACAACTCACAGTTAAGAACTGGGGTGAGACAACAGGAAGTGAGAAAAAATAACGCTTCAGAAGGGAAATTCACTCCTGAAAGAGTTATGTGAGGAAAAGACGTCTTCACTGAAGCTTTCCCACCAATCCTTGTTTCCATAACAAACTCCCCCCCCCCCTCAATTATCACAGGGGTGTTAACCTTTTCCTATGCTATCCAAAGCATATATATATGGCTGGAGATACACTTTAAAAGATGCCTGTTCTGACTTACACACAAATTCAACTTAAGAACCAACCTACAGAACCGATCTTGTTTGTAACTTAAGGACTACCTGTACTAAGCTACTATTAATCTTTCTAACATTAGACCTACTTTAACTTTAACTGTGCTTCATTTTTATGTATCTCAAAGGACAACAAATTAAGGTATGGGAAGTAAGATACTTTGTTCTCTTTACACAACTAAAGCTTAAGAATGGTGGGAAAAGGTTTTACAGACTTGGGCCAATGTACTGTTCATTCCAATATACTGTCTCCAATAGAAATCAGAATAAGTCTTGGCGGGGGTCCATAAGTGACTGTAGAGACGTATTCTTGATCCGCATTGATTTCCAGATGGAAGGCAATCCTGACAAGGGTTGGCTTGACACACCCTCTTCTTGACATGTTTCTCCTTTTCACCTTCCATTAGTGTCTCTTCAAATTCCACAGCATTGCTGGTAACAGCTGATCTCCAGTTAGTATGCTTGAGGGCCAGGACTTCCCAGTTCTCTGTGTCTATGCTACAGTTTTTAGGCTGGCTTTAAGCCCATCTTTAAATTTCCTTTCCTGTCCACCAACATTCCATTTTCCATTTCTGAGTTGAGAGTAAGGTAACTTGTAGCTAATTATTCTTGGACTCACTATGGAATTAAGTTTTTTTAAAAAAACTCAGTTAACCTGGAATATAATTTTCAGAGAGGTATGCAAAGCAACTCGCATACTGTATATATTAACATTTTTGTATACATTTTCATAGGTAATGTCCAGCATCAAATGCATGACATATTAACCTCCAGTTGGCAGATGTAAAGGAAACAGTGGGATCACCTTCAAGGGCAGCTTGTAATGCAACAGATATGAACCATAGTTTAGCAATAAATTCATTGCTTGGGGGTTGAAAAATGACAAGGCTTCTTTACCTGTGTTAGCAGCTACACCATCCAGTTATGTCTATCTTTTTACCTAACAACAATTTGTGCATATTCCCACTTGAGCTAATTATCAATACCTATACTTTCTATTTTCCAGAACTCTCTGACCTTACATTCCCTTATGTGGCACACACATCCATGTGACTGCACAAGTGGGCAATGAGTGTGAAAGTTTCTGTCATATTAAATTTTTTATAAGTTTATAATAGAAACGGCTCAGAAACTCTTCTGGAAAGTAATGAAGCTATGAAACTAGAATATGGGGCAGAACTACCCATAGAATAAAAGTATATCTGGTCAATCTAATTGTAATAGGTTGGATCAAGGTTTCTTTGTTCTCAGAGCAGATCCAGTGAAGTCATTGGAACAAGTGAGATACAGTTAACTTGAGTCTAACTGGCTTTACTGGATCTACTGAATAAATCTGACCCAACCCAACCTAAAGTAAAGACTTACCAAATATAGGTACATGTAATCACACATAGAATATAAACTTCATATACTGACATGAGGTGATAGAAAGCACATATTTTAAGTGAGAGCAATTTGTGTAAGGTTTCAGCTGGCAAGCCATTCCAACCCACTTTCTTGAAACATTGGATTCTTGTCAACATTTTATCATCCTTTCCACAAAGGAATTAATGCCATTTTATCAGAAGGGACTGTTTACTCCATCCAAAATTACAAGGTAATAAATATGTATAATGTCAAAGTTTAACTACGCAAACCAGTGTTAATTATCCATCCCCAAGTGAATATCTAGAGCAAAAATGAAGAAGTTTGAAATATTTCATTTCATAAACTACTAGTAGCATAAGTTGCCATCTAGCATAGGATAAGAGTGCCTCCAAGTGGCATAGAACTAAATTCCATTTGGGGAAAAAGTTAAAATTCCATATAATTAAAGATAAACTTGTGGAAGCAAAAACAGACCTATAAACTTATATGTTCCATCCTTTCTGTTCAATACACGTTTCTAAATAGATATGCATATACTTCAATACATAATCCCAAAATCATTATTCCCTATTAGACCTAAATAGATTTTTTAGAGAAGGGAATTCATCTTTTATAACCAATAGAAGTTATTTTAGATTTCTTAATGTAGACAAAATGTTTTCCCCAATGTGTAACCATCCAGTCCAACCCCCTGCTATATCAAATGCTGTGACTATATTTCAGAGGAACGAATTGGCAAAATCATCTCTGAACATTCCTTACTTACAAAACTCTTATGAAATTCATGAGTCCCCAGATTTCAAAGGATACTAGGGATAGAAGGGAACCAAGAAATTCCTAAAATATCAAACAGAGTGAAATTTCCAAATTCCTTTATAGCTAAAATGTAATGGGATGAAAAATAAAGCTGAAGAGACTGTGACTATTTCAGAATTTTTGATTACTGCTCTTCAGATAGGCAAAAACTCAAACAAGCATTACATCTGCATCAGAGTCACACACTTTTCACCTCTGTGACCACATTATTGTCTGATTAACATTAGAATTATGTCAAAATGCTGAGTTAAGAGGACTGACTTACGGCAACTATGATTATTTTTATCCCTCAGACAGATGGCACTTGAAAGGCACGCCCAAAGTCTCCTGCTTCCCAAGTCTTACCCCTGAGGTTGGAAGTGTAATCCTCAGGGTGACCTCATGGAAATCTTTCTTCCTCACCTCTCTAGTTGTGAGACCTAAATAAGTGGCTCCAGAGTGTTCACCAATTTCACTTGCTCCCTCCCTAACTCTCTGATGGTGACAATTATTTAGGTGCCTCATTCAAAGCCAATTATTCCAGTCCATTGCTCACTGTACAGGGTGAAAACCCCCTTTAACAGGGGAGAAAATTTCTCCCCTGTCCTGAGGCGACCAGGTAGACTCTTACTGCTAAAGAGGTGTGTGGGGTAAGCAATCTTTCAATAAAGAAAGAGAAATGAATGGGCCTCCAACAGCTATAATAAACTCATAAGCCCTGTCCACCTCTCCACTGGACACACAAGTGCCCAATGAAAGCACATGACCTCATATCACTGGAGACCATCAAATAAACCTTTACCCCAATAACATGGCTACACCTATTGAGGTGTATTTTGTTCTGTCATATAGTCTACAAGAGATACATACACCCTCCATGAACCTTGTTATTAGAGGCAGTGCTTTCAATACTTATGAGTGATTGATGGATTTTGCCCTCACCATAGAATTAGCTTCAAGTGCAGGTGTTCCTTCTTCCTCATTGTAAAATTAATAAATACAACTTACTCAATTTTTCATCTAACATGTAACCTCTTAGATATGTGATGCAGGCAAGCATTCTTTTATTTCATTGTTGCTTTTGGTGTATGTTTTTAATTATTGCTTCTCTGAAGGGTGGTAAAGGAGCACAAAATAGTGGGAATAGCAGCAAAGATGGGGGTTTAAATTAAAGAGAATTGATATTGAGTGCTGTGGAAGCTTCACATCTGATAATTCAAGTACATATCAATCTCTTTCTGATGAGCTTTTGATAATGGGAGATGAAACTAGAGATGCTTGAAGAATTTCCTAATGGCACATGATATGGATGTATTTAATAATGGCTTCTTTCTGGCTACGCATAACTAAAAAATTATTTGCTATTTGAAGGCACTTATGCACTTTTGAATTATATTACTATGATTTGGGATTTAATTGGTTGTCAAGGTTGTTGCATCCTTAATGCCACGCCAAGCAGAATAAGCTGTCTTCTAGGGCTGGACAAAGAAATACTTGTTGACACCTATCATGGTTGGGTGTGTTTATTTATTTATCCTATTTATACCCTGCCTTTCTCTACTCCGAAGGGGACTCAAGGCAGCTTACATATACATATAGGCAATTATTCAATGCCTTAATACATATACAATTCCAATAACATTAAGACAAAATTAAATTAAATTGAAATTAATACATATTTAGTGTTTAAAAACATTTCATTCTATACTAAAATCATGCCATCCTGTGTATTTATTGGAAACGTAGATGCTTTAATGCTTGGAATAGCTGAAACAAAACTTATACCGCTTCTAGAAGACAACCAAGGCTGCATAAAGCTCTTGCATTGGAGGATTAATCCATTTTTTTTTTTGGAATTATCACCTGTTGAAAGATCTGCAAGAAAAGGAGCTTATTGATGTATTATCCATCAAAAGAGATAATTGCATATATTGTCACCAAGCCTCTTTCTAGGAACCACTTCCAGTCCCTCAGAGAAAAGATGAATCTTGTGGGATCAAACAAGCATAGCTGAGAATAAAAGAGTGTTTTTGGGACAGAGGGCACTTGAGTGTGCCTTCCCTTTTGTTTTCACCTGTTTTCTTGATCTATGTTCTCAAGTCCTTTTGCTTTCTATCTCCATCTCAAAAGTTTAACTAACTTTTATGACCCTCTGGCTAGAAACAGAGCATGAATCTCCAGACTCAGCATGACTGACACCCACACATGGGAGCCAACTTTAGGGATTCTTATATCAAAAATATAGGTAATCTTCTTTTTGGCTATCTCATTTTCTATCCTAGATGTATTTTTTCAAACAATAAAAGAAAGGTTTACCAGAGCATCCTGTATATCTCTACTATTTCCTACCACAAGTTCATATTGCCTTGACTATGTTAAACTCTGGTTAACATAATAACAAATAATTATTACAGTATTTACTCCTTGATTGTATATCAATATGTATTTTACTAATATTAGCTTTGATCTTTGGTGTAGGGGAAAAATATATTTTGGTGGGTTTATGTTAATCTATATGGTGAACCAGGAATTAATGAACTTTTCTCATTTTGCTTTTCTCCTTCTCTCTCCCCCCCCCCCACCCCCGCTTTCCCCATTCTTTCTTTTGAATTTGCAATCAAACATTTAAATCATTAAAAAAAACATTGGGGGACCAGATCTTCATAAATGTATATGTGTATCCACCCTTATGTATATTGCAATGGTTTCTTTTCATGTGAAATAATACAGAAAAAAGCTGGAGGTGGACCAGGAGTACAACTTACAATCTGCATACAATATACATTTTGAAAATTAGTAATACAGTGCATAGTATCAAGAGGGTATTAGTACAATAAGATATATCTGATGCCAAAGCTAATTTATTTTGTTTTGAGTGACATATGAGAAAGCATTTTTGTTTCTTTGTTTGCATAAAAAGTAATTGAACAGATCACCACCTTAATTCCATCTTCTAAGTACAAATGCCCCTTTGGATACAACAGTTTAGTCAAGCACTTTTCATGAATCTCTTGTTAAGGTACTGACAGCACATCAGTGTCAAAAGTGAACAAAAAGGAAAAGCAGTAATATGTGAGTTAAGGGAAAGGGCAATGGGTGAGAGTGATGTTAGAGAGCTGCAGCAAGTATCTACCAGGCATGGACAAAATAGATTTTATTTACAGTTCAGCACATGGAGACCTTCCATTTGCCTCAGTGGGCTGACTGGGAAATGATTTTTGTAAGTTTTGGCTTTGACTTTAGAATGAAAAAGTTTATCTCAAAGAATGCATTAAAACTGTTGTTTTGAAATGGAACTGCTCTCTATTTCTTACTTTTTGTGTAGACAGTGTGGTGTTTGAAGTTTCTAAAATCAATGTGATGTGTGAAGGACATGACTTCCCCTTGCATGATGCATCACCCACAACACTAAAATGACATTCTGCTAAAAGGCCAATAAAGATTTCAGCCACTGTCAATCAGCAACAAATGTTATTAATTTATTAAATATGTATTTCTTCTGATGCTGGCATTTTGAGAACCTTGGATTTCCTAGGGCACACATAGAGAAAATTATATTCTAGAGCAATATTATCTCTTGGGAACACTACCTGTTGTTCACATTTTGTCTCAGTGATGTACCAAACAAGAAAAACAATATTTTCTTCACTGACTTTCAGCATATTTGAGAGGCCAGACTTTAGAGGGTTTTTTTTTTTTTAAACTGGAGGATGATCTGAATTAATGGCATTCCCCATCTCAGGTAAAATATTTCAGTGACAACAAAATGTCTCAAGATGATTTGGGAACTGAAGGGCATGGTCTATGAGAGGGGTAGAAATCAGATGTTGTATAGCAACTTCTAATATTCCTTCCCATTGGCTATTATGGCTAAAGTTGTTATGGCTAAAGTAGTTGAAAGTTCAAGTTCAACAAATCTAGAGAATCATGCAACCCCCAATCCTGCTCTAAGTAATATGGTGGGCTGAAGAAACACTGAGCCTTGGAGGTTAAATAAATTAATAATATGGCATAAGCCTGCCAGAAGTAGTAACTTTTATATCTCAGTAATGGAATTGCTGCATTGTAGAATAATACTGTACAGTGTATATGTTAACACCATCTGCATTTAAAAGGAGAGTATTCTAGGGAACACACCACCCGAATTCAATATTCAGAGCTTAACCTTAACTGGATGGTGTCCAAGGATTGTCCCCTCATCATGAAATAAAGAGACCAGACAAACAAAGTATGGTATAAAAGTCCAGTTTTTTGCCCTATTTATTTAATTATTTAGCTGCTGCAACCTGCAGAAAAAGGAGTTAAATCTACCTGCTGCATATAGTCAAGGCTAGGTGTCAACCCTGGGATTACCTCCATAGACAATCCTTGTGCTAGCACCAAACCCCAAGGATAATCCAAATTATCATGGTTACTCACCCTGGCCATTTAATGGAAGGCTGTCTTGGGGTCTCCCCCCCAAACCACAAAATTTTACAGGAGTAAGAAACCCCCATTCTAGACCCAAGGGGAGTCCCCTTCCCAGAAAGCCAAGCCCCAGAACCCAGAGAAGCTGTTCCAAAGGCCCACCCTTCACCCACAATGGGGGTGCCATGGTGCTTACCAAGTCTCTTTAAGATTCCTAACACGCAGATGACAAATTATTTAAATGACACCACCAAATATCAATTACCACAATCCAACAGAGACAGTATAGGGTAGGGAAAAAAACCCTTGGAGTAAAATCTTAAAGGGGGAAAAATTCCTACCCGGTCCTGATGCATCTTAAACTCGTACTGACATAAGAATGGGTGGGTGGATCATGCTTAAAGAAAGAGGCAGATACAAGGGGTAGCCATACTTTTATAGGGTTCTGCTGCCCCTCCTCACGTGACAGAGGAAAGAGTTTTCAAGGCAACCTTTCCCCTTTGGCCCAAACTGTTTCAATTCATGAGGAGACCCAAATTCCCTCCCTTGCCCCAGGCTTCACATTTGAGACTTCGGGTGCAAGTTGTCAAGATTCCAGATCCAGAGCATTGCCAATTGGAAACAATATCAGTGACCATACAGTAAGCAGATTATTTCATATTCTTATGTACATCTAGCAACTTAAGTTCTTTTCTGATAAATTCTGGGGCTGATCTCCAGGCAGTGAAAGAAGCAATCAGATCATATTGATCCAATCTTGTTTCTGCATCAGGTAAACTTGACCCAGGGTTGAGATCAGATTAATGATATTTACTGCATGTGTCTTCGATTTTCCAGAGGTCGGTTCTGTAGTTTATGAGGAAATAAGTTAAATTGGCAGGTGTACTATCACAAACTGCATATCATAGGCAAACCAGGGTCATTAGATCTGTGCATGGCAATGTTGCAGAAAGGAATCAACAAGAAAATCTTTAAAAGAAAATAGAAAAACACATAATGGCTATATCACTTTGCTAAAAGACACACACATAAAGTATCTCTGTCATGCCATCTTATTAGTATGAGGTGCAAAATACCTGCTTAACTTATAGGGTGGAAAAAATGACAATCTTGTGATGGCAAAAATAGGGAAACATTTCTCTATTACCTTTAAAGTTTGGGGTTTTATAAAGGAAATATTGCAAAGGATCAATTTATATTGAGAAGATAGATTTATTGTCACAGTTGTTTCTGTCTATTTCCCTAAAAGATCTTAAAAGTTCTTTTCATCTATATTTTATGCTGCATATATGTATCTAAGAGTCAATTTAATTGGGAAACTATGTCCTCGGAATGTGGAAGGATTACATTTGACTCTTCTTCGACTGATGATGGTAACCACTTATTTAATGTTTCAGGTTGCCCATCATTCACCTGATTAGGTTGCCTGGACACTGTCTACTCGTTTATTGGTTTGAGTAGTTAAAGGCATAACCATGATTTGATGTACTAGGATCAGCCCAATCAAATAAGACAAAGTACTTTGGCAACTGAGGTGTCTTTATAAGTCAAGAGAATTTAGCTTTATGTTGAACTTCACTACAGACCGAGATCAGCACTGTCATTCCCAACAGACTGATGGGGGATAGACTTGCTAAGTTCATATGTTTTCCTTCTTTGATGCTTTGCCTATTTTGAAACATAAAACTTTACTCTTAAACACTTGTGTTCATTGCCTCTGAATCCAAAAAGAACTCCTTGTCTTTAATACAAAACAGTATTATTCACAAAAAACATTGATAAAATTGTTATAAAATTTAGGAGCTTTAATTCCACATTTACATGTTTTGAGTAAAATCTTAAGCATGTGTGGTAAAAAATGAGTGAGTTAACCAGGACCCATTTCTAGTTAAGCAGTACAGGACTGGAAAATTAAGTATGTTCTCACAAGCATATTCTAAAATGAGTTTTCCTATGGTAAACTTGTCTTGGCTGAGAGAGCTGCATGACTACCCTTCTTTTTATTGTATACGTACTGGACAACTTTGATAGTTCATAAGTTTGAAGCTGTGTATCCCCCGAACTCTTGTATTTTCATAGTTTCGAAGCTGTGTTGAAACTAGGGAATGAGGTGGGCGTGGCTATGCTCAGCTCTTCTTGATGGCCACTGGGAGCGTGGCCTTCAGGAAGAACCAGGCGTGGCCACACCCACCTCATTCCCCTGCCTGCCAACCATCGCCGTTTGCAGTCACCCACCCAGGGAAGGGAAACTGCGAGATTTTAAAACTAATCTCGCAGTTTCCCTTCCCTGGTTGGGTGACTGCGAACGGCGATGGGTGGCAGGGAAATGAGGTGGGCGTGGCTACGCCCAGCTCTTCTTGATGGCCACTGGGGGCGTGGCCTTTAGGAAGAGCTGGGTGTGGCCATGCCCACCTCGCCCTTCCGCATCACGGCTTGTCGCCAGGGGAACTGTGAGATAATGTAAACCTTGACCAGACATATGAAAACAATTCCGAAAAATGGGTAAATAGTTTCAATTCGTTATTACTCCTCACACTATTCCAGCATGGCTCGAAATTGTTTTATAAGTCATTTAAATATGAATTCATTCCAATTTTAGACGCTAACGAACCTTATCAACCAAGCCTAAGTAATATGTATGTTTTTAAAGCTGTTAGAAAGCCTAAAGGCCAGGAAGGAGGGGTCAGTTTCATTTAATAAAACTGTGACATAATTCAAAGCTTGATTTGGAATGGGATTAGGATGATATTGTATGATAAAAGGTGTTTCCAGTCATGTCTAGGTAACCTCCAATGTGACTTACAGGCCTGTGTGATAATGTCCTAGGAGTGAAATGCGCATGCTAGAAAATATATTGGATATGCGGCAGCCAGACTGCTAGCGGGATCATCCATAAGATCCCATATTACACCGATTCTGCAACAACTGCATTGGCTACCAATAGAACATCGGATCTCTTACAAGATACTGATCCTGACATTTAGAGCTCAAAATGGCCAAGGACCTTTGTATCTTAGGGACCGCCTCATTCCTTTTCCCCATCAGTGGTCACCTCGATCCACCCAGGAAAATCTCCTATACATACCAGGTCCTAGGGAGGCACATTTGGAAGCTACAAGGTGTAGAGCTTTTTCGATCTATGCTCCAATTCTGTGGAACTCATTGCCTCCATATATTAGAGCAATGTCGGAGTTGCGACCTTTTGCATAGGCGCTCAAGACTTGGCTGTTTGGTTGTGCATTTAAGTAACCGGATCAAATTTTGCCATAGTAACTGCTGAATGTTTTTATGTTGAATGTTTTTATGTTGAATGTTTTTATGTTGAATGTTTTTATATTGATTGTTTTATATTGTGTATAAATTGTTTTAAATTGTAAGTCGCTCAGAGCACCTTGGTGGAGAGCGACTAATTAAGAAATAAAGTGATGATGATGATGATGATGATGATGGATATCTTCTAATGGATAACACTGCAACACTCCCAGTAAAATGCTAATAAATTACAGATATTATGTTTCATATAAGATGTAATTAAACCTACAGATTTGACACAAATTATCCCTTAACCTTTTTTTTGCATATTTTTATCAGACATAAATAACTAATACTTTAAAAAATAGAAAATGGATGAGCTCCTCAAGCTATTTGCAAGACTGCACAATACCTTCACCTTAAATTATTAGGGGCGAATCATTTTTTCCAACTTTATGTGTTTTGTTTCAGATAATAAACTATTTTGAAACTGTATTGTGACATCTATTTCAAGAACAGATCAGTGTTGCAAAAATATAAGACATGGCCTGGTGTGTGTCAAGAGTAAATGGAGGAGAGAAGAACATTGTTATAAGGACAAAAGTTGGAAAGCACAATAAAAAGGGCCTTGAAACAAGATAAATTTTGAGTGCAAACTAATAGCACAATTGTGATTGGCTCTAAAGATGAACAGCCATTTCCTTAATAAGTTCAAAAACAAATATAAGCTAACCTGAACATTCTTTTCAGTAATCACATTGCTAAATAACTTTTATGAGTCTTTCATTTTAAAAAGTTTACTGCTAACTTAAACTTTAGGGACCAGTAAATAGTTTTTCACTGAAGTATTTGCTCTGAGTTGGTAAAAATAACTTGTTTCCCATTCAAAATAATTTTAAAGCTTATTTAAATTCAAATGAGATTCTGCATAGGGAGATATATTTTGGCAGAGACATCCCCTGGTGCAATGTCTCAACTTTCAGGATGAACCCCCTTCTTCAAAGATCCATTTTTGTGTTGGTGGAAAACAAATGGCACAGATGCAGCCATGGTTAGTACTTGGATGGGAGATTGCCTGTGAATATCATGTGCTGTGGAATAAACTGACCAAATGACTTCTGCATATTTTTGGCCTGAAAAAAAGGACAAAATGCTTGAGGATGCCATAAATCAACAGGTGACTTGAAAGCACACACACATACTTTCCTGTAGACATGTTGCAATACATTACAACAGGAACCGAGTTCAACCCCAATTACTTTATTGTAAAAATACACACCAGAACCCCTTCATCAGTGCCCCATTGTGCACTGGTCCTGTTCCCAGCTCTGCTACATTGCTATGAAGAAGCAGCCTTCTACTAAATACACAAGTTGGATATCTTTGCAATTCTATGTCCCGCACCCATAAGTCCATTTACAAGTACGCAACACCAAAACAAACCCCTGCAGGAAAAATCCTGAACTGATAAGAATATTCACAGTTTGGAACTTATTCTATACAAAATTCATGCATGGTTGCTTTGTGCAGAAAACAGCAGCTGGCATCCTATTTAGCATTTATGATATTGTAAACCAGACTTTTGACATTGTATACATTTACAGTAATTGATCAAATGCAACAACCAAAACTGCTCCCTCAAGCCACCTTAGAAGCTAGGCAGCTGCACTTACAGACATATGATTAAAGGGGAAGTGGGGAGGCAAGTTAAAAAGCTTTTAGACCTCTTCCAGTAGCAACAAACTTTGCAATATTAAAGGACAACAGGATCTACAAGGTTCTCTGTGACTCCCCATTGGAATGCTCCTCACTACCAAGAAAACTGTGGATGTATTTTCAATCTCCTCCATGCTTCCTAGCTCCTCAAAAACAGCTATGCTGGTGCAGGGGCCGGGAGCTCTATGTTCACCCCTTTTTCCTCCTTGAGAGTCTTCTTTCTTGAAATCAGACTCTTCTCTGAAGGGCATGCAGGACACTCTCTCTTACCCAGTATGACAAATGTCAAAGCCAAGGAACTTCTGCCAGTTATGTGCCCTGCTGTGTAATTCCAGCCCATTGATGTTACCAATATATTGCTTAGGAGGCAAGTGGTGAATAAAAAAAAATGGGAGGCTGTGAAAAAAAAAAACAGCTATGCTGGTGTGGCTGCTTGGCTTCTAAGGGCCATTCCAGACAGGCCCAAAATGTGGGACCAAATGATGCCTCAGGTAAAAGCAAATTATTCTGGAGAAAACTGGGATTTCTCAATTTGCTCCAGATTAATAAAATACCCGGAAAGATCCAGACCTTAAGCTAAGGTCTGGAACTTTTCAGGTGAGGGCCCTGTGGGGATTGACACTTAGGACTGCTTTTGCAGTCGTGGGAGTCAATCCCCACAGCCATCTTAATCCTTTGGGCTCCTGGAGTCCAAAGGAATAGGAGGGGACCCATCCCCAAACCCCTATTTCACCAAAAAAAACTTCTGCATATTCCTGATGTGTGAAAATGATACATCAGGAGTGGGGGGGGGGGGGTGGATGCCATTCCCTAAGAGAAAGCCTAGGGTTTGGGTTGGAGGTGGGGACACAAACCTGAAAGGAAGTGGGTTAAATTAAACCAATTTCCTCCCGGGTTTCTGCCCTCTCTGGAAAGGACCTACGGTGTTGCTTTGGGGTTTATATTGGATGGTGTTGTAGTGCTGATATAACTCCATCTTCTCATGCAGGATCTCTGTCAGAATTTTCTGCACAGAAAACAATATTTAAATATGCTATTTCCTGCACAAATCAAGTACATGCATATTTATCTTTGGGTTTTATCAAATGGAAGAGCCCCTCCCCCATCCTATTTCGCCAGCAGGCATAGCAAAATGGCAGGCGCAAGGAGTGACTCAATCACCTCATGCACTGTCTGGTGTGGAGACGCTTTTTCCATCATATAGGGGGAGCATCACCCACATAGGGAAGAAGCATGCTGGCTCCATTGGAGCCAACACAACACAGGAAGCCTCCCATCTTGTGAGAAATGCATGTTTAATGCTTTAATCCCAGTTGGGGGCAGAGCCACTGGCAAGATTGTCAAATGACTGTCATGAGACTCCATCCCTGAAGAAAGCTCTAAGCGTCCTAGGACACTTATTTTGAGCAATGTGATGATCTCCATAAATTAAGGGCCTCATCATACAAATAAACCCCCCTCCCATGTTTTCTTGTTTTACTGACAATCACTGGCAACACAGAAGGTGCACTGAGGTGACTTGTGTGGCCTCCCTCCTTCCCCCATCATATGGGGAAAATAGGCAAAAACAGCAGCAACTCAAAAATTGACTTTACCTTCCATTGTTGACAAGGAAGAAGCTTGCGATGCTTCTTCACCACTTTGGCCATCAATAGGTGGGGCCTTGTGTGATGAGGTAATTAGTCCTGAAATGTGAATTTTTAATAGCAATTACAAACTGAACAAGACTCACACAGTAAGGTAAAAATTGGAAAAATTAACCTGTGCTTCCTTAGTTAAGTATTGCATACATATTAAATATTTATACATATTTATATTTCTGGTATGGAAATGCCTAGTTTTGGTTGTTATCATTCATGCTGCCAAATCATAAAGAGCTTCCAGGAAACTCTGTATAGCTAGGCATATCCCAGTTAGGCTCACAGTCTCAATCAGTTCTGTTGGGTTTGTAATTACACTGAGAACTGTAGCCAAGGTTTTGATAATGCAGTGAAGAAAGAGATGAAAAGCAAAACAACTAAGGAGAACAAAGTTTCCTTTACACTTATCATTGACACATGCCATGGAAATCATCACTCACTAAATTATGCATCGATAATGTTATTAAAAAGGGGGGAAGCAGCAGCAAGTTTATCTTTGATGTGATTTTTTATAATAATAAAAATATAAAGTGATGAAATGAAAAAGAAAAGGAAAGAAAAGGCAAACATTGCTTGCTAGATTGCAAAAATAGCTATCTAAACAGTCCAACAAATTTCTTCAGTGTTGTTGCACCAATGTCTGAGTGCACAATAGTCTTTTACATTCACCTCTGATGAAGCATTAGAAGTTTGGTCTTGTTTACTTTTAAATAGAAGGAATAGGAGAACAATAGATGTGTATATGAAGTGAACTGCATGATGTGAAGAAAGTAATAGTTACATTTCTCTCTCTCAAAATATCTTAATCAATGACACCATAGAAGCCTCAGGAAATTAAAAGGAGAAAATACCTCTTCACACATGCATAGTTAAACTAAGAAATTTGTTCCATCAAGCTGTAGTCATGGCTATCAAATTAAGAAACTTTGAAAGCAATTAGACAAATTCACTGAGGTTAAGACTAAATATCTGTTAGAAGGAGCATTTCTTTCAGTACCAAAGTCGGTGTTGTATGTAACAATTGCTGGAGAGAATGAGAGAGGAAATGTGGTTAGAGAAGCATCCTGTTTGTGGACTTCCCATAGGTATCTTCACCACTTCAGACATCAATAGTGGAGGAATTACATGGTGTGCAATTATTTCAGGGTGTGAGTGTGTGTATATGTATACACACGCACACACTGTAGTGTCTTAATACATAAACAGAGAGTGATAATGGCATTTTTAATTTAAAAATAGACTGTTAAATAGCAACAATATTAAATGCATATAGTGGAAGAAGTTTTTAAAGCATAATTTTAAAGAGTGCTACTTTAAATATATTAACATTTTGACCTTTTCCTGCTTCACTTCCCAGAGTTTTCAATAAACTGGAACTATCTATGAATAAATATTATGTTAGCAATTTGTTGACAGCTTAATGAGGTTTTAGTAAGAATTTCTAAGTCATTTTTTGAACCTGAACTAAGGTTTTGTTTTCTTTAAAGACAGCACCAACACAGACATGCGTCATTTCAATGAAATGATACATGGTTACCTGGGAATAAGTTCCTCTGAAATCAATGTGATTTGCAGATTTGCATTGTTACATGCATTTAGCACTATGATTTAAATATTTCCTTTTTTTCCCAGGTTGATTTAGAACCACAAAATCATTAAAAATGTTGATAATAGCCTGGTTTTCCTCCAAAGCTACTATTTTTCTCTTCACACTTTCATTTTTTATGTAGAGGCATATTTAGCTGGTGATATAACTGTCTTGATATGGGACCCACTTTACCAAACTGAGAATCTTCAGTGGATTTTCTATCAACCTTTCTGAAATATGAAGTCCTTTAAATTTCTCTCAAGAAGATCATCAATCAATGACAACACATCTATGACAAGTTGCCATCTGTTTCTCTGAACATTTGAGGCCAAATATTTGATAAAGGTCAACAAAAGTAGAAGAGTTTTTTTAAAAAAAGCTGGATTATTATTAATTTATTTTTAAAAGTAGATATTCTGTAAGAGATTTCATACTATTTTCAGAAGACCTGAACCTCAATATGAAAGCTCCTTGTATAACCTGGATATTAATTCATTAAAAAATCATAAGTGCTTCCCTATTTAGTTCAATAAAACGGAAAGATCCATCACAGTCAGCAGACAATTAGAAGTGGTAGTTGATCTAGAGCCCTACACTATGAATGTGTTGTTGAGCATGACATAGAGATAGAGAAGAGAAAAGTATTTCTATCTTTAGGTTTGGGTGCCAAGCAATGGAAATGATGCTTAAGCTCAGTGGATTGCCTTCCTGACAGCAACAGCTTGTTCCAACATGGAGTGCCACTATACTCCACTCAAGAAACATGAAGTTATAGAAGTTGCACCATGGCCTCCTTAACTCTACCACAACATGTAGTTACCAATGGTTTTATCATCATAATAAACTTTATTTATCATTTTACCTAGAAAACATATTGTGATCCAGAATTAGAAATATGCGTCATTTATACCAGGTCTGAGAACCACTTGAACCTCCAGGTGTTGTTAGATTGAAATTTCCAGCACTTTGTGGATTTATAACTAAGATGGTTACAGCTGCTGGAATTTGCAATCCATGTACATCTGCAAGGCCCTGTGATTTCCATACCTGATTTAAAAATCAGGGTAAACAGATGCTAGCCAATTTTTTATGTCCCAGATCATCTACAAAAAAGTGGACAGGGGACAAAAAAAAAGCATCCACAATAACTGGAAATACTTACAGAACTAGAATGGGATAGAAGTTTAAAAGAAGAAAAAATCACCACTCTAAATGCCCCAGATGCTGTGTTTCCTCTAGCATATTTAGGCTTCAATTGAGTTCCCAAAGCTCAGTGACTTCCCTTGCTCTAGACCAGTGATTCTCAACCTGTGGGTCCCCAGATGTTTTGGCCTTCAACTCCCAGAAATCCTAACAGCTGGTAAACTGGCTGGGATTTCTGGGAGTTGTAGGCCAAAACACCTGGGGACCCACAGGTTGAGAACCACTGCTCTGGACAGTATACTCCTTTTGAAAACCAATATTTTGTAAAACTAATATTTTGTATATATGTAATTACATGTAATTAAGACCTCAAGGATGGGTTTTCTCTTGGCCACGGGCCCCAATGACTAAACCCAGGATATGGAATTCTCTCTTCCAGGAGGTAAGTTTTGGCCCCTCTCTGTGCTTCTTCTTCAAGAAAATAAAGACCCTCTTATTTAAATAGGCTTTTGGCAATTGACAAGTCATCTGGAAGAGTCCTTTAATGAGTGTTGTCCTTAGAGAGCTGGACCAAGATGTACAAAATGAATTTCAACAAGAAGAAATGTAGGATACTACACCTAGGCAAAAAAAAAAAAAATGAAATGCACAGATATAGGATGTGTGATGCCTGTGAAAAAGATCTTGGAGTCTTAGGGTGCTTCCAGAACACACCAAAACCCACTTCAGTATGGGTTCTAGTCCCCCTCCCAAAAAAAGCCTAAACCCAGGCTTTCCAGGGGGGATGTGGCTACATGCCATTCCAATTGAAATCAGGATGGCATGAAGCCACCCAGAAGCCCCCCATTTATGGTCCCAGACTTACTGGAGAGGCCTGCTGGCAACACAGGCCTCTCTCTACAGTCCTCCTGGCATGAGAAAATGTCATGTCAAGAGGGGGAGGAGGGAAATCCCTTCCTCCTCCCTCACCCCCACCTCCTGACACACCATTTTCTCATGCCAGGTGGTTTGTAGGAAGAAGCCTGTGCCGCCAGCAGGCCTCTCCAATAAGTTTGGGGACCTAAGTGGGGGGCTGGAGGGGAGGGGTGTATACCATCCTGCTCCTCCAGGCTCTTCAAATCCTGAAGAAGCAAGATGGCTGTGGAGAACAAGACTCATCTCCAAGACTCTAGAGGTTGTCCTGGTAGTGAGTCCCCACAGATCCAGCACCTCATTAGACCTAGATCTTTCATAAAGATCCGGATATAATGAGGTGTTCAATTAATGCGGAGTAAACCAGGGAAACTCTGGGTTACTCTGCATTAATTCACTTTTAATGGAGGAGTCGTTCAGACACTTCTGGTAAAACTGAGACAGGTCTTGTGTTTTGGGCCTGTCTGGATGGGTCCTTAGTGGATAACAAATTGAACATGAGTGAACAGTGTGATGCAAAAAAGTCAATGGGACTTTGGGCTGCTTTAAAAGGAGAATAGATCATTGTGTAACTTCATTGAACTGCATTATATGAGTACACTGATCATATAATGCAGCATAGATGGGGTCTCAGTTAACTCAGCAGTGTTAGAGGAGAAGAGGGAACAGAATCTTGCCCTTCCCTGTAGGCTTGGGTTGTTTTTTTGTTGTTTTTGTTTTGTTGTGTCAGGAGCGACTTGAGAAACTGCAAGTCACTTCTGGTGTGAGAGAATTGGCTGTCTGCAAGGACATTGCCCAGGGGATTCCAGGATGATTTCATGTTTGTTTTTTTTTATCATCCTTGTGGGAGGCTTCTCTCATGTCCCCACCTGAGGAGCTGGAGCTGATAAAGAGAGTTCATTGAACCTGCGACCTGTCGGTCTTCAGTCCTGTCGGCACAGGGGTTTAACCCACTGTGCCAGCAGGGGCTCATAGGCTTGGGTGAAAGCTAACTTCTATATTTACTCCTAGCCTATCCTTAATCATTGCTACCATCTGATGTTGCTTGGCTACACATAACCTGGTTTTCATCTGTGCAGTGTTGGGGATTATGACATAAGACCCAACCATATCTGACTAATGATATCCCATGCATCTTCCTTTTGTGGTCCCAAACTATGTGTAAAATACCACTAACAATATGAAATGGGTCTGAGACAAATTTACAAAGCAAGAGTACCTATCGACTTTGCAAATGCCAAATGAGAACGCTTTTGTGTATGTTACCCCCCAGTTACTCTTTCGCTGTTCACAACTCCAGCCTTTCTCCCTGTCCACCAAGGTCTCTGAAACCCCAGACCTCAACTCTATCCAACAATTGAAGCTGCCTTGGAAAAATGCCTTCTCCTTCAATCAACTTGATTTTAAAACAAGGAACAGTAGTTTACTGTTCCTCGTGACAACACTACCCAGGTGTAATCTCTAATGCCAAAAAATATGAGATACATTTTACAAAGTGAAATGAATTTCCTGATCTTTGTGGAACATGGTTTGAATAAGATAGGTGTTCATTCAGATTGTATACCTCATTCCTATTCCTGCTAATTGCGTTTCTATATATTCTTCACAAGTACGCCTTGGCTTCCTTAGACTGACACCTTAACCTCCTAAAAACAATTCTTGAACTAATGTGTAATTCCCATTCTATTAGGGGTGGTGGGACTTGACTTTATAACCTCTCAATTGCAGTCAAACCACTCAAGTAAAACTTAATGGCATTCTGTGCTGGAAATGTGTGTTAAGATTTTCAAGGCTGTTACTTTTTCCATTTTAAAAAGCATCAAATAATTAAACTAATTAAAAATGCAGCCCTTGTTTCACTTAACAGTCCAGTTGTGCCTGCTTAATCTCAGGGCAAATATTCATTAAATTACAAGTGAGACAAGATTTCTTTTAAAAAAGGACAGTTAGCTGTGTTGGCCTTGGTAGTTTGCCATTATTTGTGGACAGCTTCCCGCCTCCCCTGCCCTTTCTCCAAGCTCACCTGCATAAGAAGAAGATTCAGAGGACTGGAGAGAGCAGATTTTAGCATTACTCTTTATTTAACAGTCTCAAAGGTTCGGAGAATGGTGAATGGAGTGTTGTGGTTGTGTGCCTTCAAAGTCATTTATGACTTACAACAACCCTCAGGCAACTCATAGGGGTTTTTTGGCAAGACTTATTCAGAGAAGGTTAGCCGTTGCTTTCCCCTGAGACTGACAAAGTGTAACTTGCTCAAGGTTATCCAGTAGGTTTTCAGGACTAAGGACCTCATCAGATGGGCAGGGGGAAAGTGTGCGACAGTGCAGGACAGCATAGGGAACCGTCTTATTTTGTTCCATCCTAATCAGGTGCATCTGTTGCCATCCAAAATCCTTTCTACAGGTTCATCTTTCCCCCATGTTTCTCTGCTTTGTGCCATGTGTCTCTGCTTTGTGCTGAAATGGAGCTCCATGGAGTTCCACTGGACATTGCCCTGCATCATGTGATGGCCTCTGTGAAACTTCATTTGGCAGCCTCTGGTAAGGTCCTAAGTGAATATTCAGATCCTGAATCTTAATTTCAATGCAGTACCAAACCAGTAGGCTTGTGCATTTTGACTGAATCTCGAGCTGTTTCTGCTTTCCAGATTTTGGGAGGCTCATGGATTTGTTTTCACATCCCTCTCGAAAATGGGTGTGTGCCCGAATAGCTGTCTTCAGTCTGCATCCAGAAAATGTGACTCGATCCAACCCATTGGGTGAACATGGCCATACTACTGCTGCCTTAACAAGTTTCATAATATTTGAATCATCACCTGGTCTTAAGGGAAAAAATCTTTCTAGAAATAAAATAAAATCTTTAAAATTCCCAAAAAAGGTATCCCCCACTGACCCTGCCCTGTAACTTCTCCAGGAGCAGCAGCAGGGCACCATTCCTTCCTGCCAAATGTCAAAGATGCACTTCCACACACAGCCTGCTAATGCACTTTCTTTACTAATAAAAAAACAACTGCAACTTCTTCCAAAGCTTTTGCAATTTGGAAAAGAGGCCAGGAGCCCACCATTCACAAGCAAGCAAGCAGCATGTCCTCTTATTAGAAAAAACACTCCTGTATGATCCAGAAATTATTAGGTATTGGTGGTAAGTTTAGTTAGGTAGGTAGGTAGGTAGGTCGGTAGCATTTTTTAAGAATGAGGTTTTTCTGTTTGCTGGAATTCCTATATTTATTAATAACAATAATCTTTTAAAATAATACTTTCTGAAAGAGGGAGGAGAGATAAGAGAAGAAGCTAAAGGCTTTAGTAGAAGCTAAAGGGTGACTCAAAGCTCCGACTCACCCTAAAAGAAAAGAACACTGACAAATGCCACACACCCACCCAGTCACACTTTCCAACTAACAGTCCCACTAAATAAAGAATCCAGAAAATAAAGGAAAATAAAATAAAATCAAAATGATTCAATGCTAGAGAGAGGCCGAGCCAAGCCAAAAGCTAAAACTGAGAGTGAGCAAGGCAATTGGACTGAAGCACCTTTCTATAGAGCCAGGATGCAACTGAGTAATGGAGGCACTCACCCCATTAAGTAGACACAGCCTGCATAAGATATTTCATGGCTGTTTCTCCTACTCTGATTGGCCAAACAAGCAGGGCTCACAGGGAAACTCTCTGTGGGTCATGTGGTCCTGAATAGAGCAGAAGGAACTGCGACCAGCAGTCACGTGGTCTGGCTCTGTCGAAAACACATAGCAGCAGAACCCTTGTCTTTACAGATGTCCAAAGAAGCCAAAAGAAAGTGGCCAAAAGAAATCTGTGTATAAGTCGACAAACCAGTATACCATTCTGATTCAAGACACAGTGACTCCCCAGTTCTAGAGGCTTGGTTGTGACTAAGGGCCCTTTCACACCACACATTTATAGCATCCTATGGAATCCTGGAATTAGTAGTTGAAGGTGGACTCTTTAGAATTTTCATCTAGTGTTCTGACCAGACTAGAAATGGCAATTAAAAGGGAATCATAGTGTGATAATTGTGAGATGGAAAATGTTCCTAAAAGTGATCAAGGCATTACCAGTAACTATTTACTTGAGCCTAGCACACCATCAATTTTAAGGCACACCTCAATTTTGAGATGCTCATTACCAAATATAAAATAGATTTCTATTTTGCTCCCCTCCCCAGCTGGGTGCAAGCAGAAGCCATGCCCTTTCCACTTGCAGTTTCAGCTTGGTATGTGTGCAGTGGTGGTGGAGACAGCGGGGTGCTGTTTCATCTTTGCCTCAGCTAACAAGGGAGAAGCCAAGGGGTGGGGTGGGGTGGGGGGGGGGCTTTCTCCTTCTTTTCTAGCTGGGAGAAAAAAGTAAAAGCTGAGGGCTGAGAAGGGAGGGAGGGGGGGTCTCCTGCTTCTCCAGCTGGGAGGAGCAGGAAAGGCCTGGAAGTGGAAGGGAGACTTTTTCCTCTCCTTTCAGCTGAAAGGGCATGGGGAGAGGTCTTTCCAACTAGGAGAAGAAGAAAAAGATAGGGGCTGGGTAGGGAGCTAAAAAGAGAAAGAGAAGCCAGCTAGGAAGGGCAAGAAAGGGTCAGTTGAGAAGCTGTCACTCCTCCATGAGACCAAGGCTTGTGGATTTGCAAGTCACAGTCTGACAGAGGGGTGTTAGGTGTGCCATGGTAATGCACCACATCAAATATAATGCACACCTTCATTTTGATCAAAATAGATGTGCATTACATTCAAGTAAATATGGTATGTTACTATGCATATGGGGCTTTGGAAATGCATGGGAGCAATGACAACTTGTGCACTTCGTTTCCTGAAAATATCTGGAACATGTGACATAAATCTGAAAACTGACTCTCTTAAGAGGTGCTGGTTTTGCTCTATCAAAGACCTAACCATAAGAAGAAGCTAGAAGAATATGATTAATGACTTCTGATAAAAATTGCAAAAAGCAGTTATATGGTATAACTCAGTCAACAAAGTAGATGTGTCTGGTACCAGAGAGAACATGAAAAACATGAGCTGCCTACAAATTAGTTTGCTCTCATTTACTTCGTAAGGGGAAAAGGAAAGAAGATGGTGGAATCTTGCCTTTCCAGAAGGTTAGATCAAACTGTTGCAGACTCTCCGAGCTATGTCTTCTCCCTCATTAATATTTTTTGCCACTGTAACCCTACTCTCTCTCATGCTGCTTTGCCACGTGCATCCCAGTTTTCATCTGTGAAATATTGGAGAGTAGAGAAAATACAATATAAATATGGCAACAATTTATGTGATTATAGGTGATGAAATATTTCTGTAACTAAACAGATACCAATAAGACATTTATACATAACTCTAAATTGCATGCCCCTGCTAACTTTCTTCAGCCCATACTAATTAAATTCCCGACTATACAGCAGTTCTGCAAAATAATTAATATGTGCAAAGAAAAATTGCAGATGACTATAATCTGAGCAGAGGTTCCAAAATACATGTTCTTACAGGCACAGGTGAAAGTTGAAGGAAAATAATAATCCAGGATCCAAGGCTCTTGACTGAAAATTGCTTCAGAGAAAAATGGGAAGTGGTTGAAAATTAAGCAAAAATACTTTTTGGTATAAACAAAAATTAAGTTAAACATTAAATATGGTAGCATAAATCAGAGGTGGGAATCATATGGTCCTCCAGTTGTTATTGGAATTCTTCCTGGTTTGCAACAAGGAAAAAGGAAAGAACATGAATTAGTCATGTGGTAATTAGTCACTTGTATGAAGGTGGTGTCCACCTTCATACAAGTGCATAAATTCCTCATTATGATGTTAGCAGTGATACATGCAACAGCCAGGAGCTCATATGGAGCTCTGTGGTGGCAACAACACAGCCATGATCCATGGCATTCTCCCTGTGCTGATGAGCACAGTGAAAAGATGAAACACCATTGCCCAGTCGGCCTAGTGGATCAAGCTAAATCAGACCCAAGCTAGCATTCCTGACTGGCCTTAAACTATGGGATACTCTGCTGTTTCCCGAAAACTCCAGAGTACTGTTACCTTTTGAATAAAGCTTTTTGTAAGTTAAATTGCTGGCCTAGCTTCTTAAGTAAGATATTTCATACTTCCTCCTAATGCACGCTGTACTGCTATACAGTGCTAATAAATACTCTGCTATTTATACTAAGGGTTACTGTGTTTTTCGTATTTCCTTGTTCTTACACCATGGGAGGAAGGAAGACAGTTATTTTGTTTTATTTATCACATTCTCACCCTGAAGGGGACCCAGAGTTGCCTTAAAAATGGCAAAAATTCGATACCATGCATATACATGTCCATAAAATAAGCAAATATAATTAAAATCCAAGCAGTTAAAACATAAATTATTAAAACATCAATTAAAATCACACAATCCAAATCATAATTCAGGATTATTCCATTTGTAAATAACATTAATTCACAATCACTTATTACACTGCTCCCATTACTGGTCAAAGGCTTAGTCCCAGAGCCACACCTTACATTTTTTCCCTAAAAGTCAAGATCAAGGGGGGCGATCTAATTTTGCTGGGGAGGTATTTCCATAGTTGAGGGGCCACCACTGAGAAGGCCCTGTCTCTTGTTCCCATCAGTCGTGCCTGCAAAGGAGATGGAACCAAGAGAAGGCCTCCTTGGATGATCTTAGACTCTGAGGTGGATCAAAGAGGGAGATACGTTCAGACATGTAAGCTGGGCTGGAACCATTTAGTGCTTTATAGGCTAATTGCGCTCAGTAGCAGACTGGCAGTCAGTGGAGCTCACATAATAAGGGGTTGTATGCTCCCTGTATGCCGCTCTGGTAAGCAATTTTCCCATAGAACATATTCTGTAATGTAGAAGTCCTTTTGACAGTAATGGAATGTCATCATCTTCATTCATTAAAACAATAATATATTCAAATAAAATCTTCTTCACTTTGCTTTGTTCTAGTTTTAGTCTCAGCTACTGATGAATCTTCTAGTGAACCCTCAGATAAATACGATTTCATTCAGAGATATTATTTATTAAATGACCTTGTCACATGGCTGCCAAAAACCCCCTTTCGTAGTCTCACATCGTCAAGGTGTGTGGGGAACTTGGCGCCCCATGTCCTGCATTACCTGGCTCCCAAATCAGCTGATCCCATGAGGGGGAAGCACTGATCATGCAGCTTCCCTCCATGGCTTCCTATGGCAACACAAGGAAGCTTTTCGTGTTGCTCCAGTCTACTTCACCCACAGATCCCCACCAGCATCATTTGAAGGGAGATGGCGGGCTCCATGGGTGATGCAGGGTGGAGCTGGCATATGCCGCCAAAATCCTGCCCTTGTAATGAGATCATTAATTGGCTAAAATATATTGAAGGAGCAATGTTTTTTAGCCTACTAATCTGCTATCTAGAAAGCCTTGTCCATTGTCATTCTGTGAGTGGGTGTTGGTAATAAACAATGATTCAAAAAGTTGTGCTATTTTGAAACTGGGTTAAGAAGCTAGAGAATAGCAATGTCAGCTGTAAGTGCACAACCATGCATGTTCAGCTAGAACAGTCACTGACAATAAACATGAAAGTGGCACTTGGAGCATTAGATTCCTGCTTTCATTAACTTTTCAGGGAGAAAAATTGCTATAATGGGGCATACACCTTTGCAAGAAAACTGCTATTGAAATCCTATAAATGCAACACCATTGTATCTTAGTTCTAAAAGTCAAGGGGCCAGACTTTCTCATTTTCCTATATAGTTTCTATCAAATATGAATAGAGTGTGTTTTTTTTAAAAAAAGCATAATTGATAGTAAACTACAAGCCAGCAAAACAAAATAAGACATTTTAAAACCCTTGAAATGTTTCCTTTTTTGACCACATCTCTTAGCCTTCTAACATCAATATGGTCACAGTGGATATGCTGACTAGGGGATTCTAGGACTGTGGCCCAAAATGTAACACCCCAATATCTTAAATGATATTCACCCTTGCACCATTATGTTTCTATTGATTCTGAGGGTCCGTATAGTATTATGCATTCACTTTAATTACCATTGCGGCATCTTATAGAATCTTGGAATTCATCGTTTAGTGAGGCACTAGAGCCTCTTCTCTCAGCTACAAATTCCAAGGTTCCACAGTATACTTCCATGGTAGTTCAAGTGGAAGTTAATCCTCCACATTTGTGGATTTCACTTTTCAGGCTGGAGGACCTAGAGATTCATGCTTTTTTATGCTGGAGGACCTAGAGGGGTATTCTGTGCCCAAGTGAATGTGGAAGGCTAATTGTACTGTAGCTGCATGGTGCAAAAGGACTCCACATTTCTTTTCTTTTCCAACAGAAATCCTTGCTTCAACTGGTTAGGATCAAGGATGGAGAAGGGAGGGAGTAATTGGCTTAAAGCTAGCTTCAGTGGTGAGCAGGGATTTCAGCTTAAGTGCTACTTCCAAAAGAGGAAATTATCTTTGCATATGACTGGGTAGCAGTTGGTTTATGATAAATTACTTTTTCTCATCTAACATGTACAGTGTGTGTTAACAAGGGAAACTGTCCTTATCACTATGTGTCAGTAAAGTGCCCAGTGGGTTAGTTGTGAAGTGATTCCAGGATCAAGGGGCTGTATCTCTGTAACAATATTAATAACTCACTGATCACAGTTGAGTGCAACAGTAATGCGCAACTTCGGAATAAGTCATCAGAGCAGAACAAGGACTTGAGAGCTGATATCTTGTCCATAAGCAGGTCCGATTAAACTCTTTGCGGGGGGGGGGGGGGTTATCTGGCTAATTCATCCCCATTTTACAAAAGGAAACCTTAATTTCGAACTCAAGAAGCAAACATGACTTTTCTTATTCTTCAACATTTTCAGTTATTTTCTATGATTACATCTTATCAATAGTTTTAAAAATAAATACCTACTTAAGACTGCAATAGACAAACCCACTGATCCCATAGTGTGAACGTTTCCAGGAAATGCCATTTCCTGGGTGCTTCCAGACAGGGCTTAAACTTGCTCTAAAGTGGGTACATGTCCCCACATTTTCCCAAAACCCAGGCTTTCCCAGGTGGGTGTCCCCGTGTCCACCCATGGGGGGATTAGGAAGGAGGTGACCAACCTCTTTGCTTCTCTGGGCTTTTGGAAGCCCAAAGAACCAGGATTCGTGTGGGAACTGACCCCAGGGAGGACCTGGGAGTGAGTCCCCACAGGACCAATACTTCATTAGACCTAGACCTTTCAGGAAGACCCAGGTCTAATGAAGTATCAAATTACTTTGGGGGAAAAAGCAGGGTTTTCCTGCTTTGTCCTGAATTAATCTTCTTTTACTGGAAGGATCTTTTAGATTTCTGTAGTAAAAGACTTAACAGGGCCCATTTTTTTTTTGCCCTGTCTGGAAGGGCCCCCATCCCTCTCTCAAATGCACAAAAATCAGAGCTTACCATTGATGAGGCAGCCCCCCTACCCTCTCCAAAGGTTCATCATCAGCGAGGGGGATCCAGGAAGACAACAGTCTCCAGCAATCATACTGGGAATGGTGCAAACCCTCCGGGAAAATTTGCATCTTCCCTAGTCTTTTTTTAAAAAAAACTCAAGTTAAAACACATTAGTCTGGGTGTGTCATTTGGGCATCCCAGTCTAATGCATTTCCTACACTGCCTTTTCTGGCACTGTAGATATAGCCCAAGTCTACACTGACCATAGAATTCGGTTTCAAATGGCATGATATAGCAGTTTAGATCTGACTTAAGACTTCAGTCACAACTAACTGAAGGAAAACATCAATGTTTATAATTAGGTTTAATCCTGAGAATATATGATTGAACTGTCACCATTCCAAGCACATTTTTTTCTGGATTTGTTTGTTTATATTGTGTGTGTGTGTATGTGTGTGTGTGTGTTCACACAGCATACCTCTTGTGAATACTTGCTAAGCATTAAATGTAAATTATTTTCTTTTTCTTGAGGCCTTTTAAAACAAGTAATTATGTTAAACAAAATACACCCACTTAAGAATATCACCTTGGACCTCACGCATTGAGCCTCACAAAACCTTCTTACACAACGTAAAATTAAAATAAATGTTAATATACTAATTTGTGCTGTCAAGCCTGATATGGATTTTGATGACTAAAAATGTTCTTGCGTAAGGCAATTTTCAAAACCATTTTAAAGGGACAAGGTGCTGCTGATAATTTCTGCCTACTTTGTTTAGCAATATAACATTCATGAACATTCGGCAAACCTTCCCCTGCTAGATTCCTGCTAGATGTCTTGGATTCCATCTCCCAGCATTCCTGACCACTGATCATGCTTCTGTATCCTAATGAGAGCATCATGAGAGCACCAGTTTGGAAATGGTCTCAAGTTTTCTACAATTGTCTATCACCTGCATATTTGTACCACCTGGTTATCATCTCAAATTGTAGGAACCCCCGGTGGTGCCGTGGGTTAAACCCCTGTGCCGGCAGGACTGAAGACCAACAGGTCGCAGGTTTGAATCCGGGCAGAGCGTGGATGAGCTCCCTCTATCAGCTCCAGCTCCCCATTGCAGGGACATGAGAGGAGCCTCCCACAAGGATGGTAAAACACCCAGGCGTCCCCTGAGCAACATCCTTGCAGATGGCCAATTCTCTCACACCAGAAGCAACTTGCAGTTTTTCAAGTCACTCCTGACATGACAAAAAATAATAATAATCTCAAATTGTGAAACTTTTATTTTTTTTCCCATCTGGAAATGTGTACTTTTTCACACATATTTTATCTCAAGTACATATGATGTGTCCTTAACTTGGTTTGTTTTGTCTCTCAGTGTTATGGAATCATTTTTAGTCTTCTCTGCCAAAGAGTGCTGGTGCCTCACCATACAATTCCCATGATTCCATAGCATTGAACCATGGCTGTTAATGTGATGTCAATAAATTTCCTCTCCCCGTGAAATGGGGAGAGAGAAAATGGTTTGTCTGCCTCCCACGAGGCAGGGATGGGTTCCAATGGAACCTTCCAGAGGACTAGGGGGTGTGGCCTGTTTATACAAGCCAGCCCCACCCAGGCTCATTCTGACCCTGGAAGCTGGAGAGTGAGGACGCAGTGACGACCAGGGAGAAGACAAGATTGAAGAAAAGGGAAGAAAGAAGAAAAGAGAAGACAGAGTGAAGGCAGACTAAAGAGGTCTGAAGATTGGGAGAAGATCTGAGTGAAGAGGACAGTGGAGTGAAGAACTCAAGAAAGAAGACCAGATGAAGCAGAAGGGAAAAAGAATACCTACAGGTCTGTGTCGGGGCCCTGTGGGGGTGGGCGGCACCCCCTCCTCCAGGAAGGCCTGTGGGTCGCTTCATCGGGGGTCTGGTTTTGAGCACCCACCCCCCCTCCCGCTTCCTGCCTCTTCTTTCCTCATCCTTTGGCCAGGCCCGCTCGTGGAGGCTTAGGCCAAGCTCGGCCTTGGGTTGCCATGTGGGCCTGGTGTGAGGTCATTACTGCAGCAGGTTTCTGTTTCATATGCCGGCTGGGCCCTCCTGATACTGGTTTCAGTTTTGGTTTGGTTGCACTTGATGGCGGCCATTTTAGGAGAAGAGGCGGCCGCCATTTTGGGCTAACCTTGAGCTGGGCCGGCTCGGGCATTTTGTCAGTGCAAGCAGCTGGCTGGTTGATGATTTAAGCCAGCTTTGCAAATGAATTGGAGCTCCTGCTATTAGATCCAGCTTCTAATTAAAATAAAATAAAATAAATAAAAAATTTAAATTACGCCAGGAGGGGAGCTCCTGCTGTTAGATCCAGCTTCTGAGAGCAAAATAAATAAATAACGCTAAGAGGGGAGCTCCTGCTGTTAGATCCAGCTTCTGATAGCAAAAAAAAAACGCCAGTAGGTGAGCTCCTGCTGTTAGATCTAGCTTTGGATAGCTAAATAAATAAATTATGCCAGGAAGTGAGTTCCTGCTGTTAGATCCAGCTTCTGACAGCAAAATAAATAAATAAATAAATTACGCCAGGAGGGGAGCTCCTGCTGTTAGATCCAGCTTCTGATAGCAACAAAAAAAAATACCAGGAGGGGGAGCTCCTGCTGTTAGATCCAGCTTTGGATAGCAACAAAAAATTACGCCAGGAGGTGAGCTCCTGCTGTTAGATCCAGCTTTGGATAGCAAAATAAATAAATAAATAAATTACGCCAGGAGGTGAGTTCCTGCTGTTAGATCCAGCTTCTGACAGCAAAATAAATAAATAAATAAATTACACCAGGAGGGGAGCTCCTGCTGTTAGATCCAGCTTCTGATAGCAACAAAAAAAAACACCAGGAGGGGAGCTCCTGCTGTTAGATCCAGCTTTGGATAGCAACAAAAAATTACGCCAGGAGGTGAGCTCCTGCTGTTAGATCCAGCTTTGGATAGCAACAAAAAAAATACGCCAGGAGGTGAGCTCCTGCTGTTAGATCCAGCTTCGGATAACAAACAAACAAAAATTACGCCAGGAGGGGAGCTCCTGCTGTTAGATCCAGCTTCGGATAACAAACAAAAAATTACGCCAGGAGGGGAGCTCCTGCTGTTAGATCCAGCTTCTGATAGCAACAAAATATTACGCCAAGAGGTGAGCTCCTACTGTTAGATCCAGCTTCTGATAGCAACAAAAAAAATTAAATTACGCCAGGAGGGGAGTTCCTGCTGTTAGATCCAGCTTCTGATAGCAAAAATAAATAAATAAATAATGCCAGGAAGGGAGCTCCTGCTGTTAGATCCAGCTTTTGATAGCAAAAAATTAAATAAATAAATAAATAAATGAAATAATTACGCCAGGAAGTGAGCTCCTGCTGTTAGATCCAGCTTCGGATAGCAACAAAAAAATTACGCCAGGAGGTGAGCTCCTGCTGTTAGATCCAGCTTCGGATAGCAAAAAAAACCAAAAAAGAAAAACAAAACAAAAAAAATTACGCCAGGAGGGGAGCTCCTGCTGTTAGATCCAGCTTCTGATAGCAAAAAAAAAATATTAATTAAAATTAATTACGTCAGGAGGGGAGCTCCTGCTGTTAGATCCAGCTTCCGATAGGGATATCTTTGCGATATGCAAATGTGAGTAGATCAATAGGCCCCATCAGTCAACGACAGTTCATCAGGCAGACCACATGAGCATAGGGCTTGCTTAAGCCAGTCAGGTTCAAAGTCTGTTTACCATTGATAGGAGATCACAGGTGGGAAGTGAGCTGCTGAGGTTAGCTCCAGCTTGAACTGATGACATTTTAGAGGAGACCAGCATTCTTTGCTATATTTGATGGAGCAGCATCAATTTTTCCTTCAGGATGGCGCCAAAGAAGAACATGAGCTGCTCTAAGGGACAGGGGCCGGCCAAGAAGACGCCGGCGAAACGCCCCCCCTCCTCACGAGTCATCATCGGAGGATGAGGGCGTTTCGGCCGAGGACATCGAGGCCTTAATGGCCAGAATGGATAAGTTTGAGAGGGAAAGGGGTTTGCCGGTGAGGGAGGCCGGGCCGCGCCCGGCTCGACGGCCTAGTACTAAGCTAATCTTTAAGAGTTTGCTTTCTCGCATGTCTCCACTAGAGTCTGCTCGAAAAGCTGGAACTCAATAAGGAGAGCAGGCCACCCAGTCGGAGTCCAACCAGCCAGACGGTGATCCAGGGGCTCGGGATTTATCTCAGCCCCAGGCAATGGCTGTCCAAGCTCCAGCGGCGAGTTCAACGATAACAACTGGGCCCATGGTGGCCCAAGCAGAACCGCAGAGCACTGCAACAGCTGGTCAAGTGCCGACAGCGAGGCCAGCCGCGACATCTACGCCCAAGCCGGCTGACCCAGTGCTGCCAGCACGTCAGAGTCAACCTTCCGCGCCTGAAATCATGGTGTCGACCACCCCTCTTCGCAACCTGCTGTCCCGGAGGGACCCTCCACGTCTACAGGTAACAGCACCACACTGGTTTGGCCCTGGAGCCAAAATCAGATGCAAACTACATCACTTACTCACACGGATTCAGTGCCGGCTGCACCTGGGGTTTCGGTCATTAAGGCCGTTTCCCATGACACTGCTGTGGCCCCAATATCCCTAGAAGTGGCTAGAACGGGGGAGGCCAACCAGTTTTGGGGAACTGACAAATGGGTTCTGCCGATAATTTCTACAACGGCCTCAGCCTCTCTAGGGGCCCATTTGTCTCAAAAAACCATTGATAAGATCCTCAGGAATGAATATATAGATATTTTTTCTGTATACTTTAGAGAATTAGAGAAGAAGGAAAAAGAGGATCTGGATGAGGAACGCAAAGAAAAATTAAAGAAGAGGAGGGTGCAACAAAATTGGAAAAACTGGATAGCTTGCTACACCATTCATGCATCCTTGATAGTTGAGGCTCATCCATATAGGGCTAAGTCCCTGTTTAAATATCAAAATATAATTCATGGGGCATATGTTAATTACTCTGGTCAGGTGTGGCTGGTTTATGATAGCCGCTTTCGTGCTGAGGCTGCCACGATGCCTAATAAGCGATGGGACCTCATTGATAGTCAGCTGTGGATGGAGGTAATGAATACAACCAGATCGTCTCTGGTGAGAAGGCCGGTAGTGACCACACCATCCAAAACACTAGGGGAGGTCAGCCCTTTCGGCAAGGAGGCCCAGCATAACAGCCACAAAGAAAAAAGCATATGTGCTGGGACTATGCGGCGCAGGGAGCTTGCTCCCGCAAGAACTGCAGATTTCAACACGCCTGTACAATATGCCAGGGTAACCACGCAGCTAAGACCTGTTATAAAGGAAAGCCTGCAAGATTTAATCCAAGGGACGCCCAGTTTCATAGAAAGAACCCTGCCCAGGCTAATGTTCAGAAAGGGCCCCAGCCCAGTCAAGGTGGGTCCTCTTAGTGGTTGGCTGGAAATATACCCTGACAGAGCTGAGGCAATTTATTTGCTTCGTGGCTTTATGGATTGTTTCCGGATTCCGGGCCTTGGGCCGTGTTCCCCCTGTTTATCTCCTAATTTGAAATCTGTTATAGGCTTGGAGGCAGTGGTCAAACAAAAAATAGATAAAGAGGTAAAGGAGGGCAGGGTTCTGGGACCATTTTCTGCACCCCCCATGCCTCAGTTTAGGTTTTCCCCGTTGGGAATAGTGCCCAAAAAAGCCATCAGTGAATCTCGCCTCATTCATCATTTGTCTTACCCCAGAGGGGGCTCTGTGAATGACGCCATTCCCGATGAGCAATGCTGAGTAAACTACACATCTTTTGATTCAGCAGTGCGGTTGCTGCGGCGTTGTGCCTCTGGCTGAGGAAAAACGGAAGGTCCCCATACGGTTTTGACCTTTTTGGGGATAGAATTAGATACAGTTAATCAATTTTCCAGGCTGCTGGCGGCAAAAGTTGACGGTTTGATAGATAAGTTAGAACACTTTTTGTCACGGCAGAAGGCTACCTTAAGGGAGTTTCAACAGATAATTGGCCATCTAAATTTTGCCTGTAAGGTAATAGCACCTGGCCGGGCGTTTCTTCACAGACTTTGTGATGCTATCTCGGGTGTAGCCATGCCACACCATCACATTAGGATAACGCTAGCTATAAAGTCTGATTTGTTCATTTGGCTACAATTCCTTCGCCAATTTAATGGAGTTTCATTTTGGCGACAGGAGATGATGGTTAAGAATGCTTTACAAGTCTCATCGGACGCTTCAGGCGCCATAGGGTTTGGAGTTTGCTTTGAGGGACACTTTAGGCAACATTATAAATTACCCGAGTCCATGCCGGTGCCTTATGAGCACTTGGCTCAGTTTTGTGTTTACCACAAAAGGAGAGGTTTGGCCCCACAATCCATCAAATCAAAGTTGTCAGCGCTCGCATATTGGTTTAAGGCCCAGGGCCTTAGCGATCCCACTGACGACTTTCGCATCCACAAAATTATAGCCGGATAGTCCAGGCAGTGCGGGCATCCCAAGGAGGACCGCCAGCCCTTGACACCTACAATTCTTAAGGGACTTAGGCAAATATGGCCCCGTTTGTGCACATCACTATACGAGCAGGCTTTGTTTCATGCAGCAGCGTTGACGGCATTTTTTGCAGCCCTTCGTGTGAGTGAATGGGTGTCATTATCCAAGTCTGATACCTCACACCATGCTCTGCTCGTTTCTGATGTTAAGGTTTTCCAAGACACACACTCATTTAGGATTGGCGCGGCCTCATCAGCATCAGCAATGGGATATGAAGAGGAAAAAATTAAGGCCTTGGGCAGATGGAGGTCCAGCGCGTTTAAGAGTTACGTACATCTAGTTTCATTATAGTTATTGTTATCATTGGTCACGTTGGGCTGGCACATAGATAGAGGGTCCTGGTGTGCGGACACAGTTTTGTCTTCTGGGCGGGAAGAGAAGCCCACAAGACTGCCTATGGCCAACATTTGGGTCTCGCGTCCATCGCAACTGTCGAATGGAGAGGCGTAAGAGGCCTGCGTTGCGAAAGAGGCCTGTGTTGGGACGGTTTGTGCCCTCTTTGTTGTTTGATACCAGGGGCTTGCGACCTCCTGATGTGTTAGTGATCCACCTCGGTGGTAACGATTTGGGCCTGTTAACGGCAAAGGCGCTCTTTTTACAGGCGCATGCTGATATGCGGAAGATTTGGCGGGCATGGCCCCGTGTCCGCATCGCTTGGTCGGCCATTATATGGTTGAGAGGAGGTGACGTGCGGAGGCTAGAGAGAGCCAGGAAACATGTGAATATGGCCATGCGAAGGTTCATGATCCGACAAAGGGGTCATTACATAGAGCATCCAGGCATCACCCGAGACGACAAAAGGTTATACCGGGTTGATGGAGTAAAAGGGCTGGCGCATAGGAGAAGGGTCCTGGTGTGCGGACACAGTTTTGTCTTCTGGGCGGAAAGAGAGGCCCTTAAGACTGCCTATGGCCAGCATTTGGGTCTCGCTTCCATCGCGACGGTCGAATGGAGAGGCGTGAGAGGCCTGCGTTGGTACGGTTTGTGCCCCTTGTTGTTTAGTGCCAGGAGCGGACCACCTCCTGATGTTTTAGTTATCCACCTCGGTGGTAACGACTTGGGCTTGTTGACGGGGAAAGCACTCTTCCTACAAGCACGTGCAGATATCCAAAAGATTTGGCGGGCATGGCCCCGTGTGCACATTGCATGGTCGGCCATTATTCCACGTCGCAGGTGCTTAGGAGGAGGCGATGTGCGGAGGCTTGAGAGAGCCAGAAAGAGAGTAAACAGGGCCATGCGAATGTTTATGATTCGTCAGAGAGGCTATTACATTGAGCACGTAGCCATCACTCGAGAGAATGAGAGATTGTATCGAGTGGATGGAGTGCACTTTTCCGAATTGGGCAACCAACAGTTTTTAGCAGATTTACAGCAAGGTATCCAGGGGGTGTTGGAGGAATTGGTGGGGGATGGGGGCGAAATAGACATTTGCCCCCAATCCGTGGCGTAAAATAGTTAGGGAAATCCATTAGTCGGTGTGCACCTAAGGCACCCCCTTAAGGGGTGATAGGCCATTAAGTTAAACACTCACCTACTGTTTAGTTAAAAGGTGAAGTGAAGTCAAATGGCCGTGAAATGAGAGGAGTCAGGCTGCAAGATCTTTAGAAGAGACTCCTCACTCATTTCCCTTGCTTGGTGGTCCGGGGTTATTACCAGGAAACCCAGGTGCTTCACCCGAAAATTGTTGTCTTAAGATTGGGTAGTGATTCTACCTGGGTTTGTTATACCAGTTCCCGACACCCCTTTGAGTTAGGTTAAGCACTTAAATAGGTAACGTTAAATAAAAGTTGCCCAATTTGAACCCATTGACTTGGTTGTTGTGTCTTTATTTGTGAGTCTTTACTTCGGGGGTTGGCAGACAATAAATTTCCTCTCCCCGTGAAATGGGGAGAGAGAAAATGGTTTGTCTGCCTCCCACGAGGCAGGGATGGGTTCCAATGGAACCTTCCAGAGGACTAGGGGGTGTGGCCTGTTTATACAAGCCAGCCCCACCCAGGCTCATTCTGACCCTGGAAGCTGCCCACCACTCCCGCCCATCAACAGTATAATTTAGGTTGCCTATGGAACCGGGTAGGAATTTTTTCCCTTCTTGTTTCAAGGGGAGGGTTTTTTGCCTACCCTATACTGTTTAGGGGCTAGATAGAATGGTGGACTGTCGCTAAATAGGCTAGCGTAAAATAGTTAGGGAAATCCATTAGTCGGTGTGCACCTAAGGCACCCCCTTAAGGGGTGATAGGCCATTAAGTTAAACACTCACCTACTGTTTAGTTAAAAGGTGAAGTGAAGTCAAATGGCCGTGAAATGAGAGGAGTCAGGCTGCAAGATCTTTAGAAGAGACTCCTCACTCATTTCCCTTGCTTGGTGGTCCGGGGTTATTACCAGGAAACCCAGGTGCTTCGCCCGAAAATTGTTGTCTTAAGATTGGGTAGTGATTCTACCTGGGTTTGTTATACCAGTTCCCGACACCCCTTTGAGTTAGGTTAAGCACTTAAATAGGTAACGTTAAATAAAAGTTGCCCAATTTGAACCCATTGACTTGGTTGTTGTGTCTTTATTCGTGAGTCTTTACTTCGGGGGTTGGCAGACAAACAGTATTAATTCTACAATTAGATACACCCAAGGTGATTTATTAAACCTGCTGAAGCCACGAACACAAAGGTGTAAGCAATCTCATGCACCTCAGTCTCTATCCAGCTTGGGAAATCCTGAATACTAGAAAGGTCATAACACATGTGGCCCCAGTGAGAAAGGCACACTATGTTGATCATTACTTTTTCAACCTAGAACCAAAGATATGGAGTCTAAACCATACAAGTGCTTTCAAGGATATAAGTAAAAGTGTCTGTTGAATTTGATGAGAGCTGCATATAAATGAAGAGTTAAGTTCAAAGGTGATACCTGGGAAGCTCTTACTATATGTGATCCAGGCAAGTTGCCAGCTGTATTATGAAGTAATAGTGGAAGCTCCAGTCAGAGAGCTTCAAAGAGTCCTTGATATTGTGATATATGGCTATCACTTCAGGAAAGTCATGTTCAAAAAGTTACATATCACTATAAAATGTTTATTAACACTCAGTTCTCATGTCCTGATATAACCCTAGCTTTGAGAAGGTTTTCAAAAATGGTGACATTTTGGCATATTCCTGTTATCAGTCCTGCTGCATCTTTGAATTCTGTGCCAATGTGATTTGCAAACAGGATTCAAGCAAGGTTGCTTTGTGGTACTCTTCCTCTTTAATCTTCTTGCAAATACGGTGCCTATTGAATTAGAAAGTATTATTGCTTTGCTTCAGCAAATGATCTCCATCCTTTTCTACATATGCAATATTATTGTCATGCATTACAGAATGTCAGCATGATGGCCATATAAAGGGTTAGTTTTATATTGTGAACATGGAATATTAAACTGCTACCTCAAGGAGCGGGGAGACATTAAAGAACAAATACCTCAGAAAGTTTAAGCTTGATCCCCCTGAGTTTGAGGAACAATAGTGCCTTCAGGATATCAAACAAAATCATCCAAACCCTCATAAAAATGCATTGTATTGCATCAGCCCATGCTATCAACTTTTCAGAAAGAGAAGCATTGAAAAAAGAAATTCTCAGACAATAATGAGTTCCATGAATATAAACATTAATGATAACTTCAGCCTCATTTTAATTCTTCAGAGATGTTTAAGCCTATATTACTCTTTTCTTCAAACACTTTAACCAACAACTCTTTTAGAAAAAAAAGAATTCTGGCAAGTTGATGAATGCTTATGAATTTACAGGTTATGAATATGCAGCGAAACTGGCTCATCTCAAAGCTATTCATAATACGTTCTTCTGTAAATATTTATTACATTCTTATCCCTGTCACAAGGAGTGGGTTATATAAAATAGAGACGTTTAAATGCTTTTCTTTCTCTCACACATCTTCCATTTCCCTTTATTAACAACTGTTTCTCCATTGAATAAGAAATCTGGAAGTGACATATATACTGTTTTTCAACATTTCTCTTATGCAAATTGCTTCCTGGGTTTTAGAGTGCCCAGTGACTTGGACCTGCTTCTAAAATGAAATTTATCCCTACCAAATTCCCTGTCCTTTTATTTCATATTAGCTTAGGTACCCAGCTCTTCAGATGAGGTGGATTACAACTCCCATCATTCTTTGTCAGCCCCACAATAGTTTAAGTTGGTCATGATTGGGTACGAATGCCGAATTTGGTCCAGAACAATCATTGGTGGCAATGACATGACTCTCTGATCATGGGAGCCATCCTAGAAAATACATACATGAATAGATATTTTCACTTTTGTTATAGATAGATAGTAGGCTCGTGCATGATTTCGGATTTGATTGGAACTAATATCTGATTTGTCACAACTGCCATTAGTGAAGTACTTATGAAGATTTGTAAGTTTTGTTAGAGTTCCAAAACTTTTATCCCCAAAATTTGGAAAGAACTTTAGAAATGAAGTGCCAGTGCCCCCTACTTTTGAACAAAGTTTAGAACTTTTTTATGGATTGTACATTCCTAATAGATTGTACTTACAGATTTTATATTGAGCACTTATAAGGCCACTTTCAGTTCTTAAGTCTGTTGAAATCAAGAATGCTTAAGTCAATGAAAACAAAGTTAAGTCCCATTTGTTTCAACTGCTCTGTTTGCTCTAAGATTGAAAAGGGTGGTACCTGGTGTACAACTGCTGATGACAGAAAGACTTCCATTGGCAGAAAGTGTATGTGCATGATATTATCTTTGCCCTTTGTAGCCCAACCACATGCTGTGTTTTTTTTAAAAAAAACTGCTCTGGAAGATTGGAGACCCCTGAACATTGGATGAGCAGCAGAGGGGGCTGCAGCAGGATGTGAGGAATACGATTAACCTATTGTCTGTACATTGTTGAATTCTCTAGAAATTTTAGTCAAAACTTTGATCCCAAAAACCTGGTCACAGTAAGTACTGTGTCCTAAATTGTTTTAAAAAAGGAACCAAATTCTTCTCTTATTGGAGTAATGATAGGTGAGAGCTTAGTCCATCCCAGGAAAACCTAAAAGAAACACTGGTCCCCTCTCTCCCTGCCCTATTCTTTCCAATACTATTGGCCTTTTAAAATGCCTAGGTGGGGAAATGGTGGTGATGGCCAAAGGCAGCTGGCACTGAGATGGCACTGGCACTTCCCCTCTCTGTGAAATGTCTCTAAACTTATCCACATCCAAATCCTTAACTTTGACTCCCAAACCTGGCTTTCTTATATATGAGATCAATTAGTTTTCCCCTTCTGGGATGCTGGGAGGTAAGGGCAATTTGCTAGTATCCAGTGAGCAGAGACTGATTGTTAAATAGTCCCTACCGTGGTGGGGTTAGCTTTTAACCTTGCAGCTCTGGTGCTATGTTTCACTTCTGGGCAAGCACTGACCCACTGTCCTGCCTTTTGACAGTGTACTTAGGGGTCACTTTGTGGCCAGGTAGGAATTTCCCTCCCCATAATAACTAGGGCTTTTTTTTTTTTGCCTAACCTACACTTTCTAATTGGTGTTGGTGAATCTTAAATAGGTGCAGGAAACTAAGGTGGATTTTACTTCTCGGTGTGCACCTAAGACACCCATTTTGGTGAAGGCAGAGAAACGGGAACCTTCACATGTTGTTCGAATAATTAAGGCGGGGTGAATGGGAATGCCCTTGGAGCAGTGGGAATTCGGGCCTCGCAACTTGGGGTCTGGATTCTCTGTGCAGCTACCCTAAGAGGTCACCCTGGGAGCAGCTCAAGTGGAGTTGCACTCAGGGGACACAAATATCTTGCCCGGGTTAGCTGAGAAGGTCTTAGATTACCACTGCCCCAGTTTATTCCACACCAAGTTCATACCCTTTAAGAACTGGTTTACAGGTCGCAAAGAAAGTGAAATAGGTAACATAAATAAAGTTTCCCGTGGTTATGCCATATGGTTGTGTGATCTCCTTATTTCAATGGCAGGGGAATAACTAATACATGGGTATAAATGGTAAGTCTGTATCCACCTTGGCCTTCTATTGCATAAAATTATCCTTAAAATGCCACTCTACTTATAATAAATTGTTAGGTGCATGCAATCCTCAGATGTATGTCAATCAAGTCATTATTACAGCTTAAAAGACAAAACGTAAGGAGGCACACCATAAAAATTC